>NC_134464.1:63471439-64108939 GCF_047948215.1 Lycorma delicatula
CATAAAAGTTAACATCCTGACATTATGAATGTCTCCACCGTTATCCAATCATAACGGTGGTGACATAGAGGAGAAGGAAAATTAGACGGCGCTGCACGTGCCAATCAAAGAAATATATTCGGAAACTATTTTTATTTTCCGGAGGATTAGTATAATTTTATAGTACATTATTTTCAGCACTTTGCCGTTGCCCTTGCCGTTGCAACAAGAAAATATGCTTGCTGCTGAACCGTTTACAGGAATAATGAATGATTACTGGTATTTACAAGGATTTAGAAGGAACATGTAACGGCGTGGATGAAGTCCTACGCAAGAACTACCGCATGAAAATAAATAAGAACAAAACGAAAGTAATTAAATGTAGTAGAAATAACAATGATTGACCACTGAATGTGAAAGTAGGAGAAGAAAAGATTATGGAGGTAGAAGAATTTTGTTATTTGGGAAATAGAATTACTAAAGATGGATGAAGCAGAAGCGATATAAAATGCCGAATAGCACAAGCGAAGCGAGCCTCAGTCAAAAATATAATTTTTTACATCAAAAATTAATTTAAACGTCAGGAAAAAATTTTGAAAGTATATGTTTGGAGCGTAGCTTTATATGGAAGTGAAACTTGGACGATCGGAGTACCTGAGAAGAAAAGATTGAAAGCTTTTGAAAGATTGAAGCTTTTGAAATGCGGTGCTACAGGAGAATGTTAAAAATCATATGGGTGGATAAAGTGACAAAGAGGTGTTAGGGATGTAGAATGTAGAGAGGGTATACCGAATTGAAACGACTAGCACTAGATAGGGAATCTTGGTGACCTGCATCAAACCAGTCAAATGACTGAAGACAAAAAAAAATTATGTAATATTGTATTAATCATTACATATTTTTGTCTTCTTTCCTAACGTGTACGTTGCTAGTAAACAATAAGCAACTCCTTCCCGAACATATTAAAATTATACTTGCGAATTATGGGTAATAACATTATCAATTCTAGGATTATGCGTCATCACATTCATCCGTAGGATATCATTTTTATCATTCAATTAGGAAGTGTCAGGATTTTTATATTCTGATTTACTAACAGTATTTTTATCATTATTATTCAATTGATTTTTTTTTTAAATAAATAATTCAACAGTATATCAACCACCTATATATAATAATTCTCCAATAAAATAAAAAAGTAAAATTATTTATCAATAGCTGTCAACAGTTTTGTATAAAAAAAAAGAAAAAAGTATATGTTTAATAAAACCAATGAAGAGTGCAATAATCTCATAAATCTTTTGGCTCTCTACTTGACATTTGACAGCAGCGGACAGTCTCATGACCATAATCATTAAGGTCATGGTCGTACGTTGTAGACTACTATATCAATATATATATATATATTTCGTCCCATCTTTCAAATTTTCAAAAAATAATCTTTTGTACACTTTTTTTATATTTTATTATAAATAATTAACCGTCTTAAAAATAAGAACGTTTTTTAGTAGGACTAATTGTTTGAATTTGAAATCCGTTTACTCATTTTTTTAATTTATAAAAATAAATACTACCTTATATATTTTATCCACTTACCTCAAAAAGGTAACTTTTTTTAAATGAAATGCTGTTTGAAGAATTTTTTCATTATAAGTAGTATCTCCATCTTTATTTCCTGATTATTTCATTGGCTTAGGCAGTAAAGAAGTACATTTAATAAATATGTTGTGCTGTCGTTGGATATAATAACGCGCGAGTACGAGTATCTGCACGAACGACCAACACTCTAAATCTCACAACTAACAAATGATCCTTTCACTATACCATTCGGTATATTTACAAAATTGTAAATGGAGATGGTAATGCATCTGGTAACGTAGTTTTCTTTAAGATCAATTCTTTTTTCTAAGCTTAGCCAATACTGTAGTAAAGTTAACTCTGTATTTAACCGATAACAAAATATTTCTTTATGTACTTCAAATTTTCCCGAGATTTCTTGGTTTCTCTTGCCTCTTTATAAAATATTTGTCAACTTGGAGATCCTATATATTTTAAAAATCACAAATATTTATATTTTTAAAAACTCTCACATTTTATTAATACTTATTTATATTTTTTAGCTTCGCGTTTAGAGGTATTTGATAAGTTCTTTTTTCTTTTATTCTGATTCGATTATAAATGTGACAGAATAAATTCTTTTATTTGACATCTCAATTCGTCTCTTTCAAGAAGATGAACGGAGTTGTTTCTACAGTTTCCTTTCTCACTTTAATCTATTTGTCGTCTTTGTTTTCCTAGTGTATGAGTGTGTGTGTGAGTGTGTCTACATTCTTGCCTTTGTTAGTACTATTCCTTTAATCCTACTTGTTCATTCAAATTTAATATAAAGTTAGAGGAAGGTATATCTTCCTTTGTGAGATTGAAATGTAAACGTGTTGCAATCAAAACTGATATAAGTTTCTACTACTATCTTTGTATTTACGTTTAAATGTTTGCAGTAGTTAATTATTTTAGGTATAAAGGCTTGTTTTCTAACAAATCGCATTGAACTAAAACAAATAAAGCCAATTGTTTTATTCCGTATATATATATATTTATATATTAAAAAAATCGTAACTGTATGATTAAACAATTTCTATCGTATGTGTATGGGTTGTTTTATTTATAAGGAAAAATATCCCGGTGGTATAAATAGTCAAAAACCTAAGTTTTCTTATTCTGTGAAATAAGGATTGCATCAGTGATTTTGTTAAATAATTCTAACTTCTTTTTATTGTGTACATATAAAGGCTTTAGGTGTGTAATTGTAAAACTTGTTTATTATTTTTTTACTATATTTAATTATATAATGTAATTAATATTACAAAGATGTTTAAATCGATGATATTTTGCACAACTGATATTTAGTAAAATTGCTCAAACAAAAATGTTTTTTTCAAATACACTGTAGATTTTATTAAGTTTCATAATCTAATGGTTGTAGGCGATCTGAAATGAATTACAAATCTCTCCTAAAAATGACATAAACATTGGTAAGAATAACAAACATAAAATGCCGGGTTTGTTAGGGAGAAGGAGGAATGATGTGGTATGCTATTGTTTTCTTATTTAAACCAAATACACTATTCCATATCAGCGTGTCAGACGCACCGAATACAGTCCTATAATCAACACAGAATCTGGTTGTATATTGAACATCATTACTTACAGTAAAAGCAACTCTAATGGTGGCTCTTGTTCTTCAGTTTCTTTACATCCGTTACATCCATTTGAAAGATTCTGATAAATAATTTAAAGTTATAGGTTAATATAAACTTCAACATAGTCAAGAAAATTTTAATTAATTCGGCTGAATATTAGACACTTTGTAGTTTTGGTTAATAGAAATCATTAATTGCTGCTTTGTAAAGCAATCGATTATTTTTAACATATATTTTACTATTTTTAATAATTACTTTAACAATTAAGTACATAATGACTTAATTGCTGTTAAACTACGTTTTTAATATTATGCGTAGTTTTTGAATCGTTTGATAATGTAGAGCTAAATGATTCGTAAGTATGCAGAAATAAAAAATAAAAAAATAGGAATTATATGGAATAGACTTGCACAAAAATTCATTAGATCAGATATATAAAAGCTAATAATTGTGGGTTGTTTCTAATGCACAACTTACATACACACAGAAATTGTTTTAAAATATTTATAACTTTATTTAAATATAATATTTTTTTCGTTTATTTAATTCAGAGATTCTAACTAAAGGGCGCGCGCATACCGTATTTAATTCGCGCGGGCGTGGCGGTACTAGCGGCGACGGTCAACACTAAATAAACTAATGTAATTTCACATAGAACAAATTTCGTTTTTACAGTCGGCAGCCTGGTGTAGCCGCGAAACTTAACGCACCAGGTACCAAGTCGACCGGGCGATCGAGTTTGAGACTCAGCCAGACAGAGTTACTTTTTTGACTTTAAATTCATTTATTTAAATGAATGAATTTAAATAAATTCATTTATTTAATTATACCGCTCACCTGTGATGTAACAACAAAGCAGTAGTTTAGATCGTTTTTTGGGAGGGCAATGCGATTTTGCTAAGAATTTTATTTTTTGCTAATGTTCTTATTTATTAGTCGTTAATATATGTGCCTAAGAAAAATATGACCTTAATTAGATGACATCTCGATATACTGAGGGTGACCTTGCTCTATAGCCTCACTCCCTGGATCTTTTAAGTTGAAATTTTAATGGCATCAATGCCCTATACATACAGGTAATATGTCCAAGTTTGATCAAAATCGGTCCAGCTGTTCTGAAGATATAAGCTGATTTAGAGGCTGACATCGAACACACACACACGTACATATGAAAATTAACAACCGGAAAATTTCCATCCGGTTTTTTGGGTTCCTTAGGTGTCAAAACGTCATCCGGTAAAAATCGCATATACCCAAATTGGACTGCTTACAACACTTTGTAATCCCTTTTAAAGCTATAGCTCTGCTGTAGCGCTATCTAGACGGGAAAGTAAAACGATTTGATTGAAGAGGTAACGTAAATTTGTAATATTTAAAATAAGAATAATTTGGATAATGATTTATTGATGACAGATTTAAAATCTAATTTACAATAAATTGGTTAAATAAAATTTTATGTTAAGCGAGACAATTGTTTGATAAAATTTTTTAGTTCCATCCATAGTATAAAACGTCTGATTTAAATGCAGCTTGAAACAGTTTTGAATTCCTACAAAAAAAAAAATTAGAAGTACATGAAAGGGGATATACGTTCCAGGAAGGAATTAAACGCTTTTATATTTTGTATTTTAATAAAATAAACATATAAAAAACAGTTTTTTGTAGCCAGTTATAAAATTTTCTAGTGTAAAAGGATTTATTGCTAAGGATATGATTATTATAAAATCATCAAAGATATTTTATCTTATCACGTATCCTACACATAATGATAACTTAAGCTATAATAATGAAAACAAATATTCTAAAAAGGATATATAATCATGTAAGATAAGTTTAAAGTTAAGAGGGAACAAGTGATATGAATATACATTTCATTAAGTACAGTCTTTTACATTTTAAAGTAGAACACGGAAGCGACCTTGTTAGATTAAGAATCAAGAGAAACAGTTGAGTGGTAGCTTGCTTTAAGTTAGGTTACATGCAAAGTGAAACTGTTTGTCGTGATAAATTCGAATATAATGTTAAAAGAAACATGTAAGACGAAATAAATTGTTTGCGTGATATTAAAAGTTTAACCTGAGTAAGTTTGGTGTTCAAAATCACATTTTAACGCCAGGTTGGTTTTATATATATATAAATGTTTTTTGACGTTTATAGTTTTTATTTTTTTCAATAAATTAACCATTTCTATATTATACATATATAAAAACTGTTACAACATATCTTTTGTAAATTTTTTAAATGTTTTAAAAAACGAAACGTAGATAAAGTTAGAAATAAAATAAAAAAAATAAATAAATCATAAAATTAGAGATATTAATTTATATATATAGTTTATATATTTTATGTACATAACCACAACCATAGATTTAAACTTCTCTCTTTCTACGATTAGAATTAACTGCATAAATGCAGTATTTTACTTAAACTAAATAATCAATCGGTTTTTTTCATGGATCGAAAATTTAAAAAACAAAGTCTGATGTTAATATTTAAATTTATGAAAAGAATTTGGATTTAGTAAACTCATATCAAAATATAATTATTATCCTTTTTGTTATATATCTATTATTTATATAGATACAGTATACAAAACTGAAAGTTTGCCTGTCTGTGGATTAGTTGGTTTATTTATATGTTCTCGTATCACGCGAGAACCAACCGACAGATTGCTTTCAAATTTGCCGGGTACATTCGTGTTATCCCAGGAAGGTTTAAAACCAAAGACCGAAGCTCTAACCCCCTTCCGGAAGAAGGTATCAAATAAAAATATTCATTAAAGAAAAAGAAATTAATCATTTTCTTTCATTATTATATTTCTGTCCTTAACGCAAGAAACACAAATTTTGAAGTTTACTTCGTCAAATGTGTGTGTACTTGTTACTACTCCTACTATTCTGTCTTTTAGTTTCGTTTTCAGGTTTCTATAAAGTCTGAATACTTTAATTGTTATTTATCAGTATTATTCTCACAAGCATGAGGGTAATGAACACTGCGAGGGTCCAGGAAGTCGGGCCCTCTGACTAAACGGGAATGGCGATCGAAGCAAGCTTTGCGAGGGTCCAAGGGGCGGGACCCTATAGCAAGACGCTGCGGCCCTGGGGTAGGCCCCACGACGGTCAGCTAGTTTCCTGATAGTCGGTCGGGCGAGCGAAGTAAGCCCCGACCGGCTAATATATATATATATATTTCTTAAAAATAAAGTTTCTTAAAAAACTTAACTACAATTTTCCTTACCAAATTTTTGTTAAGGTTGTATCAATCTTCTCTTAATTTATTGAAAGGGTTGCTACTAAAATCAACCCTTTTCAGGAATTTATTTCTTTAGAAACCTAGACCTAAATTTTTCCATCCTTGTCCTATTTGAAATATCATAATCAACTGACTCAAACAGCGTTGAACATATGCTTTTACTCATCATCATGACGTATCAACATTACAAAATACTTATGATAATTACTTGTTGGTGAAAGTATTCGCGAAGTTATTCCTGCCTAATTTTATGGTACTACACACTTGCTTTTGATCTACTTTTTCAGAAAAGTATTATTTATAGTTATCCCATTTTATCTCGGAACCCTTGTTCCGAGATGAACCATGTAAAAATGATTTATAATTTTTCTACCTAATTGACGAAATAAAGGTAAGGGATGATGTAAAAATATATACCGTATTCTGACTCTCATCGTATTTGAATAAAGTTCGAAATGTACAAGGGTCATTCTGAATGTTCTCAGCCTGACACAAAGATAGCTCAAGTATGAATAAATGATATTTATCTAGTATGATCGTTTATATATTATGCTGTCGAATTTCAAGCGCGTTATTCAGTTGCTTGTTTGTAGCGATCGAATAAAGAAAACAGATTTTAACATTTTCTAAAAAATTAAGTTCGAGCTATTACAAAAAATATATTTTTAAAAGGTTTAATCCCGCTGGACATCCAACAAGAGTTAAAATTTACTTTAAAAGATTTAACCCCTTTCTTTTACGGTTAAAGTGGGTTGTTAAATTTAAACGTACATTCATTCAAGATGATGAACGCTCAGAGAGTGCAAAACTCTCTACAAATTACGAAATCATCACAAAAATCCACAATGACTTATTAAATGTTCCCGGACTGAAAGCAAACAAGCTTGCTGAAAAATAACCAGCGATTATTTCCTCCTTTCGAATCTTTTAATGCGCCTACATACACGTTTCGTGTTGTCGCTGTAAAACTCCATGATCTTTTCTTTTTTCTGTTTAGCCTCCGGTAAGTACCGTTTAGATAATACTTCAGAGGATGATATGTATGAGTGTAAATGAAGTGTATTCTTGTACATTCTCAGTTCGAACATTCCTGAGATGTGTGGTTAATTGATACCTAACCACCAAAGAACACCGGTATACACGATCTAGTATTCAAATCCGTGTAAAAATAACTGGCTTTACTAGGACTTGAACGCTGGAAATTTCGACTTCCAAATCAGCTGATTTGGGAAGACGCGTTCACCACTAGACCAACCCGGTGGGTTAAAACTCCATGATCTATGCTTCGAGTTCACATGCACTGGAAGCCAAATCCGGCTATTAATTACTGTTTTCAAATCTGTTACTGTTTTCAAAGAAATGCCTCGCTGGATGATGATTCATTTCAAATAATGAGTTCAAACCTGATTCAACTGTTCATTTTACAGAATTAGAAAAATCACATTATATTGAGAGTATTAAAAAGTTGAGAAATCGTTGTTCTAAATTTATCAAACTTCAACTTAACCACGTTGAAAAAGTAAAAAAAAAAAAAAAAATTAATTATCTTATGTTTCCGAACGGCCGTCGTATTATTTTTCACATATTTCTGAACATTCATACAAATACCTTTGAAGTGTTATTTTGAAAATTGTTCGTTTAGATAATGTAACACTTTACAACAATTAATTAAATGGTATGTATACATAACATTTATAAAATGATTTTATGATGTATTTACAAGGTAAAAGTAAACGTTAATATCAATTATATTACAAATCATTCAATAATGAAAACTATATATTATTATTTACTTTTACAGTTATAAAATATAGTGAAATATGTCAGTACCTAATTAATTGTGTCTGACGTTGTTACTAATGATATAGTCTAAACATATTTCTAATCACGCATTTATATATATATATAAATGTATACACACTCGCACAATAAAAATTTACCCACAAACTCACGCGCCAACATATGCATATAACACTATTATACACAGTATACAGAAGGATGTGACGTCACAAAGAAGTTCAATCACCTTTTTTCTTGCTTTTTAAACAGTGTATATTATTGCCTTGTCGCATACATTGTTTCTTATTATTATTAGTATTACATTTTGTACGATAATCAACTTATTTTCAAGGTCAAATAGCGACGGATCTTTTTCTTTATTATTACTGCAATGCACGCCAAATGTTTTATTGGTTTCTATGTTCTGTTTTAAATTGAATACATTTTACCTTAATATATATATATATATATAATTTGTGATATAAAACCATGTTTTAATTATTATTATTATTTAAATATTAATGATGAGTTTTTTAAAAACATTTACGTTTTATGAGTTGTCTTAAAGTTATTATTTCGATCATGATCGTAACACGTACACTCCTTCAGTTAAATACGTATTTATTTCAGGTTCGTTATAATGTAACTTTATATGTTTGTAAGTATAATGAATCGGCTTACATTTTATGTATATATATATATATATATATATATATATATATGTATATATATGTATATATAGCTTTTTTCCCCGTGATCCAATACTAAATTCAAAAAGTGTTCTGCACAAATTTATACGAGTATTTTTTTTAAATTTCATTACTGGGTTAAAAATATTTCGCAAATTATTTTGAAAGCTGGAATTCTCGACTTAGCCTTTTTAATGCAAACTTTTTTCATTATTTTTAAAGTTTTCCCCTCAAAATCAGGATGAAATATTTAGATTAGTGAAGAAAAACATCTGGTTACGTTGCGTTCTTTTCACTGTTTTATCACTGCACTCGTATAAAATATTACTTACTTATCTAACTAAACATAGAAATAAAAAATTTCCTCTTTTAATTTAAGTACTCTTTATAATTTTAAATTCATAGCGTAATGCATTTCATACCTTTACAATTTTTTGTTTGGAATAAAACTCAAAAAAAAGCAGAGAACTATAAAAATATAAAAGTTAAAAATAAAGTTAATAGATCCGGTTTATCCATTTAAAACAGTGAAACTAATTTTTTTTTGAGTACGAGTCAATCCGGTTATTTCTGAATTTTAATCTAATAAGGAAATAAGGAATTAAGTAAATTCGTATGATAAACTGTAATTTTTAATTATTTTACTGGTGAGAAGGGACTGGTGAGACTAATTTAAGATTCTGCATAAAATGTCTCAATTATCAATAATAATTTCTTGTTTTTTTTTTGTTTTTTTTTTTTTTAATTTACTTTTTTATGTAACCAAAAAAAAGGTGTAAATCGAATTTATAACTTTTTTTTAATTATTCCTAACGTATACGTTACAATCTGTTCGACTAGTGAATAATAAGCAACCTCCCCCCCACCCGGGAACAGTCAGATGAGGATGATATGTATAACATGTAAATGAGAAGTAGCTTTGTAAAGACTCAGGCCTACCACTTCTGAGACGAGTGGTTAATTTAACCCCGACCATCAAAGTTCGAATCCCGGTCAGGCATGGCATTTTTCACATACGCTACAAAACACTCATCTCATCCTCTGCGGAAAGAATTGATTGACTACGGATCTGGAGGTTAAACAAAAAAAAAAAAAACAAAAATATTATCAATGTACATCGGTATCCACTTCTAGTATTCAAATCCGTATAAAAGTAACTAACGATTATTAGGATTTGAACCTCAGGACCTTTGACTTCGGAAATCAGATGTTAAACAATTTATTTGCGACGAAAATGTTTACCTGTAGATCAGCCCGGTGGGGAATAATCTATAAATTTACAATTTATAAATTTCAAAAAAAAAAATTATAAATTTTTCAAACTTAATTACGATGTTAATAAAATCTACGACTCCGTACATCAGGAGTCTATATTTAAAACACTAGAAGAATTAAAAATAGACACAAAAATAATTTACATTATTAAAGAAACACTTACAAATTCAAAATCCAAAGTTAAATTTCTAGGAGATCTTTCTGAACCATTTGAAATAAAACAGTCTTTAAACAAGCCCGACTCTCTCTTACCCTCTTTAATTTCACTCTAGAAAACGTAATTAGTGAATGGAAAAAAGGACTCGAAAAACTAAACTAATCTATTGCAGTAACTGTTAAACGGGACATAAAAACTAATTTATAAACACAACCTTATTAGCCTTTCCAGATGATATCGCTATATTTTCAAAAGACATAGACGAGGCTCGAATTAAAGTCCTGAAATTAAGCGAATGTGCTAATAAAATAGACGTACAAATTTCTTTCGAAAAAACAAAATGGTTCTCCAACTATAGAAAAAATAAATTACAAATACTAAAAATTCTCGTAAATCAGGAAATTAAAAGAGTATCAAAATTTAAATATCTCCGAGAAGTAATAACGCTAAACGTTATAGAAAAGGAAGCGCTAAAAGAGCGAACGCAGAATACGGCGTTTTAATATAATTTATATAAAAACGGCTAATTTGTATTCAAATTTTAAAAGTCTCTAAAGAAACCTGTTTAAATAGAGACCAATTAAGAAAATTAATCATAGAATCTAAGTTTTCAGATGAGAAGGATAAGAGGAGTGTAGGAAGAAAGTGGAGCGAGGAAGAAAGACAACAAAGTGAAAAAATGAAAAAAAATATTGGGAAAACAAAAAGAATTCCAACTATTATGCAAACATGATCTTTAGAAGTGTGAACAAACAAAAAAAAAATTATTAGGGAATGATCTTTATTTTTTTCATCTATCTACTAACATAACTTCAATTATCAATTTTATGAAAGAATAAATTAGTAATATATATTTTTTTAAATACTAATAATTAAAAGACCTATTAAAAAATTAGCAGTTTTTAAAACTTTCGGTACAAAATCGTTAAAATTGAGCAAAAAAATTCTTTGATGAATTCTTTCTTTAGCAATCCTTACTTATATTTAGAAAATGTTTTCAGATATATCACATGCGGTTTGTTTCAAGCGGGTTTAATAAAATTCTACTAGAAAGTAGTAGTTTTCTTTACTTTTCTTTTAATTATTTATTTAGAGATTTTACAGATGAAATTAAATTATGTATATTGACATAATTAATGCCTAACAATTGAAGTATTTATTAATGAGGGTGTGAATTTTAAACTCATTAGTAAATATATACACATGAACTATATATAAAAAAAATCGTTTGGGCCTGTGTCAGAGTACACGGCCGTTGGTTTTATGTGAAAAGTTACAGACCTTGGATGAAGTTCCTCCGAGCTACAGACCGACAAATTTATCTGTAGCGTTAAACTGGAGAGCCACCATCGTATTTTTTTTTTTCAAAAAAGGTGAAAGTCTCAATGGAAAATTTTAGTTCCTTCAATTGTCCAACTGTACACATAAATTAGTCGGTCTTTATGTCAGCGAATCACTTTTGGATAGATTTCGTAAGAAAGCTAACTATTGTAATGGCTACCATTATTCAACTTCCGGTAAATTTCGACATATCTTCGCGTTTCATGTCCCCCCAGACATCAAAACCACCGTCAGTTCAAAATTTCACATATATATATATATATATATATATATATATATATTTCACTTTCTTGTGGACAAGATAACTGCCGTAATTGTGAGCCAATCACTTTCAAATTGATACATAAAATATACCGGACCAAATGGGCGAAATCGGACCATTGGGATGGAAATGAAGGGGCTTTTACGAAAAAACAAATAATCGCTATAACATTCTTATTAAGTAAATTATCGAATTCGTTTAAAGTTCCTACTATTCTTTGGATAAGGGACTAAAACTCATTTAAGTAAAGTTATTTTTATATCACCAACCATTAGCACAGGGGGTAGAAAAATGGGCTTTCGAAGACAAAAAAAATCATACCTCCCTTAATAGGCACAGTATCGAATCAGTTTAAAATGGACATTAGTCCTGTAAACAATACCTAACACTTTTGTTTGTAACAATTTTTGATATGACCAATCCTTACGCCAAGGGATGAGCAAAATGTTGCTGAAATTATAAGATAAGGAGACCTTTTCATATGCTCACCATGTGAAACCTTTTTTTCACATGTAACCATTGTCGTATTGAGTAAATTTGAAGTTTTTCTTAACTTTAAGGTTGAAATCTATTTTATCCTCTAATTACTGTTGGGCGGAGGTACAATGATATGTACCTCCCCCCTCCGGCGTGCCGAAAGGGATTTTTAGTGTATTGGATTGAAATAAAACCGAGACATTGACTGCATTCTAAATTTAATTTTAACATAAAACAGACACTAAATGGTACGTGTTATTTATTTCGACTAATATTCGATGACAATTTTGTTAAAGATTCGTCTGTGATATGAGAAGTAAGAGACATTAGACATATTAAGCAACGGTAGAGGTGCTCGCACCGTCGGCGAAACAGCCTCGCTGGCTCGGCACTGCATTAGAAAACGTGTGCGTGGCCCATAACCTTCCTTATCCAGCGATATGAGTAATTTATATTTCCGGCTGGCTTTTGCGCGGGCTGAGTCTGACATATTGAATTTTTATACTTCTTTACATGTTTATTTTAATTTTTTACATATAAATATTATTTAAAATACACTTATTTCTTTATCTCCACAAACTCTAAACACAAACCACACTCGAATCACGTCTTAAGTCGTGAGCTACACTCTATGGAAATGAGCGAGAGCGCCAGTCTGCGCTGTGCCTCCTCCCGCCAAACCGCTCACCAGTGATGCTAACTCAAAATCGTATCGGCGAGCTGACCATGTAAGTTATGACACCGCATTTACGTCTCTGAGACTGATAATTAGGGAGTTATTAAGGCAGGACGATGTAGACCTTTTCGTTATGCTACAAATTTCTGTTCTGGTATTCGTATATTTCGGTATGATTTTAAAGACGTTTCACGTCAAAAACTGTACAGTAGACGTAAATAGACGCAACACTAATATGGATAGATCATTCAATCATGCGTCAGTAAACTGGCGCCGAGTTACATGAAGAATTGATAATATAATCAATTTTTAAAATGAAATTTACGTTAGATCGCGCTAAGACATTAAAAATTATTAACCAATGAGAGGCAAGTAATCATCATTGTTTTGTCGTGCTACACGGTCACCTTATACGCAGTATAATAATTGTCTATATATCAAACTGGCGGTTTGTTGGACTATATTTTTTTATAAAACAAATATAAAAATCTTTTGATAAAAATACACAAAAATTTACGTGCGTGTCTTTCAAGTACCATTTAATGTTGCGTTGTTTCTAATTTAGTGCTATTTATAACGCGATATTTATTTTTATTTTCAGGAACATAATATATTAATTGTTATGAATAATTCAGTTTTTTGTATTATGTAATTTATTTTTTTTTTCTAATGAAACACTTTATTATTATTTGTTTTAGAATCGTTCTTTCATTTAACTTCTACTGTTGTTATTATAAAAAATTTGATCTGGACACCACATGACTTGCTTGCACGCCTATTAAATTACATATACACATTTTTAAAAGTACATAACATTTTATTTCACTAATAACTTCTAATTTTTTTTATTGTTATTATTGAATTATTATTTATTGTAAAACCTTCTTTACAATCAGAAGTTAATAATTATTAATAAATCAATATATTTAAATTGAAAAAATAAAAAATAAAAAAAGCAGATGAAGTCCAAATATAATGATTAATTAAACTTTGATTTGGCTATAACTCTGGAACCAATGAAAATAAGTACTACTTATGATATTCGTTGAAAAGCTCTTAATGAGGGCTTATTACCGCAATTAGAAAAATCCAAAATCCAAATTTTTAGATTTTTTCGCTTTTTTGGACACTTTTGGTCCAGTCATTTGCAATCAAAAGGGGAAGTGCACAACTAGATGTTATAACAGTCCTAAATCCAAAATTTCAACATCGAACGGCTTATAGCTTTTTAGTTATACGAGATATATACGTATGTACAGATGTCATGCCGAAACTAGTCAAAATGGATTCAGGGATGGTCAAAATGGATATTTCCGTTTAAATCTGAAAACCGAAATTTTTCGCTATCACAATACTTCCTTTACTTCGTACAAGAAAGTAATAACAATTATTCACTATTTATTATTTATAAATTCAAGTAAATGAAATGTCAATTAAATTAATATATTAACTGATTTTGCGTAACAAGTAAACAATTCATTTACAGCAATAATTTTATTAATCTGGGGTATATAAAAACTAATAATGCAAAATCTAATTGTATATTATATTAATTCAATATTCTAATATTCAGTGACGTTAACTGTAGCTTTCTTTATAAAACTAGCTATTTTTTGATACAACATAAACAGAATTGTTATTCTCTCGTTTGATAAACACTTCACTTTACCGCATTATAAAGTAAATTATACAGTAAATTATCAGCAAAAGTTAAATAATTAATTAGAAAATGTAAATAGAAAATATATTTAATTATTGAATTCGTTTCTCGGCAAATTTATCAAATAATTTCCCCCACTGATAATTTCATTATCGTTGTTAAAATAACTTTGTAAAATCATATGCCAACTTGTAACACGATTACAAAAACAAATACCGTACAGTTCTGCGCATGATCGACTTTTTGTTAATTTAATTTGGTTTAAATATTTTTTGAATTTGGTTTAATATTATTAATAAGATATACCACAATTTAAGTGAATGATATTTTTGTAATTCACATACTTAAAACGTAAAGAAAATTCCCCCATCTCACTCTTACCATGCGATTAAAATTAATACCGTACGTTTCTTCGAAAAGTCGGTAAAAAGGAGTAAATTTGTTCGTTTATCGCATAATATTTAATTGTAAAACTTCAAAAAATAATTGAATGAATCGTTGTTTTTTTAGGAAATCGATTTAAAAACATATCGACTTCACGACTTATAATGAATTCATTATAAGTCGTGAAGGGGATGTACAATTGTACATCCCCTTCACTACCGTATAACTTCTTTATACTTTGCTTGTATACTAATAGTATAATTATACAAATCAAGTACTTTTCTCCCTGTTTTCAATTCAAGTATTGAATACATAAAATATTTGTGTATCCCTTAGTTATTTATTATTGTCTGTTTTTTAAATTAATTTCTATTGTACGTCTGTGTTTATAACGCTAATGCGATTATGTAAGAGCAAGATTTAACTCTTATAAAAGCATGCGTTGCCGTGGACGTTGAAGTTAGAAGACAAATGACTGTGACGAAACGTGTCTTGAATGGCTTACTATTGCGAGAGAGTGTAATGGCGAGTCATTACAGGCTGCTCCCCTTCAATTACTGTACTGACCCACCTGCTACCAGCTAACTTATCTTTAATTGCGATTAACATGCTACTGAATTCTACCTTTAAATAACAGAACTACAGTACTGACAATATGATATCTTCTTTATTCACCTATTAATGTTGTGATTGAGTAAAATGTTTTTTCAAATTAAATGTTATTGTGGTTGTTTTTTACGATCAGTTTCTTCCATTTTATTTATTAATTATTTACTAATCTAGATAAGAACAATTTATTAGATGAAAAAATTTATCTGTGAATTATGCTAAAATTACTTAGTCGTCAAATTTGAGATAAACAAAACAATTCATTTATGCAATATATTAAAATTAGATTTCTTAAAATTGTTGTTATTAAAATAATAATTATTGTCGCGTGTTCGCGGCTTGATCAGGATATTCAGAGAATGACAATTGAAAATGTTTTCATAATTATAATTTATTAGTTGAAAAACATAAGTAAAACAAAACAAATTTAGTTCAACAATAGTTACAATAATCAACGACAGTAATAAACAAATTAGAATAATAACAATAATGGAAACAGCAAGCAATAATAATAAATATCAGTAATAAACAAATGATAATCGTAGTAATCACAACCACAACAATAATAATAATAATAATAATAATAATAATAACAGACAGGGATTACATACAAAACAGAATTTAAAGTAATTTTCAAGATCTATTTAATGGTAATTAAATATAATTCTGTCCTATTAACAAAAGACATTAGCACGACCGCTAATCTTAACACTTATAACCACTAGTCTTGTATTAACAACAACATTACAATAGATAAGACAAGTATAAAATTCTTTTACTGCAAATACCTATGTTGTTCACAGAAAAAAAATACCCTAACAATTTTAGAATGAAATTTAGTACATTATCTTTTTCACTTATAGACTAACCGTAACTCATCACACCATTTCTTGTTTTCTCGTATTGGAATTACTCGTCCGTCACCTTAATCGCATCGAACCTAATTCACTATAAATTCGCTCCTTCACTGACCTTCCCGCAGAATGCTCTCGCTTCAAACTCACATAATCACTTCTCAATCGTAACATTCTCGCAGACTCACATCTCGTAGTACTGACCTCGCAGACTGATTGTCAACTGGTCTTCTCCGGAGTGTTTATACGCCTATTTTCTTTACCTGCAATACCAGACCCCAGGTAAGCGTGAGGTCGATCGACCAATCAATGAAACTAATTCACAAATGTGTTGAAGAAAGAAGAATGGACATTTTAGAAAATCTAGAATTTTTAAATTAAAAAGTAACAATAAAACGATCGTACATGAACAGATCAACAATCAAGCGGATGTCCTTTTCAGGAACCTCAATTTATTGAAAATAGGAAAAAGATAAATAAAATTAAAATATAAGTATAACCATTAACAAATAATAAAGAAGATGGCTAGATAAGGCATGACATAGAATATAGGGAGATATGTTGATTAAACGCTACATAAAGTTTAACATAAATTTAAAGTACCAACTGACAGTTGAAAATGTATATATAATTACAGTTTATTAGTTAAAGAACATAAGTAAAACAAGACGAATTTGGTTCAACAATAATAATAATGACAATAATCAACAATAATAATAGTCATCATGGACAATAATAAATAACTCACAATAATAAGTAGACAGTAAGTTTTGGTAACGGAGTGGTTCTGAAACGCGTCAACAAGTAATAAAAGAATGAAGCTAAGAAAGGTAAACAGCATTCAACATAGTGATTGAATTCCTTTATAATCAATAATCCATTACAAAAAAATATATAAATTCAGTATAATACCATATTTACGTTCACACAGATAACATGATGCAGTTCTCTTTTTAATTTTTTTTTTTTTTTAATTTAGGGAAAAATATTTATCAAAGATACAGTGTGTATTTTACGAATAAAAAAAAAACCAGCATATTTTAGTTACATTTAAACATTAGGTTAAATCTCTTCCTTGGCCTTCAACTGTAATTTTTTTCTTATCAGGTTAAGTTAAGAATTTTTTTAACTAATAACTATGATAATTTTTAGTTAGAATTAATGATAATTTAAAATGTTTGGTTTTTTTATTAAAATGTTAATATCTAAATAATTTATCGACTAAAATTTGTCTGTAATTTTTCATTACCTAAAAGTATTGAAAATCTAACTTATGCTAAGCTCTTTTAATTATCATTTCATTCATTTTATATCAAATTTAAATATTAATATAATTTTCAAAAAAATATTGAAATGGATTATATAACTGTTAGAAATCAATTTTTAATCTACTTTTTCTTAGATTCATCCACATTTTATAACAACGACTCGAGTATTTCTAAAACTTTGGCAGACATTCTCACCATACACGATATATCATGGTGAGGGAGTTTTGGTTAAAATTAGATTTAATTTAAAAGTAAATAATATTAAAAAAAATGAATAATTTTAATAATTCAAGGTAATACAGAATTAAAAAATCCTTAGAATGATTTTATTTATTTTTTTTTTTTTTTTTTAGACGCTAAAGTTATGAAAGATATTTGATGTAAAGATATCAAAATCAGAGTAGCAAAAACAAAGAAACATTTAATTTAATTTAATATTAAATTAGTTTTTAAGTAAAACATGAATAGTAGATAAGATGGAAAGATAAAGAATGAAGATTTTTAAACATTAAAACTATAAGTACAGTTTCGAGATGAATTAAAAAATATTAAAGTTTGTGATACAGTCTTATAAAACGAACTAGTAAGTGTACTGTATATTGAAACACCTAAGATTAGTTTAGTTTTGTATAATAAGAAAGTTTTAAGATTAAAATTTGTTACGAAAGACAAAGATTAAATCTATTAAAAAGTAACTACGATGGCAAAAATAATAAATATTTTTGCTAAATTTAATATTTATGTAGAACAAAAAGGAATTAAAAATAACATCAAATCAGTACAGTTATTAATTACAGAAATTTTAAAACGTAATTTCAGACAATTTTATTTATATACAGACTGTTTTTAAAAGGGTGAACTGGCTATACTTTTTCAGATTCTGCTTGTAAAACTCAACAAAAAATATCCTTAGGAAAAATGGCTATTTCTCCTTCGTTGTCCCACTGTCCGCCATTTTGTTAGTTTTATATAATAATTTATATCTCAAGTTCGGATAGACGAATCACATTAATATTTGGTAAACGTCTTTATAATAAAGTTTTAAAATTTACAAAAAATCAGGACTTAAATACCTTCGCAAATTACAAAATAGCGGTCATGTTTATTTTTCAATCCGTATCTCCATAAATATTAGTTTTATCAAAATTTATTTTATTTGCTAAAATATTAAGCCCTTTATTTTGAACAAAATGACATTTTATTTTTGAAAATCGGTTAACAAATAGTTAAGTTACGGCAAAATATTGATGTTGACAATTGTCTGAAAACAAAACATAACTTTTCATTTTAATCTCATTTTACAATAATTATATAACTTTTTCTTGTAAATTTACACATTCTTAACGATAATCTGTTTTTATTTGTTACAGGTAAACATAATTTTTCTTTTAAAGCTGCGTTAATAGTAAGTACGTTTCTTTTTTTTAATACCTATTTTATTTTATACACGAGTAGATCATCAAAATGCATTTATATCCTGCATGAATAGTTAAAATAAAAAACATACCTGTTTAAAAAAAAAATTTTATTTTCGAAAACCCAATTTTATTTATAAAATTTAAAAAAATAATTGACAACATATCTTGTTATTTAAATTGGTAATCTTTTTATATCTCACATAGGACTTTCTGTTTTTTAAACGGGAATTTAGAGAGAAAAAATACAGTCTACTATTGTACAATTCTAATAATAATAAAACAATTAAAATTTTAAAATAATATTTTTGTTAGAACAAAGTAGCAGAATGAGAGAATACTGGCAAATAAAAAGAATAATTCTGTTTGACTTTATGTGTGCGCGGTTCCTACAGTCCTAATAAAAAAAAAAATAGAAAAAAATGAAAAATGAAATTAACAAATTTACAACCCACCGGATTGGTCTACTGGTAAGCTGCACGTCGTAAATCAGCTGATTTCGAAGTCAAAGTTCTCAGATTCAAATCCTACCTGTTCTTCTTACCCGTATATTTTTCTAGTAAATTTTTTAACTTTGTAATTTTTTCATTTGCCAACAATTTCGGGCAGTTGGTATTTGCTTTTCGGTACGGTAAGATTGTAATCCGAATTATTTTATAGCATACTCGTACACATATTCGTTACATCGTCTGAATTACACGTAGCATTTCTTTTTACTAGTCCAGTAATACCATCTTTTATTCTAAATTGTTTAATGAATATTTCTTTTAACCCTCATCCCAAAAAAAAAGGTTTTTTCATGATTAGATTTGAGCTTTTTTATGTAAATCGATCCAATAATCGTAGCCCAATTTCTTTACCGAATTTTTCATAATTTTTTTTCTTTATTTTAAATTAATTCATTATGCTTGAGTTCTTTCTTCACTGTATAAAATACTCTGTCTGCGGGAAGAAATTAAAGTACCGTACTGCAAAATTCAGTATAGCAATTTAAAAAATTCTAGAGTATTAAGTTGTCAAAGCAGTAAAAAGTAGACGATGAAAATACTGTGTTTATTCTTTCCCGCACACCCATCTGAAAATAATCTAAATAACAGAGATGTTATTTAAATTTCTTCCAGTAAGAAAATTTACTAATGCACATGAAATTTCATTTCAACCTCTTCCTGACTTCCTAACCACATGTAAAAATATGGCGTACTTCCACCAAGATTACACTCACAAAATATAGTAGAATTATAATTGCTTTGCTAGTTTGCTTCATGAATTTGAATACGCATTACAGATTAATCAGCTGATGTTTGGTTTCGTGGACAAACAACGTTTTGCTTATCTTTTTGGCCATACTCTTTATTTTGTTTGTCAATACTTCCTGGACAAACTGTGTTTTGAATCTGTCCATCAGGGCTAGGAACGGGAGAGGGTGGTGTGATCGACCGGAAGCGTCACAAGGCAGGTGTCTTCCCCTATTGGGTTGGGATGTATTTTGAATCTCCTAACGACTCTCGCCTTTCATCCGGAGGTCCCGGGTTCGAATCCCGGTCTGGCATGACATTTTCACACACGCTACAAATCAATTATCTCATCCTCTGAAGCAATA
The DNA here is from genome assembly GCF_047948215.1 of Lycorma delicatula. Classification (NCBI taxonomy): domain Eukaryota; kingdom Metazoa; phylum Arthropoda; class Insecta; order Hemiptera; family Fulgoridae; genus Lycorma; species Lycorma delicatula. The sequence goes on from NC_134464.1 coordinate 63,492,317, forward strand.
CTTCAGACTCGGAGTTTAAAAATCAATAAATAAATAAAAAAAACCTGCGATTTGAACGGAAATGTGTTTAATATAAACACATTTCCGTTTAAGTCAAATCCGACATAATCTCAATAATGAAAAGATTGGACACATTGCTGTTTTTTTATTTTTCTCTCCAAACTCTAATCCTTAAAGAATTTGCATTTTTATTTTTATTATCATCTACTTTATTAAAACTTAGAATTTCTGTAGAGAATTTTCCTCGTTCAGCTATGAAGATGTAGAATCTGGATTCATTATTTTATTTTTTTCTACATTTGAAATTATTTTTTATCGCATTTTATCTATATGTAAAAAAAAAACAAAAAAACTATGTTATCTATCCCCTAAATAAACAGATGTTTAGGATCAGTTTATTATTTGTGTTGAATATGTTATAATTCCGTTCATGGTCAAGCAGGTGTCTCTTTTTAAAAACCGGTAAATTCTATTCACCGCTTTGAATAGAGAGATTCATGTATGAATAGTGCTCAGTTAGGGGAACGTTTTCACCCTCATTTTTATTTACCTGCTTGTATCATTCCACACAAAAATGAAAAATTATCTTAAACATATTGACAGAACGTGTCATATGTCATCTTTATTGTCGTTAAATCTATATCAATGTTACCTTTTGACTGTCAAACATAATTTTGTAACTGTTAAGTTAATATATTTTTATACAGATTATCCCTTATTTCCTGACGCAAACTTACTACAGGATAACAGGAATACATAATTTATAAAACTAGACATTCGATTAACTAATTACTTTTGATGCTACTTAACTTTAGTGTTCATGTGGGAATACTACAAAAGTTGGTGTGTTCTTTTAAATATAGAAGTTACACAAAAAAGAAAATCGCGTTTTTAATTTGTTATAATATTCTTGAAGTGTATAGTGTTGATTTAAGGCTAGAATCAAATAGAAAAGGACAGTTTTAGTTGTGTGCGTGATCGTAGATTGATTCCTTATATTTCCACTTAACAGCGCCACTAGCAAATATGGTGACTCCTGAACAGAATCTTTTGAATTTTGCAGTTTGCTAAATGTGAATCTATAGTTATAGCTCAACATGCGTTCCGTAGATAGTTTAAACATGATCCTCGAATTGGTTAATAACACTTGTGGACGGTATAATCGATTTTAAAAGATTAGATGTTTATGTAAAGATAAGAGTACGGGATGACTGAGAGTGTTTCAAGAAAATGTCCAACGAATCAGGGAGTCTTTTCCGCATAATACTAAAAACTCTGTTAGGAAGGCCGGCCGCGGATTAGCAGTGACGACGATGAGTGTAGATTGTTTTAAGGAAACGCTTATATACGCTTCCATATCTTTTACAGCTCCTACAGCACACGCTTACCGACTATGTTGTACGTACCGACTTCGTGATCGAAATGTGGGAGCCTGAAGATGACGACTTTCTTCATTGTATTGTGTTATGATAAGTCAACATTTCTTCTTAGTGGAAAATTTAACATGCATAACGTCCTTATCTATCAGGGATTCGAAAACCCTAGTTAACTTTACAATCCGAAAAATAAATGTTTGTATTTCAAAATTAAATGTTTTCTTTGCAATATCCCGATGGCAATTTTACGGGATGTTCTTTTTCGCTGGAGCGAAGGTAACAGTAGAATATTTAGTTATACCGTATACGGATCTTTTCTCAACTGCACAAACAAGAAAACTTTAGTTAGTAACAAAATGGTTTCACTCTTCCGAGTTAAATCCAAGCGGTCCTAAAGGCTGGAGCTGAAGTGGTAGACTAGAAGTTATCTTCAGCTCCCAAACGGACCAGACCTCCTCTTGGACATTTTCCTTTATACTTTGTTAGTACTCCAATCACTAAATTTATGAACACATGCTGTCGTGGCATGATTACTGAATCAATCGTATTGTAAAATGGGTACATACGGTTTTAGGTGGTAATACATAGAGTTAGGCGCACGGGATCTTTGATCTTCCGAGGGTAGACAGTTAGTTTTAGCAGTTCCCGAGGGCTACGTGGTAGAGTTAGATGTCTGATATCTTCTAAGAAGGCAAATCTTGGCTAGGGCGGAATTTACTGATGTGAATGTCTTTCAGGGCATTTGCATCAGTGGTATCTCATCGTTGCCGACTGATAACTGTGGAATGTGATCAGTTTGAGGGCAAGATGTCCTCCGATTAAGCCACTAATGGCTAGGAACGGAAGGTGTGGTATGGCATCCCGACATGTCACAAGGAGGGTGTTCTTCTCCCTCAGGGTGGGGGGGGGATTGAGATGACAACAAAATGGTGCGTCTCCTCATTGGTATAACTCTATACGGGGGAGGTTGAATGATGTTTTCTCCGACCGCTGGATCGATCAGTATGTACCCGATGGCAAAGTTTGTTTGTGATTGCCACCAAGGTTGCCCGACCAGTTTTTCCTTTGGGGTTTTATAATGGATTTTGTGCATGTGTCAAAGGATCTTGTGTATATGCCTACCCGATTTGATCTAATGAATTGAAGCAGCTACCATTGTATTATTTCAGACATGCTGATATAAGACTAATTCTTAACAGTTGGAAATGTGTCGCATGACAAAAGGTGCTCGCATTGAGCCCTTGAAGGAAAAACTGTAAGAATTCCTCTTTCAATTTATTTCTGTTACATTACTGAAAGTCAAAATTAAGAGATATAGCTTTAAATCCCCCCTCCCGATATATTTTTTTGAACAATGTAGATAACTTTTTTAATTTTTAATTTCTTCTTTTTGACTCGTTTGGTGCTGTATTTGCATCTTTTAGCTTGAATTATAATTAATTCGCTATTATAGTTCTTAATATTTTCCTCTACAACCAAATTCACTCATTTTAAAGACCTTAGTTTATGTTCTACCAGATAAATTTTTATATTTACTTAAACTTGCGGCATCTTCTTTTTTTTATCAGTTTCATGATAGAATCTTTTCGTTTAAAACTATATCAACATTCTTGTGTAATACCGTAGTCAACATTCTCTGTTCTTTGTTTTTTGGCTTTATTCGGTTGCTGATTTCATGACACTCTACACTCCATTAAAATAATTTCTAAAAACGTCTTTCAAATTTTAAAAGAGTATATTTAATACAAAGAAATTTTTTGCTATCTATAAGCTCTCCTGTTTTGTACAAACCTATTTGATAGTGAGAAGGGATAAACGTACATTTATAATTAATTATTTAAATATTTTTTCAATTTTCTTATCAACTACTTTAAATTATCGCAAAGTGTTTTATATGCAGTGATTAACGTATAAGTATTTATTTATATAATTTCCTTTTATTGTATAAATCTTAAGTCAACGCAGCGTAATTTAGAACCTAATTTTTTTTTTCTTTTTTGATATTTTAAATGTAATTTTTATCTTACTTTATGATTAAAATTCCATTTAGTGTTTTTTTTGTACGTTTTTTTTTTATTAACCGTTATAATGTAAAGATTATTCGTTTAGTTTTTTATTAATTTTTATACTGCTATTTTATTTATTAAGATTTATTAAAATATTAAAAATAAAAAAGAATATGTGTCAAAAATACGTAGGTATCGTTCATAATGCTTTCTTGAATCTGGGCAGTTCATTTTGCTATTTTTTAAAATATTTTCGTAACGGTTCTTCCTTCATTGTATTAGATAACTTTTTCAGTTCAGTTGAATGAATAATACCAATTTAATGAACATTTAGTCTAGCCTGATTATATCTTATTCTATTGTATTATTTTTATATACTACTAAAATTTACTGTATTTTGTTTTATTTTATGTAGTATAGTAATTTTTATAATTTTTTTTTCATTTTCACAGAAACATCAGCTTGAAAAATGATTTTAAAAAATATTCAATATTTAAATAAAACAATAAGCAAAGTGTTTTATAAACATAAAAATAACGGATTCCTTTAAATTTAATAAAATATATCTTTATTTCAATTTTGTGATTCATTACATTTGGTTATGAGGTACTAGGCGTACTTTTAACCGAATCTGAGGTCAAACCAGTCGGAGGTTTGGTGAGCTGCTGGCTCACGCAATTCCTGTCCGGCCATGGGGTCTTCCGCGCCTACCTGTGTGGTAGGAGGAGGACGGATGTCCCCTACTACGGCGATCTGGATACCCCAGAACATGTGGTGTTCTGGTCCCCGCATTGGAATGAATACCGCCTAGCTTGCTCGGCGATTACCGGACCGCTCAGCGTGGAAAACATCATCGTCATAATGTTGCGGAGCCCTAAGAGTTTTGATACCATTGCAAGGGTTCTTCAGGAGAAGGATCGGGGGGGCTCGGGGATGAGGGACAGCCCTCTGCGGAGCTGCCATTCGCATGTGCTTGCACGAGTGGGCGATAGCGACGAGAAACGGGGACTTTCGCACCCCCGAGCGAAAAAGACAGAGTCCCGACTCCCGGAGTGCGGACCCAGCCGGACCTGGTGGATCCTACTCTGAGGGTTTGAGGCGGGCGCAAAATGAGATCCGACCGGCGGGCTGAGATGTGGAGGCAGCCTACCTTTTTAGTTTTAGAATTTGATTATGTATTTTTTTTTCTCATTAAATAAACTTTCCGAAGAAGCAGGATCTCCGCGGTAATACTCAACAAAAATGAAAGGGAGGAAAAGCGGTAGTCAATAATAAAATGTTTTAATTAATTTTTACGTATTGCTACTAGGATGACGTTTGTTAAATTATTTATTAACTAAATCTCCTCTCTCTCTCACTCTCAATCTGAGATAGGGATTTTATATATATAAAAATTTATTTGTATATATTACAAATAAAATTTCACATTCAGGAAAGGGAAATTATTTGGGAACTGATTCTACAGCTTGAAATGACGAAAATACATTGCAAACGTATGTCCGAAAACGATTTGTTATAGAGTTACAGCTAGCAAATAATTTCGTCCGGATCTCAATTCCCCTGGTGAAATGAGGTCATATTGAAATTTTTAAAACGTTATATAAGAGGTAAATTTCACGGATTCTTATGTTTTTTAACTTGAAAAAATGTAGTAAAATAGGTCCCAGAACTGTATTTCCCGTAGCTCTCATGATATTAGCGTAACACAAAAGGGTAGAGAGGTTTCTTGCAGTAATAGGCTTTGTAATCCAGGAAGGATGGGGCGGCGAGGGTTTTGAGGGAATGCTGCCGTTCGTCTGTGCTTGCACGGATGGGCGGCAGTGATGAGGCACTGGGACTCTCTCATCCCTTCGCGAAAAAGACCGAGACCCGATGTGAGTGCCCTGCACAGGGTGCTCTCACTAGAGGTATTGGCATTAAGGCCGAGTCTTGGCTTCTGGAGTGTGGGTCCAGGAACGACATAGTCGGGCTTGGATACCCCGTCCTAGGGGTTAAAGGCAGGCAAGAAAAGACCTAACCGGCGGGCTGACCTGTTGGACTAGACTTATAGCCGGCGGACAGGGAGACCCGTTTGAGTAGACAATCCCTTGGGATGTGCTTTGCTTTATCATCCGGCCCGAAGGGTAGGATGAAAAAAAACATAGCACATAATCTTCGATGACAAGAAACACTTTTTTTTAGGCTTGAAGTACAATAACATTGTTAAATAAATAATAAAGTAAATTTTATTATCAGAATCTTGTGTGTCAGATGAAGCTCATTTTCACTTGAAAGGCTATAAATAAGCACAATAATCGATATTTGAGCGCTGAAAATTATTTCAGTTACATGAGAAACAATTTTACATGGTCTGAAGGTCACAGTGTGACGTGCGCATTCGTCATGTGGACCATTCTTTAACCAAGACGATGGAGATACACTACAGCCGTTATTGCAGCGTTTTACATAAGCTTGATCACAGTATTTTTGAGACAAAAATTAGGTTGACTTCCAGAAATTATATGGTTCCAGTAAGAATGTGTTACAAATCATATTGTTACTAATTATTCGGCAGAGTGCTGTGTACATTGTGAGGGAGAGAATTTCGAACAGTTACCGTAACTGACCTTTGTTATTCTGTTACCATTTATCATTTCCTATGTTTTGTTTTTTTGTTTTCCTATTTTAAGAGTAATGTTTATTAGGTACAAAATAATACGATTTTATGTCTGTTTTCTTCTGTTTTACTTCAATAAAAAGCCTTATTTTTTAGAACTTTTTATTGGCTGTATTTACATAAATTTTCTCAGAATTAAATTCTTTACAAAATTTTTGTTAGTTAATCTTCCGCATTTATTAGTCATTTAACCAGTAACGGCTCGTGTATAGGCGCTGTGGAACTGTAGCATTCCCTATTTCCACTTGATATTATCGATAAAACTTAACATAACGAGTCCTTTTTTCTTTATACTTATACAAAATATAATCCTTAACCTTAATGTCAGTAGCATTCCCCCCAATTTATGAAAAAGATATAAAAATCTTTGTGTGGAACTGTGCGCTTCACAGTTCCAACGTCGTGGTGTTTGTCTGTTGTACGAATGCGCGCATAGGAAGCTACACGCGAGGCTGCGAGGGAGAGAGGAGAGAGAGCACTGCCGTTCCCGTAGTGCCGAACCTAGCATGCTGGTGGAAGATAGTTTTTTTTATTACTCCGCGTGTATATGGAACGTTCATTGTTCATTCCCTTTTCTAGTTTAGTCGGTGGAAGGAATATGAAAGTAGTATAGTTGTTTTTTCAGTAGTGATCAGAAGATGGCGGAAAGCAAGAGCTCTTTGTGTGCCAAATCTGTCAAAAAATACGCTGGAAGGGCGAAAGAGAATGTAATTAGTAAAAAAAAGTAATTATGTATTTGTTTCTGTATACATAGAATTTTAGCACCGTTGGACTATAGTTTTTAAGCGGACATTTTATTAAGTTATCTAGTATTCAAATCCGAATAAAAGTAATTTCCTATACTAGGATTTGAATCTTAGAACTCGATTTCGAAATCAGCTGTTTTTCAATGACGAGTTAACCACTAGACCAGCCCGGTGGGCTAGTAGAACATGTCCTAAGAGTTTCTATGTTTAATCATGGAACATTCTGTATATATAAAATACTTAATATTGGTGCTTTTGTATATATGTGATGGTATTACAAATATACAATGCTTACCACCGTGGGGTAGGATAACTATTTTTATACAGAAGATTCTGGGTTCGAATCCCGATTGGGCTTGGAATTTTTAATACGCTACAATGGATGAGATAGATCTCATCCATTTATAGCTCAATATGTATTTAGACATATCAAGGTTTCAAAGACTATTTAAACTATAATTAGATTTATTATTCTTAAGAGGAAGCGTAAATTCCTATTCATTTATTCTAAAGAGGAAGAGGTAACACAAAATTTATCAACACTTTTTATGTTACCGTAGAACATAAAATGCAATTGTAAAACATATATGCAATTGTCGTATATTTTAAAGTATTTTAATGCTTTATATTATATACCGTGTGTATATATATATATATATACACAATGTGTATATATATATACACCGTATATATATATACCGTGTGTATATATATATATATATATATACCGAAAATGTTAGAAGTTAAAGCGAAATAGTGTAATATAAAAAGTAAATGTGATAGAGTCAATTTAGTGACATGTTAGCAGAATCGTTTTTCTACTCGTATTTTATTTTGTATAACTAGTTTTATTTTTTTTCACACAATGCCTACAGATGTCGTTGTCAGCACTGATTTGACATTGACCCGACTTTTTAACTACTATGTATATATATATATATATATATAAAATAGAATCTTTATCTCACTAGCCTTCTCTCAACACAACAAAACAAAATAAAACACACACACACCTCTGTCACTTTTCACACTTAAATTTAATCTGTCTCTTTCTCAACTCTCTCATCAATCTCTTTCTAACGTACAAAAGTAAAATAAATAAATAACCAGAATTTCTTATCTCCTTTTCAATCGGTTTGTTTTGCAAGTTTATTTTATATTTTTACTATACAAAATTAAAAAAAAATAATGAAAGCTCATTATGTAATTTTCACTATTAAGTCATTTATAATTACATTTTATTTATAACTCTGAATTTTTTCGATTTATTTTTCAATTATTAACATTATATTGTTAATCGGGTTTAAGCGTGATAAGGTTAGTGAAAGATGTAGAAATAAAGCATAAACTTAACATTATTGATTAGATTTAATTATAGATCTTACATTTTTTTGTAAGATCACATCATTTTTTTGTTGTATACCTCAAGAAATGTGGGTGTGTGCTTTGGTATCAGTTAATGTAATTCTGTTTCATTTATTTATTTTTTTGGTCTGATTAAAATGTATAATTTTTCTGAATTTGATTAAAATCGTTACATTAATTTTTTCCCCACGACGGATCGGAGACGGTATATGTGTTTGGGGTAAGAGGTTTTGTGTGTGTGTGTGTGTGTGTGTTACCATTTTTCTCATAACCTACTGGACCGATTTTGATGCGGTGTTTTGCATTACATAGGTATCATCTCATTGCATTACACAGGTATCACCTCAGGTTCTTAGATTATAGTTAAACGGTAATAAGCCGCCAGGAGACGCTGCAGTAGATATGTCTCTTCAAAACGGCTTCCTGTGTTTTTTTAAATTTTTAATCTTATCACTGGTTAATTATAACTTTATAGAAGAAAGTTTATAACTTTTTTATTCACAAAAATTAGCATTATTGAAAATTAAAAATTTAAATATTAAAAATATTTTCAATTTCATATTTCTACCGTTTTCAAGTTTTTTTTTCGCATTTCATTTTCTGGAAATATATAACTAGATGTTACAACAGTCCTAAATCCAAAATGTCATCATTCTGCGGCTTCGTTTTTGAGTTATGCGAGATAAATAAGTATGTTCGTAAAGATGTCATGCCAAAACTAGTCAAATAGATTCAGGGATGGTCAAAATGGAAATTTCCGTTGAAATTAGAAAACCGAAATTTTTCGCGATCACAATACTTCCTTTATTTCGTACAAGAATGTAAAAATCATACTACATCATTTTAAGGTTGAACTAATCGTTATGTATATTACACATAACTTTTCAAAATTTGTCTTATTATTGGTTGATTTTTACTTCCTTGTACGAAGTAAAGGAAGTAATTATTGTGATCACGAAAAATTTCGGTTATCAGATTTCAACGGAAATATTCCTTTTCAATATCCCTGAAACCATTTCGACTAATTCCGGCGTGACGTCTGTACGTATCTATCTCGCATAACTCAAAAACTATTTGCCGTAGGATGTTGAAATTTTGGATTTAAGACTGTTGTAACCTCTAGTTGCGCCCTTTTGATTGCAATCGATTGTACCAAAAGTGTCTAAAATAGCTCAAAATACAAAAAAATTTGAATTTTCGACTTTTTCTTAGCTGAAATAATAAGCCCTCATTGAGAGCCTTTTGACGATATATCATAAGTAGTAATTATTTTCGTTGGTTCCAGAGTTATAGTCAAATAAAATTGTAATTAATGATTTATTTGGATCTTACAAGGGAAGGCACATCGGTTCGAATCAGACTTCATCTCCTTTTTTTTACTTTTGTTTCAATTTAAATATATTGATTTATTAATAATAATTATTAACCTCTGATTGTAAAGCAGGTTTTATAATAAATTATAATTCAATAATTATAATTAAAAAAAAAATGAAAAAATATCAGAAGTTATAATGAAATAAAATTGTATGTACTTTCATTTAAAAAAAATGTGTGTATGTAATTTAATAGGCGTGCAAGGAATTCAAGTTGTGTCCGCATCAGATTTTTATATTTTAATGTATTATTACAACTTAATTATTTATAATAATAACATTTTTCAGTTGTATTAAAATTACGATATTTAAAGATCTTTTTGTTTCGTAATTAACATGTTTCATTTATTATCTGTCAAGAGAAAAAAGGTGTTAACCTAATTTAACCCCTTTTTTACGTATGTAAATGTTTGTATGAACATAACGAAAATATTCTTATATTTTTCTATGTTTAATTTAATTTCTGTTGGGATTAGTATTTTTAGAACACATTATTTATTAACTATTAAATAAATTAAAAAAAAAAAAAAAAAAAAACATTTTTTTACAGTAATTATAGAGTTTATAAAGAAAAAGATTTGTAAAATTGGCAAAATGTCAGTAAACTTCTCTTTACTCTGTACCCTCTATCTAATACATATATACATTTGAAATAATGTAATTAAAAATAAAAATTGTAAAAACTCACATAATTAGTGTATTTCTAAAAATATTTAAATAGGTTTTTTCATTTACAATGTAATTAATCAGTTCTTACTTTTTGTTATTAATAGAGTTTGATTGAAAAGATAAAAGAAAGGTACGAAATCCTTTCAATTCATTCATTTGGTCGGTAATTTTATTTAATTTCCTTCAACCCTCTAGTAAAAGGTTTTAATCAACGATAATGACGATCAATGTTATTCAAGTGGTAATGGCGGTGGCGGGGTGTTAGTTAGATTCGAAAAGGGTTGATTGAAGAAGTATAAGATGGACAAGAAATTGTAAGTAGTATCAAGTGGTTGTAGGTAGTTAATAATTGTGATGTAAAGAGTTGTAAGTGGTATGAGATATTTTTTCTTTGTAATAGTGCTATTAAAAGTGGTTGATAAAGTATTATTATTATTATTATTAGAGGATGAATTCAATTCCGTTTGTAACCTAGGCAAGCTATCTAACAATGTCTGTTGTTTTCTGGTGTTACTACAGTTTAAATACACTTCTAATTAGATACGTACACTGTAAAAGTGTTTTGACTCACCTTAAGGGTGGTTTTGAAGATCTTTTTTTGTTCGTTCTCCCCTTCTTTCTTCCTTTATTTTCAACCCTGTTTTTTTTCTTTATTTCCTTTCTTTTTCTACCGCTACTACTCACTCATTTTATTAACCACCTTTTCTACTCTTTTTTTTCTATCCTTTTTCAAGTGAAACAACCTGAAGCAATGAGAGAGCGTTGATTTATCCTATTTTTCTTATAAATCCATTCGTACCTTCGTGTTCCTTTTTCTATTCTGTTCCCTTTACTTATTTACGAACTATATTTTTAACTTTTTCATTTATTTGTTTATTTTTACGTAATAATATCTATTTTCCCCTCTCTTTCTTTAAATTTATTTTATGTTTTTAACTTCTATTCTCTGAGATATTCCAGGTATAATACAATCATACAATTGAAGGGGAAACAGATTTGCCACTTTATGATAAACAATTAAAAAAAAATTAATGGTAATATCTTTCCAAGTTATTGATAGTTAAATTTTTATATTACTGTATTTTCCGGAATAATAATCCACTAATACGGTAAATCTATGTTGTAATTATCACAAAAATAAATAATTACAACATAATGAAACAATAAACTAAGAAATTTTAGAATGCATTGATAACTTCAACTCTGTTTATGCCAAAATTGAAATCAAAACACATCCCTCAAGTATTATTCATGATTTATTTAATATTTATATTGAACACCTTTCACGCATAAAACCACGCTTTTTGAAAACGAAAATTTCTATCCAAATTTATTTTCAAGATTAGTGTTCGTTTTATTTTTTACATAAAATATTGTTTTAGAATAAATATGACTTTATGATTCGCACTATTTTGTAAATTAAACTTTCATTCGATAATTTACCTACTACATAAAGCTTCTTTTTCATTTCAATATAAAACATTTTTATTAATTCTACATTACACCACTCTATGGATAATTCCACTTTCAACTCACGAAAAAATGAAATCAAAACATATTCTGTCAAGCTTAAACTTAAATTTTATCATTTTCCTGCTACATAAAGTTTCATTTATATTTAATATAAGTCTGTTTTTCTACGTACAACTCTATGTCTAAACATATTTATGTTGAGCTAATGTATTTTTACAAACCATTTATATATTAGATCTCAACAAAAGGGATGTAATGAACAAGATGTATCAAAACTTATTTTTAGATATTATTCTTAACAGTGTTTCGTATCTTACTGAATTCATCCTGTAGAATTCGTTGTAGGATAAAAACAATATGTCTCTTATTAAAATGGGATCCCTATAGAAAAACTCTGATGTAGACAACACCTGACTTCCTTGTACGCCTATTAAATTACGTATACGCAATTTTTTTTTAAACGAAAATTACGTAAAATTTTATTTCAATAATAAATTCTGATTTTTTGTTGTTGTTATTGAATTATTATTTGTTATTAAATTGTTTTAACAATCAGAGGTTAATAATTATTAGGAGATCAATATATTTAAATTAAAAAAAAGTTAAAAAAAAGGAGATGAAATTCTGATTGGAACCGATGTGCCTTCCTAAATATCCAAATATTTCATTAATTAAAATTATTTGACTATAACTCTGGAACCAACGAAAATAAGTACCACTTATATATCGTTGAAAAGCTCTCAATGAAGGCTTATTACTGCAGTTAAGAAAAAGGTCAAAATCCAAATTTCTTTTGAATTTGGGCTTTTGTGGACACTTTTGGTTCATTTGATTGTAATCAGATGGGGAGGTGCACAACTAGGTGTTGTAACATCTAGTTGTGCCGTAGGATGTTGAAATTGACTGTTATAACAATCCTAAATCCAAAGTTACAACATCCTACGGCTAATCGTTTTTGAGTTATACGAGATACATACGTACGTACGTACAGACGACACGCTGAAACTTAATCAAAATGGATTCAGAGAAGGTCTAAATGGATATTTCCCTTGAAATCTGAAAACCGAAATTTTTAGCGATCACAATACTTCCTTTACTTCATACAAAGAAGTAAAAATAGAATCAACCAAGTGACCCACATCGGATTTATTTTCAATCTAAACCACACGAGACTTTGAACATACTTATTACCAGAATACACGAAAAAGAACGCTACTGTATCATACACTCGATATATATATATATTACCTCTCTCTTTCTGTTTTATGTATAATAAATATATTTATCAGCTGATCGATTGAACCACTTGCAGGTTTGAAGTCAAAAAGTGTAGTTACAGTGAAACTTTGATGCACTTCAATAAAAAAATAAGAATGCTAATCGAAAAACTGTTTTGTGCATAAGATAAAAAATTTCTATTCAGGATTTTTAAACATAATTCACATATCCAAAATCATTTTTATTTGTTTAATAAAATTAATTTAAATATAAGGAAGTTGTCAAAACCCCTATTTTTTTTTTTTGTTTTAAAGTTTAACGAGGTAGCGTCGCCGTCTCTCTGTCAAAATTTCATACTTGCCAGATGGCGCGCGAGCGATACCCCTCGATATTAATAATAATAATAATAATAATAATAGAAACTAAATAAATATATATTAAACATTTTCCAAATCAAGTGACCAAAACTATCACTAAATATAACAGCGCTTCTTGTATTCAAAGAGCATACTAGATGTTCACCAGCATGGCTAAATAAGAAAAACTGAATGATATTTCCGATTGATTCTTTCGCCCGAAAGTACAGAAAAGAGTGAAATTATTTTAACGGAGTTCTAATATATCAGCTTTTTAACTACAAGTTAAAGTAAGTGGAAGAGATTTTCGGGTGTAGTACAATGTTAAAGTGATTGTATAAATTGCTGGGTATGATGATGATGATAGGATTAGTGATGTAAGGAGGGAGATTCACGTGTTCTTCGGTAATGTTGAACGCGTATTATGACAATTGCATCAGTGACAATTTCACAAAGCAGGTATAATATACCATCTAATGTTCTTTAGTAGGCTAACGAAACTTATTTATTTTTTAATTATTTACCGATTTTTGTTTTAATTTACAATATATATATATATTCCTACTCTAGTTAATTAAATGTTAGAGCAAGTTTAAATCTCTCTCATATCTGTGCATGCTTAGATCGGGCGTGTATAGGATTGACGTATAATTTTTGAGCGATAAATCTGAAATTATTGGGAATTTGGCGGTTGTCTTATTTTGTTTTCTATCATATTTTATCACGTAATCCTTTTTATTTCATTTTTGTTTTATAATACCTTTTTGTTTTAATGTTTTTTTTTTAATAAAATTAATCCCATAAATAAATATTTAATAAAATATTTACAATTAAAAAAATCTTTCTAAAAATGTAAAATTTAGGCATTATAACATAATGGTAAGAACAATAATCTTGTATAGCATGGAAACTACAAATATAACTGGAATAGAAAATCTACTTAAAATAGAAAGAAGAATTTAAAAAATATATTTATGGTCTAAGAAGGCCACAGGTAGATTAAATAAAGAACCCACTGGTTTGGCCTAGTGGTGAACTCATCTTCGAAAGTTCTCTCGAAGTCGAAAGTTCCAGCGTTCAAGTCCTAGTAAAGGCAATTACTTTTATACTGACTGGAACACTAAATCGTGGATACCGGTGTTCATTGGTGGTTGGATTTCAATTAACCGCACATCTCAGGAATGATCGAACTGAGACTGTACAAGACTACACTTCATTTACACTCATACATATCATCCTCATTCATCCTCTGAAGTAATACCTAAACGGTAATTCCCGGAGGCAAAACAGGAAAAATAAAAAAATAAAATAAAGAAATGTAAGATAAAATTAAAGACACGGAAGTAACAATATGCAAAGGACCACTAAAATTCCATGGACGCAATATCCGAATGAACCAATCAAGGATAAACAAACAGAACTCTGGAATAAACTCTGGAATTTTAAAGGTTAAAGTGGTTAAGTTAAGCAGATGAAAGAAGAGCTAAAAAAGTTCAACAACATTACAGGAAATGACTGTCTATATCAAAAGGAATACAGAAAGAAAATTTTTTAATTAAAATTTCCTGTAGATGAATAGAAAATTCTCAACAGAGGAAAATGGACTGAAGAAAGAAAAGTTAAAAAGTCCAAAATAATGAAGAGTTTTGGAAGCAAAAGAAAGATACTATATAAAATGATATTTGTGTTGTCCGTGAAGGCCTATCCGCGGAAAAAAAAGTTTTTCCTAATTCCGATATCATCATGTACAAAATTTCTCTCTCATCTTCAGATAGCATTTGACAACGTTTCTTAGTATTATTTACTCACAACTCCCTTATTTCTATAATTTAAAGGTTAATAATTAATATTATACGTTATCACCTAATTTTTCATTCTTTTCAAATTTCTTCTCTTTTAAAAAACGATAGCGAAGTGTTTGTGTATTCGATAGATGTACTAACTAATCCATTACCTTAATTCATACAGTTTTTTTTTTTTTTTTTTGAATATTTTGCTTTTTTAATTTAAAACCCAAAGTTTATTTCTCAGTAACCTTCATTAGTTTCTTTATTCTTTTTCATTTCTGTTTAGGTCATGTACACATTACGCATTATTTATTGTACATGTATTTTTTTTTATTGTTTTTACTTCCTTGTACGAAGTATAGGAAATCGCCAAAAATGTCGGTTTTCAGGATTTCAAAGGAAATATCCATTTTGACCACCTCTGAATCCATCTTGACTAAGTTTCGACGTGACTTCTGTACGTTTGTGCATATGTATCTCGCATAACTCAAAAACTATTAGCCGTAGGATGTTGAAATTTTGGATTTTGGACAGTTGTAACATCTAGTTGCGCCCTATTGATTCCAATCGACTGGACCAAAAGTGTCCAAAAAGCCCAAAATCTAAAACAATTGGATTTTGGACTTTTTCTTAACTGTAGTAGTAAGCTCTCGTTATCTTATTATCTTATTAGCCCTCATTATTACCTTTTCAACAATATATCATAAGTCGTACTTATTTTCATTGGTTCCAGAGTTATAGCCAAATAAAATTTTAATTAATGAAATATTTGGATCTTACAAGGGGAAGGTACATCGGTTCGAATCAGACTTCACCTCCTTTTTTTATATATTTTTTATTTTTTTATTTAAATATATTGATTTACTAATTATTAACCTCTGATTGTAAAAAACTTTCACGATAAATAAAAAATTCAGTAATAACAAAAAATATGAAAAAAATCATAATTTATTAGTGAAATAAAATTTTATGTACTTTTAAGAATGTGTATATGTAATTTAACAGGCGTATAAGGAAGTCATGTGGTGTCCACATCAGATTTTTTAATATTGTAAAGGATATTGTGATGGAAAGCATGGTTAATGTTATTTCATTTGGATATGATACCGTTTATGACATCTTGTACAACATTTTCTATTTGCAATTGATTTTTAGCATTCTTTGATATCTATCTAGTCTTCACTACAACAGAGAACTTTTTACTATCTTTATATTGTTAAATCTAACTTTATTAGATGTAAACACAAAGTTTTCCTCGAAGTTTTAAATGTATTTTAATTTTGTTATTTCACTGCCTATTTCAATTTGAAAAGTCGAGAAATGAAACTTTATTCGACTGCTTTTATTTTCAAATTTGAAGCTGATTAATTTATTTCATAAAATCAGTATCAGGAAATATACATAAATTTTTACGTTTTATAAAGTCGATCAATAAATAATTAATTGAAACTTTTTAAAGGCTTATATTATATTTATTGAATAGTTAGCTAATAATCAACTCGAGTGATAAGTGTCTTTGCTGTGGTTTAGTATCATATATAATATTAAGTGAGAATTGAGGACAAGTTTCAGGAAGTTGCATTATACAAGGGTAGAATACGAGAGAGAAAGAGAGGAAAAGTTAGAGAGAGAACTAGGAGGAAGGTGAAATGTAGTAGGTTGCCCGGCAACATTAATCCAATGAAGCAAGCCCTTCCTTTCTGCTAATAGCTCTCTCCCTGAGATTGACCCTTTACAGCATCAGTACAGTATTCTCCTTTATGACATACCCCGAAGTTCCTTCTCAACCATCCCTTCCTTTACACTTATGCTCTTAACTATATACTACTTTAACGTGTTGTACAATTAATTATTGTTCAAGTGATGAATCTCGTCTCGTGAATGTCTAGGTTTTTGTTATAATTTATCTTCGTTTATTACCAGTGTGTAATAATAATTATAATAATAATAAACTGGTTAATAATTAAGTTCAATTTTTAAAAATGTATTAGAAAAGATTACTGCCTAATGATTCTACTGTGATAAATAATTATTTTTTTGTTGAAGTTTTTAGTTTATCTGAAAACCTTTTTTTTTTTTGTCCGGCTAATATAATAAAATAAGTTAATCTCGTCACCATGAGAAGAGCAGACAGAAAACGAATTAAGGCTTTTGAGATGTAGGTGTGGGGCAGAATGGTAAATGGCAACACCATATAACAAATGAACTATTAAAAATAATCTGAGAGAAGAGGAAAAGCTAAATGTTATTGAATATAGGGAAACGAACTGGCTAGGACATTGTATGAGAAGGTGTTTATTAGTAGATACGATAGAAGGCTTAGTAAATGGAAGAAAATGAAAACGTTGGAAGAGATTTAAAATGAGGGATGGGGTTATGGAAAAGGGAAAATATGCGAAAACAAAGAGTTTAGCAAAGGGTAGAATAAGGTGGAGAACAGCAGACGTGACAGGACCTGCCCTAATGGCAGAACACTATGAATTCAATGATCATCAAAAGATTTTATCTCATAAAAATTCTTATATTTCTGTTGTTTCTTCAAAATATAAATTTACAGTATTAACGGGATTGCAGTATTTAAAAATTGATTTTATTCGATGTATTTCAGTTATGTAGAAGTTTTTCCTCTCGAAATATCTAATTTTGTCGTCAAGGTTTAATGAAAACCTAAACATTCGCACAATTTGGTTTCCGTAAGGGGCGTTCTACGGTGAGTGCTGTTAAGACAGTTATGCGTCTGGTGGACGAAGCGGCATCGGGTACTTGGCGCACCAGGAAGATACCAATTGTGTCACCAGGAAGATACCAAATTTAACATCTACAGGGTAACAGATTAGGTACAGAAAACTCCACTCCAAAGAAAATAGCCGTTTTTCTATTTCATTCACACATGTGATCCCTTCTTCCTCACATGTTGCATCTGCTTAGTATGCACATCTTTGAAATTTACTTGTACTGAGGAATCGAACAAAATGTTACGGCACGTAGGAACTGCGACGTTGATATCACTCGTTATTATGTATAGGATCGCTATTTATTATATGCGTCAGAATCATATCTTAACCGGGATCAGAAATCCCTTATTCAATTACTTATCCAAATTAATTAAATTCTCACCAAATCAGAAAGCTTTTCCATTAGTTATTTTTTGAAAAATACTTCAAAATGTTTTTTCTGTTTATTATAAAACGTAAGAGGTTTGAATTGACTCAGTCTTTTCAATTTTAGATGAATATTTTTTTAAAAATATTTTAGCTTCTAGTTTTTTTTTAAACAAGAATGATACTCTACATTTAATTTTTTTTTTAAATTACATTCTTTTTTTTATTTTAAGCTAAGTTGTAATTTTATTTTAAATTGATATTTAGGAGTATGTAAAAAATCTTTACATTTAAAAAGTTAGATGTCGGAAATTCTAATAAAAATTTATAAGTTTTATTTAAAAAATAATTATCTAATGAGTAGTAAAATTTAACTCGTATTTTAGTTAATATTTTCAATTTAAATTTTAAATGACCTAATTATTAAGATATCTGGGGCCTACTAATGGAAAGTAATACGTTTAACATTACATCTCACTAGTTTACTATTAACATGAAACAAAGCGTGTCAGCTTGTTGTATGTATTTATACGTAGTTGTAAGCTGTTTACCGCTGGATGCGGTTACTCATTTTAAATGCGTTACCATAGTAACAAGTCCGACGACATACCTGTTACAAATTATTACAATTCAAGTTTCGTTATTTGGTATGTACGATAAAGTTTATGTTTTAAACTACTCAGTTCAACTACAATTTCTTATATATTCAACAAATAAACATTTTATGATGTAGTGCGATTAAATTTTTTTTAATCATTTGAAAATAAATTACTATGCTATCCTCTTATTGAAATAAAAATAAATAAACCTTAAGATATAAAATTTGAGTGAAATTTTTATAAAACTTTTTTTTACGTAATCTTATACTCCAATTTTTTTTAATCAGTTGAAACATCTATGGAAAAACTTAAAAATGTTAAGTCAAACTTATAAAAATATTCGCCGAAGGCAACTTATATAGCACATGCCAACAGAATGCTAATTAAAATCTTTTCATTTTTAAAGTAAATACAATTTTTTTAATAAAAAAAATCCCTTTCGGCACGCCGGAAAAGGTATATTTCCCCGGTGCTAAGTAGGGGATAAAAAATTTTCCAACTTAAAGTTAGGAAAACTTCAAATTTACTCAATACGACAATGATTGCATGTGAAAAAAAGTTTCTCACGTTTAGCATATGACAAGCCCCATTTTACAATTCCAGCAACATTTTGGTCATCCCTTGTCGTAAGGGTTGGTCATATCAAAAATTGTTTCAGACAAAAATGTTAGATAATGTTTAGAGGACGACCACTTAAAACCGACCCTATACTGTACCAATTAAGGGAGGTATGATTCTATTTTTCTTTGAAACCCCATTTTTTCAACTCCCTGAGCCAATGGTTTGTGATATTAAAAAAATTTAGATACGTTTTAGGTCCTTATCCAAAGAATAGTAGGAATTTTAAACGAATTCGACAGTTTACCTAATAAGGAACTTATATTGATTTTTTTTTGTTGAAAAAACCACTCCATTTCCACCCTCATGGACCGATTTTGCCCATTAACGAACTCGACCGAGATTTTGAATCGTTATATTTTATGCATCAATTTGAAAGTGATTGGCGCAAAATTACGGCAGTTATCCTGTCCCCAAGAAAGTGATATATATATATATATATATAAACTTGTGTACTGACGGTGGTTTGGGTCTGGGGAATATGAAACGCGAAGATATGTCTTAAATTTTCAGAAGTCGAATCAATCACCCATTCATATCATGGTACTCTAATGGGTACCATGATATAAATGGGTACAATAGGTAGCTTTCTTATGAAATCTACCTAATGAAGAAAATGAAATAAAATTGACTATGATATATTTAGTAACTGTAAAAAATATATACAGAGTTATGATGGCCGTCTTTTAAGTTTTTACAAAAATAATGAAAGATAAAGATTCTTTGGTATAAATTGTTTTATTGTTACTCAAAATATTCGCCTTTAATATTTATATACTTTTTCATGAGTTGGAACCAATTATCGAAACAGTTTTTCACTTTCAAGTTGGTACATCAAAAAATGGTTTTGGAATGATTTAATAGCTTCTTTAGGTGATGAAAATCGCTGTCCATGCATCTTTTGTTTGACATTTGGGAACAAAATGAGTCATTAATTCAATGTTTTTCTCAGTCAATTGTTCAGTCAGTTGTTCTCAGTCTCTCGTCAATTGTTTGACGTGCTGTGTGAAAGGTGGCATTTTCATTGATGAAAAGTGATGCGACGTTTTCGGTTGTTTTTCCTGATTTCATTGATGACTTCTGGCAAACAAATTGTTGTATACCACTCAACATTAATTGTTTTTCAATCCTTTAAAGCGATGGTTACTACGTGTCCAGTACAACCGAAGAAGCAAGCGATCATTTACTTGGAAGTGCTTCGCAAACGAACAACCACTTTTATTGATTCGGTTCATCTTGGTACACCCAAACAGTTTATTGTTGCTTAGTTTCCGTCTAGTAGGAAATATCCAAGTTTCGTCTTCTGTTACGATGTTGTATACGGATTTTGCATTTCCTCGATCGAATTTTTCGACCGTTTCCTTACATCAACTGACACCGAGCCGGTTTTTGAGCTTCGGTCAGATTATGAGAAATCCATCGGGAACAGATCTTTTTCACAGTTAAATGTTTATGCAAAATCAAATGTACTGTAGTCTTCGGTACGCATAAGGATACTTTTGTCTCCCAGTAAGTCACATGCCGATCCTCGTCAATCATGTCGACCTTCACGAAATTTATCGCTCACGCAAGCATGACCACGACGAAATTCTGCAAACCGATTGGTAATATTTTTTTCTGTTGGTGATTCATTACCAAAGGTTGAACGAAGGGATTTGAGGCATTGTTGTTGAGTTAGGCCCATATTAAAATCGTAAAATATCATCTAACGAAAACCTTCACCTGACATCCATTTTTTATAAAAGTATTTTTTTAACGCAACCTGTAAACATATTACTGGCCTATTTCTGAGCTGCCGCTGTTTTAACAATAAAGAAGTCAAATTTCACAACATTACTAATGTCACATCTCATAGCGCCATCTATTGGTATAGTTTGAAAAAACTTAAAAGCCGACCTCTATATTATAAGCGTGTAACAGGAAGCCAAAAAGGTTTAGGATCAAAAAATAAACTCCATCTAGATTTTTGTATTTTACGAAGTTTAAAATCTTTTCGATTTCAAAAATGTTAAATTTTTTTAAATTTACAGGTGCGCGCGCGCGCGCAATTTTTATTGGTGTTTCTCGAAATGATATAAACTACTACAGCCATTAAATTTTTTGAGATTATATTACGCGACTTCAGTTAAAATTTTGACTATTTTTGGGGTGACGTCTGTACGTACGTAAGTATGTACGTATCTCGCATAACTTAAAAACGATTAGCCGTAGGATGTTGAAATTCTGGATTTAGGACTGTTGTGACGTCTAATTGTGCACCTTTCCTTTTGATTGCAGTTGACTGAAAGTGTCCAAAAAAGCCCAAAATCATAATATTTGGATTTTGGACTTTTTCTTAACTGCAGTAGTAAACCCTCATTGAGAGCCATTCAATGATATATCATAAGTGGTACTTATTAGCATTGGTTCCAGAGTTATAACCAAAAAAAATTTAATCAATAAAATATTTGGATCTTATAAGAGGAAGGCACATCGGTTCGAATCAGACTTCGTCTCCTTTTTTTTTTTTAATTTAGCTTTATTAATAATTATTAACCTCTGAATGTAAAAAAAGTTTTACAATAAATAATAATTCAATAATAACAACAATAAATGGAAAAATATTAGAAGTTATTAATGAAATAAAATTTTATGTTCTTTTCATTTTTTTTTTAAGTTTGTATATGTAATTAATTTAATAAGCTACGAGGAAGTCATGTTGGTATCCACATCCGATTTTTTGTTTTTATAAAAGTTAAATTAACTTTGTAGAATGTATACGTAGAAAATTTAGATTTTTAAATCGGTAGAAAATATATGTTTTAAGACACTTTTTATTATATCTCGGATAAAAAATATTCCTGTTCATTTTTTTTAATTTGAAAATTATTTTTCATAGATTCTCAAATACTTCCGGTTAAAAAACTCAATGGCATGTGAATCACCAGGTAAGATAGAATGAAATTGCCAAATAATATATTATTGATATATATAAAACAAAAAAACAGTTTTTTAAATGGCAGTAACAAAATAGTTCTTAGAATTTGATCCTTCACTACAAGAAAAGTTTTAAAGAAGTAAATCGCACGTACTGTGTTGAAAGAGTAGAAAATAATTACCTCAGCAGCTTGAGATATATTGGTAGGAGTAAGACGTTGATATAAGACTTTAAAGAAGCACATATTATTCGGAGAGAACCTATTATCAATTTCAGTTGAGGATAAGGGAAAAAAGTGAAGTATTATTGGGAATGTCCGACCATTAGTTATAGAAAGAGAGGTGAGACGTTATATCGGATTATTCAGCTCGTAACTATTTAATAACGTTTTAAAGTGTTTGGAAGGCTACTAATATTCTCGTATTTTATTACTTAAAATAATTAGTTTAAGAGATTTATCTCTTTAATTTTCGAGTTGAAGAGTTTAATATTTTTTTACTTTCCTTGGATCAATAGCTATAGAGCTATGCTTCAAGAAGGAAAATATGGTAATCAGCAAAAAATGGGGTATGGAGTTTTCTCGGAGTTTCATGACCCAAAAAAGGGCGTAATGTTAATGATACGTACGTACGTACGTGTTACGTGTTTGAAGCTTAATAACGTTTGACTACAAAACCCGATTTTAATGAAATTTGGCACAAAGACTCGTATATATGGAGCAATCTGTTTTTAAAAATTTGGGGTCACTATCTACAAGGGGTAGGATAGATATTTTTTTTGGGTCAACTTTCTCAAAGTTTTGAGAAATTAACCTCATTTTTTATATTATGCTCACTCAGTACATGTGTGCATGTTTATATCACCATTATTTTTTTTTTTAATTTTGCCTTAAAATCTCCCTTTCCCAAAAATTATAAAAGGTTATTTTTTTATTTATTGCATATTTTTTAGCCGAATTCTTTTGTCTTCTTAGGCGTAAGGACAAGTGATCCGTAAAACATACTTTGGAGCAGTATTGATGATGGAAGATCCGATAAAAGTTCATAAATATAGACTTTTTGAATTCTTCAAAACTTTTTGGACTTACGAGTATTTAAAATTTTAATAACAATATTATAACAGAAACGAACGGGCCGATGAGGCTGCCAAAAGAGCAATAAATGGCATCCGAGTACAATCGACATGTGAGAGAGACTTCATAAGATCAGTCCCTGTAAATTTGCAGGCTCAGTAGAACAGGTTCTGGCTGCTGAGTCCTCCACGGATTGTGGAACATCCGGGAGAATGTGCTCGAGATACCGCTTTCCTCGAACAACAGAAGAGACCAAGTCATCTTAACTTGGCTAAGGATTGGACACGCCAGGCTTACCCACGCTCATCTACTTGGCTCTCCTTAGAAAATCTGTGAGGCTTATAAGGTCAAATGGTCCGTGCACTATGTGCTCTTTGATTACCCAATTTTTGGAATCATCCGACAAAACTTAGACCTGGGTTCGGATATGAAATTTCTATTAAACCAGAACGAAGATGTAAAACGTCTGTTGCGGTTCCTCTCCTACAGTGGAATGAATAATACAATTTAGTGGTTTTTGTCTGATTTATGTATTTTAGTTTGTATTTGTTGTTGTTTTTTACTAGTGTATGTTTATTTTTGTTGTTTTATGTAACACTACATGATAGTATTACTTTGGTCGCTAATGACTGCAGTTGTTGATGCGACTGTAAATAAAAGTATTATAAAAAAATATTACAACAAAAATTTTATAATAATTTACCCCCACACCCCACCGAAAAAAAAAATCTTAGTTAACCTTTTAATGGTTGTACATTTTTCACTGGAATTTTTTTTTAGTTTATTCAATTTAACATGTAGAAAACTCAAAAACATTTTTTGGGAGGTGATTTTGGAAGTGAAGGAAGAGAAAAATAATAAAAATACCGATTTTTTGAATTTTAAAAAAAAATTTTTTAGTTTATTTAAACATATAATTATAATATTAAAAATAAAAGATCATCGTAGATTACCCCCAACCCAAAAAAGAAATCTTAGGTAACTTTTTTCGTAGAATAAATAGGTAAATAATAATTAATTAGATAAAGATATATTTATTTATTAGAATAATAAATAATTAGAATAAATAACTAATGCCAGGAAAGTATTACAACTTTGTTGTCACCTTTTTTCTTCTATCCATTTAGGTAGCATAAGGTCTGTTTTAATTGCAGTTTAAAATAGAAAAAAATATATAAATATTTAACACGAAAAATATTAAACATTTTTTAAGCTTATATTATTTTTTATTTTACATTTTTCTTGTAACATTGTAAATCAACTCTTTCATGACTCACGAGCGACCGTTTAGTTTTACAGTAATTTAGTTAATTAAAACACATGTAAAATTTTATACCAGTACTTAATTAAAACGAAACAAAATTATGAAGAACTGTTTTAATACACGGGATAAAATTAAATAAAGGTGCAATAACTACTAAATTGTTAACTTACTATAGGATTATTATCAGCAACGCAGTTGAAAGACTTAAAACTATTTCAGTTGACATACTTATGTTAACAAAACAGCTTCAATGTTATCTTAATTAAATAAGTAGCTAACTATTTGAAATTTTTATACCACTTTAAAACAGACAGTTGTTTTGCGTTTAGGTATTTGCTAATTACATGAGTGGTTTAATTACAGCTAAAAACTGTTTTTATTGTTTCATTTACTATAATGAAGTACTCGTATTTTATTTTGAACTAAATTATATGCGTTGATTTTTTTGAATAAAAATTTACAAAAATCCAACGGACAAAAAATACCTTGGTATTTTTTGATTCTAAAATTTAGTAGTTCACTAATTGTTTTTAATATTTGTATTCTATAATATTTGTTTTATGAAAGTTATTGGAATATTCAAGATTATTAATAAAATTATCTGGGCTATTATTTTCTAAGATATGTCTAGCAAAATTGGATCGTTCTTTATTCCCGTTACTTATAAAATTAATGTGTTCTTTAATTCTGATCGAAAAAGATTGGTTTGTCATCCTGATATATTCCAAATCACAATTTTCGCATTTGAAACTATATACTCCGTGTTTATCTAAATTAAATTTATTGTTATGTTTTATTGTTCTAGTAGGATCTTTGTTATTTATATAGTTTATTGTTTTATTATTCATTGTATATGCAGTTTTAATTTAAAAGATTTAAATATTTTATAAATTTTTGTAATTTATATTGTATTCAGTTTTAGCATATTTTTATCCTTTATTATTATTTGTTAATTTTATAATATCTTTTATATATATTTTTTTTATTTTAATATATAATTTATTTATAAATTAAATTTTCATTATATCAATTAGTTATAGCTAGATGTTTGATTTTATATTGTTATGTCTTAAATATTTTATAGCACTGTATATCGACGAATTAAACATAGATTTTCTTGATTCTAAGGTGAAACGAAATATATTGAATGATGGTGTCCTGTTTAGTGGTTTTCCTATATATATCGATATCCAGTTTATTAGTATTATAGTTTTTATTAATTTTTATATCAAAAAATTTATGCCGTATTATTTAAAATTATTTTTTTATTATTATTAACAATAAAATTAATTTAAAGAACTTTGGTTATTTATTTTTTTTATTGGTTAAGTTAACGTCACTGCGCATGATACAATTCTGCTTTATTAAAGGTAAAATTATAGATAAATTTTAATCCTGAACAAGATGGTAAATTACTCCGATTACAGGCACTTTTCTTTGAGTTGATCGTCTTGTTTCTCTTCAATTCCTTTCCTCTATCCTTTATTCATTCTTCTTCTTCGAACAAGTATCATCTGAGTTACGTCAGCTAGCCTACTTCCATCTACGGTATCATACTGTTACTTTTAGCCGGCTGAACGAACCACTTTTTACTAGATCTTACTTAATTTTGAAACTGTAATGAACTGTTCCAGATCTCCATACTGTTTGGATTGCAAAAAAAAAAACTAAACTATTAGTTGAGATGCTTTCTTAAAAAAGCTAGGTCTCTACTATTACCAATCAGTCAATTTCTTGGGTAAATTCTGATTTTTTTAAAGGATTGTAACAGAAAAGGATGGAATTGATTAGATTTTTTGTTTACTGTGTCATGTAAACAAACAGTAGATAAAAATTTGCTAAATCTGGATTATATCTGTTCCAAAAAAAACCTTTTTTTCTATTACAATAAAAATTAAACTTGGTAGAAATATTGACTCGTGCTTTAATTTTAAATAAAAACGTTTTAATAGAAAATTTAAAACAGAAGGGTATAACTTTTCGAAATACAATTTTACTTCCATTGTAAACATTTCTAATATAGTTATTTTTAATATGCTGTTGAAAAACATCCTTAAAATCTTTCCAATATAAAAAAGGAGCCTACATAATTAAATAAATTTTAAGTCGTATGAATTGTCAATAAAATAGATCCTATTTCTTAACCGTAAGTTTATCTTATAAAGAAGAATATAATAAATAAATAGTGATGATGATAATAATAATAATAAAAACTGATGGCGTTTACACGAATCGTTGCATCCTGTCACGCCCGAAAACGAGAGAGCCCAGATCAATTTGCCACTCGTGTTGGTAACGTGACATACAACAATAGATTTTTGGTTGTATATATGATAAGGGAGGGGGGTTTGTTGTGTTCAGGAGGTGTGTGTGTTATAAGGTTTAGCTATGAGAGGGTAGCGTGGAGGTTAGACGTAGGGGACCTTGTGCAGTCTATTGCTCTCGTAAATCAATAGTTTCCTGTACACAAAAGAAACCCCAAACAGAGCAATCTCTTATTCAGTTTCTCATTCCATTCTGTTCTACAATGTTCTGACCCTATGTTCTATAGCTCTCTATACCATCTTACTATAAACCGCTCTGCTCTATCCTTCCGTTCATTCTGTGCTGTGGGTGGCCTTATATATAGATAGATTCTCTACAACTCTATTCTCATTCCCGTAGTTCTATCGAGTTCATCCGCCCATTCTTGCTGCTTAATACACCTCCCCACCAATTAACAGTTTTATCATTTATCTCTTAATTCCACTAAATACTTACTAATTAATTTTATGTTAAATATTGTTCCGTAATAAAATTTCAATCGTACACTCTCAAAAAAATGGATAAATTAAAAAATAAAGAAAAACAAAATCTAATTTTTTTGTTTATGTATGTGTGTTTGTATATATATATGTATGTATACGGTATGTCCCACGAAGACGTATTCGCTTTAATACTCGTCCATTCCTGTACCAATTCTATTGAAACTTTGCAAGCATTTTAACGAAGGTTATAAAAATGTTCTATGAAAATTTCAACCTTCTAGGATTTATAGAAATCAAATTGCGGCTTTCAAATAAATAACATTTTTTATTCATTACAAAATAGCTGGTTAAAATGATTAAAAACAGATGATAATTATAACTACAATAATTAAAAACAGTTAGGTAATTATTCATGACTAATTATTAACTTGTTTTATTCTATTTTAACAGCTGTTTAACAATACATCATCCGTTTTTAATCATTTTTACCAATTATTTTGTAATGAATAAGAATATGGTTTACCTGAAAATGATGTTTTTATTTGAAAGCCGCCATTTTTTTTTCTATATATCCTAGAAGGTTGAGATTTTCTCAGAACAGTTTTAGAACCTTCATTAAAAGGCCTGTAAAGTTTCAGCAAAATCGGTGTAAGAACGGGCGAGTAATATTAGAACGTATACCTCTTCGTGGGACACTTCTTTTTACTTATTTTATTTTAAATATGGTAAGTTGAGATATACTGCATACTATTGTAACGAAAAAATGAAGTGATAGGTGAAAAAATGTCAAAATTATCAACCTTGATAATCTAGAAGTCAGCATTGTAAATAATATTAAAGCTGTCTGATATTACCAAGTTTATCAAAGTGAAGATACCAGTTTATTTATTTCTTTTTTAAAATATTTTAACAATAATCATTCCTAAAATAAAGTTGTAGTAATACAAATTTTAAAATAGCCGAAACTGAAATAACCGTGGCCTAAAAACTTCTAAATTGGTAAAAGATAATGATAAAAAATTTGTTATTAGGCAATAAATTAATACAAAATACTTTTAAATATTTTTGTTCATTAAAAAAAAAAGAAGTAAAATCAAATCACGTTAAAAAGTATTAAAAAAAAACAACGAAATTCATTTTTTTTTCAAATTTTTTTCAACATATTCAACGATGAGGATATTTAGATAAAAACAAGTTTTAAATTCGTCTCCGAATAATTTCAATTTTTTTATAACCAGATTGAAATATCTATTCCTTGGGGGGGGGGGGGGGGACTGTTCGTCCGATAAATACGTCAAAATTTGACTTGAAAAATTATCAAAGATTAATTAATCGAAAGTTGATAAGTTTTTTTTTTATAGTGGGGTGCGTTTTAAAGCATCATTAATCTAATTAAATTAAAAATTCGTCAGAAAAAGTATTTATTTTCGTGTTTTTGATTCAAATTTAAGTAAAGAAACAAATTTTATAGGTTAATAGATATAAAAACAAGACCAACCATCCTTAATTTTTATTTATTTATAAGAAGCGATTTTTTTTTTAGCTACAAACTCATCAGAAAATATATATAGCTGTTATTGTTATTAAAACAATCAACTTATAATTTGTATTGAAATAAATTTGAAAATAATCGTAAACACTATTATTTATAAAATATATTTATTTACAAATTAAATACCAGTTATCAATGAAAAGTCAAGTAAAACTTTCCTGAACGAGCATTCTTTTATTATTATTATTATTACTGTTCTCTCAATTATTTATTCTTTTGTAACAAAGTTAGTATCTCTAACAAAATCTCTATTGGGGTCCTATATACGGCAAGTTAATGTAATTTATTTATCTTATGTTTTGGCGATTTTATAGCATATTATTTTTTTCCAATTATTAAAAAGTTAGTTTTTCTGCCATTTTGGCATCTTAGATTTGATTTATAAAATTGATATTTATATATATAAAACTATAGTTATATATATATTTTTTTTAACCTCTGTGAACACCGTTAGGTATTGCTTCAGAGGATGAGATGAATGATCTGTAGCGTGTATGAAAATGTCATGCCTGATTGTTGGGATTCGAACCCGGGACCTCCGGATGAAAAGCCGTGACGCTACCACTTGTGCCACGGATATCGGCAGTAACCCCTACATTAGTGTGTTTGAATTTACTTGATTGCTTCCGTCGTTATTGCGTAATGATTAATAACAAAATTTTAATTTTAGTGGTCATTTTGAGATGAACCCGACCAATCGTAGTCATTCGTGTATTTCTATAATCTTCTAGCGATGTTTAATTCGGATCCGAAATCAAAATCCAAGACAGACTTCAAAAAAAGTTCACACGCGCGCGCGCACTCGCACACACACAGGGTTAATTCAATAATGAACTGTTTGTTTTTAATTTTAATGGAAAGTATTAGTCATGTACAGAGTTTTCCACGAAGAAACAAAGAAACTTTCAGGACATTTCTACTGGTGAAAATAATGAAAAAAAAAATTTCCTATATAAAATAGGTCTGTAAACCCTTGTTCTAGAGTAACACCTAGCGAAAGATTTCGCCCGTATTTCAGCTTCTCCTATAAAAAGAAGCCCTACTGTAACTTTTGGGACCTAAATTAAGGAGTAAAGTTGGTTGTTTCGTATATAATTTGAGCTGGAAAATAGAATAAAACAGGTCCCAGAACTGTAGCTCCAGTAGTTTTTAAGATATCCAACGTAAAACACAAAATTCGGTGTCGGAAAACAATGGTTTTTTTTTTTTTAATTCTCAAATACAATTGATAAACGATTATTAAATGTCAAATATTTAGTAACAAAATTTGTAAGAGAATTTAATTTTGAGAAAATTAATGTAAATACAGAATAATATAAATCAGTAACTAATTTTTTTCAATAGATCTATAATTTTGGATTCTAAATATTCTATTTATATAATTTAACCACGGAAAAATGTATTTTCAAAATCGTTATTAATAGATATAAATGTTGATTGTAATTTTCGATTCCCGGTTAGAAGTGGTAGCGTCTCAGCCTTTATCAGGAAGTACTGGGTTCAAATCTCGGTAGGCATGACATTTTTCATATGCTACAAAATTACGATTTCATATTCCCACATACAAGCTTCCAGCTTTTATATTGAAACTTCCAACTGAATTAAATAAAAGTCGTTTTAGGCATTTTTTTTTAATTCGAGATGAAGAAGGCACATATTTAGGGATCTGGGTCAATTGTTCAGTAACAGAAGTTTGATGTTATTTTTTTAAAAAAGGGGTTTTTTTACGAGTTTGTTTATACTGGAAGTCTATAAAATAGATGTAATTTTTTATGTACTGTATTTGTGCGACCTCGAAGTCATGAATATTTTCAATTGGTAATTTGTCCTTGAAATATTTCTCCCTAGAAATTTATTATAAGTTTTATGATTATTTTCAATGACAGCACTTGTATATAAAAAAAACAAGTAATTGATTAGTGTTTATTTCAAAAAATAAAATAAAAACGATTTTTTTTCCTAATTTATTTTATGTTGAAATAATAACTTTGTTTCCCCCCTGACATTTTTTCTTTTTTTTTTTCTTTCTAGTAATTTTTTCCGTTATAATAAATCGCGATAAAAATCAGTAGAATAATTTTTTTTTGTTATGTCGTTTATAATGAGAAGATAAATCAACGCAAAGAAAATTAAAAATGTAGAGAACTAAGCCACGTTTACTTAATAAAAATAAATAGTTGGTATATATTTTTACTTTGTATAAAAAAATGTTTTTTTTATTTTTTATCTAGGCCTTTTGTTATTCTTGTTTCATTTGTTGTAGTTTGTTATGTTATGTATATTGACTGTAACATATTTCACGTTGTCTACTCTCTTAAAATTTAGAGATACAACTGGAAATAAATGTGTAGCCTGTTTCATCTTATCTCTAGAGATTTTTTCCATTTGTATTGCTTTTATATATATATATATATATATATATATAAATATATAAACGAAGCTATATAGTTCATATATAAATAAATGATAACGAAATTTTAATCTATCTTTATTCTCTAAGATAATATTAAAATGTTTCCATTTTTTAATTTATTTATTAAACACCCACAAGGCAAACGATCCTCGCCGTTAAGCAAAACACACTCACAGTATAACGGACCTGAGTAACGGATTCCTACCAATTAAGAAGAAAGTAGTAGAAAATATAATACTGGAAGAATCCAAGAAGGGGCTAAAAGTAACCCTTTTAGTAAAGGTAACAGGTTCTTTTAACAATCGTTTTTAGTAATACTGCCCACTGACACACCTAAACAGTTGTTGTTCCGTGAGAAGAGTTACCGGACCAGGGTAGGAATTTCATGGGAATGTATATGAGGGCGAACGTTCATTCTCACGCTTCAAGTTGGGTCCGGCCCGGCAAGTAATGAAGATAGAAATATAAATACTTCTGGGAAGACCAGTGAGGTCGGACTAAGCGAGACGTTATGACGTCAGTCTGTGAGAGTGCTACGATATGCGAGTTCGAGCCGATTAAGGAGACGTCACAAGTAGTTCCAGTACACGAAAACAAGAAATGGTGCGGTGAGTTACTGTAAGGCTATAAGTGAAAGAGTAATGTACTAAATTTCATTCATAAATTGTTAGAGTAGTTTTATTTGTGAACTGCAAAGGTATTTCCAGTGAAAGAACTTTATACTTCACTTACCTGTTGTACTATTGTTGTTAATACAATACTAGCAGTTAAAAGTGTTAAGACCAGCGGTCATGGTAATGTCTTTTGTCAATGAGACTGAATTCTGCCCCTCATTATTTATCTACCTATGAATAAATTATGACGATTACTTTAAATTTTGTTTTCTTTGTAATCACTGTTTATTATTATTATTATCATTAGTGACATTTTTTATTATTATCAGTATTGTGATTGTGATTATTATGATTATTATTTGTTTTAATATTGTCGTTTATAATTACTATTGTCATCATTATTATTATTGATTTGCCTTGTTTTATTTATGTTTTTATACCAATAAACTGTAATTATATAAACATTTTCAATTGTCAATCTCTCAATATCCTTATCAAGCCACGAACACGCGACAATATTATTTCTACAGTTTATTGCATGCAAGTAAAATAATTGTTGAAATATGTTTTTTAAAGACCACATATTTTATTTAACCCGGATCTTGCTTTTTTATATAAAGAAAAGAGGTATTTTTTCTGTCAAAAAGTTTTGATGAGATTTTAGAAAATATATTAAATAATATTTAAATATGAATGCTAAATATAATGAATATCTTTCAGTTCCAATATCCTGAATATGAGATAACTTTTTTTATTGTTATGTTTATTTATCTAAAATAAAGTCCAATGACCTTATGTGGCTAGAGAACAAATTTTGAAATTTATTGTCTATTTTGTGCTGCTATCTGTTAAGTGTTGACCGAAATAACTATCAAAACAAACATTTATTAAGTGTGACCAAAAGTAGTCAGCCTAGTATAAGATGTGGCGGGGAGAAGGAATGTATATACATGTCTTCGCTCAGTTACCATGACAACCGGATTCTCTCTATATTCACCGTCTCATCGGCTAAATTCAATACACATAGGCATCTCCACCAATCATGATGCTTGACTCTTAATATGATGATAACTCATTCTACTTTTCTTTTAGCGTAACCTTAGGTTCTGTGACCAATAAATTAAATTTTATTAATTTACCTTAACATAATTGAATATAAAAATTACTATAGTGTCATACAGTTTTTTCTGAGATTATCTTTTATTTTTATTAAAAGAAATATTGTTTAAAAGTAATCTTTTATACTGCATATTTACGCACGTATGAGTGTACTTGTTGCATGTTTTAAAATAACAAATCAGTTTATAATCTTCTATTTCATTGTATTAAAAAAATGATTTAAAAAAAATAATTTTATATATATATATTTTTTTTTATTTAAAAAATTCGTAATAAATGAAAATTAAATGGTGAATGAAAAAGAAGACTAAAAAAAGTGGTGACAGTAAGTTGTTTAGTAAAAACGAATGGAGAACAACTTTTGTAATGGTTTTAGATTGATGAACAGTCGACGTCATGTTGTTATGGAAACCGCCACTTCTTTTCCCTATCATCTTTGTGAAATCACCCTACAATGTCAACGACGGCTGTTTTATACTAGGGAGGGTTGTCTGAATTCGGAAGTTCCTTTAACGGATGACTTGTTGTATAGGTTCACACACACATACACACACACACACACACACACACACACACACACACACACACACACACACACACACACACACACACACACACACACACACATACACACACACACACACAAAACATACATACAATACAAACGCACAAATTAAGATATATCGTTCACTAGTGCGTGCGTGTGTGTGATATTGCGCGCGTTCATGAATAAAATGTTGATTTGACAACTCATAAATTATGTGTAATGCTGATTTTTAAGATACTTAAAATAATAATAATAAAATATAAATCCACAAAAATTATTAATATATATTACTAATTTATGTCAAAAAATTATCTAAACTTAAACAGAATGACAAAATAATGAATTTTTAAAAATCCAAAATGATTTACTACCCTAAAATGTATGATATTCTACTATAGAACTAAGAAATCTAAAACAAACCTGTTGTTCTGAAACCTGTTGTCACTGAAACTTGTTGTTTCATTAAAATAGCTTATTTTAACTTTAGATAATACTTTATTACAAACAAAAATTAACAAATGAAAAAGAATTCTCATCGTATATTAAAAATAAAAAAGCCATATTTTTTCCTCATAGTAAATCACTTAAACCCACGGGTTGGTCTAATGGTGAATGCGTCTTCCCAAATCAGCTGATTTAGAAGTCGAGAGTTCCAGCGTTCAAATCTTAATAAAGTCAGTTATTTTTACACAGATTTGAATACTAGATCCTCTAAAGGTTTTGATCAACATTACCTTACCAGTTTTCGACCATGACAATTTCACTACTTCTTTTCATTAATACAGTTAAAAACAAATGACAGTGAAACAGTGACTTGAGCGTCTAAAATGCAGGTTGGGACCTATCTAAACGCGCGATAACGTGTAACCGGCTGTGATGATCCGTTCCGTTGTATTGCAAAACTTTCCTAGTTCCTTTTTGTAAAGTGTAAATTATTATTACTTCGTGATCTTTCTTAATCGTTTACTTATTTACTTAAAAAACATGATTTGTTACAATAGGGAAAAGTTATAAAAATTAGTACGAATTCCGTTGTATATTAATATATGTACTTAGACCATTACGCATGACAATATCTTAGTTTATTTAAGCAAAATATGTATTTTAAAAACAAAATTATGGTTTAACCAGTATCACTAAAATGAAAATAAAAAAATTTTTTTTTGTCTTCAATCATTTGACTGGTTTCATGCAGCTCTTAAAAATTCCCTATCTAGTGTCAGTCGTTTCATTTCGGTATACATCCTACATCCTACATCCTTAACAATTTGTTTTACATATTCCAAACGTTGCTTGCCTGCATAATTTTTCCCATCTACCTGTCCCTCCAATATCAAAGCGAATGTTCCAGGATGCCTTAATATGTGGCCTATAAGTCGATCTCTTCTTTTTAACTATATTTTTTCAAATGCTTATTTCTTCATTAATTTGCCGCAACACCTCTTCATTTGTCACTTTATTCCCAATCTGATTTTTAACATTTTCCTATAGCACCTCATTTTAAAAAAAATCTAATATTTTCTTCTCAAGTACTCCGATCGTCCCAGTTTCACTTCGATATAAAGCTACGCTCGAAACATATACTTTCAAAAATGTTTTTCTGAGGTAAAAATAATTACAACTTGATAAATATTTAACTTTTTTTTTGGTTTTGTAATCATCAGTTCATCTCCATTCCTTTATATGGAGCTAATACTTTAATTTCAATATTTTCGCTACATTCTGCAACCGCCATTATTTTTTTCTCATATATTATAATCATAATGTCTTAATAATGATCTATCACCTACCAATTGAGTCGATATCTACATGATTTTGCCGCAAATATTTCTGTTTTCTTATTAGTCTTAAGACCTCTTCATTTCGAGTTTTATCAAACTCTAATTTTCAAAATCTTCCTACAATAACATATTTCAAAAGTCTCAATATTTCTTGTTTTTTTTCTTCTATCACTGCCATAAAGTTCACTGAGATATAACTCAAATCGTTAAATGGAATATCAAAAATTGTGCAATCTGACAATTGTTTACCTATTTTTAAACGTAATTTTTTTTTCCACTTTAACATTATCAGCCACATCTCGGATATCTTATTAACCGATTTGAACAAATGAGGTGTCAATTTGTTCATAATGAAATCACAATAAAATTCTTACGTTTTAAATAATAAAACGTAATTTCATTAAACTAGTATTTACGGAGCTATATACTCGTATGATTAAAATTATTAACAGCCTCCATTTTGGAATTTTCAAATTTAAAAATTTCAATCAAATTTATTTTGTAGCTGCTGTGGGTATATATAATCAACTTTCATTAAAATACACAAAATGACGCGAGGATAGAAAAAGAAGCGTGGTAGTGCATTTATATACATATTTTTTTTTTTAATTTTTGTCCTGAATCTGTCCCTTGAGTTTGTCCAACATCTTCCGGGACACTCTTTGTAGCTATTGAAGGGAAAAAAGGTAAACAGATAATGGGAACTGTGATGGCCCCTTGACTGATGGGATCAATAATCAGGCCGAAGCTGGAATATTATAGGCCTGATTTTAATATATATATACATAATATATTTAAATTATTTGTGTGTAATAATTTAAATATATATATATCTTTTATAAACAAAATTATAAATAAATAATGTATATTTATGATATAAAGATATATTACCATAAAGAAAGATACAAATTAAGAGAAAGGGTCGATAAAGGAAATTTAGGGTCTGTTACTGCGGAACATCAGAAAAAGAAGCGATTTCATATTATGAAATATTACCAGAAGGGAAAATAAGGGGTCTTTATAGTATATAAATTGAAATATCCTTCCCTCGTAACTGAAATCAACTAAACTAGAAGTGGACTTCAGCATTGATTAGACTGAAGTGGACGAAGTAGTTTTTATTTAAGATATCATTCATTCAGTTTACTTAAATTATTTTATCCTGCTTAAGATAGTAAACTATTTGACTTATCTCGATCTACAGATAATTTTTTTCCTTATACTTGTTTCCTTTTTTTACAGTATCGGTTTTATGGATCTATATCTTTTCCTTTTAGATCCTTTATGCTAACGATGCTAATGATAGAGCATCCTCTGTGCCTATCGGGTGAACCCAGACGTCCTGATTGCATAAAAAAAATAATTTTTTAATCTATATAAATAAAAATGTAAAAAATATTCGTTTGTTCAAAATCTTAAATCCCCGAAAGTTCTTCACATATTGCTTTGAAATTTTGACATAACGTTGCATTCGAATACGCGCTTTTTTTTATATACGTACTATTTATATACCTAAGATGTCACACCTGTGACAGGTAAAAACATGTTTTTTTAAAAAAAAACAATATTGGACGTAAAAGCAGCACTAACGCTATACTATACTAACACTAAATATTTTACGATTCAATTTCAATATTTCCGATATGTGTGTCAGCTATAGACTAAAAAACAACTGGTCCGATTTACGCGAAAAAATGCCTTTCCGATTTTTCCCATTCTCTCTAAAAAGAGAGAAAGGGAAAAATCGGAAAGGGAAAACTGAAAATGGGAAGAAGGGGAAAATATAGAAAATAAAATAAAATAATAAAAGGAGGAAACGGGGAAAAGAATTTGGAAAGGGAAAAATAAAAAAGAAAAGAGGAGAAAAGAAAAGAAAAGAGGGGAAGGGAAATAACGGAAAGAGAAATGGGAGAAGGAAAGGGAAAAGAGGAAATGGGGAAAGGGAATATGGTAAAAATGAAAATGGGAAAAGGAAACTGGGGAAAATGGGAGAAACGAAAAGGGGAAAAAGGAAATGAGGGAAGGGAAAAGAGAGAAAGGGGAAAAGGAAAAGGGAAGATTAAATTTTGTGAAGTTCCGTAATGTTCATTTTGTTAATGTTTTATCAAACCTTCAATTGTGTTCATTTAATATGTCTATATATATATATATATATACTCAAATCTAGCAATAGCGAAACATTGCCGGGTCTGCTAGTAATTGTATAAATACTTACCACGTTCATCGTAATGTTATATCTGTATTGATGTTTCCCTTTGATTTTTTAAAATTATATTTATTTTATTTTAATTAATTAATTGGTAATTATTCTCATCACTGAACGGAACGGAGCCCCAGGATAGCGGGAGAGTTATGTATCTCCCTTCTAATCGCAGAACTTGGACATAAGTCCCTTGCTGCTGTGTCTTTCTTTTATCGGACGAGCAATTATTTATTTAGTGCGGTTTACAGTTAGTTTTATATATGGACGGAAATATTTTCTGCATTCCGATCCTTTAGACCGGGGAGAAATTGTTGACCGGGGCTGACCATGGAAGACTAGCCACTTATGAGCTTCATTCTCCTGTCGTGATTCTCCTTAAGTCCTTTCGGTGCTATCGCCTTCCGGCCTAGCAGAAATCCGCCTTTCGGAGGCCCTAGTATTTGAAGAATGTAATGCGCTCCCCTTTTCGGAGAGAGTTGCATGTGCTGGCAGTGACATGAATGTAAGAATTAGATAAGGATGATGGATGGGTAGTTGGATAAAGTTGGGACATTTTCTTCACTCGGGCTATCTTCATTACTGCATCTCGGCTGGAATCCGACCCGTGTTGGTGAGCCGATCTTCATTCTTCTTTCTTCTTTTCTTCTTTAGCCTACCTTTCTGTAAACCGGCTGTAAATTATTTACAGACCTTAAATATTGTATTGTCCAGTGACCCTAAAAAGAACGACACGAGGGAAAGTGCAGGCTTCTTCTCTCTTCCGTCGGGCGGCTACTGGGCTTTCTTTTCTTCTACAGTCTTCGCTGTTCTTCGGCAGTCTTCTTCATCTTCTTACGTTAGGAAAATAAGATGGTTGGTTCCTACATTTGAACCACTGGAAGGTGTCATTATTATCATAAAATAAGGAAACACTCGTAAGGGTCGTAATAACTTAAGGATTTTAAAAATTAATCCAGGATAATATTCTGTTATAATTTGAATACAGTATATTTTAGATATTAAACAGTAATTAGTTTAGCACAAGAATATGCTGCTAATAAAGCCCGTGTACTTATTTCATTTGCGTTAATTCTATTTATAGATAGACGGTTTAGATTTGTTTGAGATTTCCATCTTCGTCGGTTTTGAGCCTATCTACTCATCTCATTTCTATCTACTCTCTTCTATGCCTTCATTTCAATACAAAATTTTTAAACTTATATATTTTGTAGAAGGTATTGTTGGGTACAATTAGATTTCATTAATAATCTAATTCGGTTCTTAAAATATACATTTTTATTGAAAAAACACAAACGATGGATAGAAGGAAATTCAAACGAGATTCTTCTACATGAACGTTTTTGGTGCCCTGAATCAATCCGTTAAGTTTGGTAAAAACTCCCGAAATATTCTATATACATATAATTTTCTTTTTAAGTGGATAGGCTTGTTCTGACTGACATTCTCTCTTTGTTAATTTTTATATTTTTTACGGATCTTATTTAATACGCAGTAATACCCAAGGTCTGTTGTTATTATTATTATTATTATTATTGATTGGAGAGCTGCTGGTAAATACTATTATTTAAAAAAATTTACGGAATGTTTCTTTTATTGTGATTCGTGGTTGAATGATTACTCAATTGCACTGTGATAATAATTTAATACTCAAAATAATAATGTTAGTCAAGCAAATGTATGATAAGTATTCGAAGTTTTAAAATAAAAAAATATTTTATATGTATAACTATAGTGCTCATTGATGAATCATATCATAATATAAGAGTTAAAGAGACACGAGGTTACTAATTTAAAACCTCCATCCAAGGTCTGTTGGTAACAAGGTCATATTTACGTGCAGTCTTATATGCTAATATCCATTTTAAGACATCATTTGTATGTAGGTAGGTAGATTTTCATTTATAAAATCAAGGTTATTTGTGAACATCATGATTTCTTTTTTATTATTATAATTTATTTATTTCGCTTTGTTATATGAAATATTTTCTTTAAAATTTAATGTTAAACGAAGAGAATTGTGCTAAATATTTTATTCTTTGACTATTTCGTTTTTATGAAATAATTTCATTAGTTAACAAGATATTAGTTTTTTATTCACTCAGATATTAGATCTGAAAATTCTCCTTTTTATGGATGTAATGATAATACGTTAAATACTGAATTTTTAATTAAAATTCTTATATATTAAGAATTTATTGTAAGAAATTATTGAAAACTTAATACATTTTTT
The DNA here is from genome assembly GCF_047948215.1 of Lycorma delicatula. Lineage (NCBI taxonomy): Eukaryota > Metazoa > Arthropoda > Insecta > Hemiptera > Fulgoridae > Lycorma > Lycorma delicatula. Next base: position 63,532,119 of record NC_134464.1, read on the forward strand.
CTTACAAAAGTTTCTAGTTTATAATTTTTTTAATTTTAATCGAATTTCAAAAAAAAGGGGGAAAACACTCAACGACAAAAACAAAAAGGTTCTTCATATTTTTTATTGACTGACTTCAAAAAATAAAGAGATTTTCACTTAGAACAGTATATAGACTAGCTTTTGTTTGTCCTTCCATAATTTTTTATTGAATGCACAAAATTGACTAAACTTTTCTATTAATGATAGAAGATGACTCCTCCTGGTAGTTCTGTTACTGAATGATGATATTCGGCCAGTAGGAAAAACGTACTGGTAAACAGCTTTTCCGTCATATAGGTGCACGTTCTAGCTCTCGGTAAACCTTTTTTATACGCTACCTAGTCATTAAAAGTTTGTATAAAGAACATAGATGTTTGCAGTATATAATTAAATAAGATAATTTAAATAACTGTCAACAATTATTTTTTTAATGGTAACTTTAGGTTCCTGGAAAAACAAAACAAGTTCATTTTTTAAAAATTGAATTGATACCAAAGAAAGCAGGGGCAGATAAATGTGAAGAATACAGAACAATTAGTTTAACTAGTCATGTATCAAAAATCTTAACTAGAATTCTATACAGAAGAATTGAGAGGAGAGTGGAGGAAGTATTAGGAGAACACCAATTTGGTTTCAGGAAAAGTATAGGGACAAGGGAAGTAATTTTAGGCTTCAGATTAATAGTAGAAGGAAGATTAAAGTAAAACAAATCAACATACTTGGCGTTTATAGACCTAGAAAAGGCATTCGATAACGTAGACTGGAATAAAATGTTCAGCATTTAAAAAAAATTAGGGTTCAAATACAGAGATAGAAGAACAATTGCTAACATGTACAGGAACCAAACAGCAACAGTAACAATTGAAGAACATAAGAAAGAAGCCGTAATAAGAAAGGGAGTCCGACAAGGGTGTTCCCTGTCTCCGTTACTTTTTAATCTTTACATGGAACTAGCAGTTAATGATGTTAAAGAACAATTAGATTCGGAGTAACAGTACAAGGTGAAAAGATAAAGATGCTAAGATTTGCTGATGATATAGTAATTCTAGCCGAGAGTAAAAAGGATTTAGAAGAAACAATGAACGGCATAGATAAAGTCCTACGCAAGAACTATCGCATGAAAATAAACAAGAACAAAACAAAAGTAATGAAATGTAGTAGAAATAACAACGATGGACCACTGAATGTGAAAATAGGAGGAGAAAAGATTATGGAGGTAGAAGAATTTTGTTATTTGGGAAGTAAAATTACTAAAGATGGACGAAGCAGGAGCGATATAAAATGCCGAATAGCACAAGCTAAACGAGCCTTCAGTAAGAAATATAATTTGTTTACATCAAAAATTAATTTAAATCTCAGGAAAAGATTTTTGAGAGTGTACGTTTGGAGTGTCGCTTTATATGGAAGTGAAACTTGGACGATCGGAGTATCTGAAAAGAAAATATTAGAAGCTTTTGAAATGTGGTGCTATAGGAGAATGTTAAAAATCAGATGGATGGATAAAGTGACAAATGAAGAGGTATTGCGGCAAATAGATGAAGAAAGAAGCATTTGGAAAAATATAGTTAAAAGAAGAGACAGACTTATAGGCCACATACTAAGGCATCCTGGAATAGTCGTCTTAATATTGGAAGGACAGGTAGAAGGAAACAATTGTGTAGGCAGGCCACGTTTGGAATATGTAAAACAAATTGTTAGGGATGTAGGATGTAGAGGGTATACTGAAATGAAACGACTAGCACTAGATAGGGAATCTTGGAGAGCTGCATCAAACCAGTCAAATGACTGAAGACAAAAAAAAAAACATTGAAGATTAACTTTTACCTATTACGAGAGTGCGTTTTCATGTGGAACTGTGTTATACAAATATAATTCATAAAATTGTATAATTGACATGAAAATATGAGTAGTGTATAAATGTATATTATGACGCTATATGACGTTTCCAATAAATTTTAATAAATTCTAACACACCTTTCTTTTTCCTGTTTTAGCCTTCGGGAATTACTGTTCAGGTATTACTTCAGAGGATGAATGAAGATGATATGTATGAGTGTAAATGAAGTGTAGTCTTGTACAGTCTCAGTTCGACCATTCCTGAGATGTGTGGTTAATTGAAACCCAACCACCAAAGAACAACAGTATCCACTATCTAGTAATCAAATCCGTATAAAAGTAACTGTCTTTAAAATCCTAACACAGTTCGAAGACTTTTTTTTACATGATTAATTTACCATATAACCTCGAAGTTCATACACGATGGGAATAAGAAATGGAAATTTCTTATAGCGTATGAAAAATGCCATGCCTGACCGGGATTCGAACCCGTGACCTCCGGATGAAAGAATAAGGCACTACCAATTCGATATGGAGATTTTAATATTTTAGTGGTTTGATCAGAGAATAAATATAAATAGAATATACTTTCTTATAAGTTAATTTTTTTTTGCAAGAGATTTCAATTAAATATTTTTTTTAAATCGAACAGAAAATGGAAAAATAATTTTTTCACTACGCAATCAGTACAATCTTTAAAACTTATTTTTGAAGGCGCCAAATTAAAAAAAAAGAAGGGTAATCCGTAACTCGTGTACTCGTAATTCATATAAAATTTGACTTCTATTTCAAAAGAATTATTATCAAAAATTGTGTTGAAGTCGTGGAGGCAAAATCATTTAGGTAGATTTAATAAGAAAGCTACCTATTGTAATGGATACCACGATTCGACTTCCAGAAAATTTATATATATATATATATATATATAAATAAACCTATTAGATATATAAGACCTAAACCTAAACCTTAGACCTATAATATAATAATACATAAACAATTAATTTATATATTTTATATATAAATAAATAAATATATATATATATATATATACAGTGTATAAATAATTTATATATATTTCACTTTATTGTGAACACGATAACTGCCGTAATTTTGCGCCAATCACTTTCAATTTTTTCCCTAAAAATAACTCGACCCAAAATCTCGGTCGAGTTTGTTAACGTCTAAAATTGGTCAATGGGGTGGCTTTTTCGAAAAAAATATCGCTATAACCTTCTTATTTGAGTGAAATATCGAATTCGTTTAAAGTTCCTACAATTCTTGGGATAAGGGCCTAAAACTCATCTAAGTAAATTTTTTTGATATCACCAACCATTGGCCCAGGGGGTAGAAAAACTGAGTTTCAAAGACAAAAAAATTATACATCCCTTAATAACCACAGTAACGAATCAGTTTAAAGTGGTCGCTAGTCCTGTAAACATTATCTAAAACTTTTGTCGTGAACAATTTTTGATATGACCAACCCTTACGGCAAGGGAACACCAAAATTTTTCTGGAGTTGTAAGGAAATGGGGCTTGTCGTATGCTAAACATGTGAAACTTCTTTCACATACAATCATTGTCATATTGAATAAACTGGATGTTTTTCTTCAATTTAAGGTGGAAATCTTTTTTATCCCCACTTAGCACTGGTGGAAATCCATCTCCGTCTTCCGGCGTGCCGAACGGGATTTTTTCCTTTTCAGTACAATTTTTTATTTTATACTTTGGAGTTTGTTTACTTGAAAAAAAAAGTTTATGTATATACAAACTATTCTTTTATAAATCTTGACATTAGATCTTTATTTTTACTTTCTCGGCTTTTTTTACAGCTGCTACAGCAACATAACTCTAAAGGGAAAGTTTAGAAAGAATTTTATGTATTGGGGTTTTTGCAAATGTTAACTTTTCGACATTTTCTTAATTCAAAAAACATAAAAAAAGTTATAATTTTCATACGTGTGCTCTATAAGCATCTTTTTTTTATTAACATCTCCGGATTGGCTCAACAAAAATTTCTCCGTAAATGACTGAGGAAAAAAATTTATATATGGAACATTGATGACGTTACATTTTGTACAAAATATTAAAAAAGGACGATGGGGTAAAAGTAGTTTTCTTGAATTTTTTATTTTTTCTATATTGGTAGTAGAAAATTACCTGAACTTTTTTGTATGACGAAAGTATTTATTTAAAATTCAAAGTTTTATGTCAAGTTGAAATTGTGGTTGGGAGATATTCCGTATTATTTATAAACAATTTTTCCCCATACTTCGAACACCTTTTGATTAAAAAATTGAAATTTGTTACAAAACTAACTTGTATCCCAAGTTTGGCCCAATATTTTATACCATCGTATCAGGGAATATTACGGTACTCATATGCCCCCGGCAATAACTATACAGAGCGTATAAAGTGTGATGTCCCATCAAAATAAAGAAAAAATTGCGTATGAATAAATACCCTACCACGCTTTATTCTCTCCTATCCACAATTTTGCGTTGTTTAAAATTTTTTAAATTTACATTTTAAGTACGGATTGAAATATTTCAATGATATTTACTGTACCTGTAAGGAAGAACATCTACAAAAAAAAATTATAGGTTGAAAATTTTACCTTCAAAACTTTCAGTGAAATTGCGATAATTTAAATATTGTAATCAGTTCCATGAATATTAATTTTATTGAATAATGTCTTACTGGTAAAATATTAAGTCTTTAGTTTTTGAGAACGTAATACCTCTTTTGTTGAAGTCTGTTAATCAACAGCTAAGATGCGACTGAAGTTGTTAAATTGGTTTACAAAATTATACATGAAAATAGACATATAATTAATTGTATAATTTCCAGTCTACCTTACCAACAGTGGGTAAAGCAGTACTCGATTTCCAATTTTATTGGTTTTCTTCTAATAAGATTAAAGAGATTCTTTAATTACAATATAAACTGACAGTATAAAAATACCAAAAGAAGCAAAATCCAGATTTATAATTAAAAGAAAACAACAACGAGGGTTTATTCAGAAGAACTCAAAAAGCAAGATCTGACAGAATGAAGAAGTATTGGGAAACAATCAAGAAAAAGATAAAAATAAAAGACGAACCAGAGTTGGCTAAAGTGGTCCACTGTGATCTCAAAATCCTTAAAAAAAAGCTCAAAATATACTTTAATATTTCCTTATGGAATAATACAAGTGTTGTTTAATTTTTTGAATATTGTATAAGTACTAATATTTTATCTGTTTTTTCAAGTTTTAATTGTTATTAAAAATTCTGTACGAGTTATTTTTCGGTCAACTGGACAGGTTTTAATTAAAATTCTTTTTAAAATTATACTCAATGTACAGTATATTTTTGATGATAAAAACGTCAGTCTTCAATCAAGGGGTCAACTGGCCTCCAAAATATATTACTAAAAATTTTGACTTTTTTTCTCCTAATACGGCATCACTTTTAATGTAAAATCGTAATTTGATCAAGAAGGTCAAATCGAACCAAAATTTTTTACTGAACGGTTTGATTATTTTCCCAATTGTACCTGAAATACTTTATAATTGAGTCTATTTGAAAACTTTACGGCGTATTTGAAATAAAAATCTGCCAAGACAAAGCCGGGAAAGTTATGTAATCTTTTTCAGCTTTTTTTTCTTATTAATAATTACCAAGGTTTTCACTAACACCGTATTTGGATTGAGATTCACTGCATACAAAGCGAACGCTGATGACTGACTATCAAGTAGATTACTGGGCGTTCATAATAAGTACCAGGTTTTATGCTTGTTTCTGCTCTTATATAATCCTTGAATTAAGCGAGAAATATTTAATAATTACAGACTTATCAGTGCGATCATCACAAACTTTAACTCTGATTATATGTTGAATTTTTTTTTAATCTTCCAAAACGATTGCAGCTTGTATTGCAATCCGGTTGTAATTTTATGAAACCTTTCATCTTAGTATATCTTGTAGTACCGCATTTTTCTTTTATATGTTTTTAATTTTTTTTAAATTGTAATCTTTTCAATCATCTTCTACACATCATAAGTAGGGTCGTCCCTGTACGCCCATCACGCAAAAACTACTGAACAGATTTTAATAAAAAAAACTTTGCAGATTTATATCTTAGAGGCTTGGTCATTATCTCCAAATAGAATTATCGCGATATTCCTAATTAGGGTTGAGATATAAAAAATATTCATTAAAGAAAAAAAGAATTCTTTTACTTCATTATATTTCGGATTTTTGTTTTTCACTCTAACCACTGGGCCGGATCCACAACAAAGCAAAGCACAGCCCAGGGGGTTGTCTACTCAAACGGACCTCCTCGTCCTCCGACTATAAGTCTAGTCCGATAGGTCAGCCCGCCGGTTAGATCGTTTCATTGCCTGTCTGTAACCCCTAGGGCGGGGTATCCAAGCCCGACTATGTCGTTCCTGAACTCCACCCCAGAAGCCGGGACTCGGTCTTGACGCCAGTACCTAAGAGAGCACCCTGTGCACAGGAGACTCAGACCGGGTGTAGGTCTTTTTCGCGAAGGGATGAATGAGTCCCAGTGCCTCGTCATTGTCGCCCATCCGTGCTAGCACAGATGAACGGCAGCCTCACAGGGGACTGTCCCTCAACCCCTCAACGCCCCATCCTCCCTGACTTCGGTTACCATGGTAAAATAATACTAATCATCTAATCTAACCTGTAAAATATTTAATATTTTAAGTAATATTTATTTATAATTATTAGCAGTGATATAGTTCAGTTGAACATATTTCAAATACTTTGGATGTCTGGATTGTCAAAAGTTAAAATAATATGCTTTCAAGAAAGAGAAATAATCTTTCTTCTTATTCAAACTCTGCTAAAAGAATGAGAATATTTCGATCCTCTTTAATAGCTGAAGTACGTGATTTTCGGTTAGCTGCTAACAGAGCACTACGCCCAGACTCGAGCCGCAGTAAATTTTCAACGCAAATTGCAGTTAAATTCCTGAGGAGTTCATATTGATGTCATTTTAAAGCTAGCAGTCACATATAGATAGAAATGTAAGGGGTCCAGGCTAATATTATATAAAAATTAACAGTAAATAAAAAATTATTTTTGTAACTTTTATTATTAACTTTACCACTAACACTCAATTTTTTTAAGGTAATCAAAAAAATATTTTTCATCATCTATAAAAAAAGGCAATAAAAAGAAACTTTTATTTTTAATAGTCAAGGAATTTTTATTTTAAAACCGTTAAAGTGGTTCAAGGATCAAGCTAATTTTGCTGAAAATCTTGTTAACAATTTATTTCATTAGCCAGACATTTATTTACTTTTACTTTAAAAAAAATTCCAAAATAATTTTTTTTAATTTAGTTTTTCTGGAATACAATATAATTTTTTTAGTAGGAGTGATGAGGGGGAGAGGTAGATATAGTCTTACATAAACCTATCGGGTTGGTCTAATGGTGATCGCGTCTTTGCAAATCAGCTGATTTCGAAGTCGAGAGTTCCAACGTTCAAATCCTAATAAAGGCAGTTATTTCTATACGGATTTGAATACTAGATCGTGGATACCGGTGTTGTTTGGTGGTTGGGTTTCAATTAACCACACATCTCAGGAATGGTCGACCTGAGACTGTACAAGACTACATCTCTCTTACATTCATATATATCATCCTCATTCATTCTTTGAAGTAATACTGACGATGATTCCCGGAGGCTAAACAGGAAAAAAAGGTATAGTCTTATAATTTAATTATATAAATTATATATATACAGAGTATTCCACAAAAAAACAGAAAAACATTCAGAACATGTTCTACTGGTGAAAATATGAAAAAAATTTATAAAAACATAGGTCTGAAAATGCTTTGTTTTGCGAGTTACGGCTAGCGAATTTTTACCTTTTCTAATAAAAAGAAGCCCTACTGTAATATTTGGGACCCAAATTAAAATTGGTGGTTTAATTAATAATTGGTTAAAGTAGAATTATCTTTATAAAAAGATTTATTGCATTGTTTTAAAGTATAGGTTTTTATATAGGTTGTATAATTACTGATAAGTATAAGAAATTAAAATTATCAAAAAAGATAGGAGTAATAATACATTGAAAATTTATTTGGCCTTTCTTATTTATTATAAATCTTATCTGAAGTGAGTATTTGACCGTGATTTAAATTGATTTTTTTATGACCTCTTTTGTTTATCGGTTATTTAGTTGACTGAATCGAATGAGAAAGGAAGATTACTAAAATTAGAATGTAAATTTGTTTAATTTTTCATAAATTATTATTAAAAATAAATAAGAGAATACATGAAATAATTGATATTAAAATGCTTAAACTAGTTATAAAATATTGGTTTTTTTTCAGTTAGTATAAAACAATAAAATTTAAGTAATAGGTTTATGTATTAATAATTACAATAATATTGTATGGGTTAAGGAAAATCTACGAAGAGAAAACCACTAAGGAGACATGTGTATGGATTTTGTCAAAGGATCAATAAATGTATTATAGTATACTGTCGTCGTCAAATTTTCTCTCTCTTTTTCTCACCCTCACTTCTCCTTTTTATTTACCCCTGTTTCACTTTTTCTTCCCGTTCTCTTTCTGTCCTCCTTTCGTTCTTTTTCATTCATTTTTCAACCCTCTATCAGTCGCCGCACCATAAGTACTTCTGTCATCTGTAAGCCTGCTCTAATTTAGGGGATGGAAGTATTGTTTATGCTGCTTCTACTACAGTAATAATACAATGGTGTTCTTCACTTTTCATTACAAGTCTTTCGTAAAATTATTACTCTTTGTTTTTTTCTTTTGATAATGATGATCACCGATTTTCCACATAAAATCAGTTTTTGATTTCCCCCTCTTTTTTTATATTTTAAATTAATTTAAATTACTATACAATTCGTATTACAGAATTATGGAGGGTAAAATCTGATAAATAGTAATAGTATGAATGTTAGCTTAGCGAATAATCTAAGATAATAAGATTTAGAATCAAACAATTTTGATTACCAAATGATCTAATAGTATATAGTCTACAATTTGCAACGGTGTTTGTCCTTTCTGATTTGGGAAATCTAAAATTAAATGTTCAATTCGATTTTTAAACAGTAATTATAAGTAGATACAGAGAAATCTTTTAAATACAAACGCAGAAACATAAAATAAGAGAACATTAAAAGTAAATTAAAATAAAAACATTTTAAATTTGATTTATTTTTTACAAATCTACAAAAAATATTTACAAAATACTATAAATAGTAATTAGTCTGTATTTCTTCTCCGCGTTTTTAAAAAAAATAAATACTATATTTCTATTATTGCTTTTAAATAAATATTTTTACAACCATGAATATATTTTCCATTCAAACACTTTTTTGTCCCTGTTTAGCCTCCGGTAATTACCGTTTAGGTATTATTACTTCAGAGGATGAATGAGGATGATTTGTATGAGTGTATATTATTAAGTGTAGTCTCGTACAGTCTCAGTTCGACCATTCCTGAGATGTGTGGTTAATTGAAACTCAACCACCAAAGAACACCGGTATCCACAATCTAGTATTTAAATCCGTATAAAAATAACTGACTTTACTAGGACTTGAACGCTGGAACTCTCGACTTCCAAATCAGCTTATTTGGGAAGACGCGTTTCCCACTAGACCATCCCGGAGGTTCATTCAAACACTCTTAGCAATCAAATTTATCTTACGGGATTTCCTTTATTTCATGAAAATAAATATTAGGGTGCTAGAATTTTTCTAGATGTTAGTCAAGCATTTGATAAGTCTGTCAAAAACGAATTCCTTTTCAAACTTTTTTCTCCTATATATTACCTCCTACAATCTTTCCTTATTGAAAGTACATTTTTTGTGCCACAAAATACTTACCAGCTAAATCCTTTCCTATCTAGCTGGTTTTCATCCTCCATTAGTAGTAAAATAGTGTCGTGAAACCTTTGAAATAATTATTTTTAGTTAAAGTACTATTTTTTTTTTTTAATGAAAATTAAATAATTTGTTTGAAAAATATAAACCACTCTTATTTTTAAAAATTGTTTAATTAAGTTTTATATGATGGTACGACGAGTAACGGCAATATTGAGGTAATTTAAAGAATCCAAATTAAATTGATGTGGACCATAGCAGAGGCGCCACGGTTTGTTACGGGTAAAGAAATTCATGCATATCTACGATTACCTTCTATTTGCGAAGAGATGTAAAATAATTGGCTCCCGGTTCAAACAGAGATTAGATAAACATCTAAATTATCTGGCAATAAATCTATTGAACAACAGCGATTACATTAGGCGACTGAATCGTTTCCATGTGCCGGACTTGGAAGCTGTAACCAAAAGAGTGACCTGGAGATGGAACTTAGGAATGGGAACACATGATAACTTTGTGATTCGGTAGTGAACTTCATTTTGATAGTCTACAAATTTTTACTATTTTATGGAAGAATGTTTGTTTTATCTACAGTGTTGTTTTCAAATACTGGTATCGATGAAATTGTTTTTATTTTTTTCTTCCTTCCTCTGATTTATTTTTAGTGTTATATTACGTATTGAACTTTATCTAGACCACCTGTACAAGTGCTTTTTTTATGTAAGGATTGTTGAACCTTTGTATGCTTTGATGAGGGGTTTCGTCGAGGACATCTTCACGACTAATTTACTTATGGTCCCTCCCTTTTGTGTAGTACCGATTGCAAATGTTACTAGACAGACAAAATCCCTATTTATGACAAAATAAAATTATTTAGCAAATTAATTATTTTTAAGGCTTTAATTAGCATAAGATAGATTAATTATATAATAAATAGGAACAATATTATTATAATTTAGTAAACGCTTTGTTGTACGGAAAAAAACTTATTCCTTCCAAATAAACTAACATAGTATTGTCACAATTTATTCAATTAATAAAAATATTTATAAATTAAACACACATATAATTGATATAATAATATATAATTATTATTCCTAAATATTATGGTGATAAATAAAAATAGCTTTTTAAGTTTTTATGTCAAAAACTTCAGGTGTGTTTTGTTTTTTTCGAACAATCATAGTTTTTAAATTTTCTATTATTTTGTATAAATACTTCTAGTATAGTTTTAATTTACAACATACGACGACGTGTAATTTAATTTACACTATATTTCTAAATTTGAGAATTAGTTTTCTGGTAACATATTAAAATTAACTCCATTTAAATTGTACATGTGACATTTACTCTAAGACGATATGACTTTTCTACAGTGCAAATCATGTTTGACTCAGTAATTCTACCATAGATTATCGTAGATGGATGCCTCATTTGGAGCACACATAACGACATAAAACGTGTAAGTTAATAGAAGCCTAAGTTCGTAAGCTTCGTATGTAAGTTTGGAACATTCTTGGCCTGACGAACAAAACACAAGATTTTTCAGGATTTTTTTTTTCAACGTAATTACCTTACAATTCGATTTAATTAGACCAACGACTTTCCAACCTTTTAATATCCTCATTATAATGTAATTTACCCAACTCTTTAAAATGAACGATCGTCTTAGTTTTGACCTCATTATTTATAGTGAATCATCATCCAGTGAGGCATTAATTCAGGTTTGTGAAGAAGAAGAAGAATCTCTGGGAGCCAAATCCGGCGAATGTAGAAACACTTTAAAACGTAGGTCTTGCAGTTTTCAATCAACAACCCGGGACGTATACGGAAGCTCATTATCGTGTCGAAAAATCACTTCCTTTTTTGCCAGATGTGAACATTTTACCTGAATAACACCCTTCAATCGATTCGGTAGATTAAGCATAATACTCTGAGGTGATGGTCCTGCCTTTTTCCAGGTAATCCAGTAATCCAAAAAAACCGTTGTCATAAATTGTTCCAGATGGGATCATTTTTTCTTCCTTTGGCATATTTTCACGTATTTTTACCCATTGTTTGGTGTGTGGAATGTAACGGGTGAATCCATATTTAACTACTGTTATAAAACGTCGAAGAAACTCACGTTTTAAACGCCTTTAAATAAGCCTAAACACTCACTAGATGTGTTCAGTCGTATGTATTTTTTTCAACTGTTAGCAAACGCGGCATCAATCCTGTAGAAAGCTTTTACATATTCAAAACATCGTGTAAAATATAGTGGACACGGAATATCGAGATATTTTCAATGCTAGCATGCTCGCCTACCTTCATTCCGCAGTCGTTTAATTTAGCGTATGGATTTTTTTGAAAATTTCGTCGATCGTATTGGTTTTTGGGCGTCCCAAACGTCATCATCCTGAATGAATGTACGACTTCATTTAAATTCACCAGCCCAATTTTTTACCGTCGAAAACGAAGGAAAATAATCCTTTAAAGTAGACTTCAGCTCTTATGTCTGTCGGGATTAAACCTTTAAAAAAAGTATTTGATAATAACTCAAACTTCCAGTTTTATCCAGTTTTCAGAAAATATCAAAATTTATTTGCTTTACTCGATCGTCACAAACGAGCAATTAAACTCACGCTTCTGAAACTTCGAAACACTTTACTAAAGGATCATATTTTTCAAATATCATAGTTATTTGGGCATACTTGCGCCATCTTAATGTCAGAATGAAAACTTTTCGAACGTCCATGTACTAGATAACAGATGAAAATTGTTCTTTTTTCAACGTAGGAGACGGTTTCTTGTACCGGTAAAATTGAAATTAATATATGACACAAACCTCCGTTTTATTTGGAAGTATATGTTTTTGATTCTGCCAAACTTTATGCAATAATAAATTCAACGTTTCCAATCAAAATTCCGAAGGATTTTAACTGAAGATCGATGATCTAGGTATGTTACCTAATGAAAATCTTCATAAAACTCTATGAATCATTTTTTCCAACAAAATCTTCTTCCATATTTACATAGTGTTCAAAAAAAAAAACAACAATCAGCTTGATTTAGGCCGGCCACGCTATCTTTTAAGGAACTCAGGAAGATGATTAAGAAGGAAATGGAATAGAGATTTATTATGAGAATATATTTCATATAAACAATGCTTGTACATTTTCTTTCGTGGGAATACCAATAATGAATGTTGTTTCTTCATCGTATTTTTTAAAATTCATTCAATTTATTCATTACATTACATTAAATTATTGTAAATAAAAAATAGTAATTTTTTACTAATTTTATTTAATGCAATAATATTGAATTATGCAACAAACCTAAATGATAGCCATTAATGCACGAATGCAAAGTAAATTACGAACGAATGTTGGCGATTGTCGTAAACTTTGCAAAAGTAGATTAATGAAACTTATAGAGAATTATTGCATACCGTATTTTTTCTACGGCGGAGAAAATTTTGGGATTATTGATTTAAATCAATGATAGAATACATTTTTTGGAATTTTTTTTTAATTTAAAAAAAAAAGTACATTTTTAAGATAATAGTCATTGGCGGTTGGGTTTCAATTAACCACAAATCTCAAGAATGGTCGAACTGAGACTGTACAAGACTACACTTCATTTACACTCGTACATATCATCCTCTGAAGTAATACCTGAATGGTAATTTCCGGAGGCTAAACAGGAAAAAAATTATTAGTCATAAGTTCTGCCTTTTATTTGGTATCAATCGTTGTTAAAAGACATTTCTTCCTCAGAATCCGGCATAATTAACAAAAAGATAAACAGTATAATATAGAAATCTATCTGTGTACTTCCAAATTATTGTCTGCTTGCTAACTATTAAATCGGATTTAAGTCAAAGTAAAAAAAAACAAAAAAAAAACAATTGATACATTAAACAATACCCGCTTCTGTTTGGTCAGTAGTTGAAAAAAGTAGGTTTTTGATTGGTTGAACACCTGTATCCTAATGAAAATCTGTTTGATAATGACCTTCATTATGACATAGGTTCCAGCCGCGTTAACCCACTGGGTTGGTCTAGTGATGAACGCGTCTTCCCAAATCAGCTGATTTAGAACTCGAGAGTTCCAACGTTCAAATCCTAGTAAAGGCATCTACGTTTTTACGGATTTGAATACTAGATCGTGGATACCGGTGTTCTTTAGTGGTTGGGTTTCAATTAATCACACACCTCAGGATTGGTCGAACTGAAACTGTACAAGACTACACTTCATTTACACTCGTACATATCATCCTCTGAAGTAATATCTGAATGGTAATTTCCGGAGGCTAAACACGAAAAAGAAAAGAAAAGATTCCAGTCGCGTAATTCAAACGTTATAATACATTTGTAGAAAAAAGGTATTGTATTACACCATTAAAATTAATTTAATTTTTTAAATAAAATTAAATACACACACACACACACACACACACACACACTATAAGAAAATACTCTTTATTAATTAAATCTCTCTATAAACAGTAAGAGGAAATTATTATTGTTTTTTGAAACAAAAATCTGTGAGAGTAAATGTAGCGTTAAAAATATATTAATATAATATTTCTTAAACAGAGACACTTTTTAGTTGTGAAAAAAGGAATGATTGAAACAAAGTGTAGGGAATGGAAACTTGAAAAACTTTTCTCTCGTTTAGAATGATACATATATTTTGTACTCTTTTCTTCTTTCTTTATTCAGATTCTTGAAACATTTTTTTTCTCTTATTCTCTTTTGTTCTGACTTTACAATCCGGAAGAAATAGTCGTCAGTTTTGTTACCAGTTTATATTCACAAGTGTAGATATTATTTTTCATTTCTTTTCGTTTCTCTTTTCTTATTTAATACATTTTTAATTATTTAGTCGTATATGTATGTTTAAATATTTTGTCCAGATTTAAATAATATATCGTAAATTTATTTTATTAATTTTTTTCAATTTTTTTTTACCTCCGGGACTACTTTTGGGTATTGCTTCAGCGGATGAAATGAATGATTCGTAGCGTGTCTGAAAATGCCATGCTTGACCGGGATTCGAACCCGGGACTTCCGGATGAAAGGCCGAGACGCTACCATTCGGGCCATAGAGGCCGGCTTTTCAATGTTTAGATCCATAATAGGTGAAATAGATTCTTTTTCTTTAAAAAATCATTTTCTTTTTATTTATCTATACATTTTTAGTATCATTATACCGGTTGTACAAAAAAAAAATAATAATGAGGTTTTAATTTGTTATAATATCTTTTGGATGAGATAATCAGTGTTGATTTAAGCTAAAATCAAAGAGGAGAAAGGACATTTTTACTTGCGCGCAGGGCCGTAAATTGATTTAAATTGTTTCGCTTGGTAGTGCCATTAACAAAGATTGCGACTCTTGAAAGAAAACCTTCTATGTCATGCAGTTTTCTAAATGTGAATCAATAATTAGTGATCAACCTGCATTCCGTAGAAAGATTAAGTGTAATCCTTCGAGTAACAACAACATTTGTCGATGACATAATCGGTTTGAAACGACAAGATGTCTCTGTAAATGTACGGAACGGCTGACGTGTCTCAAGAAAATATTGAACGTGTCAAAGTGTCCTACGTTGTCCTAAAAAAATTTGTTAGAAAAGCCGGACGCAACATTCGAAAATCAACATTCAACATTCTAAAATCTGTTACAAAGGCTGGACGCAACATTCTACCGGTGATGACGTTGTAGAATATTTTAAGGATACGCATACATATATGTTCATACCATTTACCAATTTCTCTCAAAGACAAACTCAGACGCAATAGTATACACGGATGGATCTAAACGGTGATACCGTTGGATGCGCATTTGTAGTTAATGACAGAACCTATTTGTTTGGTCTACCTAGTATTAAAAATGTCTTTACAGTTGAACTTTACGCTATCAATAAGCCTTTGAACCCAAAATACCGATATATTCATTATTTGCAGGACACGTATAGTGATCTCAAAGATTTTGAATATTCGTACGCTAGAAATCCTATCGTCATCGAAATCTATAATGCAATCGCCGAATTGAACCATCCCAACAAGCAAGTGAGTTTCTGCTAGTTCCCTTACCACATGGGAATTTCAGATAATGAACGTGCAGATTCCGCTGCTAAAGACGCATTTAATCAACCATCCTTCACCACTCATGTTACTACAGCCCAATTTATTAATTATATAAAACACATTATTCGAGCAAAGTGACTAGACTGCTATAGTAGATATTAAACTCCCGCACATTAAAGATACTGTGTTGCCATTGCCATGGAACTGACTCCTCTTGTAGAAGAATTCGTCGAGAGGAGGTGGTCCTCTGCCGATTGCGTATAGTATATACCAGAACTACTCACTGGTACCTGATGTAAGGAGAAACGCACCACTATACTTACGATGCGACTGCCGCTTCATTGTGCGTCACATCCTTATGGATTGCGCATGTTACGTGGTTTTACGCGTAAATTAAAATTACCCGGAAGGATTCGTCAAATCCTAGATAATGGTAAGGAAATTTGAGACCGGATGTTATTATTTCTACGACGTGCTAATATTCTACATAACATTTAATATTGTAGTGTATATATTTTGTACTGGTGCTGAAGAATTATTTTAATGTAGTTTTTTCTTTTTTTAATTGTTATGCTATTTTTTTATTCTGTTATCTGAAAAGGGGTCCTTTATACCCAATTTGGACTTTGTTAGATTTTATTTATGTTGTTTTAAATTTTACATTTTTAATTTTTGTATTTCATTTTAAATTAATTTATCTTATTGTTAAAAAAAATGTTCGAATTACTGTGCCTAAATGCACCTTCCCGTATTCAGAACTTATGCCGCTGGATCATTAATGTCTTTCAATAAATACCTTGTTAGTGTGATCAATTATATTTTTATTATACGTAATTTATAACAGATTTCGATACATTTCGTTTAATTTAGTATTATATTATTAGTAACTTATTTCACATTGTTCAGATTAATTATGATGTAAATGTACATTATTTATATTTTAACAAGTATTTTATTTAGATTCACATTTACATTACATCTTTAACAGAACTGAATTAACTAACTTTAGCTGATTTGAATTAACTATTAATACTTCTTTAAACTGAATAAATTAACTAAAACAATATTATAAAGAAAAAATAAATATTATAAAACATAATTAAAATTTGGCAAAAGGAAAATCCCGTTAAAAAAAATATAGGAACAGGTAAAAATTCAATAAAAACTAATATATTAGGATTTGCTGATGAATTGGCCTTACTAGCACTAAGTATAGAAGAAATTAAAAAAACAAATCACCAGCCTAGAAAAAATTTCCCAAAGGATTTGCCAGAAAATTTCTTATGAAAAGACAGAAATAATGGCCATGGATTCCCTCTGTATAAGCAAAATCAAAGTTAACAATAAAGAAATAAAAATAGTTGGAAAATTTAAATGCTTAGGTGAAATCATTCACTGCAGATTGAAGGAAAAACAAGCATGGCAAAACAAAATAACTAAAATTAAAAGAGCACAAAGTCTAACCTGGCATACACAATAAAAAATGTGTCTCAATAAAATCCAAAATTCACAATTATATCATAGTAGCGCTTCCGGTGGCGCTTTATGCGTGTGAGACTATCTCTCAGATTAAGAAAGAAAGTAAAACGAACCAATTACTTAAAACATAAACGCGAATTATCAGGACTTGTTTCAATAAAAGTTATCAAAAGGATGGACTCTGGCGAATTGCTACAAATGAAACAGCCTACAAACAAGTCAACCCGATTCTCAGTACAATGAAAAAACTAAGGATTTCTCACTTATTAAGAATGCCAGAAAACTGAATCCTAAAACAACTGGTAACAAGGAATATTAACAAAAAAACCTCTGGAAAATATGTCGGGAAAATCCAAAGAGATTTTCAAGAAATTGGCTTGAGGGTTGAGGACGTCTGTGATAGAATGAAAATTAACTACGCACTTCAAAACAATAGATTCAACGTTAAAAAATTAGAAAGGTGTAACAAAGTGGAGGTCACAGACGAGATCAGGAAGCAACTATCTGATAGAATGAAGAAATACTGGGTAAATCGAAGGACTAGACTAATACAAAAATTCAAGAGGAATTGAAATATGAATGACTAAATGGTCCAATGTGGACTCAAAAAAAAAAAGCAGGTGTTGAACCAAACTAGATAAATATATTTATATGTCCTACATAGGTAAGAAGAAAAGAGTTACATAGTGTTTGTTTATCATGAATAAGGAGGAGGGCATGAAAAGTGTGATATTAGTAAATTTTTAGTGATATTTTTTCTGTGTTATTAGTTTTAAGTTTAGTTTTTAATATTTTAGTTTTAATGTAGTTTTTTTTTTTGTAATAATATGTTTGTTCCGGGCGATGATAACACGTTTTTCGCCCTCAAAAAAAAAATCATACCATTTACATCTTTTCCAGGATTTGAAACCTACCAACTACGATGTGCGTGCCGTTTAATGATAAGTTGACATTTTATCTTAGTGGAAAAATTAATACGTGCAATGTTCGGGTGGTCAAAAATCCACATGAATTTATAATAGTGTGAAAAGAATTTCTCACAATTAATGTGTTTTGTGCAATTCGCGACAAGTCTACGGGCCGTTCGTTTTCGACAAACAAGAGTAACAAGAGTCGCTTGTTTGGATACACTGCGTACATTCCTCTTCTCTCAACCGCAAGATCGACCAGAGAATTTTATTTAGCAACAAGGTGGGGATGTACTTCCTCACTGGGGTAATTCTGTTCGGGATCGTTTAATGGGGTTTTTCCCGATCGCTGGATCGGTCGGCATTGACCCGATGACAGACTTTGTTTGCGGCGTCTTACGGTCACTCGATCTGACCCTGTTTGATTTTTTCCTTTGGGGTTTTATAAAGGATCATATGTTTGTACCTCCACTGATCAAAAATTAGAGCTACAAGACTGAAACAGCTTTTTTTCCATTACTCAAGTCTTGCCGGTTAAAATATGGGACGAATTCTCCTATCGATTGGATGTATGTCGTGTGACGAAAGTCGTTCATATTGAACATTTGTATAGAAAACTATATTAGTTATTTTTTCATTTTATTTGTGATTCATTTCTGCAAGTCAAAGTTAAGACATATTAAATTGCTGTAATATCTGGATATTATATTTTGTAATCTTTTACAATTCCTCTCTTTATTTATAGAAATTCATATTTTCTGTATTTTGCAACATTTAAATTTTTTTAAATAATTTCTATTATTTTTGAAATAATACTAATATCTAAAAATAACCACATTTTCTACGATCTATTAAGTCTAGATTGGCCGTTCGTATTTCCGGTTAAAATATAACTAGATTATAGATCAAGGTCAATCATTCTTACCTTTGTATGGTGAAACCCCTGATAAATGCATGATTAACACTGATATTACCCTGTGCTAAATTATCATTGCATGGAACTGTCACATATTTCAAACGTTTTTCTGATATATATATATATATACATCAACAACTGTCTTTAGTATACTTTTTCTGTATTTACTGATGTCGAACGTCCTAATACTTTATTAGTTAATGGATTTATTAAAATTAGATATTTTGAGAAATCAGTTCTTTGAAAAAACGGAATACTTGTAAATGTATATTTTATTTAATGAATATTTAGTTATTCGGAAATTATCAATTTACTAATAAGTTTGAAGACAAATTTTAACGTAGATTTGACAATGAAAAATATTCGTCTTCTCTCAAGCTGTCAGCTTTAAAATGACATTTATTTTTTCAGAAAAAGTAAAGATTTAGGTTTTTCTAACTATATCAAATAAAACAATTTATATAATTATTTATAAATTGAAATTATATATTTGGAAAGATTAAGTTTTTCTTTCTTTTGATATTTTAAATTACGCTTTAGTTTCTGTGTTAATGCATTTCCATTACTTTTTATAAACTTTTAATGCATTGGATTAAATTGGAAAACCAGATTATCCTCCAAAAAACATTTACAATAAATCTAAATTTAGATGACCGTTTCGATTTTTAAACAATCATCATCAATATACACTTCCGAAAAAGAATATACATATACATAAGTAAATATGAGAAAAAATGAATTAAAATTTAAAAAGTAACTTCAAAATAAATACAACGAAATAATAAACAATATTAATTGACAAGTAATACTTACAAAACACTATAAATTTATTTTTACCCGGGATTTTAGAATAAGAACATAAAACATATGTTTAAACAAAATAAACTAATAATTTCTTTTTATGAAATATTAGTATCTTAGTATAAACGTAAATTTGTTAAAAAATATCTAACTCTTAAAACTTTAATCCAAATTGCCCGCCACGACTGTGCAGCATTGTTAGGCTATTAATTTGGTAGATAAAACTTATCTCAAGAAATATAAAGATAACATGAATCTTAAATCAGTCAAAGAGATTCCCCCGCCCAAGGGAAAAATTTCAAAAAAGCATAACAATTATTGCTGTAATATCTGGATATTATTTTTTTGTAATCTTATGATTAAAACTTAGGTCTTATGATGACTTAGTTCTTATGATAAAACTTTACAAAAGAGGCTTTGTCGTTCTGCAATGAATTTTTTTGTTAACTATTCATAAATTATATCTAAATTTCCAATTGCTTTTGTAATATATTTTTTTAAAACTATAACTTCTAATAAACTAGTTTTATGACCAATTTCAAGACAATTCTGGACTACAACCGATTTCTCAGAAAATTTTATTTTATAAGCCATATGCTGCTTTTTTTTAGTTATTTCTTTACAAATCAATTAATAAATATCTGTTATATGCTCCTTAAAAAAATTGACGGGTTAGTGTTTTCTTTAGCATTTCCAAGGGGACACATAGTGTTCTTTACTTTTTAGCTAAATAGACAGCAATACGAAATATTTGCTCATTTTTATTTTACATTAATTTAAGTCAGTTAATGATAATTTATTTAAAATCTTAAAACATATTACGTTGTTTATTTATTTATTTTTAATAAATCAGAATTAAAATTTAATTTGATAGTTCATACCTTTAAGTTAAGCGTTTTGTTATTTATATATATATATAAGTAAGTAATTCTTTACTGTTTGTTTGTAACAAGTAAATAGCATCACACAGTTATTCAATAAAGTGCGTACTTCCTGCGTTTCCTTTTATTTCCCCTTCCAACCTTTTTCGTATATCGTTTTACATTCTCCATCCTTTATTGTTTATCTTCTTTCTTTGTCTTTAGCTGTTACTCCTCCAATGAAGCGAGAAAGCATTATTCTGTTAATGTCATTGACCCAAACTATTTTATGTTAATATTTTTTTTTCTAACTTAGTTACATGCTGAAAGGATGTAAATTATTATTGTTATTATTATTTATCCTTGTTTAACATATACAGTATTTTGATTTAGTTTCTATAATTATTTGTTTCAATTTAATTGAATATATATATTTAAATAATTTAGGATAAGATTAGTAAATTATTTTTTATCATTGTGTTGTTTTTTGTTTTTAATTAATTTCTCTTGATTGTTTTTTGTATCGGTTAATTTGTTTAAGCTGCTTTGTGAATCATTTATCATTTTATATTAATGTTTATCTATGAAAACATGCGATGTTAGGGGTCAAGAAGCTGGTTGGTTATAACGTGGTGTTATTATCAATACTAATTTTATGGAATTAAACTTTCTACATATATATATATATATATATATATATATATATATATATCGAGCCATGTTTTATAAAAGGTCATTTTATTACTTCCAGAAACATAATTAATCAATTTTATCGATGTATTAATTGGATAATTTATTTTACTGCTTTCCTAAATAAATATATCAACCTAATCTTCTGAATTAAAACAATATGACGGATGAAAGATTAATGTCTTTTTACTTCTCCGTCTAGATAGCGCTATAGCAGAGTTATAGCTCTAGAAGGGAAAGTATTGTAATCGGTCCAGTCTATGAATATGAGGTTTTCACCGGATCTTGACGTTTTGACACGTAGAAACCCAAAAGATCTGATGGAAATTTTCCGGATGTTAATGTTCATATGTTCGGTGTTGGCCTTTAAATCACCTTATATCTCCAGAACTACTGGACCGATTTTAAACAAACTTCGTCAGATTACTTCTATATATGGAACATTGATGCCATTAAATTTTCAACTTAAAAGGTCAACGAGGGTGAGGCTGTAGAGCAAGGTCACCCTCAGTATCTCGAAATTTCACCTAATTACGGATATTTTTTTCTTATGCATTATTGTTAACGACTAAAAAATAACAATATACGCAAAAAAACATTTTTAAAAATCGCATCCCCATCTCAAAAAACGGTGTTGTAGTCGACTGCTATGTTGTGATGTAACAGGTGATCGGTAGAATTAAATAAATGAATAATATTAAAGTGTAAAAAAGTAACTAGGTGTCACTGGAACTCGATTGCCCAGTCGACTCGATAACTGGTGCGTTAAGCCACGCGGCTATACTATTCTGGCGACGGTAGAAGCGAATTTGTTCTATGTAAGCTGTGAAATTACATTAGTTTAGTTAGTTCCGACCGTCGCCGCTAGTACCACCACACCCGCGCGAATGATAAACGGTATGCGAGCGCACTTTACCGCATTTCATTTGCGCGGGTGTGGCGGTACTAGCGGCCACTCATTTTTACACTTTAAATATTATTAATTTATTTAATTCTCCCGCTCACCTGTGACGTCAAAACATAGCGGACGACTACAGTAGCTGTAGGACAGTGCCACACTAGGATTCCTTGTGGTGAAAGGAGATACTAATGACGCAGTATACCTACTTAGCCTCTAATTTATTTAGAACATTTTTTTGGTGTCGGGATGCGATTTTGCAAATTTTGTTTGCAATGATTATTTTTTAATTGTTAACAAATATGTCTAAGAAAAAGTATCGTGATTCTGATACCTTGTTCAATATCCTCACCTTCTCAATATTTTAAGTTGTAAATATAATGGCACCAGTGACGATATACAGAAGTAATCTGACCAAGTTTGGTAAAAATCGGTCCAGTAGTTCTGGAGATATAAAGTGATTTAGAATACGACACCGAAGCCAGACACATATATACAAACATACCAACCCCGTAGGGGAAGACACCCCCCCCCCCTTGTGACACTTCCGGTCACCACACCACTCCCCTGATCTTCGTCCTGATGGGCTTTAACGGGAGTCTTCTTACGCCCTCTAACTACTTACATCGCATAGTAATAAGTCAGGTCTCGTTGGGATGTCACCCGTACATTCAAACATACGCAAAATCTCCATCCGGTTTTTTGGGTTCCTTAAAAGTCAAAATGTTATGATCAGGTGAAAACTGCAGAGGCACAAATTCAGCCGATTACAATTTTCCTTTTTAAAGCTACAGTCCTACTATAGAGCTAGATGGGAAGGTAAAAATTGATAATGTTTTTAACATGTTAAAAATTGATACGTTTATTTATACTGGACCGGTGTTTGTGGCGGAATGGTAGCTCTCTGCCTTTCATCTGGAGATACTGGTTCGAGTCTACGTCAGGCATTTTTTGTAACATTAAAAAAAATTCATCATTTATCTATATCTGTTACAGGGTATCAGACAGAACATATAGAGTTAATTGCCGATTTTATAGTCATTCAACACATCTGTTTATTATTCCAAGGTTGCTAATATTTGATTGAATTATAACTATTAATGACGTTCAATCGTACGTAACATTGTTAATTTTCAATCTATTTTTTAAAATGTCCTTTAATTTTTTCTTTCGTTTTTCAACAAGGTAGAATTAATTCATTATGTTTAAATTATCTTTTCTTCTTAAACATTACATAATATTAATCAATTCGTTTAGGAATGACATTTATTCATTAATTAATAAATTCTTGTTTTTCATTTATTAATTTATTTATTTTACTTTGATGATTTAATATAGATAACGTAATAATATTGGTGAAAATAAAATAATTCTAATAATAATAATAACAATATTAATAAAATTAATTGCCGTAAAATCATATCAATAAATATTTATACTCTAAAACGGTGTTAAATTCGTACCGTATGTGGGACAAGTGCATTAAAATATTTTCTCTCTCATTCTTTCTTGCTTTAATATTTATTACCTTCTCTCTCTTTATAAAACATCATAACCTAACTTTAACTCTCTCTCCCTTAGTTGACAGCATCACTTATTTTATGTTGTGAGTGAGTAAGCATGAGTGACCGAGCGAATGAGTGTGTTACAGGGTTGATGATTGGATCAACGTAGCATATCACCATTCTTTCTCTCTCTCTCTATCTATCTACCTCTCTTTCATTCCATATATACTTTGTCTTTCTCACTCCTACCGCTCTCTCAGTTGTCATCATACACTCAGTACTGTTAGATACACACAAGCAAAATTGCATTAACGATTATACATACATTTACATACATACAAATATATATATTATGTACGTGTGTGTGTTACAATACAGATACATAAGCGCGCGCAGTTTGTTTGACATGACAAATAGATCGGTCGCATTGTGTGTAGGTTAGGCTCGGCCCCTACTTGATTGCGTATGTATCTGATATTTCCCTTTCATTATTCAATCCTGTTAAAACTGATCCAATTTGAATAAATAAATAAATCTATTTATTTCTCCTTCTCTTTATGTATATATATTTATTTATGTACGTTTGTTTTTATATTTTTTTAAAGTAATTTTTTTTATACGTTTATCAAAACTAAAATCATTACAGACACTTTATTGCTGTTTCGGAATGTATCTATAAAAAATACGTTGATTTGATTTATTATAACTCAGGGGACCTTTTATTTAATCAAAAGATGAAAATAATATCTCTATGGTTATTGTATAACTTCTTTTGAAAGTGAAGTTATAACGTAACTGCCTCATAATTAAAGATAACTAATTTATTATTTGTGTATGAAGTATTGTCATCATATTTACGTAGTAATTTTGGATCGTATGGCTTTTACCAGTACACTTTGTTAAACCCAACCTTTCATTGGGTGAATAAATCTTTTTATTGCAAAGAGTACTTTAAGATGTAATTTATGTTATTTATCTTCATACTTAATTACATTGTATAAGCCCGTGTTCATTTAATGTACCACCGCCGTTGAAGTATACAGATGTTTGCTCTCTCGCTTCTTCAAATACCTTTTTTGAATACATTTCATTGACCCATATTTTAACATTATTACCAGTAAATTATGCATTCTAAAATTAAATATACTTCACATTCTGTTTAAATAAAGCCATGATAAATCACGTTTGATTTTATGTGAAAATAGTGAATTAGTTACAATTCAACAAAAAAGCTGACAATGTAGTTGTAGGACTTTCCCTTCACGCGACTAAAGCCTCGTTCCGAGAAAGTTCTACAACTGTGGTTTGTTCTGATGCACGGCTTACACACTCATACGCACACAACTTAATGTAAAATATTTATAATTTTTGTTTAATGTAATTTTTTATTTATTCAATGATTCTAACTAAATCGTTCGCATACTGTATTTAATTCGCGCAGGTGTGGCGGTACTAGCGGCGACGGTCGGAACTAACTGAACTAATGTAATTTCACAGCTTACACAAAACAAATTTCGCTTGTGCAGTCGGCAAACTGGCATAGCCGCTTGGCTTTACGCAGCAGGTACCGAGTCGATCGAGTTCGAGATCCAGCCAGACCAAGTTACTTTTTTACACTTTAAATATTATACATTTATTAAATTCTACCGCTCACCTGTGTCGTTACAACATGACAGTAGTTTAGAGCATTTTTTGGGGATGGGGGTGCGATTTTGCTAAAACTCTTTTGTGAAAATATTTTTTAATTTTAACAAATGTTTCTAAGAAACCTATGACAATTAGGGGAAACTTCGTGATACTGAGGATGACCTTGTTCTATATCCTCACTCACACCTTCGATCTTTTAAGTTGAAAATTTAATGGAATTAGTGCTCCCTATGTAGAAGTAATCTGACCTAGGTTGGTCAAAATCGATCCAGTAGTTCTGGTTATATAAGGTAATTTAGAGGCAAAGCACCGAGATATAAGGAGGCAACTGCGAACATATACATACGTACATTAACATCCGAAAATTTCCATCCGCTTTTTTGGGTTCCTTAGGTATCAAAATGTCAAGATCCGGAAAAAACCGCGTATGCCCAAATTGGGCTTTTTCTTCTAGAGATATAACGCTCCGCTATAGTGCTTTCTAGATGGGAAAAATACAAAATTAAGTAATAAATTATACATATGTATTAAGTTAATTAAATAATAAATAATAGATTGTATTTTTCAATAATAATAAAACACAGTTCAAATATATTTACTTACTTTGAAATTATAATTTACAAACGTAGACCATTATTTAAAATATCTATACTTTTAAAAATTTTAACCATTTTTAAATAGAAATTAGATCAGATTTATTTATATTATGTTATCTTCTTCTCAATCGATTTGAATCATTTTATCAAGCACGGTAAAATTTTTTGCTGTTCTTTCAATTGGACTCATTGTAAAAATACAAAGCTGCTTGAGCTAAAGTTTTTCTTTTTCCATTTTAATTATTTACAGAATTAAGTTTTGTTTTGTACTGCATAAAATTTTACTGCAAGCTGTAAATTGGTATTAAAGAAGATAATTTAAAAAATTTAAATTTTCTTTTATTTCCTAATATTTAACGAAGGATTATCATTGCTAATAACTTATATTTGAACAATACAATCTACCAGTATTTTATAAAATAAACCAGATTTAATAACTTACAAGTATAATGGATTAATACTTTTTAAATTAATAAATAAATATTACTGTACGGCATTAATGAATCTTTCGTATGACAAAAGAGTTGACAATACTTTCGCTATGCAAAGCAGTCGGCGTAGCCTGTACACAAAGGAGATGAATATGCTTCGCCTTCTTCATACTGTTTCAAAATGTCAGTGTAGGTATTGGCTCACTCTTCGTACGCCCGCATCAATCATCATATTTTTATGAAATAAAAGGGATTTTTTGAGCTGAAAAAGACTGATGACGGCTCAGCCAGATTGGCTCTGATTAATTCAGAGATCAAATTGTTAAGTTCTGCAACAGAAGAATCATGAAGCTTAATATTCTCATCTCAAAAATGCTTGGTTGGCAACAAGATTGATGTAAAAATTACGTTTAGATTTTTTTTTTAAATAATTTTAATTTATAAAAAAATTGCAGCTAATTAATTACAAAGATTCGTAAATAAAAAAATAATCATCCAAAAATTGTTTCTTAGATGTAAGTTGTCTGCAAAGTAGCACACTCAGATAAGGTGGTGTTATTTACAGTTGATTACATTTACAAATAAAACTGTTTAAATTACTTTCGTATATTTAAAATTTAAATGAGATTTCTTTTTAAAGATATTCTGATTTCATAAAATATTTATAAGTTATATTTTTTTATGTTAAATATAACCTTATATTTTAAATATCTATATAAATAAAAATGTAAATGTTCGTTTGTTCAAAATCTTAAATCTCGGACAGTTCTTCACCGATTCCTTTGAAATTTTGACACAACGTTGGATTCAAATAAACGCGTATTTTTATATACTTTCTATTTAAATACCTAAGATGTCACACCTGTGACAGGTAAAAACATGCTTTTTTTAAAAAACAGCGCTATCTCTTGGACGTAAAACCAACACACGTTATACTAAATATTTTACGATTCCATTTCAGGGTTTTCGGTATGTATGGGAAAACCAGAGAAAGGAAATGGAGAAGGGAAATGGAGAAAAGAGGAATGGGAAGAGGAAACAAAGTTGGGGAAAGAAGGATGAAAGGGGGAAGGGGGAAATGAAGAAAGGGAATATGATAAAAATGAAAATGAGAAAAAAGGGAGAAAAGGGAAAAGGGAAAGATTAAATTCTGTGAAGTTCCTTTAATGTTCATTTTGATATATATATATATATATATATATATATATATATAGAGAGAGAGAGAGAGAGAGTTAGAGAGAGAGCGAGTGAGTGAGTGAGAGAGAGAGGAAAACGATGGTACAAACAGATAATGCTATTGCGTTATGTGTAATATGACTTATTTAAAAGAAGTTCGTGTCATTGATGTACTATCTGATTTGTTTAGGGTTGTTTCATAGTGAGTTCCCTTCTATGATTGACTAAATGTTGTGCATGTCAAGCCACCCTTTTACTATAGGGATTGTTTTAAGTCAATCTTATTTTTATTTACTATTATAATAGTGTGCACATAGTGGTATATGTAAACTACATTTCAAAAATGTTGGTGTCCATACAATTTTTATATTACCAAATAATTTGTTTTTTTTTTTTTAATTCTTTTAATCTATTTAATATTTAAACTATCTACTAAAATAATAAAATGCTCAAAACTATTTAAATGGATGATACATCTCAAACTGTTTACGCATTTCCATTATTAAACAGTCATCATCAGTATTTATAAAGGAATTAGTAAAGATAAACACTAAACTATATTAACAATGCAGTAAAATAACATTAAAAAATTAAATCTTTTTTTTTAAAAAAAAGCGTGTGTACTTATATACGCACGTAAAAAGTTATATTTCTTTGGCGTGAATAAAAAAACGTTTTTTATGCATTCAAACAAATTTGAACTGAGTTAATCGATCGATAGACGACATTAAATACCACGAATAAAAGTTTGAATAAATAACACTAAATTAAATAAAATAATATTTATTTTATACTGTTAAAAAAGTATTGAAGTATTCGTTGTCATATAAAACAATGTTAATCGAATATATTTCCATTAGTTTACTTCATTAATTCTTCGGATGACGATTGAATAGCCACAAAGGTTATCAGCGACTTATGATATGAAAAATATGGTACAAATAGTTTTATATAGTATATTTTATGAAAAAATCTGTTTTTGGTAAATTTGAAACTATGCAAAATCAAGAATTTATCTAATGAGTGCTATTTTCTGTGTCATTAAAAAATGTAATTTTACTCATAAAAAAATAATACTTACATAAATATAACCTCAAATCTTGATACACAATTTTCACAAAAAAAAAAAATAATAAAGAAAGTAATATACGCTGCAGTATAAATAAAGTTTTATGAATATGAACAATATCAGTCTTCAGATATCTCTATATAAATACATATTTATTACGACTCAACATCTGTTATGTTTGCAACACGTGCTAATCACTTGGGCCTGCGCAAATCTTCATGGTGTGTTACATCGGCGCGCGCAACTTCCGTAACTTGCTGAAAATACACTCTGATCAGTTTTTCCTAAAGCGCCAAAAGAAGTATAACTTCAAAAATAAGTTACTTTAAGATTATTTTTTTTATGCTTTATATTCTTATTCTTTATATTTATTTTTGATACTGTTTTATGGTGTGTAGTGTACACTTTTTCATCAGCGTATAATACATGTTTTCTTTTTTTCATATATATTTAAATACACATACTCTTTTAATCACAAAAAAACTTAAAAAAAGTCAGTTTTTAATTAGAGTTGATTGCAGAAATAATATATATATATATATATATATATATATATATATATAGTTGCTGATGAATCCGTAGCCAGTTCTTGGTCCTTGTGATTACTGAATGACATCATGTTTTTCACACTACGGAAGATCGAAATATTTCAGTTGAACTGTTCGGTAAAGTGTTTAAGACCGCTAATGTCATCACATTATTTCTGCCTAAACGTTGCCGTCTCTAGTTTTAACGTCTATTATTCGTTTCTTACAGTTTTTCTGATTACTTTACAGTAAAAATAAAACATTTTTAATAGTAGCCAGTTCATAAATTTATAAAATATTCTCGATTTTTCATCAAGCCTTTTAATAACGGACTCAATAAATTTCACTTTTAGTAATGATTTATTTTGTAACTTTTTGAGAAGAAATTTTAAATTAAAATAAGAATCAGAATTAACCCACCGGGATGGTTTAGCGGTAAACGCGCTTTGCAAATCAGCTGATATCGAAGTCGAGAGTTCCAACGTTCAAATCCTAGTAAAGACAGTTACTTTTATACGGATTTGAATACTAGTTCGTGGATACCGGTGTTCTTTAGTGGTTGGGTTTCAATTAACCACACATCTCAGAAATGGTCGACCTAAGACTGTACAAGACAACACACTTCACTTACATTCATACATATCATCCTCATTCATCCACTGAAATAATACTTGACGGTGATTTCCGGAGGCTAAACAGGAAAAAAAATCAGAATCAATTAAAATTAGAAATAACAATAACAATTACTGTACGGAACAAAGTACGAATTAATACACACTTCAAATAAAAAATATATTCCTGAAATTTAATAACAAAATAAAATAAAATAAATTCGTGATAATTAATAATAAAAAAATAATATACGAATCCTTAACATACGGATCTCCACGCGCTTCATTAGTTTAATGATAAATGTTGCTGTATTGCTGATGACTAATGTTTTCAGGAAGTAAGATATGTTAAACCATTTACCATTAGTGTAAGAGTCGATATACTTATATTCTCTCCCACAGCTTCGTCAGGCAACAGGGCTGGCGCGGTTATAGGTTTAATAGTATACATTACTCAAGCGTTTAAATAAAAAAAGTAATAAAAAATCGTGTATGGTAAAGATTTTTTTATTTATTTATTAAAGAAATCAAATACAGTAGAGCATTTTGCTGATAAGATTTTGTGTTTTTTATTACTGGATTTTTGGTTTTTAATGAAATATTGTCAATCGATTATAAAATAAAAGCAAACTTTTAAAACCGGTTTCACTTGATTATAAGTAGTACAAGTAAAATATAATATTACTACATTACCTAAACTTAACCAACTTGCAGAATGTGGGAGTAATTTATAATTTACAATAATTTGTTATATTGTAAATTATAAGTTTTAGTGTATATCAATCTAAAGGCGGTTTCTCCCTACAAGCTGCCTCTACTTGCCTCCTCTATCGGCATGCAGAACACTTGCTACTGGTTGTTACAAAAGTAAGACCTCCAAATGATATAACTTGTATTTATTATTTTTATTTTTTTATAATTGTTTATTCTACCGTATTCATTTATTTTTGCTATTATTTAAATTTTTAGTTTAATTATTATTTATTTCATCAGTTATTTATTTATTCTACTGTATTAATTTATTATTAAGCTATTATGTAAATTTTCGTAAAATCATTTTATGTTTAAAGTTATAAAATTTATTACAAATTTAGTTTTATATAATTAAATTAATTTTAGATTTATTATAGTAAGAACTTAATATCTGTTGTATTCATAATCTTTTTATAATAACTTTAATAACGATTATAATTATATTACTTTTACTCATATTTCTTTAACGCCTAATTTACTTATGTATTTTTTTGTTCAATTTAATTTTTTTATTTTGCAGTTTTGTAGGGCTATTAATATTAGTAATTCGTACGCACGTGCTGTTTAAAAATAATTTTAGTAAACAACTATGCCATATCAAAGAAAATCGTAACATTATAGCCTATAATAAATAAACAACTCATTTCATATACTTATGTATTACGTCATTGTTTCTATTTATTTATAGCAAAACCTTTTTTGTCTTCTTTATTTGCCCCGCCCCCTAAAGCCGGATTCTCACTTAAGCGTAAACACAGTTCCGGGATGTTGCCAGTGCCTCAAAACACCTGAGTATGTAATCCGTAGGTCCGGCAATACCGTACCGAGGAAGCCGGGACTCGGTCTTTTCGTGCCATGCCAAGATGACCACCGAAGGGGTCACCTCATCGGTACTCCGGTCTTTACGGTGCCTTCGCCTCAAATGGCAATCTGCGAAGGAATCTCCCACCGGGTGTTCGGTCTTTACTCCGTCTGCTCATTGACGATAGGACAGCCTCATCCGGGGGACGAGGCTGTCCCGTGCCGGAGCCACCGTAGTTACACACTCACCAGTGTGTGTGTACTACTCAATTCCGATGTGCTACCCTGCAACCCCGGCCACCCTGTGCGTGGCCGAGGGTGCAGCATGAAGTACAGCGAACCTCCTTTTGGCAGTTCTTCTTGACATGGGCGACCTCCCCACTACTAAAGCAATACCAATGTCGTCGTGACACCCTCAGCTGACTCTGCAATCTTCCTACGGAGCCGCTCAGCAGTGTCCCCCTCGGCGCGCACTCGAAGGAAGAGGTCATCTCCTTGACCCTTTCGAGCCGAGAGGACACCTGACTCACCCGGCGATACGCTGCTCTTCTCTGCCCGCCGCTTTCACGATGACGGTTGCCGTAGGCGGCTCCACCGGCCTCTTCTCTGGTACGCGGGACTATTCAGCATCTGCTTATCCGACGCACTGCCGTCAAGGAAAACCATAAATCGTCATTCTTCCTGCCAAAATATTCTACTAGCCGGCGCATATAGTCACCGACCCTCCTCGTTGGCTTGAAAAAATATAACCCGCTATCTGCCTTCAGGGATGGCCTTCGTAAGGCTCAGAATCACTCCGTCCTCCCCCCTTGGCGGAGGCAACAACAATGACGTAAGTGACCCTCCCAACTTCGACCGCCTCACCAGATAAAACGGTGGTACTCGATTTGACAACAAGCACGTTTCTTTTTCTTTTTTTCCTGTTTAGCATCCGGGAATTACCGTTGAGATATTACTTCAGAGGATGAATGAAGATGATATGTATAAATGTAAATGAAGTGTAATCTTGTAGTCTTAGTTCGATCATTCCTAAGATTTGTAGTTAATTAAAACCCAACCACCAAAGGACTTTGGTATCCACGATCTAGTATTCAAATCCTTATAAAGTGCCTAGAACGCTGGAACTCTCGACTTCCAAATCAGCTGATTTGGGAAGACGGGTTCACCACTAGACCAGCCCGGTGCGTTGTCAACTAGCACATGGCCTGCCCGTAGTCCACCTCGCTGACCAGTTGTCCAACCTGAGGTGCTCTCCGTAGAACTCTAGAGTGTTGAGGATGTCCAACACCTGCTGCTAAATCCAGTAGCCAGGCCTGAGGAGCCCCATCACGTGCTACACCGTCCTTTTCCAACGCAAATCCTTATAGCGAAACCTTAGTTTAACATATTTGAGAAAACAAAACATACTTTTTCAAAAATAAATTAAATTTTATTAATATATTAAAATTTT
This sequence comes from Lycorma delicatula, assembly GCF_047948215.1. Lineage (NCBI taxonomy): Eukaryota > Metazoa > Arthropoda > Insecta > Hemiptera > Fulgoridae > Lycorma > Lycorma delicatula. The sequence goes on from NC_134464.1 coordinate 63,565,035, forward strand.
TAAAACTTAAAATTTAAGTTCAATTTCATTTAACTTAATTTTTCAATTTAAATATTTTGTTTTTTTTATTTTTATGTATTGTGTTACCAAAATCATAATCTTTATTTGGTTAAATATTATATTTTTGATTAGTTCTTTTTTTAATCATCTTGTAATTATGATATGAACTCGCGACTAGCGATCAAGGTTTCGTTTGCTAGCTGCGTCAATGATAAATATGTTGTGTGAAATCGTATATGTATTTTTCAATTGACAATAAATGTTAAACATTTTTTTAAAAAATATTACAAAATAAATTACTTCGTATACATCTCGAACAAAATATTAGGCATAAATAATTTTATCTGTAATAACTAATTGCCAGACCACTTTTCATTACTATAATAGTTACGTCATAATTGGATACAGTGAAGTCATTGCAAATTTATGGATGTAAGTTTTGGAATACACTACTTTGCTGCTGGTGTGAGGAAAAGTCGCTGAGTGATGTTAAGGGCAGAGGAGGGGATGCGACGCGAACCCGGCTTCTGATATTACATATACTATAGTACATATTTTTTGTATTTATTTTTATAAATCTCATGAACTTGTTCTTATTTACTGACAATGGTTGTTTTAATAATCGAAATGCGCATTTAAATGTAAACTTTTCACTTTATAGTTAACAGCTCTTTCCGATCCTTTTAATAGCTGTTTATCCTATTAACTGTTTATAGTATAGCTCATTCTTTGTTTAGTCTATTCTTTACTCCTTTTTCCCCCTTTTTTGTAATGAATAGCTTAGTAATGCGTTTTTTTTTATTCTCTTACGACTTTGAGAGTGGGTAATGCATTTTAAATCCATTTAAAACTGATTTCGAACAAACATAAGTTTTTACCAAATTTTATTAATCTTTAAATCATTACCAAGTGATCATATCCATTAATTCATCAACCTATATAAATATTACATAATAATTATTATTATGTAATATTTATTCTTTTATTAAACACAAAACTTTAATTTCGCAGATATTTTGAATATTATTTATCAAAATTCCAAGTTTCTTTGATAAAATTAATTTATTATGTTTTCACTTACCTTGAGTAATAATAATAAAAGGTAAATTATTTACCAAAATTTTTTTTTATAAATTTAGTTATTAAAGATATTTATTTATTACTGATTCAGTCAATAAAAATAATCGCTGGATTTTCTCGTTTGTTTATAGTGGTATATATCTCTTCCGTTCTTTTTCACTAAGTTGGTCAAAAACTAACTCATTTTCTCTCCAGAAAATAAAATTTAAATAAAATTTTATTAAAAATAAGAAAATAGATAATTTGTTTCCAGTAAAAACAATATAATTTATCGACTTTTTTGTAATAATTCTTTATTATTCTAATTTTATATGCTGAGCGTTCAACTTAAAAGAGGCTCCATCACTTAGTAGTTTATACTAATTGGTTATTTTTATTAAAATGTATATATTTGTATGAGATGGGAAAAAATTGTTGAAGATGTTGGTACAACTGGAGCTAAAGTGGAAGACTGTTTATTGCCGATACATTTGAATATTGCCAATCTGTGTCGAATATTGACTTCTGAAAAAGGTTGCGTAATCGAAAGTTATTGTTTGTTGTTAACTGTTGAAGAACGTGTATTCTTGATGAAAACGTATTTAGAGACGAAATCTCATGTTGTTAGTCAAAGAAAGTTCAGAGTGAAATTTGAAAAGGAAGAACCAGTGAAAAGTGTTATTTAGAAGTTAAAAAATTTGGTGTTAGACCGGAAAGCTGGGCCTGACACAGGCCAGTTTAACGACGCAGGTATGCAGGAAATTAATGTGGTAGTTACAAGATCTCTTCATAAATTTTTTCGGAAACTAAACCGAGAAAAACATTTCACTAGGTTCAGCCTACACTGCAGTGAGTAGAATTCCGAAATGTTATCCGTATCGAATGCAGGTTTCCCATGAGCTAATAATGATTATACTAAAAGGGTTCACTACTATGAATGGTTCAAGAACTTTATCAGAGACAACAGGTTTAGAGCAAGTGTTTTTCACACATAACGCATGGTCTTACCTTGGAGGTGATATTAATAGTCAAAACTACCGGACTGGAGTATTGAAAACCCGAAAATTTTCTTTCAATCATCCCAACACCCACAAAAATTAGGCGCCTATGTTATGCGGTTTCAAGGTAACGAATTTTTTTTTAAAAAACAAGGGGAGTTATGTTTTTTTGAAAAAACTGTGGATGCATTGTCTACCAAAAAATTATCCAACAGTTCAGAGCCTTACTGCAAGATGATAAACGTGTTGAAACAGGACAGCGGCACTTGCCATACAGCTCGCTCTACTACGGGGATATTACTGGATTTTTTCGATGGAAGAGTCCTTTCTAAAATATTGCGCCACCAAGATCCCCTGCTTTGATTAGTCCAGACTTCTTTCTGTGGGGTTACTTTAAATAAATTGTTTATAGGAGTAATTTACACATCCTGCAGGAATTGAAGACAAACACTACCGATGCCATCCAGGAAATAGACAGAGTACATCTAACAAAAGTATCCATGAACATGTTCAAACGCGTTGCCACGTGCACAGACGTAGATGAACATCATTTTCAACACCTTCTGTTAATTATTATGTAATTATTTGCCAATAAACTATTATTTATGGACTTAAACTAAGTAAATTAAGTGAGGGCCTTGTTTAATTTGAACACTCTGTAAATATATATGTATATATCTGTGTGTATATTAAATAAATTTTGTGATTTTTATTACAGGTCACTTTTAATGTGTTAAAAGTAAAAGAAAAAAATTAAATATCTTTTATGATGTGTTAAATACTTAGGTTGTCTTTAGTAAAATAGTAATAATAATAATAATATTAAAACATAATAAGGGAGTGGCTTTTACTAAAAGGAGTGTACAGTGTTTAAAGTGAATGATACCGTGGCACCGGGAACTGTGTAATTAATTAGAGGTTCCCCCGAGAGAGTATCAGAGTGTGCGGCAAGTTAGTTTTTCACTGTAATTATCCCGCCTCTACTGGAAATGATGGAGATTAAAAAGATTAATGAGAAAACCTTTACCGCCCTTTCTCCTGCTATCCTCTTACCCCCTATACTATATACTTATTATCTTTCTCTTATTGACCCTCTCTTACTATCTTATTTAAACTGCCACGGCCTTCTAAATATTAACAAGTAAAAATCTCTTTTAATAGCAATAGACTAATTGCTGTATATTGTACTAGTAGATGCCTGTAAAGAGACGGTATAAGAGACTGATATTGGACGGTATTTTTTTTTTTTTTTTTTTTTTAGTACTACTATTGTTATTATTTATTAATTTCAAAACTTTCATAATTTTTAAAACCTTAAATTTAGAATATTGTTTGTCTGTTTATCTCAAATGATATTTGCCCAATTATTTTAAATTTAATGTATATTTTGTGCATTGCTTTATTTAATGTGAAATTTTTTACATTTATGAAACGTCTTTTGAAGAAATTCATTTATTATGATTTAATATTTTAAAAAAACTGCCTAAACTGCATTTTTATTCTATTTCCATCACTATCAGCTTACCCTGCTTAGTATTAAAAAATTGTTTAAATTAAATTAAAAACTTTAAAAATTCAGATTTCCTAATTATAAATTAACGATTGAAATAAGTTTTAAAATGTATTTTATTAAAAAAAATTCATTATAGAATGTTATAAGAAAAACATTTATAAGGAAAAACAATTTATAAAAAAATAAGTTAATTAACCTACCCAAAACTATTGAAAAACACTAACTACCAAACCAAAAAAAAAAAAAACACTTCACAAAGACACACTTAAAGTTAATTTAAGTGTTTGCAGATTTAACTTCTGCACCAACCGGGTTGGTCTAGTGTTGAACGCATTTTCCGAAATCAGCTGATTTCTAAGTCGATAGTTCCAGCGTTCAAATCCTAGTAAAGTCAGTTATTTTTACACGGATTTGAATACTAGATCGTGGATACTGGTGTTCTTTGGTGGTTGGGTTTAAATTAACCACACATCTCAGTAATGGTCGTACTGAGACTGTACAAAACTACACTCATACATATCATCCTCATTCATCCTCAGAATTATTATCTGAACGGTAATTACCGGAAGCTAAACAAGAAAATGAAAGAAGATTTAATTTCTGCATTTGGTGGAAAATTCTGGTTTTTCCAGTTAATAGTAATCAGATAATACAGTTGTATAAGGATTTAGAATAAGGATTAAGAATAATCTTTTTTGTATAAGGATTAAGAATAATATCTCTAAGAACACAAAACAAAAACGAGGATTTTATGTTTCAGTATTGATGAAAAATTAAAATAAGAATACCGCTCCCGTCCATGAAGAATTCTATTTCAGATTTACTAATTCTTTTCACTATCGGACCGTCAACAACTGCATAAGCTAAATATAAAATTTGAAAATATTAATGGCAAAAATAGAAATTTTGCACAATCAGGCACCTTAGAAAGTATAGAAAACTGAAAAAAACTTATTGGGGAGAATTCATCCTAAGGCCCTCAAATATCAACCAAAAGGATTTTTTTTAAGCTGAAAATTATCCGAAAAAGAAGTTTACGAAAGATATTAATGAAATTTGCATTTATGTATTACTGGCCAAGATTATTTCAAACGCTTTGTGAAGATGATTTTAACTGAAGGGTGGAAATTTATGAGAAAATTGCAGATGTTTTTAACTAATTGTAAAGTTTGATGAAGCATAAGATATTATTAGGCAAATAATATAACACACATCAAATCGAAATCAAATTAAAAACATTCATTTTATTAAAACCTCGTTGTTTGTTAAACAAGAAACAGCCGTTTATGTTTAAACAAAAATATCTGAAGAATATGTAAAAAAAAAAGGGTTTTGGACAATGATCATATATATGCACGAAGAAGCGAGCGGTTAATTGACTTAATTTGTTTTTCCTGTGATATTATTCTACGACCAGTATCGGAGGATACAAAAAAAATGTGGGATTTAATCTGTTATAATATCTTTTGAATGATGTAAGGGCAGAATCAAAGGTATATATTATACTTTTTGAACTCTTTTTGTAAAATCTATTATGAAAAAAATTATTTAAATATAATTTTTATTTTTTTTAATAATTCGTAAAATTATTTTTCCAAAATACATTTATTAGTAAACTGTAAGGTAACATATTATTTTTGCATTCCAGTTTTTTCGGTTGTAAAATTCATTGATTACTCTGTTCTCTCTAACTGAAATTTAATTAAAATATTTTCAATGGAGTTAATAAACTTGTGATTTGAATTCTATCTTAAATACCTGACGTATGCACGGTTATTGACACGTATTTCATTCACATTTATATATGGATAGCGAAGTATTATTATAAACACGCACACAAGCGTGCGCGAATACACATACACATACACAATCGTGCGCGCGCGTGTGTTTAAAAAAAGGATAATTTTTGAAACTCAATTTATTCATTTTTTCTTATTTTTTCTCATTGTACATACATACCAATACTCATAGTTGCAAATATTAAAATGGAAAAACCAATGTAGCATTTCAAAAGTTTATATTTTATTCCGTCTAAATACTTTTTTTGTTTATGTTTTATAATTTTATTAGATCTTTATATGTTGAATAAATTTTAATTTATACATTTTTGTTTTTTAATCGTTTATCATTTACTTTTTTTTAAGCTATTCGAATTTCATACATTTCTCGTTTATTCGTCTAATTTCAAAATGTATCAAAATTATAAATATAAAAAAAATAATATTTATTCTTTAACATGAATGAAATACAATCCAGAGAAACGAGATTTATTAATTTATATTGTGTATGATTATTTTTTTTTTTGATTTTGCACTTTAAACTCTACAACAAATTTTGTTTGTTTAAAAATGATAAAGAAGCTGTTTATTGCCAATATTTTCGAATTCTTGATGACATAATTACAAAAATATTCCACCACCTACCAACTAAATAAAATTTAAAAACACGTGAGCGCTTTCGGCTATTTCTGCTACCATCACAATAATAAGATAATAAAATTTTTGTTATGATTTATTTTATTTATTTATTTTTTTAAATCTATTTTGATTTTATAGCTGTGTTTGATAAAGTCAATCATACTCAGTTATCTAAGTGGCCACAATCTAAATGACCGTTACCTAACAATAAGAGAAACAATATTTCAGAATTTTTTCTTCGCTGAGATTGATTTTCTTAGGTGTCAATTCTGAAAGCTGAAAATTTCTTGGCCAGATTATACATCATTTTTCTTTCTCTGTAGTATTCAGTATTATAGCAAAACAAAAATAACCTATAAATTTTACTAGTAAATTTTTTCGTACGCTATCTGGGATGAATACTAGGAATCTTCCCTTTAAACTTTAAAGTGTTTGGACTATACATAAAGGGTTTTTTTATATATAAAGTGACGTTTATTAACCAAAAATGCACCCTTTTGATCGGTCACCTTTTACCATTTTTGAGGTAAATTTATAATTCCGTCAATGTCGAAATTCTGTGGTTTCTGTACGAAAAAAGTGATAATATTTTCACAGGCTTTTTTTGAAGCCAACTTTATACCTTGGAGAGAGTTTTGTAGAAACCGAACGGTAGTCTGATGGTGCAAGATAAGGACTATACGATAGATGTATCAAAACTTTCAAGCCAAGCTCTGTCAATTTTCGCGGATCACTAAAAATGTGTGGGGTCTAGGGCTGTCATGATGAAGGACATCTTTCCTATCGATCATTTCTAGTCGCTTTATCTCGATTGCTTTGCGTAATCTTTGTTGACAGTAGATTTTATAATCGCGTTTGACCGCGCGGCAGAAGCTCATATTGTAATCCCACCATACACATACTCGCGCGCACAAACACACATACACAGCATCACGTTTTTGGCTTCAGTAATTATGTGCGGAGTTTAACCTTGCTTTGACCATGTTCCGTACATTGTTTCATATGTAACCATTAGCCGTAATGAGCCGTTTCAAAAATGGTTCGTTTCGTTTCAGCAACGATTCGCAGATGGAATTCGATCCATTTAATTTTTTTGTTGTTAAATCACGTGGCACTCGAACATCAAGATTTTTGTATCTTCTTCAAACCATGTCAGTTTGTTACTATCACGACTGCTAATATCTGTCTTGCTCAAAAGTTTTCTATTATTACATCGACGTTTTCAGTCACTAACCGACCATAACGAGTTCATCATGTCCACAGATATATATATATATATATATATATCACAAATTTTTTTAGAACCTGAATCGTATTCTTCCCTTTTTTACAGTAAAATTTCAAAATGTATTTAATTTCTTTTTTATTTTCACTTATTTTTAAAACGTAATAACAAAAATAACTAATTTAATCATAACCTTTCTAAAAATACTTAGTGATGTCACCATTCAAAACCATACATGTGTTAACAGGTTTGAATAATATTATCAGACTTATGCGACCCTAAAGTCATCTATCGGAAGAATTCGAAAAAATCTTTTACCCAACTACAAAATAAGTAACGTGTATGTACGGCTAATAATAATGTTTGTAATATCTGAAATTATTAGTCTGTAATAAGTATTACAGACTATAATAGTTATTATTATTAAATTATTAAAAAAGTTAGTATTTTTTACATTAGTGTATGATAATTGATAAATTTGACTGGTTTGTTGCATTTCTGTATTTAATTGTTTTGTTTTCCGAGTACTGCTAAATCCTTGCCTCACTCTTTTCTGTATTGCGGCTTTCCTAGCCTAGTTTTTACTCTTATCATTTTCTGATTCATTAAAAAATTGTAAGTCTTATATATTCTAAAAAATTATAATTTATTTTATTATTTTTCAAGACCGATTTTTTTTAAGATGTAGGAATAATTTATTTACAATTATTTATGATCAGAGAAGAAAAAAAAAATTTATTGGAATAAAAGTTATTTTTTTCAGTTAAAATACCGTGCGTTTCAAAATGAATATTAGGGTTTTAAAGTTATGTAATATTTATTAAATTTTACTTGCATAGATAAATTATGAAATGAAAGAGCAACTTAAACAGTTCTTCATATTTGAAAAAAAAATTATGTAGAGTGAATATTAAAAAAATAAATTATTTACCAATTCAGATACAAATGTCAGATATTGTAATTTTTCCAAAAACTATGATCTTACATAAAATGACTTAACGTTCAAATGATGTTATATGGACTTCCAAAAACCTAATTGTTCAATAACTTGCGAAATTATTAGGAAGATTTAAATTAAGAAATTATATATATATCAACCTGTAATTATTGATTATTGTTATATTAATAAATAATGGATGAATATTCAATCTTTGAAAGTTACATATTTGTTAAATATCTCCTTATTATGGATTTTTCTTGTGGCTTAAAAATCTTTTGTCCATTTATTTAGATGATGATTCTAAAACATTAGTGAATATTCTAATGTGAGATTATTAATCTAAAATAAGTTATACCCATCAATTCATCTTCACCGAACGAATATATTAAATCAGAAATATCTGTACTTGTCTTTTTTGCAAATATAATCTAAATGGTCCTCTGAAGAGAATTTTTTATATCAGTCTTTATATCTAAGAATTTCACTATCAATGACTGTTCAACAGTATTATTATTACCTGTAATAACATAATCTTATTTTCTTACCTGTTTGTTATATTTACTTTTAAAGCTAATAATCATTTATTATTAAATAACAACTAAGTGAAATGATGAGTAAATGAATAAATATATAAATTTCTCAAACGTGGTTACCGCTGATATATTTAATAAATTGTAAAAATTATTCAAAAATGAAGAACCACCTTACCAGCAAATTAAGTATGACACGAAATCTTTCCGTCATCAGGAGTTAAAAATATTAATAAAGTTTAAAAAATTAAAATAATGTAAAGGTTAAAATTGTTACACAGTCATGACTGTATGCATTCTAACAGTATACACAAGTATGCTATGTGCTAGAATGCATATAGTAAATACTGTGTAAGTATTTTAACCTTTGACATTATTTTAATTTTTTAACTTTATTATATTTTTAACGCCTGATGATGGTTTTGAAATAAACCGAATGATCCCGAGTCACACCTAATTTGTTGTTAAGGTGGTTTTTTTCATTTTTTAATAATTGTTACTATGGTAACTAAAGTAAACAAAGCTTTGACGAGGAAATCTTCACTCCCAAGGAGAATAGGGCCTCAATACATGGCTTATAACCTTCCCTGGAATAATACGATTGTATACTGCAAATCTTAACCAAACAGTTGGTTGATTTTTGCGTGATGCTCTTGCAAACGGACCGACAAATAGAACCCGCCACAGATTTTTGCATTTATATTCGTATATTAGATAATAGTGCGTATTATATTTGTAAAATAGTTGTATTCATTTTTATTAATGAACTAGCAGACCCGGCAATGTTGCGCTACTGCTAGATTTCAGTGTATATATAGATTAAATAAATATAATTATAGATTAAATTTCAATATAATTGAAAGTTTGATAAAACATTAACAAAATGAACATTACGAAATTACGTCACAAAATTTAATCTTTCCCTTTTACTCTTTCTCCCTCTTCCCTTTCCCGGTTTTCCTTTTCCCCTTTTCCATTTTCCAATTTCCACTTTTCTCCATTTTCCGTTTTTGTTTTCCCCTTTTCCTTTTCATTTTTACCACATTTCGTTTTCCCCCTTTCCATATGTTTCCCCATTTTCTTTCTCTTATTTCCCTTTAGACATCATATTTCCCCTTTTCCCCCTTTTCTCCCTCCCCCTTTCCATTTCCCCCTCCCTCCTTTTTCTTTTTCTCTCCCTCCTCCTTTTCTTTTTTCCATTTCCCCCTTATTCCCTCTTAACCTTCCTCACCTTTACCTTATTCGATTTTTTCTCTTTCTTTTTTCCGATTTTTCACTTTTTTCCCGCGTGTAAATCGGTCCAGTAGTTTTTTAGTCTGTAGCGTACACACATATCGGAAATATTGAAATGAAATCGAAAAATATTTAATATAGCGTTTGTTGCTTTTGCGTCCAACAGATAGCGCTATTTAAAAAAAAAAACAAAAAAAACACGTTTTTACCTGTCATAGGTATGACATCTTAGGTGTATAAAAACACGCGCGTATTAGAATGCAACGTTATGTCAAAATTTCAAAGCAATGGGTGAAGAACTTTCGGAGATTTAAGATTTTGAACAAACGAACATATTTTTTATTATTTTGATAACATATTTATAATTTGCTTGTCTTTCGGTTATTAAACTTTGACTGAACCCTTAATCTGGTTGGCAGCAACTTTTTTTAAGGTTGAACAGAAGCGGCAATCGTTCTACATTACGGTGTAGTAAAAAGGGAATGTTCAACTTAACGTCCTTTATTTAGGGAAGAAGAGGAAAGTCTGGTTTATAAGGGAGCAAAATAGCTGACTGATGTCTCTAATTTCCTTCTGTTATACGTAGCATCTCTGGTTCTGAGTTTTCTCTCTCAGAATTTTACTTGACTCACTCTCTTTTGTAAATTTTTCGTTTTTTTATTTCTTCTCTTTTTGTACTCTCTTTGTATGTATTGCACGAAAAAAACGTTCGTAATTGAAAAGAATACGAATATAAAACTTTTACTCAGATGTAGTTATGTGTTTGTTATTTTGTCTTATTTTCATCAGATCAATATTACTACAGCTATTTCTTTTTTTATTGTAATACTTATTTTTATAAATTCATTGTTTTTAAATTTAATATTCATGATTTCTTTTTCCATTATATTTATGTACAAAATATTATGTAGAATATATATATTCCTAGCCTTTTAATAAAATAGTAAGTGTTGACCTTTGTACTAATCCGATTTCAACCAAATATTTTAACATTTGGAAATACTGATCATTTGTAGAAATTATAAACTATATTCCAAAAATATAAACATACAAAAGTAATATAGTATGTAAAATCGGTACCCATTCCTTGAGTCGTACAAGACATTAAAGCGGCAGGTACTAAATCTTTTCATAAATCTTAAAGTAGACTAAGCCGGGAAAAAACATTTCACTATGTTCAGTCCTCACTGCAATGAGTAAAATGTTGAAATGTTATTCTTGAATAATATTGAAGGTTTTCCATGAGCTAACTAATTCTGATTATTCTAAGAAAGTTCACTACTATCAATGATTCAAAAACTTCATTAGAGGGAGACAACATTGACATTCTAAATCAAGTGTTTTTCACAGTTGAAGCTTGGTTTCACCTCTGTGAAACCTTAGGTATGTTAATAGTCAGAACTACTGGACTGGAGTATTGAAAACCTGCACATTTTCTTTGAACTTCCCCTACATCCACAAAAATAGGCATATGGTGTGCAGTTTTAAGGCGATGAATACCCTTGTTTTTTTTTAAAAAACTGTGAATTCTGCCGTCTACCAAGAAATTATTTAACAGTTCATAGCCTTACAGCAGAAGAATAATCGTGATTGCTGGTTGTAAGAGGATGAAATGAAAGCGCCACTTGCCATACAGCCCACTCTACTATGAATATGTTGCAGGATTTTGTTGAAGAATCATCTCTAAAAAGGACTGTGCCCACCAAGATCTCCTGATCTGAATAGTCCACACGTCTTTCTGTGAGGTTACTTAAAAGAAATTGTTTATAGGGCAATCCACACACCCTGCAGGAATTGAAGACAAATATTACCAATGCTATTCAGGAAGTAGACAGGGTACAGCTAACAAGAGTAACCAAGAACATGATCAAATCAAACGTGTTGACAATTGTGTAGAAGTATTGATGGACATAATTTTCAACACCTTCTGTTAATTATTATGTAATTGTTTACCAATAAACTATTATTTATAGACCAAACTAAATGATGGGGCCTCTTTTAAGATGAATACCCTAAAGAACATGGGTATAAAAATGTATGAATGAATAGTCTTTAGCCTATTTTTCTCTCTCTTTTTTCTTTTAGCCTTCAAAACCACCGTGAGGTATTAGTTCAGAGAATTAATTAGGATGATATTTATGAATGTAAATAAAGTCTTGTACAGTGTCAAGTCCACCATTCCTGAAATGTATGGTTAATTGAAACCCTACAACCAAAGAACACAGGTAACCGCGATCTAATAGTATTCTATAAAAGGAACTGCCTTTACTAGGATTTGAACTTTAGAACTCTCGACTTTGAAATCAGCTGGTTTGTAATGACGAGTTCACCACTAGACCAACCCGGTGGGTTTGTTTGAAAGGGTAGAAGTTATAAGCTAACATAAATAAAAAAATCGAGGAAGACAAAAAAAGAGATGGGTCTTTTTAGATTAGCCGTGGAAATAAAGACAACGGTTTTTTTTTTTAATTTTTGGGTCCGAGTTTACTCGTATCTTTAATCTAATATAATTTTTACATTTTCTCTTTTGTGTTATATATTATCAAAATGTTTCCTCTACTGAATAGAAAATGTTAATGTAAAAACTCTGTCTTGATAGAAAAACTGTTATTTTATGCTACCTGTTTTTCTTATTACATGAATTATTCTAAAATATCTGTGGTGCAGGAAGCAGAAGTAAGAGATAGTTTCACTGAGAGTGGTGATGCTCAATAAACAGCTAGTTGTTGTAGTAAGCAGTGTTTCACTTATACCGCTGAATTTCAATTGTATTTCAGTGGGCTTTCTATCCTAGATGACAGATAGCAGCACATCCGGTTCATTGGGCAAGGCACGGGAAAAAAAACTTACTCAATCATCAACCATGACTATGCCATGGGATGGTTTCTTTTTTTTTAAATAGGTAGTACAGTAATATGCTAATTATTTTGTGGAATAATGTACTCGTATTATTATTATTTGTAATGTATTATTATTTATTATTTTTAAACACGTATATACATGTGTAAATATTTATCATAGGCACGGGTGTGTGTTTAATATTTCTCCATCATAATAGTTTATGAACATTGTAACATTTATATTATTTGTTTAGCAATTCAGATATAAATTAAAATATTTGAACTGGTATCTGCTTTCTTTGTAGGAAGGAGTGTTAACATGGTCAGTTTTGATTCTAAAAAAAATGTTCGAAGGACAAATATTTAATTAAAATAAAATTTAAAACGTTCTGTCTAGTACATTTTTTACGTCCTTGTACGAAGTAGAAAAAAAACGCGAAAATTTTCGGTTTTCAGATTTCAACGGAAATATCCATTTTGACCATCCCTGAATCCATTTTGACTAGTTTTGGCGTGACGTCTGTACGTATTTATCTCGCATAACTTAAAAACAATTAGCTGTAGGATGTTGAAATTTTGGATTTCGGACTGTTGTAACATCTAGTTGTGCACCTCCCCTTTTGATTGCAAAATGGGGGCTTTTATTGGACCAAAAGCGTCCAATAAAAGCCCAAAATCCGTTTGGATTTTGGACTTTTTCTTAACTGCAGTAAAAAGATCTCATTGAGAGCTTTTTAACGACATAAGTGGTACTTATTTTCATTGGTTCTAGAGTTATAGCCAAATAAAATTTTAATTAATGAAATATTTTGATCTTACAATGGGAAGGCAGATCGGTTCAAATCTGACTTTATCTCCTTTTTTTAATTTTTTTATTTAAATATATTAATAATTATTAACCTCTGTAAAAAAAGTTTTACATACATAATAATTCAATAACGGTAAGAAAAGAAAATATGAAAAAATATCAGATGCTATATATGAAATAAAATTTTATGTACTTTTAATTTTTTTTTAAATTTGTATAAGTAATTTAATAAGCGTACAAGGAAGTCACGCGATTTCCAAATCAGATTTTTATTTTTTGATCGAGGTCTGTTTACTACTTTTTTTAAAATTAATAGAACACATTATAATTTTTTTTTAAGATAGAATTAAAACATAAATTAATCTTTTTTCTTAACTATGTTGTGTATAAAATAGTTCAACAATAACATAGTACGGTAGGTATGTAATATAACATTTAGCCACCTGACGGTCAAAAGACGTTTAAAAATATTCATTTTTTATTTAAATGTATATTTGACCACAAACCATGAAGAAATATTTCTTTTTTTATTACAACATGATTTGTCATTTACAAGGTGAAGATTACAAATATATGGCACATAAAGTTTATATTTTATGTTTTCACCAATAGTATATGATCCTTTTGTCGTAGACGTCTGCATCCTTTTTATATTAAGCCGACAGTTTCGTTAAAGTAGTAATAAATTTGTGATTGCCACTAGGTTTAGATTTACTATTAAACATTACATCCAGAATAAATAAATTATTTATGTTTTACAACATAAGTTATAGACAGTTTTTTTTTATTACTGTTTTTAATGTACATTATATTAAAAAACGATTTAGAAAAAGTAACTAATAAAATCGAATCTGGATACATACGAGGTTTCAAAACAACAGAAATCATTCCTCTTATAAACAAGATTTCCTTTAATTATTTTCAGAACTGCGTGCACAAAAATCATTGTAACGAAAAAAATTTATTCAACTCAATTTTTGCAAAAGTTTTTTTTTGTTATATACAAATGTATCAGTTACACAGTTTAAATTAAAATAATTAGGTAACTTGTTTTATTTTAGATTAACATTTGTCTTAACGTTTTGACCTTTTAATCTTTCGTCTTTCATGGAAATCCATCATTTGTAAACTTCATTTGTATTTACTTCATTGGTGAAATGAAATTTAATTGTTATAACGCCCAAGTGTTTATTTTCGAGTCTGTTTCGATATTTTCTTTTTATGGAATTCATAACGGAAAATCTATTTTTGCAGTTTGCATTGGATGCTTGAAAATTTCCCGTTATGTTATATAGAAAGGAAGGTTAGAAAATTCAATGTTAGTTTGGACAAAGGTTGATATACAGCTAAATCATGAACAATCCTAGTTTAGTTTTCTCTAAAATTGTAATTTCAGTTCAATTCTGAATATTCGTTCCATATTTTATGTATATCATCCTTTGTATTATATTTTTCTTTTCGAAAACAAAATTATTTCCTGAATTTATAATAATTTTATTATCAAATGCTTGCCAGTTTTTTAATTCTTCATCTGGAAATCTATTCTCTAAGTTTCTAATGCAAACATATACGTTCAAAAAATCGAATTATAGCTGATGTATTGATATCGTTTTGACGTTCCGATAATATTTCTCTTACAGTGTCACTCCAAAAGATTTCGTGTCCCACGTATTGAGATTTTATCATTCGTCAACCGTCATTCAATATTACTTTTTAAAAAGTACAGTACAGAATTAGCGGACTGTATTTCATTTCAAAACTGCTGCATTCACTTGTTAAAAATACAAAAATTGTTTTGTAAGGGAGATTTCTAAGAGTGCAGAAGATGTTTTAACGTTGACTATTAATCGTCGCCAGTCCAAGCTCGCCGTTACTTGGCGGCGAGTGTTTGTATTTATAAATAAGTTGACAGATTTCTACGATTAATTTTGATTAATGACTGATTGTAATGTTCTCATTCATATAGAAATTTTTTCCTTTACATTTAAATTTCCTTCCTTTTTTCCTTGTAGCCTCGGGGAATCACCGTCGGTAATATCGGACGGTACCGTCTGTAATACCTGACGGTAATTCCAAAAATCATGTATCTTTATTTAGTTAAATATTGTATTTTCAATTGGTTATTTTATTAATCATCCTGTTATAATGATATGAACTCGCGGTTAGCGCTCAAGGCTTCTTGTGCTAGCTGCGTCAAGGACAAATATGTTGAATTAAATTGTATATGTATTTTTAATTGACAATAAATATTACAAATTTAAATACAAATTTACAATTTTAAAAAAAAATTACAAATAAATAAATTAATTCTTAAACATCTTGAACAAAATATTTGTCATAAACAATTTTATTTATGAATTTTCCTGTTTAGCCTCCGAGAATCATCGTCAGGTATTACTTCAGTAATACTCACTTAGTCAGGTAAATACTTCACTTAGACTTATACATTGATATGTATAAGTGTAAGTGAAGTATTATAGTCTTGTACAGTCTCAGGTCGACTGTTTCTGAGATGTGTGGTTAATTGAAACCCAACGATCAAAGAACACCGGTATCCACGATCTAGTATTCAAAACCGTATAATAATAACTGCTTTTACTAGGACTTGAAAGTTGGAACTCTCGACTTCGAAATCAGCTGATTTGGAAGACAGGTACACCACTAGACCAACCCGATGGATTTGCACACAGTTCTATACTGAACAAATCGTACGCAACTTCAAAAAAAATCATAGTGTTTACAAAGAGCCGCAATTACTAAAATTGTTCTATTTTTTTAAACAAAACCAATCTTGAATAGATTTTTATTAATTGTAAAATAACCGATAACTGGAAAATAAAAAAAACCCAAAATCCATATACTCATTGAAACAATTCAAAGTTATAACGTCTTTCAGATCTTTTACCGGTTTGGGAAAAGGGATTGTGGGTGTATATATGTATATATATATATATATCACATAACATACGCATGCGCTCGCGCGCACACACACACACACATACACTATATATAATATATATATAACGTTGACATGTGTCATACACCGTTCAGTATGACTCAAATTCGCCCAATATTAACGCATCAATACATTTTTATAGACTTGACTTCCAGTTTTCAATTTTCTCCTTCCCAACTATACAAAGGGGTTCTTCTATTCGACGCGCTGTCAATCTATCCCTTTTTCTAACTTCCTGCTTCTTATTGTCACCCTTACCCTATTTTTCTTCTTTTCTATTTTTATCAATCAGAAAAAATATTATACACATCTAGGTATATATATTGTTTACAGCTAAGAAGTCTTTAAAATAATATCATTCTACTACTTGTTCTACATTGAAAATAATAACTTCATTTTATATATATATATATATATATATATATGAAATCATTATAAATAAAATACAATCTTCGTTCTTTGTGTGTCCTAATAACTCAAAAATTACTTAACGAATTTCGCTGAAAATTTCAAAATCTATTACTATTTATCCTGGAAGTGTTTACATGTTATTAGTTCCATAAATTTGTTAGCCTGGCATGAGATGTTTGTTATGTGTAATAATGATTATACAGTCAAATTTAGCAATAAATTTGCTAAATATATAAAGTTAAAATATAAAAAATAAAGAAAACACAAATGTGGTAAAGAAAATGTATTAAAGATTTATTTTTTTTATTAACAGCTAAAATCACATAAATTTATTGATTCGACAAAAATTCACTGGTTTATTTACGAATTTTTAATATATTATTACAAAAAAAAAAAAACAATATAAAATATATAGCTAATTTTAATTACATAATTAAGAAAAGTTGTTTTAACAGGTTTTTTGACCTTTGTTTTTTGTTTTAGGTAAAAATAAAACACCTGTTTATTAAATC
Organism: Lycorma delicatula; assembly: GCF_047948215.1. NCBI lineage: Eukaryota > Metazoa > Arthropoda > Insecta > Hemiptera > Fulgoridae > Lycorma > Lycorma delicatula. The sequence goes on from NC_134464.1 coordinate 63,582,477, forward strand.
TACATCTAATTAAAGAAGTAAATAAGAAATTATAATAAATTAATCGGTAAGTTTTTTTTATAGATATGTTTACCTTTTCGTTTTAATTTCTGTGTGTGTGTGTGCGTATTTATATATTTTATTGTATAATGGTATTTATTATATATAAAGCCGAAAGTTTGTTTGTTAGTCTGTAATTTATTTGTATGTTCTCGCATCACGCGATCACCAACCGACCAATTGCTTTCAAATTTTTAGGATACATTCGTGTTATCCCAGGGACGGTTTTAATCCATTTATTTATTTAAAATTCGAGTTAAGTTAGGGATTGAAATTAATTATTCGGTTACATCTGAGTTAATTTCAGTAGAAATATAGTTGTGTGGATTTTATAAAATAATTTATTTACCCCTGGAATCCTAAAGACTTTTATACGGAATTAATATCTTTGAAACGTTTTAAAAGCCTATATTTAACAAATATTCGAAAGTTAAATCTTTTAATTAAGTCATAAATTTTGTTTTTTACATTTTTTAAACGACAAATAACCAGTAGGATTATTAACAAATGAAAAAAAAAATGAACAATAAAACTCCGCCCAGCAGTAAATTAAGGATAGATTTAGGAAAAAAATATTAATTAACTCAAAGAAAGTTGCAAAAGGAATTACAATAATTCTTCGCGATTCGCGGAGTTTATGTTCCGCGAATTTAACGCGAATGACGAAAATGAGCATTTTTAAACTTACGTTTATGGAAAAAAGTGGGTTATTCCTGGATTTTTACATATAGAAGGGATTTTTACATATAGAAAAAATGATGTGACATCATATCACATCCTTCTAAGCCTATTAAATTCCATATATTTTTTATGTTATATATTATATTATATATTTTTTATATTTATTTATTGCATATTTTTTTTACAATGAGATGTTAATAATTATGATTAACCTGTTGAAATTTAAAAAAAAGTTAAAAAAAAAATGAAGTTGGATTCTTGCCGATGTACCTTCCCCTTATAAAATTTAGATATTTCATTAATTAAAATTTGATTGGGTTTTAAGTCTGGAACCAATGAAAATATGTACCACTTACAAATGTCGTTGAAAAGCTCTCAATGAGGGCTTATTACTACAGTTAAGAAAAAGTCCAAAATCTAATTTTTTTTTTTATTTTGGGCTCTTTTGGACATTCTTGGTTCAGTCGATTGCAATCAAAAGGAGTAGGTGCAGAACTAGATGTTACAATATTCCTAAATTCAAAAATTCATCATTCTGCGGCTAATTATCTTTGAGTTATGCGAGATCACACGTACGCTCATACATAACTACGTACGTTCGTACAGACGTCACGCTGAAACTAGTCAAAATGATTCAGGAATGATCAAAATGAATATTTTTGTTGAAAGCGATTAGAATACCTCCTTGTACAAAAAACGGTAATGTGTGATAAATGCTCACTAGAAATTCGTACAGATTTGATAGATATTTTACTTACAGTAATTTTTGCTTTACTACATTGGGAAATATTTAAATTATTTTCAGTAACTTTAACTTAAACAATATTTATCTTAAATCACACAAAAAAAAAAAACTGAAAAACCAAATTGTCTTAGTTTTTGCTAAAAAAAAAATTTATTTGTATCTGATTTTTTCTTCTCGAGCTCTTTTATTCTTCATGGTACTATGTCAAGCCAAACCAAGTTATAGTCTAAAATCATGGAACGTTCTAAGAAAGAATCAATTTCAGAAATTTTTGTTACTACCTTAACTAAAAATTTAAATTAGAGATTTGAGGTTAACAGACACAACTGAAACGTCGTTATTATTATCCTCTACTATGTGAGGGCTTCGTTTTTAGGTTTTTCGAGCTCTTTTTCTCCGATTTCTGCGTTTTTATTCTACAGACATTTTGAATGTTTGATATTTCATTTCGTTGAAACCTTTGTCTTTAATTTCATGTGATAGCGACAGTTTCCAGTACATGTCATCAAAGCAAAGGCCAGTGTCTTCTAAAATAAAATCTGGCCATAATTTACGCAAGCAATGATGTTTAATTTAATTTATAGATTCTATAAAGTTACGTTCTGCGATGTCGTAATTTTTTCAGCATCGAATGAGTGACAAAGATGTATCCCCTTCCGTTTCCCGTAATAATTTCCTGAAAATACGCTGTAGATAGTTGGTTTTGGAAAAATCGGTGTTAAACGATCTTAACTAATGTTTGTAACAAAACTAATACTTCTATTACAGAAATAACAATAATAATGGCTGACAGAAATAATATTTCTACATTAGAATATAACAATTTTTTCTGTTCTTAATGTCCAGGTGAATTATCTATTACGAGTAGCCTTAAAGGTTGACTTCAAGTTATGTTTCGTCGTTTTTGTTTTTCCACTAAATTGAAGAAACAAAAATGACTATTTGTACTGTAATATAATTGTTCATTGTAATACAGTACAATGTAAAATACAAATAATGTATTAGATGTGCAGAAAATAATTTTTTTTTAAATTTTATTATTGAAAAATTATATTTTTCAAGACTTTTTTCGAATTCTTGCGACCATAAATAGCGACGGATTACGGTAAATTACAACATTTAAAATAACTAATAATTACGCAAGTAATTATATATTATATTATAAGAATATATATATATATATATATATGTTGCAGATGATTGTAGTCGGATATAAATATATTTATTTGTAGGTTTACAGACAGATACATTAAGCCTTTTTGATGATATACAAGCTTCTGGATTGCTGGCTTTTGTTTTAAAAAGCCAGCATTCCTAATTTAATTAACATAAAATACGAAATGAATATTTAATTGATATATTACAAATAAAAATCAAAATGTTATGTCTGAAAACTACTTAATAACCCACAGAATTAAAATTAATTGGTTTCTTCTACTTTATTCATTTTTATTTATAGAAAAAGAATAAAATAAAACAAATATATAGGAAAAAACATTTAAAACACTATTTTTAAATTTTCTAGATACAAAAAAGAGAAGTTAAAATAAAAGTTAATTTAAATATTATTTATTTAATAACGTATATTGTAAAAGATGGAAATTTACCATATATTTAGATATTAATTACTATTATTGTGTTTAATACTTGTAAATTAATTTCTATAAAATGAAATAGCTAAATTTTCCACCCGAAATCTCTATTTTTGTTGTAGTACAAAAATTTACAATCGGTTTCTCCTGATGAAACCGTAAGTAAATAATTTGTTAAAATGTCTTATTAGAGAGAGCCATCCAATGATGACCTCTTACGAAAGCAAACAGTTAAAGATTATAATAACAGTTAACATCCATATTAATAAACATACTTATAGTAACAACAAAGATCTAATAAAGAGCTATTATGTCAAAAGCTTTATCATCACTCGCTGGGTTCTACATTGTATCCAATCTACGGACCACATGTGTCAAACTTATTCAGTTCGCACGCGATGTTTTTCTATCAAATAGAAGATAAACACAGGTAGATGAACAAACGAATGAAAGCAATCTTAAACAATAGCATTAAATCAACAAAAATAATCTTTAAACTGTAGTATACTAGAATAGTAATAAGAAATAATACCAGAAAATAAAACAATCTTCAACCACGATTACTAAGGTCCAGCATATGAACTCTTCCAATCGTCTAATGTCACCGTTGTCTAGCAGGTTCAAAGCAAGGGGATATACCTGATTGTTTAGCCTAACAATGTATTTAGAAGTGAAACGGTCAATCTAATCCGGAACATACAGAATCCCCAGGTATTTCAGAATTCCTAACAAACAAAGGCGATTGGGTCACTTTCTTTAGTATCTTGTTCTATGACCTGTGGATCACTTTAATATTGCTCTCATTATTCGTCCCCCAGAGCTGAATCCCATATCGGCCCATATTTCAAGGTATTATATAGAAAGACCTTGTTAGAAAGAGAGAGAATGAGACAACTGAAACCCCCTACACATTAGCTAATATATACGCTTGAATTTCTTTCTGGTCATTCTTCTTTTCAAGTACATGATCTTTCCCATGTTATAAGTCGATGTGTACCTTATTCAGTTAGCTTATCGAGTTTAAATAAACAGACTGCGCGTACGATTGTTCAGGTGATCGATTCGCAAGCATCTCCTGTAAATCCTGATGCATATAAAAGAAACTACGCGAAGTAAATATTCAGTAACCATGCGGCATTATATTTTTAAAAAAATTATATATATTTTTAATTTATGCAAATTAAGACATTTTATTTGAGTCTTTTAAGAGTTATGAAATTGTCATTGTCCATAAACAGAAAAATTTCACTAACATCTTAGATTAAATTTCTACGATAATAACAAATAAATTCAGTTAAGTTTTCGTTATCTGATTCCGATAAATCCGTAGTGCTGTCAGTATTATGAGATACAATGAAAAGCTCAATTTTCTTTTCTATTATATTATCCATTTCCCAATAATTTGGTTCAACAGTATCCGTTACATGTTTTATAGAGTTATTCCATTCCTGCTAGCTTATTTTATCGATCGTTTTTAAACATAAGTTTTTAACATCAGTTATTTTAAAAGCAGTATTTTTTGACGCTATATAACGTTTGATTTGCTTACAAATTAACTCAGTCGAGTTGAGTACACAATGATAGGGAGAAAATCGAAGCATGGTTTTAATCACTGAATCTTGTTAACGCACCAATTTTATACACATATTTTTAAAACGCTAATCCCTTCGCGATAATCGGTCGTTAAATTTACCCTTTTCAAAATTCACTTCTTTTGAACTAAGCCACATTTTGATATCATTTTTTTCCAAAGCATGGCTGGAATTATTTTCTTTTTACATGAATGATAAGGGGTGTTGTCTAACACAATAACCGAATTATCTTGCAAAGAAGGTAACACCCGCTAAACCAGTTCTCAAAAAATAAATTTGTGTAATTTTTTACGAATCGCTTTTTTATCAAAATGGTCAACTTTTTCTTCAATTGACCTACGGGGTTTTGTTTTTTTAGGAAACTGTAATTCATCAGTGGATTTATTTTCGCGAATTACGTTGAACAATGAAGCAGCGCAACTTCCACTTGTGTTAGCACTTTCTTCAGGACATCCGAAACCAACACCGTTAGATTACACTGTAATTCGCTTTTTTAAGCATTTAAAATGATGTCTTTTTCCGCACGACTTAACGGCTTTTTTCTCAGCCTTTTTTTTTTTTGGAGGGGATATCAGTAATCGTGCATGCATTATTAGTTGAATCGGTATCAGATATGGTGTCAAAATAATGATATAACTCAAGTCGTGCAGATACAAATCTAGGAATACATTATAGTAAACTTAAAAAAAAAATGCATTATATTAACTTTAAATAACATTAGAGTAAATAAATACGTAACAGAAACACAAAAATTGAATACGAAAACAAAATGTGATCATAAGAAAAGATCAAGGATTTTAATAGAACTGAGACGACATAATGTTATATAAACTTTTGATTATATTGACTACTATATGACAAATTAATTATACGGTGACTATGTATGAGTAAACTTTATAGTGTTGTATACAGATACGGCCGCGTTGTGAATCGACACTGATACACGGGACGTGACAGCAGAATCATTACGAACTCACTCACACAATGGCAACGTTTGTTAATTCTTCACTCTATAAGCTAACTGAATACAGTATAGGTATTTTCAGACAAAAATAAAAAACTGCATCTAACTACATTAATTATATAATATTAACTTATTTCTTTTGGAAGGAAATATTTTAATTTGTTTCCTCAATTTTCGATTGATGCAATTTCCGGTTTAGAGATATAGACGGAAATTTACTCTGTATTTTTTTAATATAGATTATTATTTTTTTTTTTATATAAACACGAAAATTTTCTAATTTTTCTCTTGTCGGTGAAAAGAGTGAAAATATTAAATGATTATTTCATGGATGATAGAATTTTTTTATGTTTTGGTTTCTGTCTGATTTTTGTTAAAATACAATAAAAGGGAAATGTAGTAGTCACTTTATATTTACGTATATAAAGTAACTCTAGTCTTTATTTTTGCTACGATGCATTTAGTTACTACTGGCCAGCTCCATTTCGTAACCCTTTTAATCCTGTACGGTCACGCAAGAGTTTCTCATTTTTGCTCATTAGGGTTCCTACTATTAGGACTACAAAATACCTCCTCTTTTACCCTTGTTCTCATTCTATTCCGTTGTGAATTTAGGAAAAGGGGTATTTTTGATTTAGGGATGTTAGAAAAGGTAAAATATAGAAGGAACGGTCGGTTAGCAGTAAGGGTTTGTACATTTTGAACACAAAGCAACAGTAAAGGGAGAAAGAATGAGTGAGCAAATGTACTGTTGGGGAGAGAAATGACTGGATCGGGCGGTAATGAAATCCGCACACATGTGGCCGGATTCACTGGTTAGCTCAAGGGTAAACCAGCCGACTATTATTCAGTGATTTGCAGATCGTACTGATTGTGTTGTGAATAATTAAAATGAATAATGAACCATATTATATCACATCCTGTAGTGTAAGAGTGTATATTTGCAAATAAATTAGGTGCATTATAAAATAAAATCTCTTTTATTACGATGTACGTATAAAAAATTAAAATTCCCGTTGACATCTTTAAGTTTCATTTAGAAATGTTGTTAATCAGATCATTATCTGGAATTTTATTTAGTTTTATATATATATCCGGGTATCATATAAGAACTGCTGAACCGATTTTAATGAAATTTGATAGCTAAAATTATCATTACTTTGTTGGAAATCTTTACAAATTACTAATTTAAACAGAAAGTCATAATCTGCAATGTTAAATTTGGCCCTACATTTTTCTAACTATCTTTTCAAGAGTACAGTTAAAAAGTAGTGGAAAGAGTTCATCTCCTTGTCTTACGCCGGTTTTGATAGGAAAAGGATCTGATATTTCTCCCAGAAATTAAATTTTATAGTATGTTTTAGTTGATGTTGCTTTGATTAAGTTTGCGGTTTTGTTATCTAAACTTAATTCTGTTACGTTCAAAAAAGTGATGTTCATCTACGGAATCTTATGTCTTTTTAAAATCAATAAAATTTGTATTTAGTTTTGTTTTTTTTGTATATATACAATACATTTATATACATACATATATATATCATTATCATCATCATCATTTCAGCCGTTGTAGATCAACTGCAGGTTGAAGGCCTCTTCACATTTTCAACTAATACAGTCTTGTCCGATCTTCTGCCAATTTGGTTCAATCTACTTGTTAATATCATCAGTTCATCGAGCCTTTGGTTTTTTTCGTGGGCGTTTAACATCTAGTGGTATTTATTAAATTGCTAATTTAGCCCACCTTTTCTTTCTTTTTCCTGTTTAGCCTCCGGTAATTACCGTTCAGATAATATTTCAGAGGAAATATTATCTGAACGGATAATCCTGTACGGGATATATGTATGAGTGAAAATGAAGTATAGTCTTGTACAGTCTCAGTTCGACCATTTCTGAGATGTGTGATTAATTGAAACCCAATCATCAAAGAACACCGGAATCGACGATCTAGTATTCAAATCCGTGTAAAAATAACTGACTTTACTAGGAATTGAACGTTGGAACTCTCGACTTCCAAATCAGCTCATTTGGAAAGTCTCGTTCACCACTAGACCAACCCGGTGGATTTAATTTAGCCCACCTGCCATCAGTTCTTCTTACTACATGGTCTGCCCACCGCCATTTTAATCCGCCATAATAAATAATTGAACGGTTAATATCCAAGTTTCGCTTCCATAGGTAAAGACTGGCAGGATACGTGGATCGAAATCGTTCTTTATAAGGAAAAAAGGGAATTGGTTCTTGAAAATAATGTATCTACCATCCGAGCTTATCTCGTCGTTCAACTTCTTTGATTTTATCATCCTAACGGAATAAAAAATGTATTTCTTCATATATTCAAAATTACGTAATAGAATTCTTTTTTGGACTCTGATCACCTTAAAACTTGGGAAAACACAAAGATTTCACGAGATCATTTTTTAAAATACATTTAAAAAAGTCATCTACCTCTGAACATTTCCCTCTGAACAATGAATAGATTTGTTGGCTGAATGTCTATAAATTGACTTGAAGAAGAGGAATAAAACAGCAATTAACTCCTGTATATTCCGTTTTATTCTGGCTGGCACCCTGTAACAACGATCAATAGATTATAATGAAATGCTTTTTTTTTTGTAGCGCTAAAAAATGATCAGGACTTGAACCCAGAACCTTCGTACGGAAATAATTTATAAATCCTACCGCTGCCATGGAGATCGGCTTATCAGTATTAATACGTTTATTAATCGTACCATAACACTTCCGATAATGCAAAAAGAAAAATATATTAATAAAAATTTGCTGTTGTAAAACATTTTTGACCTTGAAAATAATAAAATTCTTGTTTTTATACTTTATATTTCCAAATACTATTTTATTTTAATCAGATGTGAATAATAAATGCATAAAATTTAATTTTCTCACTTCATTAAATAGCCTGTTGTTAGTTTGAAGAATAAATTGCTTTGATGCCGTTTTAGTTAGGTAATATAATTACAGTAGTAGCACGTGTAAGGGTTGTTGTACAAATAAGTAAATAAATATACTTTTGTTTAAATGTAAGGGGTTGTGTTTTTTTTTGGGTTGGGAGAACGGCTTTGGTTAGTTGGTCAGACCGTTGGTACAGCACAAACAACGGTGGTAAATGGGCAACGGGGACTTAACGTTAGTAAGTGAATGAATGTGAGTATCGGGATAGGGGTGACTGGTCAGGGTGGATAGATGTAGTGGAAGAAAAGGGTAGGGGTTTGTAGTCAGGGGTTTAGAGTACGGCGCCAGCCTTGTTTCATCTTTACTGATCCTAACAGACTCCCCTTTAGCAGACTATCATTATAAAACCTTGTATAGATTCTCGGCTCTTATTAATGGGTTAATGTGATAACATGTATCTACTACTAGCTATTATTTAAAATATATTATCCTGAAAATAATTCTTATTGGACTAATAGCAACTATTATGATTTTTTTTAAATTTGATTTTAAATATGTATTTAATTTTGTTAGAGTTACCAAATTTTAAAAAAGTAAATAAATAAATTTGGAACTTAATTATATTTTATCGTATTTCTTTTTGGTATAGAAGCATTTTTCAGTGGATCCTGGATTCTGTAACGTTCCAAAATTTTATCCTCGTTCAAAGAATTATCCCTTCCAGAAAATATAAAAATAAATTCCTCCGGTTTTATCCTACAATAGAGAATAGAAAATAAAGAATATTTACAACAAAGACTAACCGCAGTTTTGTGGAAAACATCCAAATAAAACAAATATTGTTCTTTTATTTGATGTTATAAATATGTGAAGTTCAAACATGTGTACTTTTCTACAGGTTCCTTTTGTTTTTAATAAAGTTTTATTTTATTTATTGATCCTTATAATAAAATACCGTGTATATTATTGTAAGAACTTCTTCCAAAAACATGATATATAAAATTAGAGATGAATTAATTTTATTAAAATAAATCTGGATGTGGAAATATACACCTTTAGTGTTTATTCTGTTCAACAAAGGAAAGAAAATACATCATTTTCAGCTGATGTACGTGTTTTTTACATGCTACATCAACCAAAAAGATTGTAGGCGACGACCTAATATTTCGATATAGGTCATTCCTGAAGGTAACGACAGGAACGTAACGACACCAATCTACATCAAGGTTACTAAGGAATATTTTCTCAGAGATTTCTTTACTAACCATAATAACACATCGGCAAACCAAGCCTACCGGAATTCTGACAACCCGTAAAAAACAACTTATTGTAACGTGACACAATACTTGCTTTCTAGCGTTATATCATTAATATCAGAGAAAGTAATTCTTTATTGGTGACTCTTACTCCGTAGATATTATGTACATGGTTACTGCTGTATAAATGTTTTTGATAAATAATGAAAAGCACTAATCTATCGGGAAAACATTAAATTTAAATCAATACATTTACTAACGAGGAAGGAATTTAAACTGTTATAGTTTTGTAAAAAAATAAAATTACTTACATACAGTCTTGTGCAAATTAATGTGGACAAGAGTATATTTTCAAAAATAATCAAATTTATTATATATAAAGAATATACAGTGTTTATTACAGTATTGTTTAGCATTTAATATGTCCTCCTGGCTCTTTAATATGAATTTCAATTCTTTTACGCATTCAATCTTATTAGTTTTTTACATATTTCTTTAATTTCTTGATCGTGAAACCACATCTTTATCACATCACAAATCATGTTTCCTTTGGTAACGCAGTCCATTTTTCTCAGTCTTTTCTACACAATTGCCTTGAGATTTTGAATCGGGTTCAGGTCTGGTAAATTTCCAGGCCAGTCCAAATACTAAATCCCTTTTTTAGATGTGAAAAGCTTAACTTCCTTTAATGAGTGGCAGGTTGGTTCCCTGCCACTTGTTGAGAAACAGCCTTTTCGACTCCAAGCAAATCTGTAAGTTTTTGAAGTTCTGGTACAGAGCCCTATTTTCCAATAATTAGATGTACTTTTTACTGTTCATCATTCCGGAGACGGGTACTAAAGTTTTAAGTCCAAAGTAGCTGAAGCATCCCCCAAAAAATCTTCTTTAAAAGATGTTTCACAAATTGTTTGATGTGTTTTGGCGAAACCCGCTCGTCATCGCTTCTTCACACATACGACACGCTTAGGCCCTGAACTATAAAATGACTATCGTCAGAAAAATGATTTTTTCTGAGTCTCAGCACTCCAATTTTTGTACTTTTTGATTCAGAGAAGACTTTTCTTCTTCATAGCGTCCGTAAGAAGTTGTTTTCTTATAGGTCTTTATGCCTTGCGACCGCTTTCCAGAAGTTTTCTTCGTACAGTAGAATCGTGAATTTTCACACCGGCTGATTCTGAGTCATTTTGTAACTCAAAACTATTTTTCTAAGAATTAATTTTACTTATTCTACGTAAAGTAGCATCATCTTTTATGGTGGTTTTACGTTTCCTTCCACAGCGACGTTTTCGTAGAATTTCGGGTAAAATTGTACCTATCTCAAGAGTTTGTTTAATTATCTTATTAACTTTCTTTCTTTTTCCCGTTTAGCCTCCGGTAATTACCGTTCAGATAACATTTCAGTGGATGATATGAGTTTAAATGAAGTGTAGTCTTGTACAGTCTCAATTCGACCATTCCTGAGATGTGTGGTTAATTTAAACCCAACCACCAAAGAACACCGGTATCCACGATCTAGTATTCAAATCCGTGTAAAAATAACTGACTTTACTAGGACTTGAACGCTGGAACTCTCGACTTCCAGATCAGCTGATTTGGGAATTATCTTATTAACTACAACTAGACTAACCTCACACTCCGCTGCTATCTGTTTTTTAGTCATACGAGTATGTTCATTGAGTGTTATATCTTGTTTCATTTTTTAGTCGTTAAATCCATATTGCTACTTTGCTAAGTTTATTAACGAAATCGCTAGATCACTTACACTAGAAGAAACCAAAATAAAATAAGTAACCAGTACACATAACCTCTCAAAACAAACAAGATATTTTTAGGCAATACTTGTAATGGAGGGAAACAGCTGTATTACATCTAGAATCAATGATACAACATAACAAACTAAGAATTACCTCTTGTTCATATTAATTTGTACAAGACTTTATATGCTAAATAATAGCTGTTTTATGAACTCATTTCAAGACGTACATTTTTTAAACTAAGATTTTTCACTCTTTTGCTGTTTTCAAACAGTTCTCAAATGAAGTATAGAAACTTATTTTAAGATAAGTATTTAATCTTGTAAAGCCGGTATTATAAACCACATTAGATTTTATTAGATTTATTTAAACATAAAATATATTATTTACTACGTTAATTTTTCTAGTTCCTGTTTTATTCAAGGTGCGAACGCTCTTAGTTTTGTGTGTGTGTGTGTATGCTCGTGAATATATATTACATAAATTACAAGCTAAAAACCAGTTTTTTTTAAATATAATTAATCCAAGATGAAGTTAAATTATTAATAAAAACCCACACCCACACATACACACACACACACACACACACACACACACACACACACACACACACCACACACAAAAACATTCGGTAGATATGTATAAGTCCATATATTTGAGTACATTTATAATCAATTGAGTTGAATGATTTTATAAAACTTCACCTTAACATTGCGTAAGAATGATGCAATTTTCTTCTAATAACAGTATAAAAATAAATTCTTGACATATCATTTATATTATTATTACACTCAAATTAAAATTTCATGAACTAAGGACTTTTCCCCTCTAGTTGGTATTGTGTACAATAATCAATATACTTCTGTTATTTATGTTTTTATTAGAATATTTCATTGTTACATAATAAATGATAGTAATTTTTTTTACAAAAATGTTAACAATGTAACGTAAATAAATAAATTAAGATAAATTAATATAAATATTATGAGTTCATTATATAAGCAGATAATTTGTTTAATTACTTCAGTAAAAGTATTGTAATTATAAGGAATGTATACAAAACAACAGGGATAAAAAACAGCCTTTACCGATGATAAATCTCCTAGTACTAAATAACAGTATAATAGTATTCACAGTAACCAGGACTTGGGCAATATTTCTTCCTGTTATTGAAAGATACCTATCCAAGTGTTTGGAAAAAGTGTGTCGCTTTTGTTAAAAAAAAAAAAAGCTGACGGCATAGTTGTTTCTGATAGACGGCTTACTTACACAACTTAATTAAAAATATTTAACATTTTATTTAATAATAATTTTTTTTCGTTTATATCATTCTATGATTCTAACTAAAGCGCGCGCGCATACAAATTTAATTCGCGCGGGTTCGGCGGTACTAGCTACTAGCGGCAATATTTGGCACTAACAAAAGTAATTTCACTACTTACATACAATAAATTTCTCTTAATCTGTCGGCAAAAGGTGTAGCGGCGAGGCTTAACGCACCAGCTACCGAATCAACCGGACGATCGAGTTCGAGACCCAGCTAGATTGAGTTACTTTTTACACTAAAAGTATTATTAATTTATTTAATTTTACCGCTCACTTGTGGCGTCACAACATAGCAGAAATTTAGAGAATTTTTCTGGAGTTTTTCAAAACTTTTTTGCAAATATTGTAATTTTTTAATTGTTAACAAATGTATTTCAGAAAAATATGGCCTTAATTAGGCGAAATTAAGAGATACTGAAGGTGACTTCTCTACAGCCTTACCCTCTTGACCTTTTAAGTTGAAAATTTAATGTCATCATTGCCCTATATATAGAAATAATCTGATCAACTTTGATCAAAATCGTTCCAGTGGTTCTAGAGATATAAGGTTATTTAGAGGACAACACCGAAGAAACATATACACGAACATCTAGAAAATTTCCATCCGGTTTTTGGATCCCTTAGGTGTCAAAATGTCTAGATATGATGAAAATCGCATATGCGCAAATTTAACAGATTACAATACTTTTCCATCTAGTGCTATAGCTCTGTTATAGCGCTATCTAGAGGGGAAAGTTAAAATATTCAGTTTAATTTACAAAACAATTTTATTATTCATTATAAAATAGTACTAGTAGAAAGGGACACCCCATTCACCGTAGGGGAAGACACCCGCCTTGTGACGATTCCGGTCGCCAACCCCCCACCCCATTCCTAGCCCTGGTGGGCTTTAACGGAGGTCGTCTCTTGACCCTCTAACTGATTACATCTCACGGTAATTAGCCAAGCCTCGTTGGGATGCCACCGATGTAAATGCCTCGGTAGACATTTACATCAGTAATTTTGACCCAGCCTTCGCCTTCGCTGTAGGCTTCTTTCGGACATCTTAACTGTCCTACTTCGTTGCCCTCTGCACTAGCGAACCGAGTTCACAGAAGTACGAACCCCGCGCCTAGTTTCTTCATTTTAAATAAGATATTATTGAGTAAATGTGTCATACAATTCGAGGCAATTTAGTAATACAAACATACCACAAGAAAATGTTCGCAACAACGGAATTTGTACCTGGTTTCCTTAGTGAACTCAACTTGATAATTAAAGTAAAATTTAAATTAATGTAAATCTAAAATAGTACTTTCAAAAAATTTTATAATAAGCTATACTTATATTATTATAATTTTTGATAGAAATAATAAATATTTACATCATCCAAAAGTAACAGCCTTTATTAAAAGAACCTATTAATATAATTTATTTTATTTATTTATTTTTTAATAGACACAGCAACTCACCAAGTCTTAATGTAGGTTAGGCAAGTTTTCAATGTGTGCACCATTTAAGCTCGATAGACATCTAGACGATAATTTAATTCTTGCCAGGTGTTTTATAAGCATTTGCAGCGTTATTAGACCAATAACTTCAACAATTGTCTGTTTTAAATCGTGTAAATCTGGAATTTTTTTTTGACCTAACTTTTAATAAATTCCCGGACAAAAAAGCCCAAAGAAGCGATATAGATGTAGGTGGTTATGTAGTTGAACCTCCTTGTCCGATTCAACGGGGAAAGTGTCGTTTAAGAACATGTTCACATCTCAATGAAAGTATAGTAGATCTTGTTGGAAACCGAAGCCTGCAGAATCTGAGGAAAAGCAAAGTTCTTAAGCATGTCGAGGTACGTGACGTATTCTGTCACAGTGGACTTCATGAAGAAAAACGAACCGATGACGCCATTTTGTGCAGTCCTAACTAGACATTGATTTTCAATGTTTTCCTTTAATTTTTGATTACAGTACAGGGGTTTTCATTACCCAAAATTTGGTAATTGTATCTGTTAACTTTTCCACACATATCTGATATTGCCTCATCATTAAATAACAACGTGTGGAGAAAATTAGGATTGTTTTCAGTTTCTATACTGTGTATTACCTCTGCAACAAACTGATATCGTAGGCGGCGATCATTTGGTTTAACGTGATGAAGAAATTGTAACTTAAACGCTCGCAAACTGAACCGCTTATGAATAGGTCGTTAATAGTGGAACAAGGAATTTGTAGTTCGTAACTAGCCCGCCTAATTGACTTTCCAGGACTGGCGGTGAATGCATCGTGTGTATGATCTACAGTCTCGTCACTGACTGAAGCTTTTGGATAATTTTCAGTTTTGTGAAACTAAGCTTCCATTCTCTCTTAAAATCGTATCCCACTGATGAGTAGACTTGGATGTAGGAGGATCGATATTCCATTAGTTCGTACACGCCGTTGAACTCGAGTAATTCCTTGAAACTTTGTTAACCAAAGCACGCACTGAACCTTCTGTTATGGGATCCACATCTTGACCGATTACAATTGCATTTTGATTCGGCTTGCCTACGTATGTGTATTTCGCTGACCTTGAGAGTGTACAGAACAAATCTTGGAGGTATGTCCTGCCGACTGAGTCTACGTTTAAGTGATTACGAGAACTCTTTTTCTAAATATAAGCTATTACTTTTGGATACTTTTCGCCAGAACATTCTGTATTTTACTGAACACTAGCAACAATATAAAATAATCATTCCTCAGGTTTTTTCGATTTATCAATGTACTGAAATTACTAATTTATTCAGAATAACCGATTAAATATTTCAAGTGTCTCCTACATTTCTAAGCTAAAAGTTTGTTTTGCATTTTTCTTAAAACATTTTATTGCCAAAAAATCACTTCTTTATTTGTTAACTTTTCAGAAAAAATGTCTTTTGAGAGACTGTTATTGTAATATCTGTTATAAATTTAGAATTAAAATTCTGAGACCTTCTCGTAAACACTTTTTTTAATATGGAATATTGTGTACCACAAGTTGTGTCCTTGACCCATTCATTACTTTATTTGGTAATAATTCTAACTTTACTCAGAACAATAGTAACATTCGCACGTAAGACAGCTATGCTTGCTTTTGACAAAGTTTTACCAGTTGCAATGAAAAATGAATCTTCTTTTAATAAAAGTATCCACTGATACAAACCAAAATTTCAAACCAAATTTTCTTCATGATGAAGTAATAGACCATCAGTAAATAACGATATATAATATTGCTCTATACGAAAAAGTCATATTATTCAAACTTATAATTTGTTCTCTTTCTAATAAAAATGACTATTGTCCTACATTCTCTTATTTCTTTCGGTTTCTTTAGGAAATTCAAATTGTATTTTAATTATCTCTCTGGTGTGTTATGTTATTTTTGTAACAGATCTATTAGAATATTATAATTAATTATGATATTTATCGCTTAATATTTTTGATAAATACTGATTAGTCTTCTTCAGTGTTATAGTGAGGTACGGGGATCATGTTTTTGCTAACTAGTCAATCAGCTTTGAGGGCTACGAAGCAGGACAGAAAAGAGAAGATGTCCTACAGCGAAGCAAAAAGCAGAGCTAAAATCACCGATGGAAATGTCTAATGAGACATTTGCATCGGTGGCATCTCCTGACGGAGAGCTAATGACTGTGATATGTAATCAGTGTCTGAGGGTCGATAAGAACATCTACCGTAAAGGCCATCAGGATTAGAAACGGAGAGTGGTGTGGCGACCGGAATTACAAGGTTAGGAAGTCAGGATGAAATATATACAAATGATGAGTTTGTCAATGTCTAATTCTTTTCGCAATAATTTTAACGTAGTAAAATTAAAGTTTAAATAAAATCATCAACCATACTTTTACTACAATAATTGAGGTCACTTCTGTTTATTGATTAGATAAAGGTAAACCAAGAGCAGTCTTATGTTTTCAGATTAATACCGTTTTTTATATGTTTCATGATTGCAGTTTTTAAAATAATCAGAAAAATTTATTTCATTCACCTTCAGACCAAATTGTAGGTGTCCATCCTGACTCACTATGGGATAGACACCCATCTTATGACGATTCTCACATCCCCTCTGTTCCTAACACTGAAAAGCTATAACGGATGTCCTCTTATTGATCTTTAAATATAGATTATATATCAAAGTATATCAGCTAGACCTCTGTCACGATTCCAGCGATGCAAATATCTCGTTAGATATTTCTATGATTTATTCACAGCTTTTGCCTTCACTTTACGCTTCATCGGATTTTTCTGTTCTACTTCGTAGCTCTGTTAACCGATTTTGTAAAAGAGTGAACTCGGGGCTCCCCCTCTAGTTAACCGAAAAAAATCTACTTCTTATTAATTCTTATTTGATTACTAAAAAAAAAACTTGTTAATAATTGAATTTAAATTTATTCAAACCATAAAGATCTCAGTATCATACCATTTAAATACTATTGCTAATCGGACAGCAACCAATTTTGGTGTACTGATGTCCCGAAGTTTTATTTTTTAATTTATTAGAATACATAAAACTAAGCAAATCAGGAATACCTTGCCACAAATTTCCAGTTATTTTAAGGAATTCCCCAATGACTAAATTATTCAGTTAAACTTTTGGTCTGGTTTCGTCTGCCTTTCGGAAGCATGGTCAATTTCTTTATTATAGATGTCTAACTGATAACTAAATCATTCATTCCATTAAAATATTACTTTCTTTTAATAGTTTTTTTGTAGAATAAGTAGAATAAAAGTTATTGTGACCAATTATTTAAACTTGAAGCTGATGTATCTAGTACCTTATCCAATGTACTTCGTATTCCCTGAACCAAATATACTGCCATTCACTACTCAAAGAATAATTTGTCGGAACATAACTTAAATTTGTTTTGATACTAAAAAATAATTCATTTGTCACACTTACGCACGTAGAAGCTTAATAATTATGGTAGTTTAACTTCGTTGGTTTATTTAATTTTCCTGTTTGAATTATACTTTATTTGAACTGTAAAAAAACTTTTGCCATTTGGTGCGAAAAATTTACTGAGTAATTTCATTGCTTTTTTTATTTGTTTTTCTTTTTACCTACTTTTGTTTACTTTTTAATCTGTGTAATAGTAAAGGACGGTTGGTTGGTCAGATAGCCAAAAGAACATAAATAAATCCCATTTTAATTGTGGTTTACAAACAACCACGCAACGTAAGCATTCCACATCAACAGTTTCTCTCGTTGCTCTGTTTTTTTTTTAATGTCCGTACATTCCGTGATTTAACAATATATACCCACATCTCATTGTTTTATTTAGTATCGTATGAATTTATTATAGCATATTATAAATGTTTAACATTAAATCTATTTCATGGTAAAATAAAAGGGTTAATATTTAGTCAAATTTTTGTCAATATTATTAAAATAGGCCATGGCATAAATTTACATTTCTCTTTTAACTTTGATTATTTTGTTTGATTTAGAATTAATTTATTTAACTACAGAATTAGTGTTTTCTTTTGTAATACTGGATCACCATGTAATACATTTTAAAGTCAATTTCTCTGTTCTTTATCCAAGAAAAAAAGGAAACTTCTGTAAACGATAAAGATAAAGCAATAACTAAAATTTTTAATATTAGTTTATAGGTTATCTTGTGATTATTCCGGAAGTCTCTAGATATCCCATGCAGATTTCTGAATTCCGGACTCGTAGACAGCAGCGTTCCTTTTTCTTGGCGTGTGAATCCGGTACAGACTCGGGCCGACCATAACTGAGACGTGTGGTTAATTAAAACCTAACCTCCAAAGAACATCGGTATCCACGATTTAGCATTCAAATTCGAACCCACCTGGTTGGTCTAATGGTGAACTCGTCACTTTTATGCGGATTTGAATACTAGATCGTGGATACCGGTGTTCTTTGATGGTAGTTGGGTTTCAATTAACCGCACATCTCAGGAACGGTCGACCTGAGACTGTACTAGATTACACTTCATTTTCATTCATATATATCATTCTCATTTAGCTTCTGAACAAGGATATCTTTTAAAAGGCGTTCCTTTTTCTTGGCGTGTGAATCCGGTACAGACTCGGGCCGACCATAACTGAGACGTGTGGTTAATTAAAACCTAACCTCCAAAGAACATCGGTATCCACGATTTAGCATTCAAATTCGAACCCACCTGGTTGGTCTAATGGTGAACTCGTCACTTTTATGCGGATTTGAATACTAGATCGTGGATACCGGTGTTCTTTGATGGTAGTTGGGTTTCAATTAACCGCACATCTCAGGAACGGTCGACCTGAGACTGTACTAGATTACACTTCATTTTCATTCATATATATCATTCTCATTTAGCTTCTGAACAAGGATATCTTTTAAAAGGCGTTCCTTTTTCTTGGCGTGTGAATCCGGTACAGACTCGGGCCGACCATAACTGAGACGTGTGGTTAATTAAAACCTAACCTCCAAAGAACATCGGTATCCACGATTTAGCATTCAAATTCGAACCCACCTGGTTGGTCTAATGGTGAACTCGTCACTTTTATGCGGATTTGAATACTAGATCGTGGATACCGGTGTTCTTTGATGGTAGTTGGGTTTCAATTAACCGCACATCTCAGGAACGGTCGACCTGAGACTGTACTAGATTACACTTCATTTTCATTCATATATATCATTCTCATTTAGCTTCTGAACAAGGATATCTTTCAGACATCCTAATAAAAGCAACTGCCTTTATTACGATTCGAACAAGAGAATTCTTGGCTTCGAAATTAGGTGATTTACAGTAACGAATACTATTAGTACATTAGCATCACAGTTTCAAAAAATATGTTTTCGACCTTTTGAGAATTTTGGGGCTCATGCCTCAGTGGACTTTTCTGATAATTAAAATACTTATTAAAATTGATTTTAGGAAGTTTTTTAAAAAAATGTTTCATTTATTTTTAAATTTGGGAGTTTCCCTATAAGGGTATGGATATTAATTTATTTTAATTACGTCATTATTTTAAAAAGTACATTTTGAACATTAAACATTTCAAATTGCGAAAAAAAAATTTGTTTCATTTCGAGGGTTCCCACGTTCAAGACGAAGAATTCGGGGTAAAAATAATTTTTAAGAAAATAACCCCTAAATGGTGATAATTAATTTTAAAAAAAATTAAAAATTTTTATAAGAAAATGTTTTCCTAAGTACCACAGTAAAAATTTGAAATTTTATTTTGGCTCATTGCCCCCTACCCCTTTTTCCTGTTTCTGCAAAAATTAAGGGAGGGAAAGAATTAAATTAAAATTAAACATTTTTGCGGAATTAAATTAAATTAAAATTTTTATTTTCCCGAAGGGAGGGAAAGAACCTTCCCTCCCGAAGGTAGTATCTATTTACCAAGTTTAAAAAAAATCCATCATCGAAATCTGAAGTTATAAAACCCAATAAAGAATGCACAAACTTCCGTCTGACAAAATAGATTTTTGGACTTAAAATTTAAAAATAATTTTTTTTTAATTAAAATTTATTATTTATTGCAATAATCTTTTTTTTTTTGCAAATTACGTACAAATTATTTAAATCTATTTTTTAATGCCTCCTTAAGGCAACAAAACTTAAATAAAGACCAAATTTGTAGATTTTTTTTAACAGTTCATATACTTTCTCGTTATAGTAGCATATATCGCTATAGCTGGGAAAGTAAAAATACTACTTTGGATGAATTTAATTTATATTTCTAATCGTATTACAATTTAAAATTTAGATAAAGATAGGGATCTAGAAATACATACAAGTCGAAATTCATGAAATTAAGATAATTTTTATTCTTGAAATCCTGTAAATTTTGATTTTAATATGTTCTTGCATTTAAATAAGAAATTATATCCGAAAAATTAGCACCACGTTTTCCATTTTGCTCTTTTCTCAACTAATCTTTTCAGATTCTTGTTGGTAGTCTCATTTCCTTTTAGATAGTCTATATTCTTTACTATTTTCCAGTCCCTCTTTCTTGCAGCTTGTACTAATCTACTTCTGGCACTTTAATCAATCCTTGAATCCTCTTATGACCTATCCAGTATAGTTAGCTTTCTTATTTTGAATTATTCTGATTAATAATGTATTCTTTCTTTTTCTGTTTATCCTCCGGAACCACACCGTTAGGTAATACTTCAGAGGTTGAATGAGGATATGTATGAATCTAAATGAAGTTTAGTCTTGTACATTCAGCTCGACCATTCTTGAGATGTGTAGTTAATTGAAACCTAACCACCAAAGAACACTGGTATCCACGATCTAGTATTCAAATCCGTATAAAAGTAACTGCCTTTGCTAGGATTTGAACCTTACAATTCTCGACTTCGAATCAGCTGATTTGCGATGACGAATTCACCAGTAGACCGTCCCGGTGGGATTATTCTATTCTAGTTAACTCATTATTTCTTCATTTTTTACTTTGTCTATTCGTTTAATTTTCTTCAGTCTACTTCATATCTACAGTTCAAATGATTTAAGCCTTAAGTTTTACTGTCATTTTTTTACGTCCATTCAGAAATACTTTCCAAATTTAATTCTTAATAACACGCTTGTACAACGCTTACCTCTATCTCATAATAAATATTTCTTTTTATTACTCTTTTAGCCATTGTTATTCTTGTTGTCATATTTTCACGTTTGTAATCTTCTCTTAACGTGGTAGTTATGTACCATCAGGAGATCAGTTCAGTACGTATCTATACTGTTTTACTTGTACAGGTAAAAGATTAAATATTATTTCATAGCTAAAGAAAAAGTAAAGGAAAAAAATAAATAATGATAACAATATACCACGTGGAGATAGGTAGAATTTTAATATATTAATGTAAGGAAAAAGGGAACATAAAGTGGTCGGTTGACTAGTCAAGTCGGCTGTTAAAAATGAAGGTAAATCTACCGAAATGGGATTGATGTCTGGATTTGATCAGAGAAAAAGGATGTAAAAGTACAATACACTATATCCCTCAACTCTCAACTTCAAGACTCCCTCCCCCTACATAACTTTCCCCTTTATTGCCGTTTTCCCTCTATCATCAACCGACCCTTCTTAGTAATCTCTTCTACCCCTATCATCCGATTTTTAGGGCGATACATACCATCATGTGTATAATCGCAGTTATCGTTCTTATCGTCATCATCCACAGCGTCATCATTATTATTTGTGTAGAAGTTACAATATGTCATAACGAATATAATTTTAAATAAAAAATTATTTACTCGTTTGTAATAGTCGATTTATAATTTGAGCTCTGACAATTTAGCAGCAATTTTTTTTTTATTATAACGAAATGGTTAAATTATGAAATAGAAATTTGGTTGATATTGCTTTAATGTACATATATATATAAATTTTAGTACGTTTTATAATATTACAAAATTTATTGATTTCGCTTAATCTATTATTAGAAAATTTATGTAAAATAACGAATTATTTATCTTTGAACAAATTTAGATTAGTTCAACGGATATGGATAATTTTCTTGAAATAAATTTTCGATATATAGATGATGGATCTTCCTTATAACGGCATAAATCAAACCTTAAATGTTATGTTAATAAAATATATAAATAGATTACTACTATGATCGATAGCAAATAATAGATTATATAGATCACATAAGAAATAAGTAGGTTATATATACACTGTGAATAAAATAAATAACTATCTCTAGCATCTACCTTGGTGGATAAAAAAAACGATTTTAAAAGTTTGATCAGAGCAGTAATATCATAACATGCAAAGCTGATAATAAAATAAAAAAAATATAGTTGTTAACCTCTATATTATTCGTTTAATATATATATATATATATATATTAATTAAATATTTAAAGATATAAATAAATAAATAAAATTTGGTACTTACGTATTAACGCCATCGCAGCTACAGCTTTATTTAAAAACAAAGTAATCAATCGGATTTCGGTGGAAAATGAACAGTCGCTTTATTTATTTTAATAAATGGTTATTTATATTTATTTATTTTATAAATATAATTTAACCAAACTTAACCTAAGCTCGCTTCGCTCGCTAACCTGGACTAATTAACAGGAGTGTTTTGATTATTTAAATAATAAATAATTGCAATAATTACTGAATTTATTAAATAAATACTCAAAAAATTACGGTGTTAATTAATCAAGGTTAGCGAGCGAAGCGAGCGTAGGTTAAGTTTGGTTAAATTATATTTATAAAATAAATAACTATTTATTAAAATTAACAAAGAGACTGTTTTGAATCTATGTTAAACTGTATATCGGCCCATTTTCCACCGAAATCCGATTCTCTACTTTGTTTTTAAATAAAGCTGTAGCTGTGGTGGCGTTAATACGTAAGTACCTAAAATTTTTACAAAAAATTATTTTTAAACGTAAATGGTGACGTTAATGAAGATTTGAGCACGTATTCACGTGCGTGTTAAACGGACATGCAAAAGGAAAAATATTTAGATCTATTTTGTTTACAAAAAACTCATCGACAGATGAGTTGACATTGTTTCTGTAAAAGAAAACCTTTCAATTTTATTATAATTGATGCGAAAATGTGTTGAACGGGTAAGTAATTTATTAATTTTTTGCCGCAGTATTTAATTTAAAATCGTTTCCAATTTACCTGAACCATAAGTGAATCTGAATATCAACAGGAAAGTTATGCTGAAAGGGGTCTCCACTGAAATCCCTCGGTATATGTACACATGTCTTATACACTACACATAAATAAGTACATAAAAAAATGAGTCTAAAGAACATTGGTCACGTTCAGAACATAAAAAGTAAAGGAAAAACAAAAAAAAAAATAATTTTATCAGTCACACAAAGAATAACTAATCAAAACAAAAAAACAGTGAAACAAATCGAAAAACTAACAAAAGTAAGTAGCGAAACGAAATGAAGAATTTTGACAATGCACAACACCCTAGGGTAGCTGATTCACCTCAAATCTCGATAAACTTACGGATATGATATATACAGTCGCTTTAGGAGCTTAGTTTTCTTGCTGTTATCCAAAAGGTTAATCGCGAGCCAGTTCGCATGTTTGTTCATTCTCGTTTGGTATCATGTACCGCATCGCCATATCATTTCTCGAACTGTTGGCAACTCCAGATAATCGTGTATTTCAGTACGTGTTTTTTGCAGACTACGGCGCTTCTGTTATTTCTTCTTTCTTTTTCTGTTTAGCCTCCGGAAACTCCGTAAGGTATTATTTCAGAGGATGGACGTAAATGAAGTGTAGTTTCCTACAATCTCACATCGATCTTCCTGAGAAGTGTGGTTAATTGAAACCCAACCATCAAAAAACACCGATGTTCACGATCTAGAATTCAAATCTTTACTAGGATTTGAACCTTAGAAATCTCGACTTCGAAATCAGCTGATTTGCGATGACAAGTTAACCACTACACCACCCCGGTGGGGCGCTTCTGTTATATCTCTTAATCTGGAATCGCTGTACGAAATCAATGTTACTCTCTCTTTTCGTATCCACTGTTGGATTCCGTAGGTCCAAATCAATCAGTGTCGAGACCGCTGATTACAGCAGTATAGCTTAATAGATAATGATAGTTACGCCTCCCTACCTAGCAATCAGATTTCATCTCCCTGAACTTAATTTATTAAAAACGGCAACAGAAGTACAATAAGACTCTTTCTTAAAAAGTGAAGTATTGTGTTGAATTATTAGAAAATAATTCTACTGATAGTTTTCATAGAGATGGTTTTTTTATTGCAAAGGTTATACTTTTTTTAAATAAAAACAAATAGAAAAATTAAAAAGTTTTTTTTTTACTTAAGTATCGGTATATGTGAATTGTATTATAGAATTCCAAGCAATGATGTGACAGCCTATTTTTATATATTGAAAACTAGTTTGTTGTTTGAGGGAGCCCCAAATGATATAACATTTTAGATGGACATGTGTAAACATAATAAAAATTTAATGTTGGTGATTATCTTAGCGCTTTATTAAGAATCTTCAGAAGGAGAAGCAAATGAACATTTTAATAAAAAACATAATAAAAACACGTTTACTGTTTAACACTAATTTAAGTTCATTCATAATCTTATTTATATTAATAAAAGACGATATTCGTTTCGTATATGCCCTAATAACTGAAAAACTCCTTAATCGATTTCGCTGAAAATTTCTCAATTTATTATTATTTGTCCAGGAAGTATTTACATGTTATTAGTTCCATAATATTTAATAGTATAGTAATTTAAAATATAATATTTAATCACATAATAACTATCTGAGGAAGTCGATGTTAACATAGACAACGATCGATATAGAAAATGACAATCGATATAGACGATATCTCTCGGTATATATGAAGATATTAAATTTAGTAAAACAAGTTTTACGTTATTCATTCATTCGTTTTTTTTTATGATTTATGTTGTAGTGAGATTTGGGAAGGTTTCAATTGTGGTAAATATTCTGGAAATATCAAAGCATTACCGGGTCCATTAGTTTAAAAAAATGTGATGTGTACACCACATGACTTCCTTGTACGACTAAAAAAATTACATTTATACTTTTTTTAAAAGCTTTTATTTAACTCGCTTTAGGAATAATCAAATCTTGCAACTGCTATATCTTTTGATCTATCGTATGAAAATCAATGAAATTTGGTACACGTATGTAACTTCGATGACAATACAGCACTACGGTGTCGGAATTTGATATGACCCACCTCCACGCGCTACCCCTACGCTAAATTCATGCATTTCGTTGAAAATTTTCATTTCTCATGAACTATCGTATGAAAATGATTTAAATTTGGTACACGTATATAACTTCGATGTGTAAAAATAAATATTTTTACTTTTTTAAAAGTTTTTATTATTAGTCTTAAAAAAAATACAAAAATATATTTGATTATATATAAAAAATTATTTTTTAAAAAAGCTTTTATTTAACTAATATTAATATTAACATTAATAAAAAAAGGACACAAATTAGAAAAATCTCTAAAAAGTAAAAAATAAGAATTAAATCAAATTGAAAATTTTAAACAAAAAAAATGTAATATATTAACAAATATAAAAACGCACTGAAAATTAAAAAAATGAATTATATAACTATCTAAAAAATAACCAATAGAAAACGGATAAAGTGTGGAACAGGGAAATAATAACCACAATTAAGAAGACAAAGTTCTTACGCGCGAAACGCACAAAAAAAACGAAATCGGTTAAGACGTGTGATTTGAGGAAGTGGAATCTTGACATCTGCATCGGAAGGTTCAGTAGTTGTAGAAAGGAAGCGAGGAAAAAAGGATAATATTGTTAATTTATGAGTTGAAAAAAATAGAAATCACTCGGAGACGAAGAAGAACCCACCGGGTTGGTCTAGTGGTGAACATGTCTTCCCAAATCAACTGATTTGGAAGTCGAGAGTTCCAGCGTGTTTAAGTCAGGTAAAGTCAGTTATTTTTACACGGATTTGAATACTACATCGTGGATACCGGTGTTCTTTGATGGTTGGGTTTCAATTAACCACACATCTCAGGAATGGTCGAACTGAGACTGTACAAGACTACATTTCATTTACACTCATACATATCATCCTCTGAAGTATTATCTGAACGGTAATTACCGGAGGCTAAACAGGAAAAAGAAAGGGGACGAAGGAGAAAACTTTACAGAAATGGTTGGAGATAAGTGGTAAAACGTTTCCTGCCAAACAAAACTCACAAATAATGATTACATTTAAAAGGAAAGATTTGTATTTGGTCTTTCAACATACATATTTATTTATCACCCATGATATTAATATGATTCTTCACTTTTTAATGATGTTTTATTATTTTTTTATCCGTATTTATAAAGGATATATCCTTAGATAAATATTAAAAGATTGGTTATTTTGAACCTTAGAGGTAGGTTACATGTTTTCTATATTTTAGACACGACCCAATGAGGGAAATAAAAAAAATCAATTTTTAGCCTAACAACTATTTAAAAGATTCATATATCTAAAACAGGATGAGATATCGAAGAAGTTATTTATCCAATAGTTTATAACGATAGATTGATTAGTGCAAAACGGTACATAAAAAGATGTCCTGAACAAAAACCCAGAAGCTCTGAGTTTTAATGAATAATTACGTCATTTCAAAGCCACGTTAAATGTTTATATCCCCTCAATAAATATTATATTTTGGTTAAAATAACCCGTCTGTTGTTCGTTCAGATAAATAAAACAAAAACTTTAAAAATTGAATGATCACATGAATCCGATGGATTTAAAAAATTAATAGATGTTTTAATAATAAAATAAATGTGAATTCATTACGGTTTTTTATCAGTTTGCGGTTAAATCCAAGTAATATTGAATGCTAGATTTAATTTTGTTTGTTTTTTTTTTAGATGTTTTACCGTTATTTTAATCGAGTATTACTCGATAAATTAATATTAATTTCCGGTTTTATTAAATTAAATAAAGATCTAACTAGTTAATTGAATTTTTTTTTTCATCCTTCGAATTATAAACAAAGTTATCATCGAACGAACGGAGCGGTGGGATGAATCCCAATTTACTAATGCATAAATTGAAGTGGATCCAATTAAATAATTGATTATTATCCCTTGAACCTCAGTTCCTTTCCTCTCTATTTTATTACCTATTTCTCCTCCCCTCCATATAGTTCATTGCTCTGTCAGTTCGTTACGTTCTGGTAGTGTACGTCGTCGTGAGGGGTTGTATATAAGAAGAACCTTACCGTACGGTAATGGAAGAGACAGTCGACGTTAGAGACCAGTATACTTTGTACACATGATTTTGAACCGTTCAAACCCCACGAGAAGGGTTTGGGAGTACTGTACTGTGTTAGGAGTCGGTTGGGAGCTGGAAATAGGGAGGAGTTTAGGGAGTTTGGTGGGATCAATACACAGGGCAAGCAATACGTGCAAAACCATCCCTTCTCAATCCTTCTCTCTCGCTATCCTATACCCTCTCAATTTATCTTTCTCGCTTATTCATATACTAACTCTCTTCAATTTTCTCTTTCTCTCTCGCGTATACAAACACTCTATCCGGCTCTCTTTTTTTATCTTACCCACTTTTTACTCTTTTCATCCCCATTTGATCTATCTGTCTTATATATATCATCCTTTTTCTTAACTCTTTAACAGAATCAAGTGTGTATTCATTCAGTGTAACTTTATTGTAAAACTACCGGGAATCAGGGTTGTAGGCTGTTTTATTTTTTCTTTGTATAGTATGTAAAATTTGAAGATTATCAACATTTTGATCATTATGTGATTTTAAACTTTTAACGTTTTATATAAATAAATACAATACTTTTTATTATATTAAAAAAAAATGTTCTTTTTCAAACTTATTTTTAAAGGAGTACACAATACTTCCATTCTCCAATATTACTATTGTATGCACACAAAAAAATATCATTATCGTGCAAATGTTTTTTTTTCTTACTTCCTTGTACAAAGTAAAGGAAGTATTTGATAGCGAAAAATTTCGGTCTTCAAATTTCAACAGAAATATCCATTTTGACCATCCCTGAATCCATTTTGACTGGTTTCGGCGTGACATCTGTAAGTACATATGTATGTGCGTGTGTATCTCGCATAACCCAAAAACGATTAGCCGTAGGATATTGAAATTTTGGATTTAGGACTGTTGTAACATCTAGAACCTTCCCTTTTGAATACAATCGACTGGACCAAAAGTGCCCAAAAAAGCCCAAATTCCAAAACATTAGGAGTTTGGATTTTTTCTTAGCTGTAATAATAACCCCTCGTTGAAAAGCTAATCCACTAAGCCACTATCATAAGTGGTACTTATTTTCATTGGTTCCAGAGTTATAGCCAAATAAAATTTTAATTAATTATTTGGATCTTATAAGGGGAAGGCACATCGGTTCAAATCCAACTTCACCTCCTTTTTTTTAATTTAAATTTATTGATTTATTAATAATTATTAACTTCTGATTGTAAAAAAATTTCACAATAAATAAAATTCAATAATAATAAAAAAAAATGAAAAAATATTAGAAGTTATTATGAAATGAAATTTTAAGTGCTCATTTAAAAAAAAAAAGTGAATGTAATTTAATAGGCGTAAAAGGAAGTCATGTGGTGTCCATATCAGATTTTTTATTTTATTTTTTTTATATAAATTGGATTTAAAATTTTCCTTGAGATTTCAAACAACTAATTATTTATTATTCAACGGTTTTTTTAGTATTTATCATCAGTCATTAGTATATATATATATATCTGTTTGCTTTATATTTATAAAATAAAAAAATTATTGTTAATTAAACAAACTAATCATTTATAAAAAAATTCAATTAAATATTCATTGTATTGAAGGAGAGGTGACTGCCCTCGGGTTCACCTTGATGGTATTGTAATTCCGCTAACTGAGAGTGAGAGTTACCTAGGTCTACACCTCGACCGTCGACTAACGTGAAAAATTCATGCAAGAGAGAAGTCAATTTGAATTAAAGTTCAAGGAAATATTTTGATTGTTGGAGACAGACGTTCTCAATTATCTTTACCTCATAAGCTGTTCCGTACACTCAACAATTCTAAAACCTATCGTTTAAACGTATGGGATTCAACTTTGGAATGATGAAGCAAGTCCAATGTCGAAATCTTACAAAATAAATTAGTAAGGTGTCTAACAGAAGCACATTGATTTTCAAAAAAAAAGAAAGTGAAATCCAAAAATATTAGGTTTACGATATCCGAGAGGAAATACGTTTCAGTTCTAAGTACAAACTGCAACAACCATGTCAATCCCTTAGCTTTGAACTTTCTGGACAATGGGGATGACGTAAATGGATTTGAACGGCTACATGTTGCGGATCTTTGTGACTGTAATAGAATCTTAAGTGTAACTTCAGCTGTGAGCGCTTTGCATTATCTCTTCGATTTTTATTTTCAAATTTATTGCATATTCTTTTCTTTTTCTTCTCATTGTTTCTTCGTTTTTCATCCTATTTATGACTTCTTTTATTTTGCTTTCTCCTGGTCTACTGTTAAGTTTTAAATGTTGTTTATAATTACTTACTGTACGTGCTGCGTACTCAAAAGTTCTTTGTAGTACTGTTATGTGATTTTTGAGTAGTTTCGCTGGGAAGTCCTTATGTGATTGCGAGTGTGATTCAATTTAAGGTAATCGAGATTTTTAAAAATATACCGATTGTAAATAAACTTTGACAATATTAAATAAATTATTTATTTGTTAAAACAACATATATATATCAATTTATAATTATATTAACAAATTTTTATACATTTTAAAAGTTTAAGTTCCTCGTTTTCATTAAATATAGATCGGTTAAACAAACGTGTTATTTTAAATTTTGTATTTTATATAATCCTACCGTACTAAACGATACTTGTATGTGATTCTGTGTGGGCGTCCCGCTTAGCTTAGCACCGGAATGTAACGATCACTAGCGGAAAATCCCTTTTCTTAGTACATGTCTCCTTGTGGTCAGGTATATACTTGTTATATTATTATATATCGATATGTATTCGAAATATATATCGAAATTTCAGGAAGATTTAGCACTTTTTAACAGTTTTCGAATTTTTAGACGAAAATCGCTATCTCGAAAACGGTCGGTCCTAATTCTCTGAAAAAATGCCCCCCCCCCCTCTCAGACAACATCCCATCCGCTCCCAGTGGTACCCGTCGGATGATAATATTTTCAAGTTCCCCCGTGGCGCCGTTCGGAAATTGGAGAGGGATGGGATGGGGTACCACCGTAATATCTCGACAACTGCTCGTCCGATTTTCATGATTCAAACGACGTATGTATCAGCAGGTCGAGCGCTAATTGTTTAACACATCGGGTACACTCTTGATCGACCGGATCTTGGTTATCCGGAAATTAAATCGTTTAGCCCTATGTTTTGATTGCACTCACCCACCGTAAAACGTACCGATCCGATCTTTCGCTAAGTACGCTCAAACCTGTGCGTAGCGCAGCTGTAAAGTATAGACTTATGAAGACTAAAAAGTAGAAAATAAAAAATATTAAAAAGAATTTTTTAAAAACCATTCTTATATAAAATACTAAAATGTAGAAAATAAAAAATACGTAAAAAAATTTTAAAACACCACTCTTAAATTAAACGCACTAAAAGATAAAAAATAATTTTAGAGCGATATCTGAGATTGGATTTGACAACAAGCTGATGATGATACATAAGATGATGTGAAAATCATAGATTCAAATTAAAAATTTGATGTTTTTGCCAATTTTTTCATGTACGTGATGAATGGTCTGAAGAGTAAGGTCCCGCCAAATTTATAATTTCAAGCTATGACTTTCACATAATCTTACATATCACCACCAAAGCTTGTTATCAAATCTATTCTGAGATACCGACCTAAAATTATTTTTTACTTATTAGTGCGTTTAATTTAAGAGTAGCGTTTTAAAACTTTTTTTACGTATTTTTTATTTCTTTATGTGATTGTTTTTCTTCATAAAAAAATGAACTATAAACAAAAAGTAGGCACCGGAATGTACTGATCACTAGCGAAAAATCCCGATTCGTTAATGTCAATTTCTAGAATTAAATTTCTAATTTAAATTTCGTTATATCAAATTCCATTAAAAAAAATAGATTTGTATACAAGAGGTAATCAATTTTGAACTCCTAATGATCTTATTTCGAGACGGGCCAGGGCAACCCGCCCGTAGGGCCTAGCTACGGAGGTGTGTCTAGGCTCGCCCTACAGATAGTATTAGAATAAACAAGAAAACCTGCAAAATATAAACATTGAAAATTGTAAATTGTACAATATTCAAGACTAGTTTACTCATTCCAAGTAATCTAAGGAAAAGTGGTAATGTAACCAAATTTTTTCATTCGTATTGCAAATACACCAATCTAATATTTCTTAAGAAAATTTATTCAAATTAAATTTTATAAACAAAATAAATAAAAATATTGGATTGACAAAAAAGTAATTTCGGTTTTGTAGTGTGAAATAAAACTCAGTTTTTTTATACAAGCAATGCACTTTAATCAATTATATATCTTCCATTTTGCCCGATTTTTTGCCTTCTGGTAATGTTATGATTTTTCACTCGTAGAACTTCTGGTCCTTATCATCAAAACCTGAACCCATTGCGATTTCAGATCATCAACAATACTGAAAGTTTTACCACTGAAATAGTCATCCAAACTTCGAAATAAATGGTAATCTGATCGTGCAAAGATCAGGGCTGTATGAGGGATGAGGTCATTTCCCGACCGATGTCCAATTATTTTCCACGAGTTACCAAAAATTTGTGAGGCCTTGCATCGTCTTGGTAGAACACTTTTCCTTTGCGATTTGGGAATTTCGACCATTTTCTTTGATTGTTTCCTTCAGTTTCATTTGTTGTTGAGAGTAAACATCTGAACTGATCGTTTGGATCCTTAGAAGTAGCTCAAATTAGACAACATCTTTGTAATCTTACCGAATTGACAGCATGACCTTTTTTTTAAAAAAAAAAAAAGGTTGACTTCATTGCGTTTGAGATGCGTGTCACAAATTTGATTCTTTGTTTTAAGTGAAAATTTTTCAATTCAAACGTTAAGCTTTTTAACGAATCCAAGACATTTTATGTGATTTTCAATCGTTATATACAATACATCTAACCTTTTTGCAATCTCTTGTACAGATGTATGACGATCCAATTTAATTATAACTTTGATTTAGTTTTGATCAACTTCAGTAAGTAGCCCAGAATGTCGGTTATCTTTGAGTGAAAAATTTACAGAACAGAATTTTTTAAACCGATCCTAATACTTGCGCTTTGTTAGGCGATCAGCAGCATAAACTTTACATATATCTCTTATGAGCCTCAGCAGCTTTCTTGCTTTTACGGAAATAAAAAAAGTAAAATACGCCTAAAATGTAAGTTATTACAGTCCTTGTTAAAATTGACCATAAACTAACAGGTGCAAACCAAATAACGCACAGGTTACTTCTAAAGTATGTTAAACTGACAGCTGTCAAATTTCAGAAGCCAACTAGCAAGAAAAAATAATAACGTTGATAGAAATCCTTCAAAAGAAATATAAAGCTATATTGTGAAAACCGATATTATTTTCGTGCCAACAACAATAATAATAAAAGCGTTGTCCGTATGAATCACTTGATGAAACATTATCGATAATACAGTGTGTCGATATCTACTATTTATTAGAAATATTACTATTTACTAAAAGTAATTGAAACTAAAAAAAATTATAATGGAATTTTTTTATATTTTGGATAAGTAGACGTATCTTTTTCTTGACACTGTATTTTGCTGTTTATTTACGTTTTTACTGGTAATTTATTTTAGTTTATAATTTTGTAGTTTTACTGTGCAACCAGAACAAAAAATTATCCAAATCTGTTAAGGTTATTAATAAATCAGTTCTACATAAAACATAAAATAAATACTGCTTACCATCTGATTTTTTGAAAAAAAAAAATTTGTTACTAAATTATAACTTTATACAATTTTTAATCTAATTCTTATTTACAAACCCTTTTAAAGTATTGAATAAATTGACGTTCTCTTTTCAGGACTATCCTTTTTTAAGGAATCTTAAATTTATCCTTATCTTTTTTTTTGTTTTGTTTGTTTAACCGAGACCACCGTTAGGTATCACTGCTTCAGAGGATGAGATAAATGATTTGTAGCGTGTGTGAAAATATTATGCCTGACCGGGATTCGAACCCTGGACCACAGGATGAAAGGCCGAGACGCTACCATGCGCGACACAGAGGCCAGCATCCTTATCTTTTTAATTTTATGTTATTGTAATTATTATAATAGCACTAATTTAATTTTAAATTTTGAAATTAAAATTGTTATAAGTTTTTTTAACTTTTTTCCGTTAATATATTTTAAGTATTAGAATGATATCAGTGCATTTATATTATTAAGTAATCTAATATTACACAATTATGACATAAAAAAAAATCTTTAAATCCTATAAATAAAAAATCTGATGTGGACAACACACATGACTTCCTTGTACGCCTTCTAAATTACATTTAAAATGAAAGTAGATAAAATTTTATTTCATTAAAAGGTTCTGATATTTTTTCATATTTTATTTTTATTATTGAATTATTATTCATCGTAATTTTTTTTTACAATGAGAGGTAAATAACAAATCAATATATTTAAATTAAAAAAAAAAGAAGGAAATAAAGTCTGATTCGAACCGATGTGCCTTCCCCTAAGATCCAGATATTTCATTAATTAAAATTTTATTTGGCTATAATTCTGGAAAGAATAAAAATAAGTACTACTCATGTTATATCGTTGAATAGCAATACTTAATTTATTTTGTACAAGGAAATAAAAATGTAATTTTTCTTTAAAACCAATCTTCCATTTAAATTATCTGGAAAAAACATAACAGAGGATCATCTCACAAATTTTCCGGAATTAAAAAATACTCTCCATTTTGTGAAGAATTTGGGGTTGAACATTCATAAAAATGAAAGTATGTTTCGAATTGAGAAACATCTTTTATATTTGAAGTCAGTTAAAAAAATAGGGATGATGTATTTCCTCTTATACGTTAACCGGCGTTTTAATTTCTACGTAATTACTTCTTTTTTTCATTTTTATTTAAAAAAATTCTCTTTTCTATAATTTTAAGCATTTTTTTTTTGAGCTATTTACGTCATCGACAAAAGTTGCAGCAATTTAAAACACATCATCTCTCAGAAACTACTATAGGTAATCAAAGGAGTATTTTTCTTTTAAATTCACCAAGTTTTTTTACATATCTTAGAATTTTTCAGTGTCAGCTCCGTTTGGTCGATCTGCAAAAATCCAGCCGATAATCGATTTCTGATCCAGATCCGCTGTATCATCGTAGGCGTAACTATTGCAATAGCAGCGGTGATCCGTTGTCTTAAATATTGTACGTCCTTCATTTTTTCACTACAGACAATTTTTTTAACGTATCCCCAAAGAAAACTGTCTGGTATCATCGGCTGGGGGATGTTTGCTCGCGCGACCGATAGAGCCCATATTGAATAATTTTAAGTATTTAAAAAAAAACTTTTTGAGTTGGTGAATGTAAAAAAAAAAAGTTTGAAACTACTATATATATATAGAAGTTCCTAACATACGAGTTTTTAAATTGCTGTAACTTTTTTCGATGTTCCTATATTATAGATTCTTTTATATTAATTTTTCATACTTTTCTATTGTTCTTTCTTTTTATTTTCTTTCTCCTTATTGTATGTGTGTGTGGGGGGGGCGCAGTTTAAGGGATGCTGGTGATATGATGTTATTTTTATAAATATAAATAAAATTCAAATTTATCTCTACATTAATAATTAATAAAATATTTCTAATAAAATAAGTAAAAAAATATTACTTTCATTTTGTTGTGTTCACAAATTTACATACTAGCGGTATACCACACGCATTCATTCATGCACAGGCTTCAAAATATCTTTACAAGTTCGTTGCGTTTATTTTATAACGTATATACTCTACGTTGTCGCTTATTTTCGTTATACTAGTTGTAGAATGGGTCCGTACAGAATCTAACAACGTTCACTCACCCACACGCCTTTTGTTGTTAACAGATGGGTAGGGTGCTCTTCTACCCTTATATAATAAAAACTCGCCCTAAAATTTATAGGCGAACTGTACGATAAGGGGTGAGCAAAAATTAGTTTTATCTCGACGAAAAGTAAGAGGGAATTAATCTGTGAATTACTTCTTTAAATAACTTTAATGTTA
The DNA here is from genome assembly GCF_047948215.1 of Lycorma delicatula. Lineage (NCBI taxonomy): Eukaryota > Metazoa > Arthropoda > Insecta > Hemiptera > Fulgoridae > Lycorma > Lycorma delicatula. The sequence goes on from NC_134464.1 coordinate 63,618,087, forward strand.
CAGTATAAATATCTTGGGAATTTATGTTTTTAGTTTTTTTTCTAATTTTACATCGTATATACGTATTATTATTATTATTTTAATAAAATTTATAGTCAGCTTTATAAAACTACTAAAACTTATTTAACCTTTCGTACATTCGCGCTTATTTTTGTTACTGATCATCAGCTACTTTTCAAAGCTTACCAAGTCCTAAGGATGTGTATCCTCACCCATGAATTAACGAGTAGGTGACCAGTTCTTTTAGGAGATTTTAGGAGTAGATTTTATAAGAAAGCTACCTAATGTAAAGAATACCATGATTCGATTTCGGAAAATTTCGACATATCTTCGCGTTTCACATCCCCTAGACCCCAAAACCACCGTCACTTCAAAAGTTTATATATATATATATATATATATATATCAATTTCTTGTGGACACGACAACTGCCGTAATTTTGCGCCAATCACTTTCAGATTGATACGTAAAATATAACTACCCAAAATCTTAGTCGAGTTCGTTAATGGGCAAAATCGGACCGTGGGGTGGAAATGGAAGGGCTTTTTCGAAAAAAAATCGTTATAAATTTCCTATTAAGAAAAATATCGAATTCGTTTTAAGTCCTACTAATCTTTGGATAAGGGTCTAAAAAGTAAGTTAAGTTTTTTTATATCACCAACTATTGGCCCAGCGGATGAAAAAAATGGGGTCTCGAAGGCAAAAAATATCATACCTCCCTTAATAGGCACAGTATCGAATCGGGTAAAGTGGTGATTAGTTCTCTAAACATTACCTAAAACGTTTATCTGAAACAATTTTTGATATGACCAACCCGGCAAGTGATGACCAAAATGTTGCTGGAATTGTATGAAGATAGGGCTTGTCGTATGCTAAAACATGTGAAACTTTTTTCACATATCTGCAACCATAGTCTTCCATCGAATGATGACCATCTTTAAAACGTCCATGCCACTTAAAACATGTCGCACGTTTCATAGCAATGTCGTCGTAAGCTGAATTTTGAGAGTTTAATTAATTAATTTGAACTGAAAGATTTATTTGAATCCTGAGACTTTCTGAATGCAGCAATATTTTTAAATGAATATATTTTGTTCCTTTTTTTAATTATTATACATATAATAGCAAGAAGAATTTATATTTTTAAGATAATACACATAAGTTAAAGAAAAGTAGATGTTATTCTGTGTTTTTTTTCTCTAGCTTTAGTACATGTAAAATCCTATAGATTTCGTGTTGTACTGATTAGTACTGTTTGTTTTATTAGTACCATAATAAGGTACATAATCTTTAAGTGGCTGTTACGTTTCGAATAATACTATACTATTAATGAACTGAATAATCTATGATTTGATTTACATTAGATATAAGCATGCAGGCAGTATACTATAGATTTCATATATATAAATACCGACTACGTACACACGCGCTCACACACACATTCACACACAAAATGTATATACAAGTGTACATATATATATATATATATATATATATATATATATATATATTAATTTAGATACCAGTCTACATTATTATGCAGTACGGATTATTCTAGTATAGAGTAACCGCTCTTAACACACCACCAGTACGGTAACAACACTAGATGCAGCCAGGCAACAGAACAGCATCAGGTCGACCAAGGTGAGGGGTCATCCATCACCCTTGTTGACAAGACTGCTTCTACCTTCTCGCTCTTTCTCTCCCTACCCTCTCACACCATCACAACCATTACTTCCTAAACATCCTCATACCTTCAGCGCTAAACTGCAACCCAACAACCCGTCGGGTCATCATATCCCTTAGGTAATATACCACTGGTTGAAACAACATACTGTACCTTGTAACACACACATTCATTCACTCTGAGTTTATATATACGTATATTGTACACACATACACACACACACACACACACACACACACATACACACACACCGATATATATATATATATATATATATATATATATATACGAGGGTAAGTCAATTATTATCCGCAATGTAGTTATACATTTTATTGCAATACAAATAGGAACCTTACGTGTACATCATTTTTCAACGCACTTGCATTTCAATGCACTTGGTTCATCGTTGCATCGTTGCTTGGTCCATTCGTAGACAATCTGTTGCGGCAACACACTTTTCCCGTACTGTACGGAATTTGGATGAATTTCGGCCCCTGATACACCTTCCGACCCCAAAAAACGTATCACTGGTTGTTGCTTTTCTTTGGTGCAAACAGAAAGCGGAGCAGCCATGGTTAACGGCAGGTCAGCGATAATGGAACTAACTTATTATCAAACCTGCGCGGACATAATTAAATCATGCATGCGTCATCTACGCAACACGACAGTACTACCAAAAAAAAAAAAAAATAACTAAATTGAGGATAACAATTGACTTACCCTCGTATATATATATATATATATATATATATATATATATAAAATAACTTTTTGAAAATTCAAACATCATCACTATGTTTGTTGGTTAAGTTGTTCCTTTTTTGAGTATATATATATATATATGTATATTCACATAAATATATTTATATACTTTACTGCAGTCTCAGAAAAATTCTACGCAAGAATTTGAACTTTCATCCGTAAAAAACGATGATGTAAGATCTAAAGTGAGCCTAACCAAGCAAATCGGAAACATTTAGTGTAAATTGTATTAACATATTTACCGATGAAATGGTTCTGCTAATGAGTGATGAAGCGCATTTTCGTTTATCGGATACAGTGATTAAAAAAACTATTCGTTACCGGTCTGATACGAATCGTAAACGGTTTCACATGCCTCCTCTTCTCAGTAAACGTGTAACTATCAAATTTTCTTGGGCGATTTTTGGAATCATAGGTTCTTATCTTTTCGAAGAGGAAGTGCACGACAGTCAATTCTTGTCTGTATACAAGATTTCTTTGTTCTTGAATAGCTAGCTTTATGGTGGGATCGATTTGAATATGTAGTGGTTCCAGCAGGATGTACATTGCCAGAACAACCATGGCGGTGGTATGAGAGATATTTTCAGGATACGTGATTTCTAAAAGAGGAGATTTTGCAGGACAAACACGTTCTCCAGACCTGTCAGTACGCGATTATTTTCTCCAGATGTATCTAAAATCTTGAGTGTTTATTAGTAGATCTAATTAACATTAACAAACTCAGAGCTTCTATTTAAGAATAATCGGAGACAACATAGAGCAACCAGCGATGAGAAATCTGCAGGATTGTATAAAAATTGGTGGAAAACATTTGACTGAAGATACGCCAATTAATGGCAATATATTTGGTGTAATTATATATTAAAACATATTTAGGCGAGTTTTATTTTGTATTTTTTATTTCATTTTTAAAATCTTCAGGTTTCCATGTTATCTCTTCCCCTCGCTTTATCCTACTTTCCTTCCTCATGTTATTCCATTTGAATATTCAACAATCCACTTGTTAACTTAAATCAAAAATCGTAAATTTATTAATTCATTACTTTTCAGTATTAAGTATCTTATTCGTAGAAAAATTGATTACTGCTAAATTTCTACTGAACACTTTAAAAATGTTCTACTTTTTGTTAATAATCATTTTTTATTATGACCTTTTTTGGTCTTTAATTCATTTTCGCCTGTATGTTTAATTCTCAAACAATTTTTTTTCTTAAGTGTTTAATTAGATTACTGAATCATATTTATATATTATTGCGCGGAAAATGTTTTCCCCCTTTTCTTTTTAGATTATGACTTCAGATAAGAATCGGATATTATGAATTTATGATTTAACTAGTAATTTGGTTTGAAAATAAATAATAATAATAATAAAAGAAGATAATGTAGCAACATTCGGGGAAAAAATTGAGGACAATATGAAATAAAATATTAAAATATGTGAATGTTATATACCAGAAGTCACAGTATTTTATTCAAATAGTAAAATTATAAAGGATATATAGAGTAAAGGAGATATCAAAAGTAGACTGTAACAAACTCCGAAAGCTTTTATGCAGAAAGAATTTTTTTATACATATATACGTCTAAATGCAGTGTAGCACTTTTAGAGAAACATGAACAATAAGAAAGTCAAAGAAAGAAAAAATATAAGCTTTTGAAATTTATGTTACTGAAGAATGTTAAAAATTGGGTTGATAAAAAAGATGTTTTTAAAATGATATGGAAAAGAAAAAGGCTAGTTGTAGAATTTTTTAAACAGTACAAGGTAGGTTGGGTCAAGGTTAGAATTGCTTAATAATAATTCAATGCTCGGATTATGGTTACGCCAAGTGGTATGTTTTATTTTATAATATTTTTACGATAAATTGTGTAAAATCTTTCTTTCTCAAGTTTTATTCAGTCAAATTATAAATATATTTTATTTATCATGTCAATGTAAATTAATCATTTATCCATTGAAAAGTAAGACTTTTGTAAGACTTTACAATACAAAAAAAGTTAACATTGTAAGAAATTGAAGAAAATCATTATGTATTGTATACACAATTACTTAATTTAGTTATAGAAAGAAAACTCTTTTGAAAGGATAAATATGAAAAAAGGCAATGATTAGAATACAACAAAACTGGATGCAATCTGTAAGAGATACATTGAAAATAAAAGATTTAATCTTAATAGAAAGAGCTGTCTAGTTGCACTGAACCATGAATAATAAATATAATTAAATTATAAATTCTACTGGTTTGTGGTAAAAAATAGTACATTATGCAAAGGCACCTACAATAAGCCATTGATGCAAGAGTAAGAAGTTACGATACAAGCCTTTGCGGTATCGTTAACTTTGTAAGAGTGCATTAATAGCCATTTTAGAGAGTTGCATACCGTACATTTTATACGGCTGAAAAAATATCGGGATTATTGATTTAAATCAGTGATAAAAATTTTGGGAATATTTTCTTTATTTTTTCAAAAAATAATTAAACAATACATTTCACAGATTAGTTGGTTTACTGGTTGAACTCGTCATCGCAAATCAGCTGATTTTGAAGTCGAGAGTTCTAAGGTTCAAACAGCAGTTACTTTTATACGAATTTGAATGCTACATCGTGGATATCAATGTTCTTTGATGGTTGGGTTTCAATTAATTACACATCTCAGGAATGGTCGACTTGAGACTGTACAGGACTATATTTACATTCATACATAATCATCCTCATTCATCCTCTGAACCTTTGAGTAAAATACCTTTGTGAGGTTCCGAAGACTAAACAGAAAAAGAGAGAGATTAATAGCCATAAGTTCTGCATTTTCCTTAATATCGATCGGTGTTGACATTTCTTCCTCAGAATCCGACATAATTAACAAAAGGATGAATATTATAATATAGAAACCGGTTAAAATCAAACTAAGCCGTCCTCCGTGGCGCGAGTAGTAGCGTCTCGGTCTTTCATCCGGAGGTCCCGGGTACGAATACCGGTCGGACATTTTCACGTGCTACAAAAATTGTTATTCATCTCATTTTCTGAAGTAATACCTAACGGTGCTACCAGAGATTAAAAAAAAAAAATCCCTTTCGGCACGTTGGAAGGCGGATATAGATTTCAACGGTGCTAAGAAGGGGATAAAAAAAATTTCCACCTTAAGTTAACAAAAAACTTCAAATTTACTCAATACGACAATATTTGCATGTGATAAAAGTTTCACATGTTTAGCATACGAGAAGCCCATCTTCTTACAATTCCAGCAACATTTTTTTCATCCCCTGCTGTAAGGGTTGGTCATATCAAACATTTTTTCATTCAAAGGTTTTAGGTAATTTTTAGAGGGCTAACGACCACTTTAAACTGATTCGACACTGTGCCTATTAAGGGATATGATTATTTTGTCTTCATAATTCCATTTTTTCACCCACTGGTCCAATGGTTGGTGATATCAAAAACTACACTTAGATAGTTTTCGGCTTTTATGCAAAGAATATTAGGAACTTTAAACGAAGTTCGATAATTTACTTAATAAGAAAGAAATAACAATATTTTGTTTTTTCGAAAAAGCCCCCCCCCCTCTATTTTCACCCCCTTGGTCCGATTCTGGTTGCTAACTAACTCGATCGAAATTTTGGGTCGTTATATTTTATATATCAATGTGGAAGTGATTGGTGCAAAATTACGGCAGTTACCGTGTCCACAAAAAAGTGAAATATATATATACTTTTGAGCTATCGGCGGTTTTGGAGTCTGGGAGATATGAAACGCTAATATATGTCGAAATTTTCCGGAAGTTGAATCATGGTACCCATTACAATAGATAACTTTCTTATGAAATCTACCGAGAACACAAATCAAACTAAAAAAACAGCTTGAACAATACCCGCTTCTAACTGGTCAGTGGTTGAAAAGTGTAGAATTTTGATTGGTTCAACATCTCAATTCCCCCCCCGAGGAAGAAGAACAACCGCCTTGTGACATGTCTGGATGCCCCTCCGTTCCTAACCATTAGTGGCTTAATCGGAGGACATCTTGCCATCAAACTGATCACATTCCACAGTCATCAGTCGACCTCGGTGATATATGCCACTGACGTAAATGCTTCAAAAGACATTCACATCAGTAAATTCCGTCCTAGTCAATAATTGCATTGTAAGAAGACATCAGACACCTAACTCTTTCAACGTAGCCCTCAGGAACTGCTAAAACTAACTGCCTACCCCCGGAAGATCAAAGACCGCGTTTGCCTAACTATTACCATTCTACCACCACCTAAAACCGTATGTACCCACTTTACAATACGATTATTTCAGTAATTTCCATGCCACGACAGCATATGTTAATAAATTTAGTGGTTGGAGTGCTAACCAGTAAATGAAAATGTCACCGGGGACCTCAGGTCTGGTCCGTTCTGGAGCTGAGTATAACCTCTAGTCTTCCATTTCAGATCCAAGTTTGAGGACCGCTTGGAAATGCTAAGTTGATTGCAACTAACATTTACTTATTTACCTCTTAATAAGTGCACTCCAATTCAACAAATCGTCATGCTAACGTTAGTGAAATCGTGCTCGGGAGAGTGAAAATCACGCTTCCGAGCACGATCCCTATTGATACTTGAACTACTCTAACCGGGGCTCGGTGAAAAGCCTATCTTCTGCCTGATTGGTTGAACACTTGTATCATAATGAAAATCAATTCGATAATGACCCTTTTTATGTACAGGTACCAGCCGTACAATTCGAACGTTATAAATACAGTCGTAGAAAAAAGTAGTGAAAATAAATTTTAAAAAATATACGTACGTTCAAAAGTTATTTGCGGAATAATTTTTGTTGCTTCTTCTTCACTGTTGCACTTATTTTACAGTTTTAATTGTTTTGTATTTCAAAAACTTGTTTTGTTTTGTTATTTTTATCTTTTTAATTTTTTTTTACTATATATTGTCATGATTATCTAAGTATTTTGTTTGCTTAGTTTTATTTATCGTATCTTTATTATCCTATTATGCATGCCTCTTCTATCTATAAAATCCTTACGAGTAGTATATTTTTAAAAATTATTTTAAGATATTATTTATTATTTTTATAAGTATTTTATTTTTAATTAAATATTTAAACGTAAACCTACAACTTTTTAATTAAATTAGAGTCTTGGTAGATAAGAGTTTATATCATATAGTTTTCTAATTTTCTATTCTTTAGATAAGAATTGTTGTTCATTTAAATCATATGCTCTGGAATCCTTTATTTCTATGGGTTCAGGAAGAGAATCTAATTTTACAAAACCTGTTAAATCTTTTCCGTAAATTATTAATAATAAAAAGAACATCTGACTGAATAAACAAAAAAGATTTATGAAGTGTTTAAGTTATACTTTTCTACATATTTTTTTTTTTTTATATTTTGTAAATAATAATAATAATACTTTTGTTGAAGTTTTAAATAATTTTTTTTTTTTGTTGGGTACTTATGTTATAATGAGGTATACTTGCATACTTTAAAAAACAATTGAAACCACAGGAATTCAATTAAGAAAATGAAGTCAAGGCTAAAATTTAAACATCAACCAACCATTATTTAGACATTAATTGTTAATTTACTTTTAAGTAAAATACCATAATATTCTAATTTAAGTTTTTTCGCAAATTGGTAATTTTATACATTATTTTATTATTATTATTATTATTATTAAAAAGATTAGATAATTATTTCTGTTCTAATAATTTTTTATACGTCAATTTTTACTTTCCGCCCTAGATAGCTCTGTAGCAGAGCTACAACTCTAAAAGGAAAAGTATTATATTCAGTCCAATTTGGGCATACGCTGTTTTCGCCGCATCTTGATGTTTAAACTCATAAGAAATCCTAAAAACTAGATTGAAATTTTTCGGATGTTAATGTTCGTATGTACGCGCGCGCGCGCGTGTGTTTCGGTGTTGGCCTCTAAATCCCCTTACATCTCAAGAACTACTGGACCGATTTTCACCAAAATTGTCAGATTAATTCTATATGTGGGGCACTGATGCCGTTAAATTTTCAACTTAAAAGGTCAAGGGGTGAGGATATAGAACAAGGTCAACCTCAGTATCTCAAGAATTTGCCTAATTAAGGTCATATTTTTTTTAGGAAAATTAAACGATTAAAAAAAATAGCAATATTTGCAAAAAAATTGTGCACCCCGCCATCACAAAAGATGCTCCTTCTGCTATGTTGTGACGTCACAGGTGAGCGGTAGAATTAAATAAATGAAGAATAATTAAAGTGTAAAAAGTAACTCGGTGTGACTGGATCTCAAACTCGATCGCCCGGTTGACTCGGTACCTGATGCGTTAAGCCACGCGGCTACATCTGTCTGACGACCTTACAAGAGAAATTTTCTTATATAAGTTGTGAAATTATATTAGTTTAGTCAGTTCCGATCGTCGCCGCTAGTTCCGCCACACCCTCGCGAATCAAATACGGTATGCGCGCTCGCTTTAGATAGAATCATTGAATTAAATAAAGAAAAAAAATATTATATTTAAACAAAATGATAAATATCTGAAATTAAATTGTGTGTGTAAGCCGTGCATCAGAAACGACCCACAATGTGGGTTCTCAGCTTATTCAGATTACTTGTATCTACATTTTTATATATTTTCTGTACTTTTTACTTCCTTGTACGAAGTAAAGGAAGTAATGTGGTAATGAAAAATTTCGGTTTTCAGATTACAATGGAAATATCCATTTTGACTATCCCTGAATCAATTTTGACTAGTTTTAGGACTGTTGTAACGTCTACTTGTGCACCTCTCCTTTTGATTGCAATCGACTGGACCAAAAGTGTTCAAAACAACCTCGAAATCTAAAAAAATTTGCTTTTAAATGCAGTAATAAGCCTTTATTGAGAGCTTTACAACGACATAAGTGGTATATATTTTCATTGGTTCCAGAGTTGTAGCCAAATATTTGGATCTTACACGGGGAAGGCACGTCGGTTCGAATCAGATTTTATTTTAATTTAAATGTATTGATTTATTAATAGTTATTAACCCCTGATTGTAAAAAAATACAATAAATAATTCAATAATAACAATAAAAAAAAATATGAAAAAATATCAGAAGTTATTAGTGAAATAAAATTTTCTTTACTTTTCATTGAAAAAAAATGTGTATATGTAATTTAATAGGCGTACAAGGAAGTCAAGTGGTGTCCATATCATATTTTTTCTTTCGTTAGCCAGCATTACACAGTTTTATAGCTAAATTACAATTCTATGCAGCATTATTATATTTAACCTTGGTGATTTATTTCCACGAATGGGACTCATGTTCACTGAACACAGTTTTAACAAAATTTTAATATTATCTTATTATTATTATTATCAATCTAGGTTGATTTTATGTCGTGTTTGATTTTATTTCTTATATACAAAGTGATTTACGATGAATATAGTAAACTTTCAGGTCATGTTCAACTGGTTCTGCTGGTGAAGCTAGACTTTAATTCTAAATATAGTGGTTTTATATGAAATCTGACTTAGAAAATTGTAAACAATACGTTCCAGTACAGTATTTTTAGTAGGTTTCGAGAAATCTGGGATAAAGACAAAAAATTGAAGTTGAAAAACATACATTTTATGTTTGACGTAATACAAGTTTGTAAATGGGTACTAAACACGTAAAAGTTTTAAACAAAACTTACAGAGACGATATGAATAAATTGCACGGAAACTAAATACAAACATTAGAATTTCAAAGTTTATTAAAGACAAAATGCAAACAAATTTTAACTAGGTATTAAACGAAATAAAATTTCAATATTAAAAACAAAAGGATTAATTTTTTTTAAATTAATACAAACACAAATAATAAATTTTTATATGTTTTATTTTTCAGGTCAGATTTCATATAAAAACAATATATTCATCCCTTAATTTGGGTCCGAAGTACTAATGAGAGGTTTAATTTTACTGAAGGCGTAGAAATGAGGGCGAAATCTCCAGCCGACATTCGCTAATGAAGCGTTTCCGAACGTAAGTTTTTTTGAACTCTATTTTCACCAAAAGAACATGTCCTGAAATTTTTTTACATTCTTCGTAAATCATTCTATACATCCCGTTCTTTTTGTCTTCTTCTTTTGATCTTGTAGTGTTCAATAAAAAATATATATTTTTTTAAAGGAGACAATTACGCAATGATACGAATGATAGTCGTTGATTTTTTAGATAGTCTAATTATAGACAAACTTCCTTTGTCATAAGCATTATAGAAAAAATAATAATTCAATTTTTTTTCTAATATTAAAACTTATTTAAGGTTGTTTAACATGTTAAAAACGTAAGAAGGTTTGTGTGTAGAATTATTGTACAGAAATTTACCATTTTTAGAACAATTGTAGTAAGAATAGTCGAGATTTGAACATGAAACCTTTCAAATGTTCAGAAACGTATTGTTATTTACTATAATTATTTATACACTTATAATATATTAATTATTATTTATCTATATTAAATAATTATCATTACTTAGAATAAGAACATGCATGAAACATCCTTTGGCCTTTCATCCGGAAGTCCTGGTCAGGCATGGCATTTTCACACTCTCTACAAATCATTCATCTCATCCTCCCTCTGAAGCAATACCTAACGGTGGACCCGGAGGTTAAACAAAAAATGAAACATCCTTTCTGTAATAGAAACTGTATCTATTATAAAATATGATCAACCTTATCAAAAATAAGAAAAATTAAAAGATTGGAAATTAAAAGAAAAATAAAATTAAATAATAAAATAGGAATTAAAAATAAAATTAGATTTTTATTCACAAAAATTTACAACAAGAAAACTCCCTAGATGTAACTTAGAGTAAATTAATTTTTTTTTCTTCTTTTTTTAATAAATTGAACAAAATAATCAAAACAATCTCAGAGCAGCAGTTTAAATGCATTAAAATGATAATAATTTTAATAAATTAAAAATTAAGAGAAGTAGAATTTATGGAGGTAACAAGGATCTAAAAGTCTAAGTTAATATAACTATTTAACAATTTCCTAAACCTAAAATAAATTTCTCAGCTTCCCTTCCCAATCAGATTAACAATATTTCTTTTAAATTAAGTGATACTTAATTCATAATTTTTTTAAAAATCATTTGGAAGGTTTTTAAACAAAAACTGTTTTATATAATTAAAGAAAATTAATTAGTTTACACAAATTAGGAGTACTGCAGAAAATTAGAATAAAAGTTTACCTGATGGTAGTAATAATAAAATTTATTTAATATTATCAAAATTTTGGAAAAACAGCTAATCTTTTATTTTTTATACGACTCTCTTGTATGAATATAAAATAAAACGAACATTTATAAATTAACCATTTTAGAATCTGAAACAATCTCTTAGAATATTATAAGCTAGTAAATAAAGAATAAATTCAATAATATGTCACATGTACTTTTAGTATGTATTTGTTGTTGTTACTTGTCTATGTTTATTCTTTATTTTTCCTGTTTCTTTAGTGTTTATTTTTGTTGTTTTATGTAACACTACATGATAGTGTTACTTTAGTCGCACTAAAGTAATGACTGTAATTGTTGATGTGACTGTAAATAAAAGCATTAAAAAGTAATAAATTACTGAAATTCCTGTCGATATGTGCGTAAACCATGAAGTCTACCTACATGATGGCAGAGTGTCTACGCACAGAAAGAACTCATTTACAAGATGTGATCTTCAAAAAATTAAATTTTGTGTATTTATCCATAAATGGCAAATTTTTGTCTATCTAAATGTTATAAATAAATTTATTTTATTTTTTCATAAGAATATCTATTTTTCAAAATTTCCCGTTTCCTACAATCACTCTATACATAAATCTATTTATCATTTTTTTATTTTTAAATATAATAACTAAAAACTTTGATACGTACACAGATTCAGGTGGATTAATATTTATCTGTATTAGGAGTAATAAATTGGTATTTTGATTTTTCTTTACAAAGATATAAGTAGGAGAGGATATAAGTAGGAGATTTCAGTGTATAAATATATATATATATATATATATATATTATATATATTCAATTAAGTTTCAGAGAGAAAAAATAATAAAAAAACTTTAATAAAATTTGTTTTTTTCTTTTAAAAAAAAATTAAGAATTTTAGGAAAAACCAAGAGGAAAAAGGGGAAGAAAATGTTCCCAAAACGAGAGGAGACAAAGTTAGTCAAAGAATCAAATTATCAAAGTATTAGCAGAAAACGAACAAATTTCAAAGTAGTTTTTTATACGAACCGTAAATGGTCCAAACGAAATAAAAGAAAAGCTTTTTAATTTTATATAGACATACTTATAGAATATTGATTGTTTTCTAAGATAATAAAATCCCTATTTAAAATGTAAATAGAATACAAGAGTGGAAAATTAATTAATTAAGCAAATATTGGAAGTTTTTTGAAATATAATATCTAAAGAATGCAGCCTTCTTGTGAGGTCGTTCTTTAAAACATTCATGAACAGAACAAGATTTCTATAGATTGTTTTAGGCTAAAGTACAATACAGTATAATTTGATTAATCAATAAAATCTAACATTAATATTTATTTTTAGACAAAATAATATCCTTAGGCAAATTTAAAACATTCAATGTACGCGTAGATTTAGGTTTTTACTAAAGAATAAACTATATAGTTTGTTTCTTAGTACACTGGAAAAAATGTTATTAGCCGTATCAATTCATTCGTTATAAGAATAAATATCTAATATAGTCATACGCCCCTCTTTCTTTAGTTTCCTTGGGTTTAATATTTATTTTCTTTTTTTTATTAAATTGCCTTTTGTCAGAAATAAAATTATTCGTAAATGGTATATAAAATTGCTCTCCTTGGTATATCATATACTTTAAGAACGACTTTATAATTATTTCTTTATTAAGTTTCTTGTTTATTTATTTACTTTTCAAAAAATTTACTGTATTCGTGCCTTTGTTTTACATTCTTAAGTGTCATCAATAAATAGACATAAAATAATTTGTTTTTAAAGACTAAATAGAAAGAATATGAATGTTATTAATTTCCCGGCAAATTTAACTAGAATAGTTATATTAAAGGGAAAAGTGTAGTGATCATGTCAAAAATAGGGTATCTGGTTTTTTATTTGAAAATCTTTACTATTTAGGATCCTAACTAGTTCATTTACACCAAAAAAAAATTGTTTAATGTGGACAACACATCAACGGCTACTAAATTATATTTACACATTTTTTAAAATGAAAAGTACATAAAATTTTATTTCATTAAAAACGAGTGATATTTTTTATTTTTTTGTTATTGAATTATTATCCATCGTAATTTTTTTTACATTGAAAGGTTAATAATTATTAATAAATCAATATATTTAAATTAAAAAAAGTTAAAAAAAAGGAGACAAGTCAAATCGAACGCTGTGCCTTCCCCTCAGGTCCAAATATTTCATTAACTAAAAATTTATTTGGCTATAATTCTGGATCCAATGAAAATAAGTACCACTTATGACATATTGTTGAAAATCTCTCAATGGGCTTATTACTGCATTTAAGAAAAAGACCAAAATCCAAATTGTTTCGGACTTTGGGCTTTTCTTGACACTTTTGGTTCAGTCGATTGCAATAAATAGGGAAGATGTAGAACTATATGTTACTACATGTTAAATCCAAAATTTCAACATCCCATTTTGCTAATCGTTTTTGAGTTATGTGAGATACATACATACATACGTACGTACAGACGTCACGCCTAAACTAGTCAAAATGTCTTCAGGGATGGTTAAAATGGATATTTCCATAGAAATCTGGAAACCGAAATTTTTCGTGATCACAATACTTACTTTACAATGAAGTAAAAAACAAATGTTTATATCTCGGTATGTACCTAGGTATGTACGTAGTACATATTTAGGTGTGTACGTAGGTATGTGCCGCATGTTTTTAGCCTTATATCTCTGGATTGATAGAACCGGTTTTCTTCAAAATTTGTCTCAAATATTTGTTTATATGGAGCATTGAAAATATTGTTGTTTTTTTTAATTCGTTTAGAGAGTGGGTGAAAATCACAAAAAGCCGATTTTGATTTTCTAGAGAGACGTTTCAGAAAAAAACTTTGTTAAAGCAAATTTGTTACGTACAATGCATATAAATAATCAAATTTTCTTTCTTCAAAAATCAATTCCCACTTTCTAAAATTGAAATATATGATTCTGTTATTTTCCTCTACTTCCCTTCGGTTTAAATATTTTCAAAAATTTTTTTCGAAGTTAATACTTCGTGTATAGAGAGGTATCGAGAATGTCTACAATTTTTTTTTTTAATTTTACACCCCGAATCTAAAATGGAAATAAAGTTTTATGAAAATTTGCTTTTTCTTATTTTAGCCTTTATTGAAGGGGATATTAGGTTTAGAGAAAATTTATTTAATCAAATTTGTTAAAATAAATCAATTAGGAAAATTTTTATTAAATTTTATTCTCCACCAGTAAAACATACAAACATATATATGGATATGCATATAATTTTTTTTTTCGTTTTTGCTCTGACTTTTAATTTTTATTACTAACAGTCAACTCAATATAATAATTTGCCAGACTATTTTTTTTCAAATTATTTCATCTTTAAGTTTTTTTTACCGACTTCCATGAAAAGTACGTGATGAAAATGAAAATTTACGTTTCGAGGTATGGGAAGTACGAAAATACCTTTTTTTTTTTTGTAGGCCTATATATAAATTTTTATGGCTCGAAATGCTGAAAGACCAATTTCATTGAAATTTAGATATGCTGTCGTAGTGTATCTGAAATTCTGCATGTGAAAATTTGATGAAAATTGGTTTAGTCGTTTTTGAGTTACGCTTAATTTAAAGTTGAAAAATTTTGAGTTGAGTTGGGTAAGTTAGAAGTGTGGGTTCTTTATGATGCTGCAAGTTAGTCCGTTGGCGTTTCTTTTATCTGCGGTATCTATTGTTAGAAATAATGTTCGGCGGATTCAGATAGCGTTACCTACTTTGGAGGTCTGATGAATGGGAAGGCGATCTTGGTGATCGCAGGCATGAAACCGATAGACTTGATTGCGTCTGAGAGGCAACAGCGTTATGTTGCTAAGTTGAATTGACGTAGGAGAAAATAGAAGAAATAGAACAGCATGGTGTTGCCCTGTGGCAGGCTAGATGGGATGAGACAGAATGTGAGCGTTATACGTATGATCTTTTCCTTAATGTTGTTGATTTGTTAGATGCCTCACGGGTACACCAAAACAAGTATGAGACGCAGTTTCTTTCTGGGTATGGCTCTTTTCGGGATAGACTTCAGAAATTCGGCCTGGTGGACTCTGGTATGAATTCGCAATATGGAATTTTGGACGATGCTTATCATGTGATGTATGAATGTACTAGGTACCACTACCACTATCACGGAGTGGCACGAATGGTAGCGGTAGTGGTCTCGGCCTTTCATCCGGAGGTTCCGCGATTTCGAATCCCGTTCAGTCATGGCATTTTCACACACGTTACAAATCATTTATTTCATCCTTTGAAGCAATACATACCAACAGTGGTCCCGAAATCCCGGAGGTTAAACAAAAAAAAAGGTATGACAATGTGCACGGGGACCATTTTTCGGCTGATATTATCGGGTCGACACTTCATCTTTGTATTAAGTGGAAAAGCCGGGCCGAATGGTTGATCATAGAAAGTTTTATTACATATTTGGCGAAAGAAAGGATCACTGAAGGGGTGAGATGTTCCGCTTAGACTTCCCTTCTTTGTGTTTATATTTGGTTTTATTGTTATTTTGTTTTATGGTTATACATTTGTTTGTTTTTCGTTAATTATGATTTATGTTACATTATTTATTTTTATTGTTATGTTTTGTTAGTGTTTTTGGGTTGCTTTTTATGATTTGTTGCGTCTCAAACTCATTTTTACCTTTCGGATAGGTAGATTTCAGTTTCTTCATTTTTGGAATCAGTCTTGTTTGAGATTTGGCTAGATGTGTTTTGTTTGGAGTTTATGTTAGTAGTACACCGACGGGAATGTCACTTGTGGCATTCGCATCGGTGTCATCCTGGCTGAGGGTTGATTGAAAGATGTCATTGCTGAAGTACTGAAGATGACCTCCAGTAAAGCCAATAAGAGCTAGGTACGGAAAGTGACATGGCGACCGAAACCGACACATGGTGGATGTCTTTCCCTATGGGGTCAGGATGAGTACGTGTACTTTATTTTATATAAGGGTTACATTGACTGTGTTGTGGTGTATTTTTCATACGTGCTTATTTAGTGAGTCACAATGATGAACGAGTTGAAACTTGATGATTCTGTGTAGCGTCTACTAATCGAACGTATGTAGTACGTTGTACTCTGAAAATCAGTGCATTTCTGACTACGAAATAGTGAGGGCGTCGAAATTATTAACTTATTTTTGAAAATAATTTTTTTATCATTTATATTTGTGTATAATTGTATTTTATTTTAATTTGTTTCTTGATTGTATCACTGTTTCTTATTTTTTTAATTCGTTATCTTGGTAAAATTTTTGATTAGAATGAGTTGATATTTTTTCAAAAGGAAACAAAGAAAAATAACGAAAATTCGGTCTTCTTGCGCATAGCTGCATAAAAGTTTTTTTGTATTTCTGTACAAAGAATGAATGAACATGAACAATGAATTGGAAAATATTAATTATTATTATAAATCGATATATAAAAAAAGAAACTGATTTTTCGTTTTTTGAAAATGTATAGTATGAAGTTACATATTTTTTAACTTGTCCCACTCTATTTTTTTGAACGTAACACAAGAACGAATTAACCAATTTTCATCAAATTTTCACATGCATAACTTCAGGTACACTACGACAGCATATCTAAATTTCAATAAAATTGAATAATAGTCTTGGTAAATTTCCATTACACTTAGGCCTATATAAAACATATAAACTATATATATATATATATATATATATATATATATAGGGAAACCACAATTTGAGAATTATTTTACTGTTTCAAAACTTATTTACAATCGGTTACATTTACGTAAACCTTTAGTAAATTGGAATACATTCCCAATTACATGATAAGCAGCTTTCCTTCAGAGAAACTTCAAAAATTACTTACTAGTATTACAAAATCTTTTACAACAAGCACATACTTAAAACAAAAAAAAAAATTACACACCTGATTGGCTTTTTCTTTTTTATTGCTGAACTTGTTTCCTTAAAATTATGTAACTATGTGTTACTGCATATGCTGACAGTGCACGATTGTGGTTTCCTAAATGAGACTGGCGGTGAAATTCTCTATGCGCAACCTCCACACTATCATTATTTTTATAAAAACGGGTTGGTCTTATAAAAAATTTGTGTTGGTCATCCAGGATTATCAACATAAATTTCTACATTTCCCGTTTCCCGGAATCATTCTGTGTAATCCAAAAAATTAAAATCTTTATATACACGAGGACGCAAAAATAGTTCTCATAATATTGTGCTAAAATCAGTTACTCTATTTAGAGTGGTACAGTCGCTTTTACTCTATGTATACGATTAAAATAAGGTCCATTCTTGAATTTCAACTTAACCTCATTCCCATTCATTTTTTTTTCCTATTTTTTTTTAGCAATAATGAATGACACGTGTCACCACTTGAACAATAGAAAGCAAAATAATATATCATAATTACTATACAAAAAAAAAAAACTATGAAGCAATATAAAGAAAAAAAATTATATATAACAAATTTGAAATTAAGAGTCGAACAATTCTTACAGACGATGTTACTATAGACATCTTAAGAGAGTGTTGCGGTACTTAGATGTAGAACAGGGGAGTAGGTTCAACCTTGTAACTTCACCCCCTTTGTCTAGTAGGTTCATTGCCAAGTGTTTTGTGTGTTAAAGTCAGTTCGCATTTTGAAATGGAAACGTTTTATCTCCTCCCGCACGGGCCGTAATCCTATATAATTCTGTATCTCATTGTTTCTTCCAAATCAAACTGCCTCTATTCTTTCCAGTTTATTCTAAAACCGCATATAAGATGTTGACGTTGTTTTTGCTCGTGATACCACTGTCACAATACTAAAGCTTAATTTTCTATGATTACTATATAGAATTTAAAGATTAAAAATGGCGAAAACTACTACTCCCTTTTTTAATTTTTTTTTTCTAAATTTAATGCCAACAAAGCCTCAGATGTATAATTTTTTGAGCCATTATTGAAGAATTTATGTTGAGCCAGTCCGGAGATATTAATGTGTATACTTATGAATGTACATAAATCTTTCGGAAATTTCTATGTTTTTTCTTTTTTCTTCCTTTTTTGGACACAGGGATGTCGTGAAACGTTGACATTTACAAAAAAAACCTTACATCGAAATTTTAGACCCTTTGTAGCTGTAACTGCTATGTAATAACATTTGAGTTATAGCCGAAAAAGTAAATATATATATATATTTAGTGACTGTTGTTTATTTTCTGATTAGAAATTATTTATTTCTTTAAAATATAAGTGATATTTATTGATTTAAATAATATATTGATTCTTTCCACAGCCACCTAGATAATAGTTGTTTTTTGTACTAAATAATCTCTTATTGTACGAGTAAGAGTCAATTCTCTGAGTAACTGCAGTATGAAATGCCTTGACGAGGTATATGTTCAAGTGTGCGATGTACCACCAGCACCAGGAACATTTATAAAACAAATATTTTTCTACTTCGATAACAATGAAGTATTGATGTATTTCAATTTATGTATCACTATAAATACAGTTTTAATAAAACATTATTAATTTAAACAAATTTTCTCTCTATATTATTATATTCCTTCCAACTAGATTGAGTGTGTACTCAGCCGGAATATTGTGGTTAATTTATAGTTTTTATATAAAATTTGTATTTAATGATTTTAACGTTGATTATTTTTTATAGATAGTTTTATTGAGTTTTTTAAAGTCAATTAGTTTGATTTTATTATTAAATATTATGTTAAAATTTTCATATAAATTCATAACATTTTTTATAACATAACATGTTGTTAAACACATAAGCTAAATTGATATTTGTTTATGACGTAAACTGTTTGGAAAATTAGTAATGATGATGTAGAGATGATTCTGTTGTTAATAATGACGATGATGATGATGTTTTGTAACTGTCGGTGAACGCTTTAAAAGGAACAATACGGATAATTAATTTGGAAAGGACATCAGTAGAGAGGGTTATGTATTGTAGTAGGGGTGACTGAGAGAGCACTCGCTGTATTGTGAATAAGGGCTGATCAATTCCACCCTAATGACTTGCCGGAATCGATGACACGTCATGAGGGTAGAACCATGTCGATGTGTGTTTATTGAAGTTTGTGTTTATGTGTACGTGTGCGCGCGCATTGAAAACTGAAGGGTGAGTAGTTTTTATGTCAGTCGCTTTGAAAATGAAGGGAGGCATAGATTTGTTCAATCTGTCTATCGGTAGGCGTAACACAGTAGCCTAGTTTTAATTTATTTAATATACGCATAACATGTACGTATTAAATTAATAAATAGGCATACAAGTGTTTTATTTCTTTAAATAAAATCATACATTTCATCGACAATCTTTTACGTAAATAACTGGTCTCTATGTCTACATAATTTTTTTTCGTAATTTGATTTGATTCTTTTCTTTATTCCTCTCCGTTCTGTTTAATCTTTTAACCTCAACACATTTACCTCACCCTATTCAATTTGTTTGTTTTTATACGTTTATTATAAACTCTCCTTCCTTTACATAATTTACCTGCTATTTATTTAAGTCGCTTTACCCCAAATCATCCCTCCCTTACTAACCTCTAGTT
This sequence comes from Lycorma delicatula, assembly GCF_047948215.1. Lineage (NCBI taxonomy): Eukaryota > Metazoa > Arthropoda > Insecta > Hemiptera > Fulgoridae > Lycorma > Lycorma delicatula. The sequence continues at coordinate 63,638,352 of NC_134464.1, forward strand.
TATCACCATGACAATCGTTATCTTTGCTTTCTAGAACATAATTTTTTCTTACAATGTTAAGTTACGAAACCTGGATAAAAATAGAACGCTCGACCCGTAACCAGTTATATATTTGAATTACATTTCCTTCAAACTAGTAGAATCTGACTGAATCCAGTAAGAACAGGATCTCTAATCCATACCGAACGATATATCCATTACTTATTAATAAAACAATTATATCACGTCTGACGCTTCTGTCTAATTAGATATTTTACGCAACTATAAATCTGGTGAAATCAAGCAGCTGGCCAAAAAGCATCAGTTATGTATCTATAGTTAATGTGTTGGTCTAGTGGTGAACGCGTGTTCCCAAATCAGCTGATTTGGAAGTCGAGAGTTTCAGCGTTCAAGTCCTAGTAAATGCTGTTACTTTTATAAGGAATTGAATACTAGATCGTGGATATCGGTGTTTCTTTGATGGTTGGGTTTCAATTATTCACACGTCTCAGTAATGGTCGAACTGAAACTGTGCAAGACTACACTTCATTTACACTCATACATATCATCCTCATTCATCCTCTGAAGTATACCTGAACGGTTATTCCCGGAGGCTAAACAAGAAAAAGAAAAAATTTAATGCCTTCCGTTATAAATTCTGTTAAATACTGAATTTCTATTGCTTTTATATTGTTAATCATTGTCTTGACACTCATGCGTTCTTTCATGTAATTATTTAAACGCACTCTTCTCCACAGTTCCTAAATCTTTGAAAAAATTTAGAAACCATGGTTAAGTACAGCATCAACCTTCACACAATTTGCATAAAGTAATATCAGCAGTTTTCATCTTTTTTGACCGGTTCAAATTATTGAATCCCGTGTTCTGAATAGATTTATATCAACGAATTGTCCATGGCCATTTAGTTTTTGGCTTATCTCTAAGAAATGGATGGAGTTAGGCAGTTAAGACAAAGAGAGAAATGTTTTGATTATTCCAAGCCTTTAGAATGCTCAATTCTTTATACCATTCTGGATTAGCACTGGCCCATCCAAAACACTACATTATAATATTATATTATTTTATTAAATCTCAGGTTTTCTATTAACCGTAATTATATATTTTAAAAATACAAATTTTTTTTTTTTTTGTCTTCAGTCATTTGACTGGTTTGATGCAGCTCTCCAAGATTCCCTATCTAGTGCTAGTCGTTTCATTTCAGTATACCCTCTACATCCTACATCCCCAACAATTTGTTTTACATACTCCAAACGTGGCCTGCCTACACAATTTTTCCCTTCTACCTGTCCTTCCAATATTAAAGCGACTATTCCAGGATGCCTTAGTATGTGGCCTATAAGTCTGTCTCTTCTTTTAACTATATTCTTCCAAATGCTTCTTTCTTCATCTATTTGCCGCAATACCTCTTCATTTGTCACTTTATCCACCCATCTGATTTTTAACATTCTCCTATAGCACCACATTTCAAAAGCTTCTAATCTTTTCTTCTCAGATACTCCGATTGTCCAAGTTTCACTTCCATATAAAGCGACACTCCAAACATACACTTTCAAAAATCTTTTCCTGACATTTAAATTCATTTTTGATGTAAACAAATTATATTTCTTACTGAAGGCTCGTTTAGCTTGTGCTATTCGGCATTTTATATCGCTCCTGCTTCGTCCATCTTTAGTAATTTTACTTCCCAAATAACAAAATTCTTCTACCTCCATAATCTTTTCTCCTCCTATTTTCACATGCAGGGGTCCATCTTTGTTATTTCTACTACATTTCATTACTTTTGTTTTGTTCTTGTTTATTTTCATGCGATAGTTCTTGCGTAGGACTTCATCTATGCCATTCATTGTTTCTTCTAAATCCTTTTTACTCTCGGCTAGAATTACTATATCATCAGCAAATCGTAGCATCTTTATCTTTTCACCTTGTACTGTTACTCCGAATCTAAATTGTTCTTTAATATCATTAACTGCTAGTTCCATGTAAAGATTAAAAAGTAACGGAGATAGGGAACATCCTTGTCGGACTCCCTTTCTTATTAGGGCTTCTTTCTTATGTTCTTCAATTGTTATTGTTGCTGTTTGGTTCCTGTACATGTTAGCAATTGTTCTTCTATCTCTGTATTTGAACCCTAATTTTTTTAAAATGCTGAACATTTTATTCCAATCTACGTTATCGAAAGCCTTTTCTAGGTCTATAAACGCCAAGTATGTTGGTTTGTTTTTCTTTAATCTTCCTTCTACTATTAATCTGAGGCCTAAAATTGCTTCCCTTGTCCCTATACTTTTCCTGAAACCAAATTGGTCTTCTCCTAACACTTCTTCCACTCTCCTCTCAATTCTTCTGTATAAAATTCTAGTTAAGATTTTTGATGCATGACTAGTTAAACTAATTGTTCTGTATTCTTCACATTTATCTGCCCCTGCTTTCTTTGGTATCATAACTATAACACTTTTTTTGAAGTCTGACGGAAATTCCCCTTTTTCATAAATATTACACACCAGTTTGTATAATCTATCAATCGCTTCCTCACCTGCACTGCGCAGTAATTCTACAGGTATTCCGTCTATTCCAGGAGCCTTTCTGCCATTTAAATCTTTTAATGCTCTCTTAAATTCAGATCTCAGTATTGTTTCTCCCATTTCATCCTCCTCAACTTCCTCTATAACACCATTTTCTAATTCATTTCCTCCGTATAACTCTTCAATATATTCCACCCATCTATCGACTTTACCTTTCGTATTATATATTGGTGTACCATCTTTGTTTAACACATTATTAGATTTTAATTTATGTACCCCAAAATTTTCCTTAACTTTCCTGTATGCTCCGTCAATTTTACCAATGTTCATTTCTCTTTCCACTTCTGAACACTTTTCTTTAATCCACTCTTCTTTCGCCAGTTTGCATTTCCTATTTATAGCATTTCTTAATTGCCGATAGTTCCTTTTACTTTCTTCATCATTAGCATTCTTATATTTTCTACGTTCATCCATCAGCTGCAATATATCGTCTGAAACCCAAGGTTTTCTACCGGTTCTCTTTATTCCGCCTAAGTTTGCTTCAGCTGATTTAAGAATTTCCTTTTTAACATTCTCCCATTCTTCTTCTACATTTTCTACCATATCTTTTTTACTCAGACCTCTTGCGATGTCCTCCTCAAAAATCTTCTTTACCTCCTCTTCCTCAAGCTTCTCTAAATTCCACCGATTCATCTGACAACTTTTCTTCAGGTTTTTAAACCCCAATCTACATTTCATTATCACCAAATTATGGTCGCTATCAATGTCTGCTCCAGGGTAAGTTTTGCAGTCAACGAGTTGATTTCTAAATCTTTGCTTAACCATGATATAATCTATCTGATACCTTCCAGTATCGCCTGGCTTTTTCCAAGTGTATATTCTTCTATTATGATTTTTAAATTGGGTGTTGGCAATTACTAAATTATACTTCGTGCAAAATTCTATAAGTCGGTCCCCTCTTTCATTCCTTTTGCCCAGCCCATATTCACCCACTATATTTCCTTCCTTGCCTTTTCCAATGCTTGCATTCCAATCTCCAACTATTATTAAATTTTCATCTCCCTTTACGTGTTTAATTGCTTCATCAATCTCTTCGTATACACACTCTACCTCATCATCATCATGGGCGCTTGTAGGCATATAAACGTTAACAATCGTTGTCGGTTTAGGTTTTGATTTTATCCTTATTACAATGATTCTATCGCTATGCGTTTTGAAATACTCCACTCTCCTCCCTATCTTCTTGTTCATCACGAAACCTACTCCTGCCTGCCCATTATTTGACGCTGAGTTAATTACTCTAAAATCACCTGACCAAAAGTCGCCTTCCTCTTCCCACCGAACCTCACTAATTCCTACTATATCCACATTCACCCTATCCATTTCCCTTTTTAAATTTTCTAGCCTACCAACCTTTTTTAAGCTTCTAACATTCCACGCTCCGACTCGTAGAATGTTATTTTTTAATTTTCTGGTGACCCCTTCCTTAGTAGTCCCCACCCGGAGATCCGAACGGGTGACTATTTTACCTCCGGAATATTTTACCAAGGAAGGCGCCTCCATTGTTGCTATGTGAAAATGCAGAGAGCCACATTTTCTTGGAAAAAAAGCAGCTGTAGTTTTCCATTGCTTTCAGCTGCGCAGTACTCAGAGGACTGAGTGATGTTGATACGGCCGTTTAAGTCATTGTGACTCACGCCCCTAACAACTACTGAAAGAGCTGCTGCCCTCTTTCAGGAATCATTCCTTAGTCTGGCTCTCAACAGATACCTCTCCGATATGGTTGCACCTTCGGTCCAGCTACTCTGTATCCCTGAGCACTCAAGCCCCCTCACCAACGGCAAGGTCTCATGATTCATAGAGGAGGTTAATACAAAATTATTAAATTTTAATACATAAAAAAAAACGCAGATTATACTTTCTTACTTTTTTAATTATAAGATGAGGTCCGTTGTGGTTTTTATTTCATTCGGCCGGGCTTACATTCCTCATGTTCCGTCTTAATAATGAAAAAATTATGTTTTTTTAACATGTGTTTCAGAAGTCACTGGTCCTGTTAGAAGAAGATAATTTTAGATAGCGACTGTTGTACAATACAAATCAAATAGGAATGGAAATAAACAACATCCTTATGCCACTCCCTATATAAATTAGACTTTGCCTTTCTTCGTTTTCTACTCTTATTATAATCTCTTCATTCTTATACACATTGTAAATAACTTATCGTTTTGTAATAAAACTCGTAGTAATAATAATAATAATAATAATAGTAATAATAAAACGTCTTTATTGAATGATAAAATACAGAAAAAAAAATGGTACAAAAAAATTTAGCTGGCAAAATACCCATGGACAATATCCGTCTGGAAAGGTTGAGTTGGTAAAAAATATTATAAGCTAGCAATCAAATTATACAGAAAAGAAAAAGAATCATAATTCAAATTATAATGAAGTATAAATCAGTATAAATGAAGTGCATAATTATTATTAAATAGAAACAATTAGTAAATCAAATTCTCGTAATGTAAATGATATATACATTTAAGCAAAACGTTATAAAAGGTTTTAGATTTTATATTAACTATAAAAAGAAATACGAATTCTAATAATACATGAAAACAATGTAAGTGACACATTATCAGATAAAAACATGGCTGTCGATATAAATGAAATAACTTTTGAGGCAATGGATACCTAATTTTATGAAGAACCAGTTTTGAACTTTTGAGTAAACCAGTAAGGTAAAAAAGGAAGAAAAAATTCCCTATAAGATATAAAAAATAAATAAATTGAAAAATAACCACGTGGTCAGTTACGACTATTTAACTAAGTTATTTAACAACCCTCTTTGTGAAATACCTCGAGTATGGTTCGATCAAAATGGGCTATACAATTGACACGTCAATGAAGTGTGCAGTAAAGCGGAGCGGATCGTCAACGCTCTAAGTAGAATGATGGGGCTAAGTGGGGACCCAGAGCAGCTAAAAGAAAGCTATGGATGACAGCAGCGACTTCTATAGTATTGTACGCAGTGCCTGCCTGGTTTTCGGTACTAAACAGCAATAGGAATGTGAGATGATGACATCACTGCAGAGACGGATGAATTTAAGGATCGTGGCGGCGTACCGAATGGTATCGGCAGGAATCCTGGCCGGGGTACCGCCGATCCAGTTACCGGCTACTCAAAGGAAACGGATCTATGAGGCCATGGACAGGGAAGACGCCACTAAACTCTTGCTGCAAGAATGGCAAGAGAAGTGGAATGCCGCTACAACTGGGGCTTGGACAAACAGGCTTATTTCTGAGATAGAACCATAGCTGGGGAAAACACGATGACGTGGGGTAGGTACTATCTGTCACAACTCCTCTCAGGTCACGGAGGATTTGGTGTATACTTACACAGGTTTAGAAGAAGGTAGTTCCCAAATTATGTGTACTGCGGTCATGAGGACACTCCCTGCCACACATTTTTGAATGTGCACTGGGAGGATCTAAAAGCGAGATATAACACAAGAGATTATCCGGGAAACTATAACAAAGTATATGCTGAGAGGTAAAGAGGAATGGTTGATAATAGAGAGATTCGCAGCTGAGGTTATACGAGCAAAGGAAGTAGATTACAAGAAGTGGGAGGAGTTTCTTTAAGGGGGAAAATCTAAAACATAACGACCGAGACCCGGCTGCTGGGGCAGGACCCGGGAACGGCATAACCGGTCCCGGTGTCCCTGGCCATAGCGGTTAGAGGCAGAGGCAAAATGAAAATAAGGAAAAGATCTGGAACCGGTGAGCCGACCTGACATGCCGAACGTACTGCCGGTAGGCGGGGAAGCTCATTAGAATCGCAAGGACACTCCCCTGGGCTGAGTAATACTTGATTGTTGAGCGCCCCAGGGGAGCAGGAGAACAAGCAAACACACACACAAAAAAAAACTAAGTTTTATATATTATCAATAAAAATGTAGATAAAAATAATACATTGTAGAGCATTTAAAATTTTTAATTTATTTTAAATAAATCTTAACCGAGTGCCAAGTTATTTCATAATTTAGAAATTGGTTTTTAAATTCTGAAATATCTGCTTCATCAGAAACGAAAGTTTCAAACATTAAAAAAATATCGTGCTTAGCTACACAGTCTATAAATTCTACAGTTTCTAATTTTCCTAAAATATCCACACTACATTAAAAGAAATAATATTTATATAATCACAACTATTGATTTTTTCTGTATTTTTTCTGTATAGAGCAGTAGATGGCCATTCGGGAGAATCTGACCCACGTCGAAAACGAAAAACGTCGGCAATACTAGCCACTGGAGCAGGTTTTATTAATTTTTGACAATTCTCTCATTTCCCAAGGATTTTTTTCTGTATCCCTATTGAATTTCTTAAACATGTTTATCGGAACTATTAACTTGCATATCACTGTGGCAGCAGAATTAACACTCTAGTCATTTTTTTTAATAGATTCAGTATGGTCTGATTTCTGGTTTCGGATTCAAATCCTGGTCAGTCATGGCATTTTCACACGCCAAAAAATTGTCATCTCATCTCATCCACTGAAGCAATACCTAACGTGATCTCGGAGACTAAAAAAAGCTTTTCGAATGAATCCCGTTTCTTGGTTGAGGTCCGATTAAATAAATATTTTACTACCCTTGACCCTTGCACAGTTATTCGTAATTGCAGCTTTCTTTAAAATGGATTCAAGGGCCAATAAAACAGGGTGATTCTTATCAGGGAGTTTTCTGTATTTCAACTCTATTAATATTTTATAAAATTTATTTCATAAAAATATATTTTGGGATGGTACTGTAGGAAAATAAAATTCTGTTCGATTTGAGGCAGTGAATATAATATATTTGTTTCTACGCATTATCTTTGGTTTATCTATTTCTGTGTCATATATAATGAAATGAGATATTAATGGTAAAAATCAGTTTCTTTCTCTGAATTTAATGATGCTCACTTTCTAGCGAATCCCTGTGGCAAACATACTTATATTTCAATGGACTTGGGTTTTTGCAACACAATTGTATTTACCTGTTTTAAGATAATGGGACACTACTACAATACTCATTTTTGCTAGTAAACCTAGCATTTTATGCTTTTTTTTCTTAAAAGTGGTTATACCAACTACCAGTTGGTATACCAATTGTGGTTATACCAAAGTGGTACCAATTGGTGGATATACCAAGTGTTGTTGGTAATACTAATAACAATTATATGTATACGATTTCTTTTAATTGAATAATAATTGAATGTGAAAATGATTGTTTTTGTCCTATTTGTTGTAAATAATTTCCATGTCTTATTTTTTAAATAGCTTTTTATCTTTTTTATAAATATTACAATTATTGAAAAATGTCTTTTCTAATATTTTACATCAAGTAAGTTCGATGAGTTCGTATTTTGGTTAATGATTTCTCATAATCTTTATCTTTTTTCCATGAATTAAAATTTATAAATTTACGAATAACAACGATAATTTTAAGATGTTTAAATCACATGTAGATATTTTCATAGGAAAAAGTACTGAAAATATTTTTTTTTATATTTGGTAGTTATAAATTGGAAGGTGATCTTTCTTATTTAATTTTTGATTTAGATGTATGACCCCGCTATAGAATCCTTACGTTAACGGAAGTCTCATAGGCTATATATATATATATATATATATATATATATATATATATATATATATACACTGGTATATGGTATATATGTTTAAAAATATCATATGATTTTTTGACGGGTAGTTTTCATGTAAGCATGTTTATTTTTGCTCTTACTTGTTGGTGTTATTTTTTTTCTTTTTAACCTCCGAGACCACCGTTAGGTATTGCTTCAGAGGATGAAATGAGATGACAATTTTTTGGCTTGTGAAAATGCCATGCCTGACCAGGATTTGAACCAGGGACTTCCGGATGAAAGGCCGAGACGCTACCATTCATGCTACTGAGGCCGGCTGCTTCTTGTTACTTATTATTTATAAACATTTGAGAAAAAATCATATGATTTTTCTTTTAGATTTGTTTTAATTTGTTTAAATATATTTTCTATGAAGAAGTAGTAGGCATTTAAAGTTGTCTAATGATTAAGTTGTCACCTGGTCTACATCGATAAGAAAAAAATTTTTTCCTTCGTTGAAACTTTTTAAATGCAGTGGGGGGGACTACGAATAGTAATTATCCTATATTAAAGAACAGAAGTGTCACAGGCTATACAACTAATGTATATATGTGTGTGTGTGTGTGTGTGTGTGTGTGTGTGTGTGTTTAAATAAATTTAAAAAATTTGAAAAACGTACAATATATAAAAATACCATGTACAAAACTGTCTCTGGTACGCTCCTTAATTATTATTCTATATTTGTAATTATCCGATATTAAAGAATAATGTTTTTTTTTTTTGGCTTTCTTTTTGTAATATTTATCTCTGGTTTAAATATAAAATTTCTTTATGAGAATTAGGGCAGTTCGTTTTATATGTTATGAAATAGCGGGATCAACAATTATGGTTGATTATTAGCCCGGTAGAAATTGGTAGCGTGTGAAAAGATGCAATGCCTGACCTGGATTCGAACCCGAAACCTCATCATCAAATGCCGAAACACTACCTATTCAGCCACGGAGGTAAACAGTACAATTCTTTGTTCACCTTATGTTGATGTATAAGAATTTACGAGTAAATAACGATTCAAACACATTCGTACATCCAATTTTGTTTATCGTGACTTAGTAATACGTAGAATTACAGTTACCTAGTAATAAGTAGAAATAGTAAACAATTAGAGTTACAATTCAATTTTTTACGACCCAATTTTACTGTTCTTTTCTCTTTCCTCTGTTTTCGTATTTGTTTTGTCTTCGTATATTTTTCAGTAGTTATTTTATGCTTTGGTGTAACAGGTTTTGAAGTTTGTGTATTAGTTGCGAAATACTATTATAAGGTTTACTTATTTATGCTTTTCATTCGTTTCATTTTATTTATTTATTTTTTTTACTTTTATTTATTATATTATCTGTTTTTAGTAATAATAAATTATTAAAGTTCTTTGTGAAATCTGTTTACCATTATATTCTTCTCCGCCCATTTTTTAACTTTTTCTTTATGACTGTTATTATTTGAATTCGATCTTCCATTCATAGATAATTTAGTATATGTAGAAAGTAAAAAATATTATTTGTGTAACCTTTTATCTCATGCTGTGAATTAAATGCAGGATTTAGTTATTTTTAGTTAGTATAAAAATGAATTATTTAAAGGATGAGATGGGCAAAATTATTATTTTTTCAATTAAAAAAAAAAAAGAATTTTGGTTTAAATTTAATGGTTTTTAATTTTAATAAATTGTACATATATGCTGTGGACATAATATTTTCCAAATCACCAAATTTAATTTCTTGTGATTAAAAAAAAATTATGAACATTTTTTTTTAGGACTTTTCGAAGACAAATAAGGTATTACTTTCAGTCTCATGATGCTTGTTTGGGAGTGTGGCTGAAAATAAATTTTGTTTACGTTTTGAGGTGTTAAGAGTACGAGAATGCCATTCATTTAAATGAGGGTTTTCTTATACCTACATAAATAAAAATGTAAATGTTCGTTTGTTTAAAATCTTAATTCTCCGAAGGTTCTTCACAGATTGCGTTGAAATTTTGACACAACGTTGCATTCGAATACGCGCGTGTTTTTATATACCTACATTTATATACCTAAGATGTCACACCTGTGATAGGTAAACACATGCGTTTTTTGAAAAACTGCTCTATATGTTGGACGTAAAAGCAACACACGCTCTACTAAATATTTAACGATTCCATTTAAATGTTTCCGATATGTGTGTTCGCTATAGACTAAAAAACTATTGGACCGATTTACGCGCGGGGAAAAAGAAGGTACATAAAAATCGGTAAAGGGAAAAATCGAAAAAGAGAAGAAGGGGAAAATGGAAAAAAGAAAAAAGGGGAAAACGGGGAAAAGGAAATGAAAAGAGGGAAGAGGGAAAGAGGAAGGAGGAAAGGGAAATAAGGGAAAGAGAAATGTGGTAAGGGAAGGGGAAGGGAAGGTGAAAATAGAGGAATGGGAAAGGGGAAAATGGGGGGAATGGAAAGGGTATGTGGTAAAAATGAAAATGGGAGAAGGAAAGGGGGAAAGGGAAATGTTAAATTTTGTGAAGTTCCGTAATGTTCATTTTGTTAATGTTTTGTCAAATTTTCAATTGTGCTCATTTAATCTATATATAATATATATATATATATATATATACTCAAATCTAGTAATAGCGAAGCATTGTTGGGTCTGCTAGTATATATATATATATATATATTTTATGCCTGTGTAAAATGTGGCTCAAAAAATCTCCAAAACCACTAAATCAATTTCATTGACATTTAGATATGCTGACGTAATTTATCTGATGCTGTGAATGTGATAATTCGATGAAGATAGATTGAGTCGTTTTTGTTACGCACAATTTAACATTGAAAAAATTTGACCGGGACAAGTTTGAAATGTGGTTCGTTATGATGTTGCAAGTTGAAACGTTTAAGTTTCTTTATTTGCGGTATCTATTTTAGCAATATAAAACCAAATTAAAAAAAAAAATATTAAAACCAAATTAAATTTTAACTAAAAGTCGTACTTGTCGACTAAAGTCGACTAAAAGTCGTAGCACTGCGCAAGTGCTACGCAAGATTTTTCTATAATGGATACGAAAGTTATAAATTAAGTTTTGTCTAGTCAGTAAAAAAGAGTTTTAAATGTAGCCTAAGATGTAACAGATATGAGGAATGAGGAATATTACATCATCCGTTATAAAATAAAAATACTAGAATAAATGCTTAGCCGGTAGGAAACATTTGAAGAAAAATCTCGAAATATTTCCTTCGATAGTATTTCCAAATTCTATTTTATTTATTTTTTCCCTTAAATTTATTATTAAAATGCATCCGTAAATCTAAAAAAAGAAAAACAAACAAAAGTTGATATAAACCCTTTGATAAAAAATTGTTAAATGTATTTGTATAAAAATAATTAAAAATTTGTCGTCTTGTTTAAAATTTTGTATAGATATTTTTACTTTATGAATTTATAAATTTGTTTATTAAAATGTATAAACAGCTATCAGTTGATAAAAAAACAGAATTTACCAGAAGAGGTAACCCCCACATATAATTATCAAAAAATTGTCTACATACGTTGTTAAAAATTTTATTATTAAAAACGATTTTTTCCTTTAAAATCGTTTGTTAAATGATTCCTCTGCTAGTAAATCACAAAAATAAATGTTTTGCCGAAAGGGCTTGAGATATGATAAAAATGCTAAAAATATTTTTTTTCAAAAGTTGTAAAAATTTTATTGACTTTAATTTTTGACCTACTAAAACTCCGAGTATAAATAAAATATTAAATATATGTTATTTTCAGTAAAATGATTCTTATATATTTTTCCAGACGGTATTTTCATAATACAATTTTTTTTTCGGTTGAGGTCTTTTGTATTACATAAATTCTTTGTTTCTTTATTACATAAAAATAACATAATATAAATTCCATTTACTTGTAATTAAAAATAGCTAAAACAATAATAATTATTCTGAAAATCATATATCTTTAAACAAACAAATAATAATCAGAATCTATAAACTGCGCTTAAACATCTGCTGAAATACTCATGCAAAATTAATTACGATATTACAATTAAATTATTAATAATAAATTAACTGTTATCTTAATTGTTTACTTTTTTAGGAAATAAAATTAAAAATAATAAATATATCCGTTTGACTATTTCGCTTTACATATTATATACTAGCCGGCTCGTCTATACAGAACCAAGACCCTCAGGGCGCAGGTTGGTCCAGGCGAACCCCGGAGCCAACTCAGGGGTTTCTTGAGGCTTCCCGGGGTCACGGGACCTACCTTAGGATCGCAGAACTCGCTTCGCTTGCCATTCCCGTGTTATAGAGGGATGGCGCCTTGGACACTGGCAGAGCTCGTTTCGGTCGCCAATCCGGCCTACACATTACGCCGGCACCGTATAGTGTGGAGGTCCAGAGGGGTTCGCCCCCTGGACCTCCGCACTGTACGTTATCCTCATGTTTGTGAGAATAATACTGATAAAAAACAGTTAAAGTATTCAGGCTTTATAGAAACCTGAAAAAAAAACTAAATTACAAAAGACAGAATAATACTAGTTCATCTCTCTCTCTCTCTCTCTCTTTCTCTCTCTTCTCTCTCTTCTCTCTCTCTCTTTTCTGTTTAGCCACCGGAACCACCGTAAGGTATTACTTCAGATAATGATAGATATATATATATATATATGAATATAAATGAAGAGTAGTCTTGTACAATCTCAGGTCGACCATTCCTGTGATGTGTGGTTAATTGAAACCCAACTAGCAAAGAACACCGGTATCCACGATCTAGTATTCAAATCCATATAAAAGTAATAAAAGCCTTTACTAGGATTTCAACCTTAAAACTTTCGACTTCGAAATCAGCTGATTTGCAATGACGAGTTCACCACTAGGCTAACCCGGTGGGTTAGAATAATAATAGCTATGGTAATTAAAGTAAACACATCTTTGACGATGAAAAACTGAAAACTTATTTAATTTCTTTCTCATGGAGGCAGAAATATAATAAAAAATTAATATTTTTTTCCTTAATGACTATCTTTAATTTACAATTTCACCCTCCTAGAGGGTGAAGAATTCATGAATATTTTTAATATTTTAACCTTCAAGGGAGCTAGGGTCCCTTAAAACCTTCCATGGTGTAATACGAATGTACCCTGAAAATTGAAAGCAATCTATCGGTTGGTTCCTCGAGATTTTCGAAATGAAATGTATCTAAAAATCGTCTCAGTTATGCCAAGAAATATTGGTAAAAATTTGTTGTGATTGATCGAATAGTTTTTTGGTTTATCCCGAACAAATAGAAATTTTCTTCATCTTTATTTGACACTGTAGATTATTATTATCCAAACTAAAATATTATTAAATAAGTAGGCAACAATATATAAGATTATTACATATTTTTGGTGAAGTTAAACTTAATTAACAAGCTATTTGCAATACTTAAATGTAATTTTCTATGTGATTAAATAGACCTTATAATCGTAAAATTTTAACAATTTGTTATTTAGTCAAAGTATGATGAATATAGTTTATTAATGTTTTATATTTCTAAAAGATAAATTTATTGGTGATTTCAGCGTAAAATAAAACAACCGTAATCAGACATATAGCCATGAAAAATTGACAACGTTATACGTAAATGATTTCTTAACAGATAATCAAATAATATTAAGTCTCGCTTTCAAAGTTCATAATCCTTGAACACATTTTTTTAAATATTTATTTTGCTGTTGTTTCAGAAAATAACAGTAACAGAAATGAATGTTTTTGTTGAATTTTATAAATAAGAAACGTAAATTCATAAACTGAAAAATAATAATATATATACCTGTAATGTGAAAGCAATTAAAAAAGTATGGAGCGTCCAAAAAAAACTGAAAATTAGGAAACCAGTAGTTATAAAATTGCACCATCTTTCATGGTATTGAATAATCTATATAAATAAAAATTTAAATGCTCGTTTGTTCAAAATCTTAAATCTCCGAAAGTTCTTCACCGATTACTTTGAAATTTTGACACAACGTTGTATTCGAATACGCGCGTGTTTTTTTATGCCTACTACTTATATACGTAAGATGTTACCTGTGAAAGATAAAAACATGCCTGTTTTTAAAAAAAAAACAGCGCTATCTGTTGGACGTAAAAGCAACACACGCTATACGAAATATTTTACGTTTCTATTTCAGTATTTCCGATGTGTCCGCAACAGACTAAAAAAACTACTGGGTCGATTGACGCGCGGGGAAAACGGTAGAAAGGAAGAAATCGGAAAAAGGGGAATAGGGAAAAATCGAAAAAGGTAAAAGAGAAGAAGAGGAAATGGAAAAAATAAAAAGGTGAAAAGGAAAACGGGTAAAAGAAAATGGAAAGGGGAAGGGTGAAAGGGAAAGAGAAATTGGGGAAGGAATGAAAATGGGGATGGGTGGAGGGGGAAATTGTGTAAGGAAGGAGGAATGGGGGAAAGGTAATGAAATATTGTAAAATGAGAATTGGAGAGGAAAATGGGGAAAGGAGAAAAGGGAGAAAGGGTAAAAGGGAAAAGTTAAATTTGTATATATATATATATACACACAAGATTGTCTTGACAAAGTTAATGAAGAATTTAAAGAATGTGTACTAATACTGACGAAGAAAATATTAACATATTTGGCTTTGCTGATAATATTATTCCGATGGCAGAAAATTAATTAGACTCGAATAGTTTTCTCTATTAGATTGATTAAATGTTGGAATGGGGAATGTAACATGAAGATAAAATATTTCTAAAACAGAAGCGGTGGTATGTGGGGAAAAAATATTAAAAGTAACTCAAGAATAGCAGATACTCGTATTTCAGGAAATAAGGGAATTTATTTTGATGAATTGGGAAGGTTAAAGTTACCAAAAACGATTAATCGAAGTGAAAAATATGTGAGAAACAAAATTAATAGGCTAACACAGCATTAACAAGAAACGGATAACTAATGGGATTGATATTTCAAAAAGGAAATGGTTATTAAATTTGAAATAATTATTTACGGAGTTCTGAATTGTATAGATATGAGACTTGGTTAATATATATCTTAAGGAGTTCTTTTAACAGTTTTAAAATGTAACATTATCCTAAAGTAGTGTAAAAATAAATAAATAAAATTAAAAATGAAGTTCTAAGTCGGGGGAAGGCAAAATGTGTTTATTAAAAAGTTTAGTTAGCAGAAAGGTTGAACTTCTTGGATACACTCGCCACGAAGGGTTGCTTAAATTAGTATCCGGAGGAAGAATTGAGGGGTAAAGAACAAAAGAAGGACCCAGATTAGAGTATATTAAACAAATAATGGATGATGTTAACTGTGAAACATGAGAAGATTAAAGAAAGCTAAGAAATGATTATAGTGGACGACTGCTGCAAACCAATCTAAACATGGTATAAGAAAATACATATTTATACATGTGTGTGTGTGTGTGTGTGTGTGTGTGTGTGTGTGTGTGTGTGTGTGTGTGTGTGTGTGTGTGTGTGTGTGTGTGTGTGTGTGTGTGTGTGTGTGTGTGTGCGTGTGTGTGTGTGTGTGTGTGTGTGTGTGTGTGTTTGTGAGTGAATGCGCATTGGCGCACTTCAATAATATCTTCAACAAAATAACTGTTTGAAAATGTTATCTTCCTCTTTAACTGAAGTAAAAACATTTAATAATTTTTGTTGTTAGTGATAAAAAATGTAAGTAATAATACAGGCACAAAATTTTCGGACTGCATAATTTTTACTTTCCCGTCTAGGTAGCGCTAGAATAGAGCTATAGCTCTAGAAGGACAACGACTGTAGTCGATCCAATTTGGACATATGCGGTTTTCACCGGATATTGACGTTTTGACACCTAAGGAACCTAAAAAACCGGATGGAAATTTTCCGGATGTTAATGTTCGTATGTACGCGCGCGTACATGTGTGTGTGTGTGTGTTCGGTGTCGGCCACTAAATCACCTTATATCTCCAGAACTACTGGACTGATTTTGACCAAACTTGGTCAGGTTACTTCTATGTTTGGGGCATTGATGCAATTAAATTTTTAAATTAAAAGGTCAAGGCGGTGAGCCTGTAGAACAAGGTCACCCTTATTATCTCAAGATTTCGTGTAATTAAGATTATAATTTTCTGAAGCACATTTATTAATCATTGAAAAATAATATTTTCAAAAAAAGTTTTTGCACTATCGCACCCTTAACTCCAAAAAATGCTGTTGCAGTCGATTGTTATGTTGTGACGTCACCGGTGAACAGTAGAATTAAATAGATTAATAATTTTTGAAGTGCAAAAAAGTAACTCGTTCTGGCTGGGTCTCAAACTCGATCTCCCCGTCGACTCGGAATCTGGTGCGTTAAGCCTTGGGGCTACATCAGTGTGCCGACCGTACAAACGAAATTTGTTCTATGTAAGTTGTGAAATGACATTAGTTTAGTTAGTGCCGATCGTCGCCGCTAGTACCGCCACACCCACGCGAATCAAATACGGTATCCGCACGCGCGATTTAGTTAGAATCATTGAATTAAATAAACGAAAAATATTTATAAAAAATCATAAAAATATTTTAAGTTAAGTTGTGTAAGTATGTGTGTGTAAACGGTACATCAGAAACAACCCACAGCTGTCAATTGTTTTTTGTGACTTTTGTTTTTTGACAATTTTTTTTTGTCTTTTTTAAGAGTTTCAGCTATTTATCTAATGATTTGAACAAATGAAGTATCATCTTGTCCGCAATAAAACACAAAATTTTATTTAATAAGACTGAATTCGTTAAAAGTAATATTTACGGAGCTATTTATAATTAAAAACTTCTAATAGCTTCCATTTTGGAATTTAAAAATGTTTTAATTTTTATTTTGTAGAAGATTTTTTTTTTTGGTACATGTACATAAAATTTCATTAGAATGTCTCAGTCCGTTCTTAAGATATTAATTTTTATTGATAAAAGAACACAAAATGGTGGACAGAGAGAAAATGAAGAGAGATGACATTTATCCACACGAACCTTTTTGCTTTTATAAATTAAATCAGTCCCTTAAGTCTGGCCAACATCTTCCTGGACATGCTGTGAGTGTGTGTGTGTTTTTGTGATTGGGTGTGCGCGCGCGCGCGAATATATATAATACATATTGATTAGAATATATTTACAACGGAAACAAAAGAGAAATTTTTTCTACAAATTAAATTTAGACCATCAAAATCGGTTCGTTTAATGAATAGAGAACTTGAAAAGGCAAAAAAAAAAGAAATAATAATAAAGATAAATAAATAACAAATAACATAGGGTCCGAATTGAGTACCGGCATTTTACCGTTATTTTATTTTTTTGTATTTGAAAATTACTGGGTGTCTTGTTTCATGCTTAACTTATTAATTTCTTGTTAAAAAACCATTCAGCCGTAAATCTAATAAAATATATTACCGTTAAAACGGTTCTAAATTTAAGCAAACAATAAATTAATAATTATTATTATTATATATTTTTTTAAATGTGTTATTATTCACCATGTTTGATGTAAGTCCGATAAAATGTTTTACGGGTAAATTCTATTAAAATGTACGTGAAATTGATTTGATTTTAAAAGTGCTTAACAAGTGTAACTATAAGCTTTACAATGAATTATTTCAATTATCATTGTAAGGTCATTGACCGCTAGCGTTAAAAAAAAGTTTGATTCATCATCACCAAGATCATTATTCTTTTTATATTGAATTGTATTCATTTCTTATTTTTAAAAGTAAATTATATTTTCAAATAATATTTTTTTTTTTTTTTTTTTTTTAATTTATTAATACTTTTATTCAACATTGTATTTTTTTTTTGCAAAATTACATTTTTCCTTCTTATTAAATAAATGGCGGAAATTTATTAAAAAATAAATAAATAAGTAAGTAAAATTAGGCCAACCATTAATTTCCGACCAAAAATAATTAAATTTTTTAATTATTTGACCAAATTAGACCATTAAGAATAATGGTCTCTCGCCAATATTGTTCAATTGAGCTCTGGAAAAGTAATTCAAGAATGGAATAGGAAAATAAAAATACTTATGATAAATGAAAATATAAAAATGGGATCAAAATCTAAATCCTTAATCATAATCGTTTTAGCATTTGCTGACTATCTGGCAAAATTCATTAAAGAAGCAAACATAAAAATTCAATAATTAGAAAACGTGCGAATAAAATTTATCTACAAATTACATACGAAAAAGCAAAATATATTTCCTATAATACAAGCAAAATCCAAACTAAGAAAACTTCAGAAAAATAATCAGTCAAAAGTGTCTAAAAATTTACATAAATATTTAGATGAAATAATTACCCTGAATGTTTTAGAAAAAAAAAGGAATAAATCCCGAATATATAAAATAGAAGTGGCTTGTCATCTTGTAAGAAACATTTACAATAAAAAATCCTTATCCAAAATCACGAAATTAAGTCAGAATAAAACCGTAGTTTTACGTGAAGCGATATATAGTGCAAAAGGCCTGCAAGATTTCTTAGGAAATTTTCCCAGTAAAAGTTAAAAAAAGAATTTTAGGAAAAATCTGGAAAATAAATACTCAAATATTTAGTTATATTTATAAATTAAGATCAAAAAAAATTTACAAATATTTTGATAAAAACAGATTACACCATTTGAAAAAGAAGGCTCAGATTTTATGGTCACATATATAGAATGGATGAAACTAAAATTTAACTTCTTCGAAAAAAAGAAACGAAAATAAGCTGGTTTAAAGAATTTAAAAATATTTAAAATTATATATTTCCAAAAAAATAATTTTTTATAGAAAATCATTCAAAAAACTAGATGCAACTAAATTCCCACGGAAACAATAAAGGAAACACACTGGATGGAATTATGAAAACAAAAAAAAAGTTAAAGGAAAGAATGAAGAATTTTGGAAAAGAAAATGTCAGGAGTATTCATGAGTGAACTTTTGATGACCTGATCGTATAATATGAAAAAATAAATTATTTAGTTGACATTTTTAACTGACTTCATGTAATGATGCTTATAGAGTTGCGAGCCGAGCCGGTAATGAAGTGTTCGTAAATCAAATTCGCAAAATTAGGACGGTGTCCAGAACCACGTTGGACAGTTCATTTAGACGATGCCAAACAAAAACATTCTTGAACTGTTCTACCGTTCGGTTTGAAATTGGTTTTTACAATGAACACTAAGAAATTCTCAGTTTTAGTTTGGTCAGAGTCGTGCCAGGTTCATAGTGTTTACCTATTTGCAACCGGTTCTATGTAGCTTAATTTTAACTATTTTTTTTTATAAATGTTTATTTACATTTTTACAATTAATTATGGCGGCGTGGACGTAAGAGGAGTCACTCCATCTCATAAAACATTATAAAAGCTTACTCCCTTCATGAGATATAAAGCATGAAACCATTATATCAGGTTTAAAAGTATTAAGCCTTTGGTGTCCAAAATTGAGAACACATTCATTGTTATTGGAAAATTACATTATGAGACTATATATGCACTATTTTTTCGATGACCCATTTTTCTGGCAATACCGTAATCCCGTCGCTATAGAACGTCTGTGGTTTCCGGTCAAAAAATTGTGACACCTGGTTTTCACAGGCCTCTTTTGAAACTGACTTAACACCCTTCAGGGAGTTCTGCAGAGACCGAAACTAATTACAGTCTAACGGCGCCAGGTCCGGGTTATACGATGGCTGTATTAAAATCGCCCAGTCTAGTTCTTTCGATCTCTGACGGATCGTTGAAGATGTGGCTTTAAAGATGTATACGATCTGACGAGCTGTATACGATCCCCTTTCTGTTGACTAGTTCAGGCCGTTTCTTTTGAATTGCTAGGTGTAATCGCGCTAATCATCGATAATAAAGGGTTGAGTTTACCGTTCTGGCTGTTGGCAACAGCTCGTGATAAATTGTACCCTTTCAGTCCCACCAAAACACATAGGATAACCTCCTTGGACGCCAGTGCGGGCTTTGCCACACATCGTGGAGCTTCTCCTCGTTTCGACCACAATCTTTTTCGCAAATTGTTGTGGTAATTTATCTACTTTCTATCACTCCTGATCAACCGCTTCAGAAAAGGCTTGATTCAGTTACGTTTCAGTAAAGATTTTCAAATAGAAATTCGATCGATTAAATATTCCTGAGTCAGATCATGCGGCACCCAAACTTCGAGCTTCTTTTTGTATTCAGCTTTTTGAAAATGAGTTATCATTGTTTGGTGATGGATGATTAGGTCATTGGCAATGCTATGACTGCTTCCATGCCGGTCTTCCTCAACTTTTTCCAGAATACGCTAACGGCTAACTCTTACGTAAAAGGCTCAGTACTTTTTAGACTATCTATAAAAAATAATTGTTAGTGATGCGGTAGAGGGAAAGTTGTAATCTCGTTTTTCTCAGTGTATCCTCGAAATCAGAAGTCGACTGGCTTGTAAAATCTTTGTAATGACTACTTATAAATGTGACTTTCTCTCTGAGTTCAGTACCTAGCCAACAATTTTTTTTGAACAGCTCAGTTCACTATCAACGTAGAGGTCTATTTTTTTTCTATCTACACTAGCCCATTACTATGAGCGCACCACTTATCACAAGCATAGCTAAATTTTCCTCGCGGAAAATGACACACACGGTTGGACTACTAAATAATAACTAGTATTCATTCATTGTTGACTCGAGTCTCTTACGAAATCTGAAAACGAAATCTACGGTGTGCATTACGAACTCTTCACGAACGGTTTATTATAAGTTCGGCTCATAAAATATATGAACCTTAAAGGAGTTTGTCAGTTCGACCCATAGCGTTTTTTTAATGAATTTTCAAGCCTAGATCGATTTAGATTATTATTTATTTGCTGTCAGTAACGACAGGCTGATATCATTTTTTTATAATTAAAATACAGGTTGAACTGTGTAATTTATGAAAAAAATATAATCTTATCGGGATTCGAACTTGAATTTTCCGAATGATCGAAGCAAATTTTGATGGTTTTTTTATTTTGTAGAGAATATTACTCAAGTAGTCTTTCTAAGGTTTTTTTTAATTTATTCAAAGAAAACATAAGATTGTCTACAAAGACAAATTTTACATATTGTCTTTTTTTCTCTTGGTATTCTTTAGTACTGGGCTTTTATAATGTTTGATGTTCTACTCCCTTAGGAGATATTTTATTAAAAAAATTTAACGGTGTCGAGGATTATAGTCAATAAAATTTATCAAAATTTCATACTAAAAATCTTTGGAATTTTGACCAGGTTCCTCCTTCCAACTAATAAGCAGTATTTGGAAATACGAATACAAATAATGAAGTATTTTAAACAGTTAATTTAATTATTAATATCTGTTTACGTAATAATTTATTTTTCGAAACAAAAATAACCCCTTATGTCGTTGTTAATCATTGTTAATTAAGAAAAATAATTAAACATTTTTGAAAGTCAATTTGAGCGTAAAAAATTTTAATTTATAAAATGAAAAGTGATGATAATGGTAAATTAAAATGTTGGACTTGACGTCTTAATGAAATATAGGGAAAGCGATCGACTGATAAATTGAAACAAGGGTGATAATGTAATAAAGGAAATAATAAGAAATAGCGTTTAGTAATGATTGAAAAGAAAATTAGAAAAATTTACGTAGGGTAGGTATGCTTTTCCCTTCCCTTTCTTGAACTTCATTGTTGTTCTTTCTTTTTCCCTTTCTTCTTTATCTTCTTCTTCCTACTTTCTACTCTTTCTTTGAAATTTCGGATTTACCCTCTTTAATTTTCCTTCTGTTTTATCTTCTTTTTTATTCCTTTTTTCACTTCTCATTGTTATTATTTGTTCTTCATTCTCGGCTTACCATTTCCTGTTTTTTCTATTTTTCTGTTATATTTTCTACTTTTATGTAATTTCTATTTTCGGGTTTTCTTAGAAAAATGAAAACATTTGAAAAAATATTTGTATTTAATTTACTAAGAGGTTGGCATCGTTGGTATTAATACAACTGTATAAGTTAAATTTCCACTTGCCAACAATTTAAAAAGTGTAAATCCTAGTACTCTCGGAGCTGTTGCTCCATCTTCAGGGATTTTCAGGGATGCTAATTTAAATTTAAATCAATAATCGTTTTTAAAATTAAACCGTTATGTTTATAATACTTGGTCGTCAAAAATAAAATTAATTAGTACATCAATAAGACAGTAACGTCATGTTTGTAAGATGTTTGCGACTATTATCTTATAATATTATTATAAATAGCCGCATATTATAGAGACCGACTATTATAAACATAACAGTTTAATTTTAAAAACTATTATTGATTTAAATTTAAATTAACATCCCTGAAAATCCCTGAAAATGGAGTAACAACTCTAAAAGTACTAGGATCTACACTTTTTAAATTGTTGGCAAGTGGAAATTTAATTTATACAAATATTTGTATATTTTAATTATGCGGCTGATATAATTCTATTTATTATTTTTTTTATTTCTCTTTGGGTACTTCAGATCGTTTAAATTTTTCTAAGGAGTATAGTTTGCATCCAAAAAAAAAAATTGGCACATTTCATTAAAATTTAATAAAGTTTTGCGTAAAAATTATGTTAAATTCTAATAATTTTTAATTTGTGTTAAATTTCATATCTGGCCTTATTTATTATTCATATTTTTTTTGCTTTATTTTCCTCCAGTTATTTCTTTTTTCTCCTTTTTTTCATTTTAGATTTCTGTTACCTTATTTTATTTATTTATTTTTCTGATCTTTCCAATTTTTCCTTTCTTAATGTTCTAACTAATATTAAGGATTTAATCTTTGTGCATTACCTTTTTTGTTTTATTTTATAATTTTATTCCCTGACTATTTTTATAATAAATTTTATTCCCGACTACAATTTATCAGTTCATCTTGTCCAATCTCTCTGATTTTGCAAACACTGAGAATCAACCCAAATATGTGTAAAAAAATAACAAATATTTGTATATTTTAATTATGGGGTTGAAATAATTATTTATTTATTTATTTATTTACTAGCTGCAGACGCGTGCCGTAGGAACATCCTCCCCAGCTAGGCCATCCGAGCGGTTGCCCTGGCGGGCGTCGTCTCAAAATTATTGGGTGGTTATTAGGAGTCCAAAATTGATTATCTCGTGTAAATTTACACATTTGATATTACGATTGTTAAATTAGAAATTGAAACTAAACAATCGAAATTTTCCACTAGTGGTCGGTACATACCGATTATAGTTCATTATTTTACGAAGGAAAACAATTACATAAATAAACAAGTTTGAAGTGGACACCATATGACTTCCTTATACCCTTATTAAATTTCATATCCACATTTTTAATAGTACATAAAATTTTATTTCACTAATAACTTCTGATTTTTTTTTTTTGATATCATTGAATTATTATTTATTGTAAAACTTTTTTTACAATCAGAAGTTAATAATTATTAAGAAATCAATATATTTAAATTTAAAAAAAAAGTTTAAAAAAAGGAAATTAAATCAGATTCGAACCGATATGTTTCCCTTGTAAAATTCAAATACTTCATTAATTAAAAATTATTTATCTATAACTCTGGAATCAATTAAAATAAGTACCACTTACAATATATGGTTGAAACGCTCTCAGTGATTGCTTATTAGTGGAGTTAAGAAAAATTCCAAAATTCAAAGTTTTTGGATTTTGGACATTTTTGAACATTTTTGGTCAAGTTGATTGCAATCAACACGGGAGATTCACAACTACGTGTTACAACAGTCCTAAATACGAAATTTCAACATACTACGACTAATCGTTTTCGAGTTATGCGAGATGCATACGCACGTACAGACGTCACGTCGAAACTAGTCAAAATGGATTCAATGATAGTCAGAATGGATATTTCCGTTGAAATCTGAAAACCAAAATTTTTCGCGATTACAATACTTCCTTGTATTTCGTACACACATACAAATTCCCTTTAGTAGGGTAGGATTTGGATACTTCAGATGATTTAAATTCTACTCATGTGTAACCTATAGTCTATCTTCAAAACAAACAAAAAAATTGCCTGATTGTATGGAAAATGAATTTAACGGAGAGTTTTGTCTAATCAACAAATTGTGTTAAAATTTTAAATTCAGTTTTTTTATATAAACGAAACCTTTTTATTTTATTTTTTTTACTTATTGTATAATTTGTTCATTAAAACAAAATTTCCTTCTTTTCAAAGAAAAAATAAATAGTATTTACAAAAACTATTAAATACGTTCACTTTTGTAGTGCTGTATAATAGAAAAAACTGTGAAATATATCCTAATTCATATTTATTAGTTCTGATTTAACGGGAATAAAAATTAAAGGGCAACTGTAAATTGGGATTTCTAAAAGCCTAATGAAATTCTGTCGAATCAGAGAGAAAAAAAGGAGTGCAATAGTTGGGTAGCCAATGACTAATCTAATTGCGGTAGATAGGTAGCTCTAAAATGACAAGGTCGTCTGTACATTGTGAGTGACCGTTCTACTGACTACTTGACTAGTCAGTAGTTTCTTCATTAATCCAACAATCTTTAACCTTTTACAACCGGTTTACTAGTGGAACCTTGTGTAGAGAAAGAAAAAAATTAATTTAAATATAAGCTTGTTCTCGTACATCATTCCTAATTTTAAGCAAAATTTTAGTAGAATTTAATATTATAAATTTAAAAAAAATATTTTTTAACCAATTTAGATTATTCCCAGTTTACCTTAAGAAAAAAAATTTGATCTGTTTGACCCGTTTAGAGCTTTTTATACCGATAATTAAATTTACGATCCTTTAAACGAAAAATAATGTTATCTATATAGACCTTTGAAATCATTCTTAATTATTTTGTGTTAATCATTGCTCAGTATCGTACAGCGTAAATTACATACATCCTGTAGTCATTTGATGTTCCAAGTATTTTCAGTGGAAACTATTTTCATGTGAAATTTCAAGAAAATCGTTATTTGAGATAAAATAATTCATATACTCGCATTTCAGACATCTTTACTTTGTTCCTGGAAGTAGTTGACGACGTTTCTTTGTATTAGCTAATTAATTTAATAGTTTTTCTTCATAACTTTATCATTGTTTCTGGGACATTTCGTTGCTTTTTTGTTTCTACGACCTTTTTTTTTATATTTCTTTTGAACGGCTTTTATCATGTGGTTTTTATTATATATTTTTAAATCATATTCATTTTAAATAAAGCTTAGTTTAAAATAAAATAAACTTAAAAAAATAAAATTGTTAAAAAGTTATACTATTCAGTTTTTAAGTATTACTTTTTTTGAAGTCTACACTAAACAAAGGGGTTGGTATGTTGTCTCTTTTAATTAAGCGTCGACTTTAAAGAATCGAAATGTAATATTATTTTTTAATAAAATCTTTTTAAGTAAAAAATTACTTTTTCTACATAAAATATTGTTATCCTGTCTTATGTCATTATAAAAAGCACATTTTAGTGAATAATTTCAGAGAACTAATATTATGTTTTGATAATTTAAGCGAATTTTGTTAAAAAAATATTTAAGTAATCAGGAAAAAAAATTCATACTAAAGAAATACGAGTAAATATCACACTATGAATGACCTCGATCTATAAAGTTTTACACGACTGCAATTACAGTACTTTAAAACTTTTACTTAATCTAATTACGTACACTATTATAACGTATGTTTATTATTACTCCTATTAACACCTGTGATATTGATGATAATTTCTATTAAAAAGAGAATCTTTTGTGATTAAAATTATTTATAATAAAATTACTTAATATAATAAAATGAGAAGATTATTAAGTAGTAGTATGGTTTCTTAAACAAGTTACTTTGTTTTATAAAGGTTGCGTGTTTTCCTTTATAAAATCTATTGTTAGCCAATAGTCAACACTGAATTATAGGGTATGAATAAAGAAGGAATTTCTTAAAACTCCGGTAATTTTATATTAGTCTTTTTACTTGTTAGTTTATCAATTCCATAAATAATTCATTATGAAAAACAGGTATTTTCCTTTTAAATTATTTAACAAGAATTACCACCTATTTTATTTTTCACCTGTCGTATTTCACGATAAGGAAAAAAGAAGTTAGTTTATGACCGGTTAACTCCATAATGGAATACTGATTCTTTTTTTAATTAACTATTTTCAGTCTGTGACGTAATAAAACGTTCACGCATATGTTTTCAAAAAATAATATTACGTTCTATGTCTTTTACTACTTTTTTTCTGTTGAAACATAAAACTTAGTTCATGTTTTAGCCACTGTTAGTGTTAAAGCGATATATTATTAGTTTGACTTGCAATAGAATTAATGTGTAGATAAATTTAATATTGCCATTACCACACTATTTTCTTATTTATAAACTAGCCGGTTAGTCTAGCCAGAGAGCCCCGCCCCGCCCCTGGACCATCAACGCTTTCGTATCCTAATGTTTGTGAGAATATTAAGTATTTTACAGATATTCATTAAAGAAAAAAAAGAAGTTATTTTACTTAATTATATTTCTGTTGCCAAGGTGACAGACATAGAAGTAAAAGGATTAATACATTTAATCCTTTATTATACGCTATATATTATTGCTGAATGAGTTCGACGCACGTGGCACTTACTAACCTTATGGTGGCCCTGAAAAGGGCCGTCTTTGTCGTCGATTGGCTTCGACAGTTCGTTGTAATTGCTAACCTTAGGGTAGCCCTGAGAAGGGCTGTTGTCGTCTAATGGCTTCCACGGTTCGTAATCCGTAACTTTGAGGTGGCCCTGAAAAGAGCCATTTTTGCGTTAGTTCTGAGAAGTGCTATTGGGTCCGGAAGCTGGTCTCCGGTGAAGTTGGGGAGTTGCTGCTTGTCCATTAAATTCTGACCGGGCTTTCCCTCAGCGGCAGTTGGGTCCCCACTACAGCGTGGCAGTGGTGGCCTCCAGAGCCCGGCAGTGTCGGTCGTCCTTCGCCGGCGTGGCCGAGGCGGTTCTCCCCGAGCGATCCCACGCTGGGCCGGCTACTGCTGCCGAGTCCGCCGGCCAGGGTGGCGAGCCCTGGCCGGCGAGCTGGAGCTGGAGCGGGAAGGTAGCGTTCGCGTCCAGCGAGTCCCTCGGCGGGCCGGCCAAGCCTGCTGCTCCGGCGGGGATGTTGGCATCCGCCGGGAGGTCTCACGTCGTGCCGGCCAGGGAACTTCTTCTGTCTTCTTCTTCTTCTTCTGCAGATGGTGGTCGATGATGAATTGCGTTCATTCTCATGGTGAACGCTCTTTTATTGGCGCCTGAGGGTAGTAGGGCTGCAGCGCCGCTATGGTGGGAGAACTGCGCGGTCATCTGCGCGGCAGTAGTGATGCTGTATCAGCGCGTTCTTATACTGTGCGCCAGCGCATCGGAGTTGCTATACTGTGTTCGGCCGCCGATATTAAATTAGGAATATATGTGGTATCAATGCACATTGTTATTATCAAGAAGCTTCTATACTTATTTATTTTTATAAAATTACAAAAAAAAACTTATGTCCAAAATAGTTATATTTTTAACAAAAAGTAAGAAAATAATATTTGTGATAAATGTTAATATAAACAGCGTACTATTTAGAGCACACGTAAAATTTATTTCTTGGTTGTTGTTCAATTTTTATCCGCTAGATGGTACGCTTCATTCAAAATAATAATGTGAGCACATCAGCAAACCAACGCACCATAGTTTTTCTTATTTATAAATTGGAAAAAAGGTTATTTACTGGAAATGTAAACTTTTATGGCCACTTCTACTGTTAAGTCACGGTCTGTTAAGTCATGGTCATTTCTTACTTTTACATCGTCACTAAACTTTATGAAAATAAGATATAAAAAATATAAAAAGGAAATATGAAGAGAAAATAATAGTAAAAAATACTGACAGACGGAACACTATGAATGAGTATTTATAGAATAGTCGGCCTCCGTGGCGCGAGTGGTTGCGTCTTGGTCTTTCATCCGGAAGTCCCGAGTTCGAATCCCACTCAGCCATGGCATTTTAACACGCTACAAATCATTTCATCTCATCCTCTAATGCAATACCTAACGAAACGGTGGTCCCGCAGGTTAAACAAAAAAAAAAGAACTTATAGAATAACAATAAAAAACGAAAACAACAAAATATTTTTATTGGGATTACACCCAATTAAAAGCGTAAATTTAGTTAAAAATATAAAATATTCTGAAGTCTCCAATCTAGACTTAGTGCACGCCATACTTACGATTTATTATTAGTACAAGTCAGTTTTATTTTATCGTATGTAATTGATTCTTATTTCAAGAAAAATAGAAGATTCACTTTAACAAATCAAAGAGATATCATCGCATGTGAGTATTCCTGGTTTAATATTCTTAAAACTGAAAACTTTCGCTGAAAGATTTTTAAGAAATCTAAAATTCAAACATTAATATTCAATTTTGGGACCGAAAATCGACATTCAAAATCAATTTTGAATATAATTTCCATATTGTTGAATAATAACTCTAACTCTAAACTGTTTAGAGTTAACTCTTAACTCTAAACTGGAATATGTAAAACAAATTGTTAGGGATGTAGGATGTAGGGGGTATACCAAAATGAAACGACTAGCACCAGATAGGGAATCTTGGAGAGCTGCATCAAACCAGTCAAATGACTGAAGACAAAAAAAAAACTATAGATCTGTTAACATATTTAACGAAATGATCACTAAAAAAAATTTAATTTAAATTAGTAATTTCAAAAATTTTATATTCTCTATGTTGAGTTTATCTTTCTTAGCACTAGTCTTTTATTATATTTTGACGCGTTTCGGAATAACTCCATTGCCAAAACTTATTATACTAGTACTTTCTGTTAGTTTTTATATAACGTTTAGTCAACGCTCCTCCCATTATTTGACGTCATTAATAAGAAAGGTATGTCGTCAAATAAAGGGAGGAGCTTTGACTAAAAGATATATAAAGCCTAACAGAAATTTAAAAGTAGCAGTAGAACAAGTTTTGACAATGGAGTTATTCCAAAACGCGTCAACATAGATATAATAAAAGAATGAAGCTAAGCAAGGTAAACAGTACTCAACATAGAAATCATAGTGTTCTTAACAGAAAATATAATAATAATTAATATTTAATAACAACGGTTTTATATTCTAGTTCTAGATGCATTTTACTTGATTTTTTTAATATTATTAAAAATTATAAATTTTTTTTTTCCCATAAACTGTTTTTATGTATTAGCCAAGTAATATTAAGAAGAAGTATCAAATTAACATGAAAACTCCATGAATAATTCTATATCGGATGATTTATCCGGTGACAGACAAGCACAAATTCTGTAATGAAAATAAAAGAGTAAGTGAAACGCTGTAAATAAAATACGAGTATATCGTATTATCTTAAAATACAAACAATTAAAATCATTTAATATAAAATTTCTGTGTAACGATCAACAAGTGATTTTAACTGATGGTATCTTTTTTGTTAGTCGAAAACTATTTTATCAATTGTATACTGTTCATGTTTACAAAAGCGGAAGATATTTTCTAATAATACTTGCG
This sequence comes from Lycorma delicatula, assembly GCF_047948215.1. Classification (NCBI taxonomy): domain Eukaryota; kingdom Metazoa; phylum Arthropoda; class Insecta; order Hemiptera; family Fulgoridae; genus Lycorma; species Lycorma delicatula. The sequence goes on from NC_134464.1 coordinate 63,668,039, forward strand.
TTTTTACCTTCTAAAACCCGTTAGAGTTACAAAAATATGTTTTCATTTATTAATAAAAACTTTGAGATAATCAATTAAAATCTAACTCGGAGATTTTGAGTGAAGAAAAAATTGCATTGAAGTATGTACTTAAAGTTGAAGGAAATAAAGGGAATTTCAAAATTATAATTACCAAATTTTGTAACAGAATAACTTTGTTATTATTGATTATTTTCGTTTAGAAATACAGCATAGCTACATTAAAAATCGTTTAGATGTTGTACTTCCGCCCATTGTTATCGTAATTTGAGAGTTGCAAAAGGGAGAATGAATATAAGGAATATTTAATTGCAACAGAATAGATTCTGCAAGTTAAAAAAAGAGACAGAAAGTCTGAGTTGTATATACTCGTAAAGGGAGAAGAAATATTTAGTTACGTTTTATGACTCTCTTCTGAGTTTGCAGCGGTATTAAATAAAATATTAAGTCGGAGTTGAGGTATTTAGCACGACTGTGTGTGTGTGTGTGTGTCTGTGTTTTGGGAGGAGAGAATACTTTTTTATTTCTGTTTTATTGTGTTAGTAATAATGGATATGAAGAGAAATATATTAGAACAGAATAGTGGCCAAGTGCAACCAAGGCACGCTATACCACGCAACAACATGCAAACCTAACCGGCAGTTCAATTCCACCTTCAACCGCCGTCTCACTTCTCACACATATACATGCACATAAATTACACACCCATATACATGTACGTATATATATATATATATATATATATATGTATATATATATATATATATATATGTATATATAGTGTGTGTGAGAGAGAGAGAGAGAGAGACAGTTTACAGAAGAGAGAGAGAGTGAGTGAGTTGAACTGTACAACCTATTTAAAAAATGTTCAATGAATCCAAATTGGATTACATGAATTAATTATGCATAATATGAAATCCAGTTCAAAAAATAAGAAAAAGTAGTCAATTTTCATTTAATTCTAAATAATTTCCATAATGTCATATCATTCTCTATTTTTTAAAATATTTGTTTTATTTTTAAGGGATAAAAATATATTATTTCGAACAAATTCACCCACACATTAAAAATATAAATACTCGTCCCACTGCTTTCATCTATAACCAACGCTAAATACAGTTTAATTTATTCCACCCTCGCTCTTAAAAGAATGAAGGACTTTAATTCTTGAAATAAATTAAATACTTTGTGTGATAACTTTTATTTGATAATATGAAAAGAATTTTAAGAATTTTGTAAAATTAACAAATTTTAGTTGATTCTAATCATAAACTATTTAATTTTACTTTTTTATGAAAAAAAAGGTAATATATTGAAACTTTTTATGAACTAATACTTTTACGGTTTTTAAAAATCTTTTTTACCACTGGTTACATTATTTCAACACAAATATCAGTCATTTCTGTAATAAATTTAATAACGAAATATTTCATTCTTAATATCGAAATCAGTTAATTTGAAATATTAAATTCTTTTTTTCGAGATAGGCCGAATAATGCCCACATGAAGCAGCATTATACATTTATTTCTCTTTATTTTGGATATTTTCTTTCCTGATCTTCCAATAGATCTTCACTTTATTCTCTTTCTCTCTTCTAACCAGATGTTGATTTTTTTCTACCTTGGAAACCCTTGAAATCTTGTACCAATTTTCTGAACGTTTTTTATCTTGAACTATTTCTTCAGATATTTTCATTTCTTTTAGAGTTTTTTGAATAACATTTTGATTTAATAACTCTAGAGTTATTAAAGCACAGAGGGGTTCTATGCTTGCGCGAAAACTATATTTGTTGTGGCAGTTCGGTGAAGAATTGAGCAATAATATTAAAGGATCTACCTCTGTACAGTAGTATCATGAAGGTTTATAAAAAATATAGAGATGGGACTGGTTTCGCAAGCGTGTATGCCTATCCCACGCAAATCCGTAACATGTTCAAACTTATAACTTCTCATCTTTAACGAACCCTTTGTATGAGAATAAAATTTAAATCCTATATGTTTCTTTTTTTGTTAATATTTAGTATTGATGACAAAGAAATTCATCTTCATTTCTGTATTAAAATGTTCAAGAAATTTGACAGTAACAGTTTTACAAAATCGCTCACCATTACCTGTGAAGTAGCTTTTCATGTGTGTAGAATTGTGAATATCCACACTTCGCGGATATGAGTGACCGATATTTCCCATGCAGTGATGTATAAATGAGAAATTTACCAAAAGTGATATTGTTTTATACTATTTCAAAGGAATTCCCTTAAAGAGATAACATATCTGGACTTGTGAGAAAACTAGCTGATAATGAAACTAGTTTTAGAAGCAGGAGTGATTGATTACATCTCTCATTTAGACTGCCATCCTACTCACCACAATGGAATATGGCAATGCCTCAATGTAAATCAATGCCTCAATGTTAAGTTATAACAATGCTACTACGTTGGGTATGACGGCAGATCTTAATTATGTTTCTCTTAAGAAGATTCGTAAAGGGATACTGATTTTGTGCTTACACTCCTTAGTGAAGTCATGGAATTTCAAAATTACGTCTCTACTACTGTATAACTAATTATAATGTGACGTATTCAAGCGCATGATTTATCTTTTAATATTGTCTCATTTGAAAAAATAATGAATATTTGTAATTAATTGAAAAGAAAAAAATTGGAGCATTTACCTTTATGTTATTGTAAAATAATTTAAAATATCTTTCATAACTTGCTAATTGAAATTATTTCAAACAGAACAAAATTTACTAATAATTTTACGTACTTATAGAAACGTATATTTCATATGAAAATAACGAAATATGTTGATATGAGTATTACAGCTTTTTTTTTCAAATTTGCTCGAATAAAGACTAGCTGAAGCAAAATTTTACATTTATTTCTCTTGGAGTGTTTTTTCTTGATCATCCAATAATTATTAATTTTTTTTTGCTTTCTTTTTGCCTTCCCTCTTCTAACTAGACATTTTTTGTTTCTTTTATTGCCTTCTCTTATAAATCCTTGAAACCAGTTTTCTGAACACTGGTGTAGCATGTACTATTTTTTCAGATATTTTCTTTTCTTGTAGATATTTTGAATCTCTCCATTGATTTCCATTCTTCTTGTTGTAAATGTAATTGAAGATTTGTTTTGCGAGCCTGTTATCATTCATTCTCATAAGATGGCTGAAAAATTTGGCTGTTCTTTTTCTGATGGAATCTGACATTTTCTTTGTTTTATTGTACTTGTAAAAATCCTTATTACTTCTAAATTTGTATTCTTTTTCACCTATTTTTATTGGTCCTAGAATTTTTGTCAACATTTTCCTTTCTTTTGTGTTTTATTACATATTTTCACATGATTTCAAATTGAAAATGGTTTCCATCTGATACGTACTGGCCTTCTGTCCTTTAATTAAGTTTTAATTTGACATTTTTACAGAATTATCTCTCATTTTAACATTCGTAATTTAACGATCTCATAATTTTATTATATGTTTACATATGGAAATTTTTTATTCTCTTCAATTGTTTTACTTATTTCTCGTAGATTTCAGTTCCTTTCTATTCTGTGCTAATATTTTTATTTCAATTTTTTTTTTCTATATCATGAATCGTTAATTATATATTCTTATCTTTTTATTAATCTTTGTTTTCGTTTTGCCTTCTACTACACTCTATTAAATTACTAAATATATTAACCTTTGTTGCCAGAATATAGACGTACCAATTTTATTTTATTTTTATCAAATAAAACTTTTACAAAGTATTGTTAATTTTCTCAAAATTTCATTTATAATTTTATTTCTCATATTAACATACTTCTATAATATCACTTGTCAATAATAAAAGAAGAACCGACTTCCAGGTTCAGATTTCCTCACAATTTCGCAATTAGAAAACCATTGATTTTCAGAGTAGACCAAGCAATTTAAACTTTCTAGCCAGTGTGACTCTCTGCATAAACGCGTATGAAAAATATACTAATACAAAATTAATACATAAGCAACTGAGTTTATGTTGTCTGTTATCGATATTAAATTGAGCGTAACTCAAGAACGAATCCATAAATCTTCATCATACTTTCACATGCACAACGTTAGGTACACTATTGCAGCATATCTAAATTTTAGTGAAATTGATTTTGTAATTTTGGATATTTTTGAGCCACAAAATATTTTAAAATGTTTTTAACACTTGAGCGTAACTCAAGAACGACTGGACCAATCTTCATCAAATTCTCACATGCGTAACTTTAGATATAATATTAAAGCATATCTAAATTTTGGTGAAATTGATCTAGTAGTTTAGAAGATTTTTGAGCCACAATATTTTATACATGAATGGTATTTTCATACTCCTCATTCCTCAAAACGTAAAGGAAATTCAATTTCAGCCCCAATCCCACCGTGCGACCGAAATTAATACTGAATTTTTCTTCGAAAATTCGGTAAAAAAACGAAGAATAAATTCTCATAAAATGTCTAACACCCTTCTAATTATAGAATATCCATTCTCTCAATATTAATATCCTTCTACCTTGTGGTCAGATTTAAATTTAACAAAATAAATCCTTTTAAAATACAATAAAATGTATTAGATTTCATGATCGTATGTTAAACCGTTCATAAGATATAAAACTAAATATAAATCTGTATACTTGTATATACACAGAAACGTGTAACCTAGATTTTAGCATTTTTTTTTTAACAAAGGGAACTTCAAGAAAAACAAAAATCTGGTTGGATTATATTTTACCGCTGGTAATATTTTCTGTATTGTTCAAACTATTATAATCACCAGGAAAGAAGAAATAATATTGTGGTAATTTGTTTGTGATAAAACACTTTAATACTTTTATTGTTATTTTTCAGGAATATGAGATACATATTATATTTTGTAAGATAGAATAGTTATCCTTTTTGTTACGTAATAGATGCATAATGGTAATGATAAAAAGGGAAGGATGTTTTAAGGGAGTATATGAGAGAGTTATGGAATGGAAAGAGCTGTGTACATGTTTCAAGGAGAAAGATAGAGAAAGAGAGAACGAAGAAAGACACAAAATCAGTGAGCGAGACAGAAATAGGAGGAAACAATGCATTATGGTCTGTGGTACTATTGACGAGAACAGGACACAATAAACGAACAGAAAGGAAGCGATTGCATCGGGGGGTGAAATATGACCCTAACTCCGTTCACTCTGTTCTTCCTTTATTGGAGGGGGTATAACACAGCGTTTTAACCCCGCTTGCTCACCCACTATATCTTATCCCTTCATCTAGCCCTTATTTTGCGGGACTGAAGTGGATAGAAAACTAAGGGCAGCGAATGTTAGTTACTTCTTTTATTAACTTTGTTTCTCCTCTCTTATTTTCTCTCTATTATTATCAGAATACCTTAAATTAAAAGTTAATATATTTATTATACAAGGGTGGATTTTACCCTTTACATGCTATTTTGCACGCCAATTCACGGTTTTAAATGCAAAATACAGAAATGAAATTAACTTTTTTTAAAGTTTTTTATTAATGGTCTTATTTTAAATCTAAAAAGAATCTTTTATCTAAATTAACTTTTTTTTGGAATTATGTCTATTAGTGCCTTTTTACCGTATGACCGTAATAAATAAAAATTCATCTCTTTTAAGATCTTCCTTTGTCTCTTTTACCTTAAGGTAAATATTGTAGCGTACATTTAGAAAGAATTAATTTATTCCATACTTAATACATGATTAAATATTTTATCATTATAAAAAAAAGAAGTTTTAACGGATTTTTTAACCATAATTTATCAAACGACATTCTTTCACTAATTGCTAAAAATTCTTCCACTATTTTTTCTTCGATTTATTTGGGTTACATTCAAGGTTAAATGATTATTAACCCAGGTATAACTAACGATTCCTTGAATTTGTTCATCAAATTCCACATATTATTGTTAAGTTTTGAATAACTTCTCATAATAGCCTAGTGAACATTAGCTTGCAATTTAGATCCGTGTTTACTCCTTACTTACTTACAAGGGATGCAACTATCTACGAGTACTGAGTAAATAAAGCTACATCAGACATTCCGGGGTAATTTCTTAGTAATTCTGTTCTTCTGCCGTCCACATATATATGTGTGTGTGTGGACGGCACCACATATATATATATATATATATATATATATATATATATATATATATATATATATATATATACTTACTTTTTATATACTATATATATACTTTTTTTTCTTTTCCGTCTAGCTCTATAGCAGAATTATAGCTGTACAAGGGAAAGTATTCCCAAGGGAAACATCCAGTTTGGGCATACGCGATTTTCACCGGATATCGACGTTTTGACTAAGGAACTCAAAAAACCAGATGGAAATTTTCCGGTTGTTAATGTTCTTATGTACGTATTTGTTCGCTGTTGGCCTCTAAATTACCTTATATCTACGAAACTACTGGACCGATTTTTGCTAAACTTGGTCAGATTACTTCTATAAATGGGGCATTGATGTCATTAAATTGTTAACAGAAAAGATCAAGGGGTTGAGACTGCAAAACTTCAAGGTCACCCTCAGTATCTCGATATTTCGCCTAATCAAGGTCATATTTTTCTTAAGCGCATTTGTTAATAATTAAAAACTAAAAATATCTGCAAAAAAAGAACATTTTTGAAAAATCGCATTCCCACCCCAAAAGCTGCTATTTTAGTCTTCTGCAATGTTGTAACGTGACAGGTGAGCAGTATAATTAAATAAATGAATAATATTTAAATTGTAAAGAAGTAACTCCGTCTGGCTGATTTTCGAACTCGATCGAGTTTGTACCTGGTACAATTAGCCTCGCGGCTACATCAATCTGCCGACCATACCAGCGAAATTTGTTCTATGTAAGTTGTGAAATTACATTAGTTTATTTAGTACCGACCGTCGCCGTTAGTACCGCCACACCCGCCCAAATTAAATACGGTATCTGCGCGCGTTAGTTAGAATCATTGAATTAAATAAACGAAAAATATTATATTTAAATAAAATTATAATTATTTTAAATTAAATTGATTGCGTATTTGTGTGGAAGCTGTGCATCAAACCCACAAAAAGTTATCAGCTTTTTTTAATTATGAGTAATACCCAAGAAGTGTTGTTGTGCCTATTTATTATTTTAAAATTAGCAAAGAAGTAGTATTTGGATCTTAAAAATTCGTATTCTGTTGAAAGTTATTATACATTTAAAACTTAGTCTAATTTCATTACAAAGTTTTTTACTATAAATCATATATAAAACTCATTTCTGGTTTTGACGAATTATCTTTTAAAACATTCAGTTGATATTTTCTCAGTTTTATCTAAAAGAAGAATTGATAATGAAGTTTTTTTTATTATTTATTTTAATGAACTATGCATATTCTTTTTTTTCATTATAAAACTAGATTATTTTTAAAAATTAATACTTTTCCAAGATAAATAATAATACAAGCAACAAGTGATATAGAAAACATAAACAATTTTTTTTTTATTTATCAGAGAACTGTTGAGTATTATCTCTTATTGTATAAAAAAAAATCTTACTTTATTTTGTCATTTAAATTTTTTTTCTTTATTATTATACCCTCCCTGAATTAGTTGATTTAGTTTAGATTCTAATCTATAAAATATTTAGATTAAAACAGTTTTTTATATTATTAACTTATAATTAATTTTTTATCTAAATTTATTTAATTAGATTATTTTCTAATTCTAATAAAAATAAATTCTAATTTTTTTTACAAATATCTTCAACAACTTAAAAATAAACATAGCACAATCGATGTTGAGCTATATAAAACCACAAAATTTATATAAGGTTTCCCATAGGGGGAATGAACTCCGAACAGTTCAACTTAATATATGCAGACTTATATATATATATGTTGCTGGTCTTGCAGTTCATATAAATCAATGTTATGAAAATGCTATTCATTTTATTTTACATCATTGATGATTGATTTGTACGGAAGTGTACCCCCAATAAATTTATTTAAGCTAAAGCGTCTGAATGTTTAAAAACCCTTTTTTAGTAATAATAATAATTATTATTTTGTATTTACATAGACATATACGAAATTATCAAAAATATTAATTACTCGATTATGAATAATTGAAAATCATTTGGTTGATTGTCAATCAACCAGTCATGTATGGATTTTACTCTTTTTATAAAAAAAAAGAGAGAAGTTGATATAATCTATATCATAATAGCATTATTCATATCAAACGAGTATCGATATTATAAATTGACTATAAAGAACATATTTATTCCTGAACTGTCAAGTTATTAATCCAAGCGTATATTTTTCTTTGTGAATTATAAATTTAAATAATAAATTTAATAATAATAATAAAATGTAAAGAAATTCTTTGATAAATCATTTTTATAATCGTATTCTTTAAACAAAAAAAGTATGTAATATGAAAAATGATTTTTTTCTTTTACTTTTATAAATAATGTAATAAAATTGTTATTTAATTATTAAAAATGATATTTAAAAATTTATACAGATTCTAATACAATATATTGGGGTTGGGGAAAATTTTCCTTTATATTCTCCTGATATATGGCTTTATAATCGCATAACTGTGGTAGTATAATATTAATCAAATCTGTCAACATTTCCGTGATTTTGAAAGGTGACATATTATTGAGAATTCTTAGAAAGGTTTTTATTATGTTAGTTTATTTAATTAAATTTTATAAGGACCTGAAATGAATGAAAATAAAGGTGAAATTCGATACAATTTGTAATTTTATTATAAAAAGGGAAGAGTTTAAAACGAAACGAAATCTTTTTGAAATGGCTCATTACGGATGATGAAAAATGAATATTACTTACGATAATAATGTATGGAAAAGATCACGGTTGGAATGGAAGCTCTGTAAAAATTAATAATTTGATTGATGTCAAGAAAAGTGATGATGTTTGCTTGGTGGAATTCGTAATGGAATTGTACACTTAGTTGCTGACTGATCATAAGATTGATTCTTTCTTCTGCTATGAATAACTCTTCCTCTTTTTCCTGTTTAGCCTCCGGTAACTACCGTTCAGATAATACTTCAGAGGATGATATGTATGAGTATAAATGAAGTGTAGTCTTGTACATTCTCAATTCGACCATTCCTGAGATGCGTGGTTAATAGAAACCCAACCACCAAAGAACACCGGTATCCACGATCTAATATTCAAATCCGTGTAAAAATAACTGGCTTTACTGGCTTGAACGCTGGAACTCTCGACTTCCAAATCAGCTGATTTGGGAAGACGCGATCACCACTAAACCAACCCGGTGGGGGCTATGAATAACTAGAATGATTAAACCAAGCGATCGAGATAAAGCGACTAAAACTGAGCGTTAGGAAAATTGATGTCTTCCATCACGACAAAACCAGACTATACATGTCTTTGATGACTTATCGAAAATTCAGTGACCATAGCTAGGAAGTATTCATGCATCCACCGTAGAGTGCTGACCTTACACCATCAGACTATTATTTGTTTTGGTTTCTATAGAACTCTCTTAAGGGTATAAAGTTAGCTTCAAAAGAAAGCAGTGAAAATTACTTATCATAGTTTTTATTCCAGATAACAAAGAATTTCTACTGTGACGGGATTATGATTTTATCTAAAAAAAAAATGGCTAAACGTTGTTGTTAACATGATAATTCCTATTATATTTTCTGCTAAGATCATTATACCTTTCTTAGCTTCATTTTTTTTTATCAGTTGATGCGTTTCGGAACCATTCCATTGTCAAAACTTATTGTACCAGTACTTTTAAATTTCTGTTAATCTTTATATAGAGTATTATTTTTATTTACACTAAAAAATTTATAATACGCTAAAAAATATTTTTAATAGTAACAGGAAAAAAAGATATATACAGCAATACTGATCTATATGAAATAAAATGTAAATGCGATACAACATACATTGGACAAACTGGAAGAATATTAAAATTAACATATAAAGAACACATGAGATCTTTTAAAAATCAAAAACAAGATTCTAATTATCCAATGTATTTAATAAAAAGAAGGACGTACCCAGATGAAAATGGAAAAATCAATGAAATTAATTCATAAATGTGATAAAAGGAAGAAGAATGAACAATTGAGAAAATCTAGAAATCTTTAAATTAAAAAGTAACAATAAAACGATCATAAACAAACAGATTTAAAATGATTTATAATAAAAATAATATTTTAAGATATTTCAGATTCATTTAAAATCTTATGCCGAATAATGTTTCTTGATTTAAATTAAACCGGTCAAGAAATGTGTCAGGGACAATAATCTAATTAAGTGGAGCTGATCTCTATAGATCGACTCCTTATGTGAAACTATTTTAAAACAAATTTTCTTTGCAGTTTGAAAAAATGTTTCAACGTAGTTAATAAAAAAAGTAATACATTAAATTTTGTTATAGTACCACAACTGTTGATCTATCCTGGAGGTATCTATTCTTAAACTGGATTACGCATAATATTGGACACAGGCTAGTAGTTGCTGGTGTTCATTACATTGAATGAATAATAACAGCGCTATGGTAACGGAAACACAATGGACGGAATTTCTCCTCCTTACTGCGTCATTCTGCCCCCGAGCTTTTTCTGAATTGCTATCTGTACAACAGCATTACTTGATGAAAATCTTCTATAAAGGTATATTATTTACTCGCAGTATAATTTTAATAACCCACCAGATAGGTCTATTGGTGAACGCGTCTTTGCAAATCAGCTGATCTCGAAGTCGAGAGTTCCAACGTTCAAATCCTAGTTAAGGCAGTTACTTTTATACGGATTTGAATACTTGATCGTGGATATCGGTGTTCTCTGATGGTTGGGTTTCAATTAACTACGTATCTCAGAAATTGTCGACCTGCGACTGTACAAGATTAAACTTCACTTACACTCATATATATCATCCTCATTCATCCTCTGAAGTAATTCCTGACGGTGACTCCCGGAAACTAAACCGAGTAAAAAAAATGAAAAAACCATTATAATCAGTGGTTTTTAACATTTTTAGTTATTCTTTCTTCCTGGCGGTTATTTATGTATAATAAGAGTTTCGGTTTTATGATGCTTACCCTGAAAAATGATGAAATATGTTGAATTTATTAAAAATATCATAAAACTTATTAGAGCTTGTTGCAAACCACAATAAGTTTTAAGGGGAAGTGATTGCCGAAGGAGAAAGAAGAAAGAACAAAGGAGGGAAAGTGAACGGGACTTGCTACACTACTACACTTACACGAACATTGATCGGAACTCATACTTACAATAACTGATCATCGCTTATATCGTCACCGCTAATATTTAAATCACAATCACCACTTAAATCATTATCATCGCTATCGCCATTTACGTTAAGAAATACATTTTTAATTTCATTATCAATCTACATGAATACCATCTATTGATTTTAAAGTTATGTTAATCCTATATAAGTAAATTCTAGATTTAACTGGGATTCGAACCTAGGACCTCAGCCTGGAGATCGCGGGTTCAAATCACGGTCAGGCGTGATTTTCATATACGCTACAAATCGTTCATTTCATCCTCTGAAGCAATAACTAACGGTGGTCCCACAGATTAAAAAAAATCTAGAGAATCACAGCTGACGTCGACGAGTTAGGTTGACTGGATAGGAGCTCTTTGATTATAGGTTATATTTTGGTATTTTTCGTTGTTATTTATGGTTTTTGGTTTCTTGAGTTTTTGTTTGGGGATTTATATTTATGTTAGGTTGTTTTAGTTTTTTTGTTGAGATATTGTTGTGTTTTGTTAGAATAATTTTTTTTTGCAATTTTGAACTTAGCCTAGCATTACTAAGTGCTTGTTTATACAACTGTAAGTTTGTTTACATCGGCTTAATTACATTTTTACATAGAAAATTTTACTGTTGTCATCATGTCCGGCTCGCATCGGACCAAGGAAATGGCCCCACCGAAAGAAGGAGAGTTTCACTGATATGGTTGTGGAAGAGTCACGGCGTGCGGATCGTTTTATCACCAGATATTCTAGTAAGAAGGCGGGAATAAGTCGATTCGGCGGCGGCGGAAGACAGTCAATCCCGTAGTCTCGATCAGTGGAGACCTTGGGGAAGGTTTTCCGTCTCTCCCGACTATGTGGGTGAACGGCGATGTTTTTTGACAAATTCGGGGAACCGACGGTTGCGTGGCTCCCCGCCTACTGTTGAAAATATGAAAATGTAAAAATCATCAAAAGTTCTCCAGACAAATAAGATGTTCCTGACAAGGCTGCACCTTGATTTCCATTCGGGATTCTTAATTGAATTTGCTCGTTCTTCATTTAATTTAATAGCATCATCTAATTTCAACTTTATATTTTTTTTGCTAAATACTCCATTAAAACTACCCAAATATTTTCAATCACATTTAATTCCGGAGAATAAGGAGGAAATCTCAAAGCACTGTGACCTTTCTCAACTGAAATAGAATCGATTTTAAATAATGTAACACGCGAGAGTTTTATTAAACTGTACAGTACTGGTTTTAATATTGTACTCGTAAATGATACGTTATATTGTATAAGCCAATCGATCACGCCTGCTTTTCTCGTGTTCGAATTCTGAGCACGTTTCAGATGCACGTTATGGTATGAAGCATATGACGATGACCGAGTTAGATGGAAGATTAGGAATTAATCGTTGTTTTACCCACTACTCGTAATTAACAGAATTCATATCATCATGGTAATTTTTTTTTGTACTAGATTTAAATATAAGAAGCGCGTTCTTGACAAAATCATTTTCAGAACCGGAAGAACAATGCAAGAACGATTGCCTTTAGAAATTGGAGCTGCAAGGTTGCGGTTAGAGTCGTTTCTCCATGGTATTGGATTGGTATGAGAGGCATGTAATACCATTTTTCGTCTAATTACCATTTTTCAGATATTTCGTGTAAATTCCAGGTCTGTTTTGTTTACAGTACTCTTTAATAGCTGTTAAGTAATGTAGCCTCAGTTCCCGATTTTATAACCCGCCGGGTTGGTCTAGTGGTGAACGCGCCTTCCCAAATCAGCTGATTTGGAAGTCGAGAGTTCCAGCGTTCAAGTCCTAGTGAAGACATTCTTTTATACGGATTTGAATACGTATCGTGGATCCCGGTGTTCTTTGATGGCTGGGTTTCAGTTAACCGCACACCTCAGGAATGGTTGAACTGAGATTATACAAGACTACACTTCATTTACACTCATATATATCATCCTCTGAAGTAATACCTGAACGATAATTCCCGGAGGCTAAACAGAAAAAGAAAGAAGTTCCTGATTTTATAGTTTTTCTATTATATATAGTTTTTTTTTCCATTTGAACCCCATGTCTTTTATAATGCGTTATAAAGACGAAAGGCTTCCTTGAAATTAATTTCCTCTTTTTTGATCGGTAATTGCGATCGAAGGGTAACGCGTTCACTTTTATCGATCTGGAAACTATAAATAGTTTCACGAATGACACTTTTCAAATTATCCAAGGACGTTTTAGTGTTTTTAGTGTTACGATTCTTTTATAGGAGTCCTAAAACCTTTATCGGGATTAGTTTTTGCTTCGTTTAAAATTTTTTGAGCACTACTGAGTAAAATTCCCGAAGCTTGGGTGACACGTTTCTATACTTGTTTAAGAAGGATCGATCCATCTTGTGCCTCCTTTGTCGTAAAGTCAAAGACATTAAACACGATTACTCTCGTCTGGATGTGGATAATTTCACACCTCCCACCCCAATTTTCGTCTTGTATACTCCAATGCTTTCACCTTCCGTTATAATTAAGTGGAATTATAATACAATCCTACGTTAAACTTATTGTTGTAATCTACAGAAACAGGAACTGTTAACAACAGAAAATGTAAAAGTTAAAAAATTGTAACGACACCGATAATTTTTTCTAAACAAAACGCATTTCGATGTCTGTAAAAAACTAACTAATATAATACACTCACACAGACAAACTACAACAACGATGAAGCAACTGAACGAATACACACCCCACCTCCGAAAATGCGTTGTCACTATGGAAATGCTTCAAGGACAAACTTATTGTGCTTTGCAACAAATTCTATCATTATACATACATATTTTAGTTTATTATTCTGATTTACAGTTCTTCTTTTTAGCTATGTTCACGTTCTTGCAATTTCGTCCTCATATTTTAATTGAATTTGTGCATTTTTTCAAATCAACTCTAATGTAGCACTTGAATCTGTCTAAAAGACTCACCTTCTTTATTTATCCACATTTACACGCTTTATAATTTTATTCTGCAAGGTAATATTTTTTCATGATATATGCTACCTATTTGCATTGGTGTTTGTACAAAAGGATATTTAGAAAGTCATAGAAGATAAATAAGTTAAAAATTTATTTGGATGATAGATTATTTAAAGGAAATAAATTTGACATCGGTAGGTTTGGCACTTAATAATTTTGGTTTTCTTTCGTGTGGGTAAAAAAAATTCTACGCAATTTTGAAAATAATCGATCAAAAATTACAGAAGGGACATTCGTTTCAGAGGAAGAATACTTTCTATTACAATGTCTTGAATGCAAACCATGAAGAACGAAATAACTCTCCTCAGTACAGCAACCAATATTTCAATATTTTCTGGTATTTCATGGAAAAGTAGTAACGCAAGCTATTTATTTTACTGCTGTAAAGTTCATATTCAGTCGGCAGCTCATGTCTCTTTGCACTTGGCATCGTTTCTGTTTCTTCTATTCGTACAGTCCGTGTGGTCGGGGTCTTATATCAGTTCACACGCCCGATAGTAGTTTATAAATGTCAAAGTATCCTCTTCCAAAGATATTATGTATATATCATCTGTAACATTTTTTAAGTTAACTTTAATTTGATGATTTTAATATTTAATGTAACTTTTTATAATTGAAATATTTTATGGTTATATTCTAAAATGCATTAATTAATTTAAAAATGTTTTCTTTAAAATTTGTAACATTATTATGAAGTATGTAGAAATAGAAAAACATTACAAAAAATGGTTTGAAATATGGCTTACCGATTGACGAGACGTAAATTGAATTTAAAGGATATTCGTTGATTATGTGAGGATATAAGTTGAGGCGTACGACTTAGAAATCAGAACAGCTTCCGAGCAATGACGAATGCTTCTTGTGCCTCACTTCTTTCACTATAACGCATTTCTTGTCATACGAAAACTTAAACAAATGTAGCATAATTATTTATATAACTATTTTATATTTAACTATTTTCTTGTAAAATAACCTTTTGTTAAGTCATTTTGTTGATTACAGTGCAGTAGTTTTTTTTTTACAAAAACAAATTATAAGATAAAAAATAGATAGGTTAAAGTCCATATTAATTATTATTTAAATACAAACACATGAAATAATGTTAAGGAAGATATATAATTAGTTAAGGTAGATACAAAAGCTTTTGTTTACTTATGTACGCACGTAAGAAGTTGTACTTCTTTGGCGTTAATAAAAACATAATTTTTTACGCATTCAGAAAATTTGAACCGAGTCAAAAAGATCGATATACGACATTAAATACCACGAATAAAAGTATGAATAAATAACATTTAAATTAAATAAAATATTTATTTTATACAGTTTAAAAAGTATTGAATATTCGTTGTCATATAAAACAAAGTTCAAGGTATATATTTCGATTAGTTTAGTTCCATTAATTCTTCGGATAACGATTGAATAGGCACGAGGGTTATCAGCGGCTTATGATAAGAAAAATATGATACAAATATTTTTATTTTATAATAGCGTGTTTTATCAAAAATTTTTTTTTGATAAATTTAAAATTATTTATGCAAAATCAAGATTTTATCTGATGTGTGCTATTTTCTGTATCATTAAAAAATAAATTTTACTCGTAAAAAATAATACTTACATAAATGTAACCTCAAATCTTTATAACCAATTTTCACCAAAAAAAAATAAATAAATAAATATTCGCTGCAGTATAAATAAAGTTTTATGAATATGAAAAATATCCGTCTTCAGAAATCCGTGTATATAAATCATATTTATTACGATTCCATATCTGTTATGTTTACAACACGTGCTAATTATTTAATTGCATTGAAATACTGACTAAATTAAACACTACACGCATATGCGTGCGAACTGATCCACTTGGGCCTGCGCAAATCTTTATGGTGTGTTACATAGGCGCACGCAACTTCTATAACAAGCTGAAAATACACTCTGATCAGTTTATCCTAACGTAACCCACCGGGTTGGTCTAATGGTGAACGCGTCTTCCCAAATCAGCTGATTTGCAAGTCGAGAGTTCCAGCGTTCAAGTCCTAGTAAAGGCAGTTAGTTTTATACGGATTTGAATACTAGATCGTGGATACCGGTGTTCTTTGGTGGTTGGGTTTCAATTAACCACACATCTCAGGAATGGTCGAACTGAGACTGTACAAGACTACACTTCATTTATACTCATACATATCATCCTCTGAAGTATTATCTGAACGGTAGTTACCGTTCAATTACTTCTAGTTGTGTGGGAGTGATGACGAAATAATCCAAAAATTATTCAAAAACTGATTCGAGTTGATGATGATGATGAAGACGAACCATAATCGAAACGCATATATTCACAGGATATGCAAAAATATTCATTGATGGACTTCAGCAATATTTGATACAAAAAGGTGGGTGTTGTGTCAAAAAAAAAATGTCTTTTTTCGACACCGAAGTTTGTGTTTTACGTCGAATATTTTAAAAACTACTGGAATAACAGTTCTGGCAACTGTTTTATTCTATATCCCAGCTCAAATTACGTAAGAATCTACCAACTTTACTCCTTAATTTAGGTTATAGAATTACAGTACGGCTTCTTTTTATTAGAAGAGCTGAAATCCCGGCGAAATCTTTCACTAGCCTTAACTTGAAAACAAAACGTTTCCAGACCTTTGTTTATATGAACTTTTTCATTATTTTCACCAGTAGAACATGTCCTGAAAGTTTCTCCGTTTCTTCGTGGGACACTCTCTCTCTCTCTCACTGTCTCTCTCTCTCTCTGTGTATATATATATATATATATATATATATACTTTGTTGTTTTTAAAACAAGAGCTTAGTGAGGTTGAACGCTAATAACATACTCAGTATCATGTTATAGTATCGTTTACTATGTATCATAAATCCATTCCTTTAACAGATCTAATTTTATTTCCAGACAACGCTATTTTTTAATTATTTTCTATAATAACAACATGGAAAGGTCCAAGATATTTTCTATTACGTATGACGATAGATGAATTCTTTTATAGAATGATAATGCTTAACTTGACCAATTCAAACCTAGAACTGTTCAAGTGTAAGATAGAGATAATTATACTTCTTTACAACGATCTCCAGTATAAAAAATATGCTTTCTTTATTGAAATTTATTTATAAAATTACCCAATGTATAATATTTTACGACTTTTTATTGTCTACGGAAAAAAGATAATCTATTGTAATTCGATTAGTCACGAAGTTTTTATGTTTATTGAAAAAAAAAATGGATGTATATATCATGTACGTGATCAGTAGAAATTGTATTTTAATGGTTGGTAATACGTATAATCATGTCAACAAAAATGTGTAACGTTTAACTAAAGAAAACAGCGCTCACTCTATCAATTATCATACGAAACTAACTATACCCAACCTAACCTACCTGTTTTGTTGTTACAATCGTATGGGTGACTACGCTTCATGGTTATATCTGCTCCATTTTAAGTATATGCCGTTCGTCGCCCGTTTCCTGTCAACTGTGTACTATTATTACATGGTTTCGTGTATTTAACACTACACAGCTATTTATCTATGTAATTTTATTTTTATTCGGTAATCATTATGTTGTTTTTTTTTTTTTCATGTATACGTATTTATTTAAATCCTTTTTTTCAATAAACCTTTAGTAACTGTACACTGCTCAATCGTTGCTGATATCTTTGCGTTTTATATAAAACTGATGAAAATTAATTCTTAATTTCGACGAAATTATTCCGTTTGTACCGGATATAAAACATAAACAACAAACCCAATTTTATTGAAACATTTAGAATAAGTAAACTTCTCTTTTATAAAATATTTTATTATTTTCCCGTCTAGATATCGCTATATAGCAGAGCTATAGCTTTAGAAGGGAAATTATTTTAATCGGTCCAATTTGGGCATATGCGGTTTTCACTGACGTTTTGACACCTAAGCAACCCAAAAAACTGGATGGAAATTTTCCGTGTTAATATTCGTATGTATATGTGTGTGTTCGATGACGGCCATTAAATTACTTTATATCTCCAGAACTATTGAACTGATTTTGACCAAATGTGGTCAGACATTTGGAGCACTGAAGCCATTAAATTTTCAACTTCAAAGGTTAAAGGGATGAGGCTCTTGAGCAAGGTCATCCTCATTATCTCGAGATTTCGCCTAATTAAGATCATATTTCTTAAGCACATTTGTTAACAATTAAAAAATAACAATATCTGCCAAAAATGTTTTTGTAGAATCGCACCCTCCCTCCAAAAAATGTTTTAAACATTGAAGCTTTGTTGTGATCGCTATGATGTTTCTTTTTCATTGTGTTTTCTTCTGTTGTCGTTTAATTACGCTTGAAAATTAATCTTTACTAAATTCAGAGCCCCAACTCCCCCAAGTGGCGGCCGGACCCAACCAAAGGTCATGCATTTTAAACATTTTTCTACTTTCCCTTTTTTATTGTAATAAAACTGCTTTAAAAAAAGATTTTTTATAAAATTGAACTTTGATTGGTTAAGGGTTCGCGCAAAAAGTAATAAACTTGGTCGTGTGAGTATCAATTTATACATTTTCAAGGGCACTGAAAACGACTTTAGTGTTTAAAGTTATTGAAATTGGATTTTTTTTTTTAATAATACCATTTGAAATTTGCGGTTTTAACCTCAAGCCAATATAATTATAACTTGGATTTTTTTCATTATATCATTAATATATTAATTATATTTTATTTTTAAGTAGCCGCGTGATGGGAAAGCCCTACAACTGTGTATCCAGCTCTTTTTGTTATAAACTTCTGCCATAAATTGGAGTTTGATGAGCAGCATTCAAATATACAATAAAACCCTTAAGTTCTGAAGGTTGATTACTATTCAAATATTATTTAAATCGATTTTTTTCACACGAAGTACTATGTCCACAGAATAACTTATGATTATTTTTTCTTTTTTTTCTTCAACACTTCATGAGAATAGATCACTTAATACCTTACCCTGAACGGACTTCAAATAGCCTTTTAAGAAAAAATGTAACAAGTGATACAAGACGAAACAAGAACTGTGAAACAAGACGATATTGCAGACGAAGGAGTATTGTTGTGTCTTAAATCTGTAACATGATTTGAAAAAATTGTTTAATTACATTAATTTATTCCCTTACGTTTATAACTTGTACCCCCATCCTACTGTAACCATGTCATTAATTTTAAATTTCTCTGTACTGCTATTTGAGGAGATGAAAATTCTTCAATTATTCATACTTGACGCTTTGATATGAAGGTAACAAACAATACTCTCATTATTCTTAAATAAATATTGATCAATAATTCCAAAAGATGCTGTTAAAAAACTGTGTGGTGACTTTGCTGTAGAGTTCATCATGGTTTTTGTGGCCCGAAACCGGAAGTTTGTTACTCTTATATATAAAAGTGTAATTGTACTCATTAATATACAGAATGAACATAAGAGGTTTATTTTTTCAAGGTCCGATCGGTCACGAAATTAAAACCACAGTGAAAATAAAAACTTTTTTATTTGTAACAAGTTCTTACATAGTTACGCTATTTCTCTACATAGTCGCCACTCCGATTTAGACATTTGTCGTAGTGTGGTACCAACTTTCCAGTACCCTCGTCATTGACCCACCGGGTTGGTCTAGTGGTGAACGCGTCTTCCCAAATCAGCTGATTTGGAAGTCGAGAGTTCCAGCGTTCAAATCCTAGTAAAGCCAGCTATTTTTACACGGATTTGAATACTAGATTGTGGATACCGGTGTTCTTTGGTGGTTGGGTTTCAATTAACCACACATCTCAGGAATGGTCGAACTGAGAATGTACAAGACTACACTTCATTTACACTCATACATATCATCCTCATTCATCCTCTGAAGAATTATCTAAACGGTAGTTACCGGAGGCTAAACAGGAAAGAAAGAAGAAGAAGTACCCTCGTCATAGAACGGAGCCGCCTGTGTTTTCAGCCATGTTTCTAAGCTGGTCTGCAACTCGATGTCTGTGCCAAAATGTTGTCCACCTAGCCAACGTTTCATGTGAGCAAAGAGGTGAAAATCGGATGTGCAAATTCCGGGCTGTATGGTGGGCGAATAACAATAAGCGGAGAGGAATGTTGTCATCAGGCATTGTATTTCTCCATGACAATCCTCGGCCGCACACTGCAGCTGTAACAAAGAAGCTCCTGCAGAGTTTTCGTTGGGAAGTGTTTTATCACACAGCACGGACGGACTTGGCTCCATCCGATTTTCACCTCTTTGATCACATGAAGCGTTGGCTAGGAGGGCAACATTTTGGCACAGACATCGAGTTGCAGACCAACGTAGAAACATGGCTGAAAACACAGGCGGCTCCGTTCTATGACGACGGTATTGGAATTTGGTACCACGCTACGACAAATGCCTAAATCGGAGTGGCGACTATGTAGATAAATAGCGTAACTTCGTACTTGTTAAAAATTAACAATTTTTTATTTTCACTATGCGTTTTAATTTCGTGACCGATCGGACCTAGAGAAAAAATAACCCTCGTAAATCATTCAGCGTATTTTAAAGATTAATAAAAAACGAACAAAGCAATGTAGCACGCGTTGATTTTTTAAAAATATTAACGTAGTTACTAGAATTACTACCTTGAATCGGCGCAATGTAAATACAGGAGCGATCGTCAGTTAAGCATTGAATACGGTGCAGGAGAAAGCAATGTGCGTACTATGGTTTCCTGAAAGCAGATTTGTTATTATTGTTCGTAGACGTTTTCGTTTAAAGTACGGGCGTGACCCTCCTTATAAAGACTCTATTAAACGTTAGTATCAGCATTTTAAGGATTCAGCTAGTATACGAAAATGTTGTTGGTAGATCCCCCGTCTCCGAGAAAGTTTTGGACCGAGTAAGAGAGACTTTTCGGAGAAGCCCGGGTGTATCAACTCATCCTGCGAGTTTAGAACCGGGAATATTATAATCGACAATCGTGAAGGTTCAATACAAGCGACTAAAACTTCATACATGCAAAATTTGGTCGGTGCTTCGAATTGAATAAGACGATAAACCACGCCGTTACAATGTTGCGGTGGATATTTTCGATTGAACGGAGATAGTGAGTTTTTAGAAAAAATAATCTTGTCACGTTAACCATCATAATTGTAGAAATTGGGGTAGCGAAAACTCTTATGCATTTTGACAAATACAACGTGATATCCCGAAAATTAACGTTTAGTGTGCGTTGATTGCTTAGGAAGTTATCGACCATTTTTCTTCGACGAGCCAACGGTTACTAGCGCTTGTTACCTTGACGTGTTACAGGAGTATGCAGTACTACAAAATTGAAAATCTGCAATCCAATTTTTACTTCCAATAAAGAGGCGCGCAACAACAATAGGTTTTAATAATTAACAACAAAACAACAAATTAAACGACTTTATCAACTGATGTTATTTTCTAAATAAAACATTTATTTAAAATGTTAAAATAAATATTGTTTACTGTTAACACGATATTTTCGTCATTCTAATTTTGAATGCTTATAATTCGTTAACGAAGGCATTAACAGGAAAACGGGTTTCAACATTGTTTTTCTTGTAAAATTTTACATCGAAATCATATGTCATATATCCATCTTCCCATTAAAACAAAAAATATAATCTGATTCAAAGAGACGGACAAAAATGAAAAACCCACCATAATGCAGATTTCTTTTAACTAAGTAGAACACCACTTCTTTCTGCCTCCAAATACATCTCATATATAAAGTATAAAGCTGTTTCCATACTTAAATGTCACGCAGTATTATACTTAAATGTCACGCAGTATTTTTAAACACAAAGCAGTTTTCATTTAATTTCTAGGATTTAGCTTTGAAAATTTTTAGAAATTTTATTTACAAACCATTAATTCTTTTACCTCATATAATTGTATACGGAGTATTTTATTAGCTTGATCAACATGAATTGTTTGGTTTGTATTACATGAAATTCAGTGGTGCTATTTGCTGTAATTGAAGCACAAATAAAAGTATAATCCATACTTATCACTCTTTTGCTAGCTTAGATATTTAACGTTAAAAATGATAAAATAGTAATAATTATTATTAACCTTATATTTTATATTGAATCAAATAAAATTATATTATCCGTTGCGTAAATATATATAATTTATAATAAATATGTTGACTTAAGACCTTTTATATTTTTAAAAATTAATTCATTAAATTCATCATTAAAAAACATAACTGATATTTTGAGAATTTATAAAAGGATTAAATATAAAGATTGTTTAAAGAGAAAAGAATTGTTAAAATGTAGTGAAGATAACTTTTTACGTAGATATACATACTTTCCGACTCACCCTCCCCGTTTTGTTTGAAGCCCTTAAGGGAAGAAAATGTTTGATCAGTAAATATTTCTTCTTAAAGAGGTCTGGATTGAATAAACTCCTACCCCCTTACTATAGATTTTTTTCATCACAGGAAAAAGGTATTTTCTTTTTATCTTACGGAAAGTTGTCTCTGAATCTGTAATCCTTATTCATTTATTGATTTATCCTTTTTTTTTCTTGACTTCTGTTTTAAGTTTTTACATTTTTTATGAAGAACTTTTTTTCAAAAAGAAAAAATAGTTTACTTTCTTTTTTTTTGCCGGTTATTTCAATTTTTACTTCTTTTTATTATATCCAATATCTCATTTAAAAAAAAACCTTTAAATATCGGTTAAAACCCGCTTAGGTTTTCTTTTTGAAATTCAACCAAATAAATTTTTATAATAAGCTCTTTCTGATAATAAAGTAGAATTTTAAAGAAATATGAATTATTACCTATTATACAGTCAACCACATTTTGTTTGTTACGTTGTTTTCATATGAAAATTAAAAAGAATTTAGGAATTATACAAGAATAGTTTTCTTGTGAAAGTTTTTAATTTTGATAATGTAAATGATATATGATTGACAATCATTTCTATTAAATAATAATAATCCTACCTGACTCTCTCTTTTTCCCCTCCTTCCACCTCGACTCAAACCCTGCATCAGAGGGTGAATGAGAATGATATGTATGCATGTAAATCAAGTGTAGTCTTGTAAAATCTCAGATCGACCGTTCTGAGATGTGTGGTTAATTGAAACGTAACCACCAAACAACACCAGTAACCACAATCAAGTATTCAAATCCATACAAAAGTAACTAATTGCCTTTTCTAGGATTTGAACCTTAGAACTCTCGACTTCGAAATCAGCTGTTTTGCGTTGAAGAGTTCATCACTAGACCAACCTAGTGACTCCTACTTGACGACTTTATAAGTCACGTTAGACCACCTTTATTTCTTTTTCCTTTTCTGTTAGGTGGTATCCTCCGGAACCACCGTAAAATATTATGTCAGAGGATGATGTGTATGAGGGTAAATGAAATCTAAGTTTTGTACAATCTCAGGTCGACCATTCCTGAGGTTTATAATTAATTGAAACCTAACCACCAAAGAACACCGGTATCCGCAATCTAGTATTCAAACCTGTATGAAGGTTTGGTAGGTCTTTACTAGGATTTGAACCTTAGAACTCTACATTTCGAAATCAGTTGATTTGCAATGATGGGTTCATCATTAAACCAACCTGGTGAGTCTTACTTGACGACTTTTTTTCCTGTTCAAAGATAATACTGAGATAATACTTCAGAGGATGAATGAGGATGATATGTATGAGTGTAAATGAAGTGTAGTTTTGTACATTCTCAGTTCGACCATTCCTGAGATGTGTGGTTAATTGAAACCTAACCACCAAAGAACACCGGTATACACGATCTAGTATTCAAATCCGTGTAAAAATAACTGGCTTTGCTAGGACTTGAACGCTGGAACTCTTGACTTCCAAATCAGCTGATTTGTCTACTTGACGACTGCGACACACTATCAAATGTGCAATTCCAAATAATACTTTATTGTCGATCTCCATAATGGAGTGTTAGTGTATCGGTTTCGCATCCGCCTGTCCCGGGTTCGAATCCTGGACACGCATGGCATTTTTCTTACGTTTTAAAATTTCCACTTCGTTTTCAAGGAAATTAATTTTGCTTTATAATTAGAGCACGCTCCGCGCTTTTCTTTTTTATCATGTATAAATAAATACTTTTTTAAAGTTATTTTTCACAAAATTATTGTTTACTTTTTAGTACGTTTTTAAAAAGCACGTTTTAAAAATTGTTTTTTTACATTTCTTTTTTTTTACTTTCTTAATAATTAAATGAATTAATTATCAAATTTTACCTAAGTTATATATATATTTATATATATATATATATATGTATGTGTGTGTGTTTGTGTGTGTGTGTGTGTTTGTGTGTCTGTGTATGAAACTCCCAGTAACGTGAGGATACCCAGGCGGAGTCATACATCGAAATCGATTCAGCCGTTGAGCTGCTACGGTGGAACAAGCATACATACATACATTGCACTTTAAATATCCCTACACCTAAATACATTACAAATATTACTTATTAATATATTACATTATTAAGTAGGACTGCCATTCTAAATACATTACACTGTTTTTTTTTTGGGGGGGCAGTCGTGTAAATTTACGAGTAGAACTTTGTAGAAGTTACGGGGTTTTTAAGAGTTATATAAACGAGTTTTATTACCCGTCAAATATTTATTTATTAAAAATTAAATATTAATTCTAAATTTACTCAAATTTTAAAAATTTAAATGGTTTCAATTAAGGTTATTAAGGAATCATAATATTTTAAAGAGACTTACTAAAAAACTTTCTTACAATATTTTATGACCCTTATGAGTCTAATATATATATACACACACACACACACACACACACACAACTACGTAAATACAATGTAATTACATTATTAATATGTTTAGCAGTTGAGAAATTAAAACAGAATCAAAATATGAATATATATATATATATATATATATTTAATATTAACTACCACTACCTTAGTAGGGTAGTTTTACCTATTTCAGTTGTTGTGAATGTTTTCAACAAATTTGTGTTAAGCTTAAATTTATCATTTTTTAAGTTAAACCTTTATTAAATTTTGATTTACATTTTTTTAACCTTGAAATTATTTGTTTTTTTTTTCTAGGATATACAATATTATTATTAGTTTTTTTTTTACTTGTTTTAAAACATAATCTTAATTGCATTACATATTACTAGCATGCAAGTAGTAGTTAACAGTAAAGTGGATATACTTACCTGTTTACTGTTATTTTTAAATAGACTATAACTTTGCTAATAAATTTATGAATTGTTTATGAAATCATGTGTACTCACGTTCACTTGAATATTTTATAACTGAGATTATAGAAAATAATATTTGTTTGCGTTGAACTCTATATGTACTTTAGTTTATGTATATAATGTTAAATTTACTAAAATATAATTATAACTTTTGTAATTTAAAGTTACCGTTATAAAAAATCTACTTTACGAAAACTGCATCTATTTAAACTTTTATTAAATGTTCATCGTTATAAGAATTATTTTTATTTATTTTTTATCCGTTAAACTTTTCTTTCATACGCCCACATTCGAATGTCTCTAAATATTGCATTCTTTATCTTCATCATCATCTGTACCTCTTTTTAGTATGAATTAATTGGAGAACTTTATCAGGTCCACAAAATTATTTTTTCTGTTTAGCCTCCGGCAATCACCGTCAGGTATTACTTCAGAAAATGAATGAAGATGATATGTATGAGTGTAAGTGAAGTGTAGTCTTGTACGGTCTCAGGTCGACCATTCCTGAGATGTGTGGTTAATTGAAACCCAACCACCAAAGAACACCGGTATCCACGATCTAATATTCAAATCCGTATAAAAGTAATTGTCTTTACTAGGATTTGAAGTTGGAACTCTCGATTTCAAAATCAGCTGATTTGCGAAGACGCGTTCAACAGTAGGCCAACTCGGTAGGTAGGTCCGCACAATCTGGTAAAAGCTTATTGCATGTGTTTCGGGAAATAAATAAATTGAGAATTATTCTGTAGATTTTTCCTTTGTCATTTCATCCCATTCAGAAAGTTTTAATATTCTTGTACTCTTAGAATGGAACTTATAGGATTCAATCTACCCTAAGTAAATTAAAATTTTGGGGACGGTATTAAGAATTAAGAAAAGGTTTGGATGGTGAGAAAACTCGATTTGTCCACCAGGAACACAGCAGAAGACGTTTAATCCTGCCTACAGAATATCAAAATAAAGCAGGCCTCCATTTTCTCTATAATCCATTATAATATCGGTGCGTTTTTACCAAAATGGAGCAACACATGACTGATCTACGATTATTGAATTAAGAGTTGTTTAAATATTTGTTAAAATAATGTTTGCTCATCCTTAAGAAATTAAGAGCGATACTAAAATAAGTTTTTTTAGGATTCATAAGTATCCCAAGAATTGTATTGTATGTGAAACTATCCAACTACAAAACATTTAGATAATCCCTACTACTTCATTCTATCTGATATTTCTTTCCTTCGTTCTTCGGAATGTTCAATTATGTTGTTCATGCATTTTGACGTTTCTTGGAACCTTTTATTTCCATCATTTAATATTATCTTTCTTTTATACTTTCTTCAGTTCTTTTAGGTGTTTTTGGATTTGTGTGAACCGGTTGCCGTTAGATTTTTACCTTGGAAGAAATCAAACATTTTTTAGTGAATCTGCTGTTATTCATTCTAAATAAATGGGACTTCTAATAAATGCAGTTCGTCTTTTCCTTATCGTTGTTGACAGTTTTTCAACTTTAGTATAAAGTTTTTTTTTTTTCAATTAATTTTACCTGATTATTTTGAAATTTAGGATCTAAATTTTTTTTAATAATTTTTCTTTTTTTCTAGATTTTCTAGTAGACAATCTTAGGGTGCACTGACGGCACAGTCTTAGGGTTTCTGGCATATGCAAGGTGTGGCTATTAAATAGCGAGACTAATGCTGTAAAATATTTTATTTTAAATTTATAAATATTTAGTTATTATGCCCTTCAATATACACCCCTCCTCTATCCCTACAACGCTGCATGTGAATTTTCCATTGTTCGAAACAGTGCTAGAAGTCTTCTTCTGTGAGCTCTTTCATGACGCGTGCCGCTCTTTCTTTCACAGCTTCAACGGTCTGAAATATTGTTTCTTTTAATGCAGATTTGAACTTAGGGAACAGATAAAAGTCACATGGTGCCAGGTCAGGCGAATAAGGCTGATAGTCAAACACTGGGATGTTATATTTGGCTAGAAACGTCTTGACAAACAATGCAGTGTGAGCCGGTGCATAGACTTGAAGAACCCATGACTTGTTCTTCCACGTCTCGGGTCTTTTCTTTATTTTTTCACGGACTTGAGCAAGGACCTCAAGGTAGTAATGTAGATTAATAACTTGACATTCAGGAACCCAGTGAAGGTACACAATTCCATGAATATTGAAAAAAACAATCATCATCGCTTTGAATTTTGATCTTCATCTTCAACTTCTTCTCGGCCATCTTGGAAACGCTTAAAGCACTCAAAAACCCTCGCACGTGATGAAAATTCATTGCAGTATACTTTTTATAGCCGGCCTCCGTTGGCGCGAGTGGTAGCGTCTCGGCCTTTCACCCGGAGGTCCCGGGTTCGAATCCCGGTCAGGCATGGCATTTTTCATACACGCTACAAATCATTCATCTCATCCTCTGTACAGTAATGCTTAACTGCGACCCCGGAGGTTAAACAAAAAAAAAAAAAGTATACTTTTTATAATAAAATATAAGTTTCAGTAGCGGTTCTTCCAAAGTTTCAAATGAAATTTCACGACAATTCTTTGCTCTAATAAAAACACTTATCATTTTTTCGGCAAAACAAAAAAAACAAATGTTATCCAAACGAAGGCCACGGCCAGACTAATATGTCTACAGAAACTTGAGTGACAATTGAAAGAGAAGGCTTCAACCTACACAGCTATTGGTCTTACGAATTTGGCGCATGCGCAGTTCTTCTGTAGCAGCATTAGTCTCGTTATTTAATGGCCACATCTCGTAGAGTGTTTCTGGCTTTATCACAGTTTTTTGTGTGAAATTTTGAATTCCATGAAAGACCGTTTGTTATATGTTTTTCGTTAGCTGGAAAGATAATTCCATTTTATTAGCTCACGCTTTTATTTAAAGAATTCCAACTAATCCGTTCTCCAAGATATTTGAAATTATCCAATTTCTGTATTTTTTTGTTATTTATACGAAGGAAATTCGGGCAGTTTTTATCAATAGTCAAAATTTTCGTTTTCTGTAATGTTATTTTTAGCCCAGCTTCTTTTTCTAATTCTTTAATTTGTTTAACTTCTTTCCAGTTTAATAATGCCATAACATCAGCGAAAGCTAAAAACAGTTAATCTTTTGTCCTTTATGCGAAGGATCTATTTTTCGGAAATCCATCCTGATAATCATTCAGTTGTGGATCCAGTTGCCACGATTAAGAAGCGGTTTAAATAGAATCTTGTATTAAACTTCCAAAAGTGAAATTCCCCTCTAGTTATGTGGATCCTTCTTTTATATAGTGGGTGGATGAATGCAGTTTTCCAATCTTCGGAAATTTTTTCATTATTCTATATTTCACTCAAAATTTTGACTAGAAATTATTTTATATTTATGTTGGCCTTCTTCCACGTTTTTTCTGTAATTGAACTTTTTTATAATTGAAATTTATAATTTTCTTAAAGTTTTATCTATAAAATATTGCATTTAACAAGGTCTAACGATATTTTTATCATTTCTGTAGAGTTGTACTAATTAACAGTTAAATTAATAAAAATACGATAAGCGTCAGTTTACAATAATTATGAAATTTAATAAAACACCGATGTGCAACTATTGTTTGAATATTAGTTACAGGCGAACACCAATGGTTTTAATCCGATAATAATTACTGTACCCAATGTACATTGTAACACTTCTTTTGCTTACATCTATACTTTCCTGCTTTCTATTTTCTGTTATGACTGTTTGTACGAGAAATCTGATATGTAATATTGTTGTATGCATGTCTAGAACAGTTTATTAATCTTACTGACTATAACAATTTCACATCTTTCCGGGAAAAATTTGCTAAATTCATCCGTGATATACTTTCATGAATTAATGCTTTTGAAAATGATTTTACAGTGGAACGCCTATTGTCCGGAATGACATTTACAAGGCCGGATCCGGATAAGTGGAAAATAAAAAAATCTATATCATACTTACAGGACACGTCATTCTAATATTGTCTCAATAAAATGACAGAAGTATAAAAAATATAAATTTATTTCAGTAAAATTAGTAATGCACTTAGAAAAAACGCATAATGTAACAAAAACGTATATAAATTTAAAATCCAATGACTGGGAATGAATCAGAATTTACAAAAAAATGTTATGAAAAAATTAAATTCTACTACCTTTCTGTTTTATAAAAAATATCAGTTAAGAAACTTGTAATCGTACAAAAAATTTATTGAAGGCAAATTAAGTTACTGCGTGTAATAAAAATTATTACTTAGATTAAAAAATAAAAATCAAAAAAATTACAGTACGTTTAATAACTTACTAAGATATCATTAAAAACACTATTTCTTCTTTAAAAAAAATTCTGTAACCTGTTCTTGTTTTAACGTTTATCTTCGTTTATGAGTTGCAAGATCACGTAATCGATTTAAACAACAAATGTGTAGAATCGCATTTTTTTCACTCTAACCAGTCCACAGCAACAGACAAACATTCATGAACTTTTTCATGCTTGACCAGTTGTTAGCTAATGTGTTTCCATTGATCTTTTTTGAAACTTAGTTTTATATTTACTTTAACACAAACCTAATTTAATGTATGTTTTGTGCTATACGTATCGTAAAAAAAAAAAATTAATAAAGCTGACAACACAGTTGTAGGACTTTCTCTTTATTCGGCTAAGCCGCGTTCCGGGAAGGTCTTAATATTGTGGGTTGTTTTTGATGCACAACTTACACACACAAACACATATACACAACTTAATTAAAAATATTTATCATTTTATTTAAATATAATATTTTTTTCGTTTATTTAATTCAATAATTCTAAAGCGCGCGCTCATACAGTATTTAATTCGCGCGGGTGTGGCGGTCCTAACAGCGACGGTCGACACTAAGTCAACTAATGTAATTTCACAACTTACGTAGAACAAATTTCGCTTGTACCGTCGGCAGCTGGTGTAGCTGCGAGGCTTAACGCATCAGGTTCGCATCCTGATTGAGTTCGACACCCGGCCAGTTATTTTTATACTAAATATTATTCATTTATTTAATTCCACCGCTCACCTGTAAAGTCACATCGTAGCAGAAGACGACTACAACAGAAATTTTTTAGGGGTGGGTGTGTGATTTTGAAAATATTGTTATTTTTTAATTGTTAACAAAAGTGCGTAAGAAAAATATGACCGATTTCAGACGAAATTTCGAGATACTGAGGGTGAACTTGCTCCCTTAATCCTTAAGGTTGAGGACAGCTCTTGACCTTTTTTATGTTGAAAATCTAACAGCACAGTGCTCCCTATATAGTAGTAATCTCAGCAGTTCAATCTCATTAAACTCGGGGTCCAGTAGTTCTAGAGATATAAGGGGAGGCCAACTCCAAATACCCGTTTATACGAACAGTAGTAACATCCGTAAAATTTCCATCCGGTTTTTTTGGGTTCCTTAGGTGTCAAAACATCAAGATCCGGTAAAAACCGCATATACCCAAATTGGACTGATTTCAATACTTTTCCTTCTAGAATTATAACTCTGCTACGGCGTTATCTAGACGGCAAAGTAAAAGCCCAGTAAAATCAAAGATCTATAAAAAATATCTTTCTGATGAAGCAAAGCTTTAATTGAATACTATTTTAGATTTTTTAAATAACGTATTAGTTTTTTAATTGCCTATTGTGGATGTAAGCTCCCGATAGTTGAACATTCGTAATATCAGAGTTAAACTGTAGTTTGTTTAATTTAATATTTCATCTTTTATACGCAACTTTTCTTTGTGTGACCATAGTGCATTTTAATTTTATTTTTCCGTTATTTAATCTATTTTCTTTGAATATTTATTATCGAAGGAATTATTTTTTAATCTGATGAAATTTTATTACTTTATTAATTTAGTTAATATTTAATATTACTAATTGTATTATAAAAATAAATAATATTATACCAGAGAATAAAATATGTTTAAATTATTGTATATTTTATTTCGATTAAATGGAACACTGATCGTCGTGAAGTGCTGCGCTAGTTGTATAGTGTAAAATAGATTCTGGAATGTGTCAATCTGCTTAGAGTCGACGCAGTCGCTTTCACTTCCAACCAACCTAACCTGGCAGCTCGAGTAACATAAAGCTTGCTTTGCTTTTGCTGGTGTAATGATTTGTAAACATTATTTTAACTGAGTGTAATATAATACAAGGCGTGAACCGATTGTTTATTATGCACTTTTCATTATTTTCTTTTTTAATTTTTCCATCTCTGTTTTTCGTATAAAAATTAATTTCTTTTTTTTTATTAATCTTTGATCTTTTACTTATTACAAACAGACAGATGAATTTATTTTTTCTTTTATATGTAGAATAGTCTTCGTGAAAGATACGTCATCAAGCTATTTTTCAATTATTTTTAAATAACTGAATAACATTTTAATAATCGTGTAACATTTTTTACGGTTTTATTTTTTTTAAATTTATAAATTAAAATTATGATACTTTCTACATAGCATTGATAAAAAAATAAAGTTTTTTTTATAAATTTCATTTTAATATTAAATTTTCTCTTAAAAAAGAATATATATATATATATATATATATATATATATATATATATATAGCCTTTATGGATATTTGTATGTCCTTGAAAAGATGCATTTATTGAACTGACTGTTCTATGCTTCGCCGACCATGTTGTAATTTTCTACAACTCGAGTCACTTTGCCGCATACAAACTGCTTTCTTAAAGGCCATATAACCTCCTTCTACTCCAGCGTTAACATTATGGTACTGTTTGGGAATGTTTGGAGCCGGGAGCCAGTCCGTCTTCTCATATAGAAGAATCTCACATCGTACCGAACATCTTCTTTTGTAACCGATCCTCGTACCAGCAATAACGTAGTCCATTCTACTTTCTGCCTCCATATATGAACTTATGTTTATGCGAGTGTGTGTCTATGTGTATCACGAATAGTAAATACCCATTAACACAGTTGCATAAACGCAATTTCTTTTTATTATATGCCGTTTTTAGTAACGTTTTTCATAACCAAATATTTTTAGTGTAAATTTTTATACATATTGTTACAAAAAGATTTTTGTATTTACTTATTGATCTTTTTTATATAGTTTTCTTGTTTCGAATAGCCTATTGCTTTATTCTTTCTTATAGTAAAAATCACCATTATTTTTTTTTGCAATTATAATTAACATTTTTCTAAAATAATTTATAACCCTTTTTTTTAGCAGTCCTTCCACGCTTCTTACATCTGGCCTTTTGTCTATTCCCATTACTACGTCGTCGTTTCCTACTGAGAACACCCAGCTTATTTATTTCATCTTTCAATACACATACCTTAGATATTTTTAAATGATGGAAGTTCTTTGTTCGTTCATATATACATCATTGAGTTCAGTTTTTTATATTTTTTGATACCAAAATATAGAAGTCCAAGCACTGATTTATTTAGTTTTTAATAAATCTGATGTGGACACTACTTGAATTCCTTGTACGTCTACTAAATTACATATACACATTTTAAAAAGTATATAAAACTTATATTTTTTCATCTTTTTTGTTATTGAAATATTATTCATCGTAAAATCTTTTACAGTCAGAGGTTAATAATTATTAATAAATTTAAGTTAAAAAAAAATATATATTAAAAACGAGACGATAAATTTGATTCAAACCGATGTGTCTTCTCTTTGTGAGGTCCAAGTGTTTCATTAATTAACATTTTATTTAGCTGTAACTCTGGAACCAATGAAATAAGTACTTATGATATATCGCTAAAAGCTCTCAGGCTTATTACTGCAGTTAATAAAAAACCCAAAATCAAAAATTTTCTGGATTCAGTCGATTTTTGGTTCAGTCGATTGAAATGAAAAGTGGAGGTGCACAACTAGATGTTACAACAGTCCTAAATCCAACACTTCAACATCCTACGGTTAATCGTTTTTGAGTTACGTTCGTACAAACGTCACGCCGAAACTAGTCAAAATGGAATCAGTGATGTTCAGGATGGTCAAAATGGATAGTGTACTTCGTACAGGGAAGTAAAATGGGAAGTTTGTATCCACATAGTAAACTTTTAGTTGCCTGCCCTTATCCATTTTTAGTGTATTTTTATTAATGAAACTGTTAAAAATAATCCAAGAAACATGCTTATAAATATTACATTTTTGGAAATGTTCATTTCCAAAAAATAGAAGTCCACAGATCAGGATGGAAATTTTTACTGATTCTATTTTTTAGGTAGATTTCATCAGAAAGCTACTTATTGTAATGGATACCATGATTCGATTTCCAGGAAATTTCGACATATCTTCGCGTTTCACAGCCCCCAGACCCCAAAACCACCGTCAGTTCAAAAATTTACATATATATATTTTTTTTTCACTTTCTTGTGGGCACGATAACTGCCGTAATTTTGTGCCAGTCTCCTTCAAATTGACACAAAATATAACGACCAGAAATCTCGGTCGAGTTCGTTAGTGGACAAAATCGGACCATGGGAGTATGGTCCGTTTTTGTCCACTAACGATAATGGTCCGAGTATCGGACCATGGGAGGAGCTTTTTCGGGAAAAAAACAAAATATCGCTATAACTTTCTTATTAAGTAAAATATCGAACTCGTTAAAAGTTCCTACTATTTTTTGGATAAGGACCTAAAACCTATGTAAGTAAAGTTTTTTTGTAACACCATAAATTGGCCCGGGGGGGTGGAAAAAGATGTTTTTTCGAAGACAAAAAATCATACCTCCCTTAATAGGCACAGTGTCGAATCGGTTTAAAGTGGTCGTTAGTCCTCTAAACATTATCTAAAACTTTTGTCTCTATCAATTTTAGATACGACCAACCGTTACGGCAAGGAATGACCAGAATCCAGAATGTTGCTGGAATAGTAAGAAGTTGGGGCTTGATGTATGCTAAACATGTGTAACTTTTTTCACATGCAACCATTGTCGAATTGATAAATATGAACTTTTTCTTAACATTAAGGTGGAAATATTTTTTATCCTCTATTTCGTTTTCCTGTTTAGCTTCCGGTAATTACCTTTCAGATAATACTTCAGAGGATGAATGAGGACGATATGTATGAGTATAAATGAAGTGTAGTCTTGTACAGTCCCAGCTCGATCATTCCTGTGATGTGAGGTTAATTGAAACCCAACCACCAAAGAAAACCACGATCTAGTATTCAAATCCGTGTAAAAATAACTGACTTTACTAGGACTTGAACGCTGGAACTCTCGACTTCCAAATCAACTGATTTGGGAAGACGCGTTCACCACTAGGCCAACCCGGTGGGTTTCTTTATCCTCTACTTATCACTGATGAAATCAGACCTCTGCCTTCCGGAAAGGAATTTTTTTAGAAGACCCATGGTTAAATTTCTTTTTTTCATATATTTCACGAGTTATCTTCATCCTAATATAAATCATAAAAAGATGAAAGTCCAATTTTTCTTGGACATATATCCATGTAGATATAGATGAATGCAAGTTTCAAGGTATGGAAGTTCAAAAAAATGTGAAACAACAAAATTTTTTTTGATAAAAATAAAATAAATACCTTAATCAGTTATTTTCAGAAAAATTTACGAAAAATAAATTTGACAACGGAAATTTTTTTTCCACGTAAACATGTACGTACAACTAAACTGTGTTTACTTAATAAATTATGTTTACTCAAAAAAAATGTTAACTTTCATCATTTGTGCAGATGCATATACAGAGTTTTTCTCCTTGTTTTACATTTTACAAAGTATATTCTTTTACTTATTTTTACACCTTTTATTTAAAGTGTTTATTTATAATCCCTCGTATAGAAGATACAGTAGGATTTACGATGTGTTTTTCTAACGTAATATTAATGTGGCTGTTATATGCAGAAATAAGAATGATAAATTAGGGTATATAAAAACTAAATTCTATTACCTCATTATTAGAAAAGAATCTTCTATAGAGTAGCTTACAGCATTGAATCTCTATACTGCTTTTAAAATTACATTATGTATCGTTTACTAGAAAATAAAAAACAATAATTTGTTTTCCCGATTAAGAGGCGGACAATCCTGATTCCTGTGTTCCTGTGTTATTTGTAAAAGTTCATCATAGCACTTGTGTTCTTAGTGATTCATTGTTTAGCTTTTTTTTATATATTGAACAGTTTGTATAAGTAAGATAAACAAGAAGCGATACTTTCATCATTCAAAAGGAATATAATACGTATTACAGTTATTTAAAGAATCTATCAGTATAGATCGACTAATAGATAGATAGATCAATCCAAATATGGACGCATTTCTCTCTGCAATTTATAACATTCTAGTAAGCTTTCCACTTTTGACAACAACACATCATTAATTTCAAAGATGTTTATTAAATTATTATTGCTGATCGGCGACTGAACAGTTGAATTTTACTCTTATCCATCTCTTTTAATTACTCAAGAATTATTAAATTTTAAAGTTTCTACTTCATCGGTTTCACAAAAACTACTTAAATTAATCAAAAACAAATTACATATTTTGAAATTTTCAAAAGCAGCATTTAAATTTTATGAAGATAAAAAAGATTATGTTTGCCTTTAACAATAACTGCTGTCAAGATGTATTTGTATCGTCTTGTACTCGAAATCAACTTGTTTAATAACCTCCTGTTGCGAAGTAAATATTCTTTGTTCGCATTTCTTCCTTGTTGTAGATGGAAAACGAATCCAGTATATTATCTCATTACTTCTTAAATTTCCCTAAGTGTTCTCCTTTTATCCGGAGGTCACGGGTTCGAATCCCGGTCACGCGTGACATTTTTCATACGCTACAAAATTTCCATTTCATTTTCCCATGCATAAGCTTCAAGTTTATATGGTGAATTAGTCATAAAAAAAAATGTTTTGTTGTATATCACTGGCTGTTAGATCAGTGCTTGGGTCTACCGTTTAAGAGCACTTACTGCACTTTGAAGCAACAGGGGTACAAGTTGTAAATAACAGACAACAGGAATATGTGGTTGCCGTGTAGAGCCGAGTGGCAGCCTCGTTGCTTAGGGAGTTTGGTCCGCCCACATACAAGAGTAGAGGGTCGGAGCACCCTTATGATGGCATCAGGGACCCTCGAGGTTTGAGAGGGCCGCGGGGAACGTCGGATGTGTGTAACGCACATTCGGCGCTGATAAGTTAGGAAAGGGAAGGGTAGCTTCCCAGCGGGGCGTGTCAGCCATCCAGAAGGTTGACCAACACCCCAATGGGACGCCCCATGAGGGGGCAAGGCAGGGGGGCAGAAACGACTACCACGACTCCCTGAGTCGAACGCGCATTGCCTAACGGCGGGAACTGGTGGTCTTAGGGAAATTAAAAAAAAAAGAAAGAAAGATTGAAATTAAGAAAATTTAAAAAAGCTGAAGCCGTCACGGGGCCAAAGCCGCGTTCCGGGAAAGTTCTACAACTGCAGGTTGTTCCTGATGCATGGCTTACACACACAATTTAAAATATTTATCATTTTTTATAATGTAATATTTTTTCACTTATTTAATTCAATGATTCTAACTAAAGCGCGAGCGCATACCGTATTTAATTCGCGCGGGTGTAGCGTTACTAGCAGCGACGATCGGCACTAACTAAAGTAGTGTAATTTCACAACCTACATAGAAAAAATTTCGTATGTACGGTCGAAACACTGGTTTAGCTTAGAGGCTTAACGCACTAGCTACCGAATCGACCGGAAGATCCAGTTAAACATTATTCATTTACTTAATTCTACCGCTCGCCTGTGACGCCACAACAAAGCAAACGACTACAACAGCGTTTTTTGGTTTTTTTTGGGATCGGTGTAATTTTAAAAAAATGTATTTTCTTGCAAATATTGCTATTTTTTTGTTCTTAACAAATGTGCTTAAGAAACATATAACCTTAATTATAATTTCATAATTTTTATTGTATAAATTAATTTTTTACGGTTAGTTTTTACTGTAGATCTACTGTATTTATATTAAAATCTATTTTCTTATTTTATAATAAATTATATAAAATATTCATGGTGTAGTTTGACCTTGTTTTATATCAAGTAAAAATTGTTCATGCGTAAACATTATGCTATGGGAGACAAAGAATTTCTTTCCAAAATAAAACAAAAAAAAAAATTATCTCATTTGACCTTGATTTCATTTATTTAATCTTAACAGGTAAATATTACCTGAGAAGTTAGTATATGCTATTTTTATAAATTAAAAAAAAAATAAAAAAATAATTGGCAATGAATTTGTTTTAAATTTAAATTTCTGCAACTTTTTATGATATTTACAGATTATAATTGGAAAATGTATTAAAGAAAATAAATAGAAACTAAGCGAATGTACATTATTAATTTATGTTTATTTTGGGAAAAAGGAATCTCACGTAATTAAAAATAACTTTTTTACTAGGATAAATATAGATAGAAATAAATAAAAATGAAATTAAGGAGGTTTAATTTAACATGTATGAAATCCATTAGAAGAAATTTAAATTTTACTAGAGAACTATTTGTTAAATCAACCGAAATAGAATCAAGTATTAGAAGAATACAATTTATTTTATAAATTAAATTAACCTTGTCGTAAATTAATTGCAGTGTACGTTTTAAATATTTATTTATCTTATAAATCGAATCTTATTTGGTTAGCAAAATTTTTAATACAGAAATATAAGAATAATCTATAAAAACGTTATTATTTTCATACAGATACATCCGAAAAACTCTCTGGAAGTATAAAATATAACAAGTTATGGATCACCTACGACGAAACTTTTCATAAAAATTGAAAAATTTCAGTTTTTTAATCTTCAATGTTCCGATTCCGAGATCTCAGTACTGTAAATATTTGGGTTTTCATCTTCACCGACGACTTACTTGGGCGAAATATATCAGATCTAAGCGGAAACAGTTGGATCTCAAGTTTAAAAACATATACTGGCTAATAGAACATAGATTTCGGCTTTCAGTAGAAAGTAAATTATTGATTTATAAATCAGTTTTGAAGCCTGTTTAGATTTACGGGCTTGAATTGTGAGGATACGGCATGCAATTCCAGTATTGACATACCTGAACGCTACTAAACAAAAACACTGCAAAAAATCCTAAACGTATCCTGGTACATAAGTAATAATCTCATGCATAATGATCTTAAGTTTCGAACCGTTCGGCAGGAAACCTCTCTGGTCAGCCTATGTTATCAAAATCGTTTGGATCGGCACCCGAATTATTTGGCGGTCAATTTAATGGATAACATGATCAGTGATTTTTCAAGATTTCTGAGGAACAATGTTCTTGGTTTGCCTTATCGTTTCAATTAGGTGATTTTATGGTCTAGCTGTACGCTTTGCTCTTCTGTTTCATTTCGTTGTAATCGTTATGTCACCAGCCGCTGGGTCTGCTTAGGTGGAACTAAC
Source organism: Lycorma delicatula (assembly GCF_047948215.1). Taxonomy (NCBI): domain Eukaryota; kingdom Metazoa; phylum Arthropoda; class Insecta; order Hemiptera; family Fulgoridae; genus Lycorma; species Lycorma delicatula. The sequence continues at coordinate 63,706,990 of NC_134464.1, forward strand.
TTAATGTTAGTTCAAATATAGATCTTATTTACTTATTGTTCGACTAACTTGCAGAACAGATTGTAAAGTTGCTGTGTCGTTATAATAAATAAAAGAAAAAAAAAATTAATACATAAGTTACACCCCATGCGTCTTTTATCATTACATATTATACTTATCTAAAGAAAGTGTTTATTTTTAAAATACGAAAAGTAATTATAGCTGGTACCATGTTATTTCCAACGGGTATTATTTTCTTTGATGTCCAATAAATAGATGAGTTTGACCCGTTGCTATTTCCGTCGATATTAATGACTTATTGATGTTCTTGTAGAGTTTAAATATTTAATGAAACTGGCAACATTGAAATCCTGTAAACTACAAATAAATACAGTTATACCTATTATGATTATATATTTATTTTCATGAATAATATATACAAATTTTTACCTTTAACAAGGCAAATTTTTAGCTTTCTATATAATTTGAATTTATAAATAATATACATAGATTATTAAATTATATTTTTCCCTAACACAGCGAAAAAGGCAAGTGAATCTGAGTTGTATAAAATTCCCAGAAATAAGACAATATTTATAAATCGTAGTAGAAGAAACACAGAAAATTAATACGTAAGTACACTAATTAATTATACCATATTTCTCTATTATAAGAAGGAAAGAAGAAAAAAAAAGGTTTGAATCTTTTGAAAAAAACGATATAAGGGAAAAAATGGATTTAGATCAATTTTACTGCTTTTCTGTTTAAAATACAGTAAAATTTTTAAATTTCTTTAATCTGCTAAAAAATTAATTTGAAATCTATTTAATTGATAACATGTTAATAAATAATTTTGTCTAAAAATACCTATCCAACAGAGATATAAATCAAAATTATAATTTTATTTCCTTGATAAAAAATTTACGAGTAAAAACGGGATTAAATTGCAAACTTAACATCTTATTCCCTTTGACGGATTGTAATAAACTAGTCAAAACCTGGACCCTCGGGGTTCAGGTCAGCCCATGCGAATCCCAGAGCCAATTGAGGAGTCTCCCGGTCCGGGCTCGCCATTCCCATTTTGGCAGGGGTCCGGCGTCCTGGACATCTGTAGAGTCTGCTTCGGTCGCCATTCCCATCTATCCAAAGAACTCCATATACTGTATTCGAGAACGGTTTTTCTTTTCAATTTATTTATTTGTTCCCGAAGATACATTTCCTTTTCGTCTAGTCGTTTATATTTGCTTGCATTTTCTTCGCTTTTTAATTTGATGTATGTATCAGCCTAGAAATTTTTCAAAATATCCACCCAATTTTACAACTCTTACTAACGACAACGAAATAAGAAATAAATTCCGAAAAAGATAAAAATATAACAAGAAGAAGTTGTGGGGGGTGTAGAACCATTATTATTGTAAGCATTAATGGGAGCAATTGACCGGTTTAAAAAAGGGAGTTTTTAGATTGTAGTTTGGGTGGACAGCCTCAGCCGTGAGAGCCAGCATGCTGAGGTGTGCTGGTTTCGATGAGCCGCTGAGGACTCCTTGGGTTGACTGTTAGGTTTTCTTAAAAATATATCAGGTTTAAAAAAGTAAACGAAAAAGATCCAAACAGCACATCACGATTCATAGGTATGGTGTGTTGTTGTAAAGGACAAAGTTAAAAAAGGGAAAAACATCTCAAAAGAGCCAACCGGTAAGCCTGACCTGCCATGCCGGTATATAGCCGGTAGGTGGGGAGGGCCTATTAGAGTAACGGACACTCCCCTGGGTGGCGTAATACCATCAAGTCGGTCCGGCCCAGGGGAGTAAAAAAATAAAAATATATATATAGGATGTTATATTTACAAAATTTTGAGAAAATTGATCCCAAAACTTTTAACAACAGATTGCTTCATATATACGAGTCTGTATAAAACCGATTTATCGAGTCAGTGGTTATTAAGCTTCAAACACGCCAACACACTTACATACGTACGAACATTACCCCTACTTTCTTTTGTTTTTTGAGTTCCCTGGGTCTTGAAACGTCAATAAATTCAGGAAACCCATATCTTATTTTTTGACATTACTATACTTTCCTTCTTGCAGGTAGCTCTTAGCTATAATGCCAAGAAAGTAAAAACCCAAAATATCAGACAGAGGGAAAATAAACATAGATGTGCATTTGTCCGTGTTTTTATTTTTTTTGTCCAGAATCAGTCCCTTAAATTTGGCCATAACTTCCCGGGACACTATATATTAATTAAATTTCTGTATATATTTATTCGGAAAATCAATTACGCATAGTTTGAAACACGCATCATATTTTAATAAAACTAAGTACATTGTTTAAAATAATTTATTACTATTTTCAGTAATAATTTTGGTGCCCTTAAATGCAACATTGCTAATATATAACGTAAGATTAATATCCTGTTAACTTATTTAAATCATTCGAAATGGCACTGGTTAAAAACTTAATTAAAAAAGAAACATAGTAATTTTCTTATTATGGAAAATGACACCGACGAAAATAATACACCATGATTATAGTGTATGCCTTGAATGATTACGTTTGTGTTTTTTTTTTTTAATATTTATCAAATACAGAAATAAAATTGCAATGGAATGTTTATTTATTTTTTTCATAAAACAGACAAATTAATTTTTATTTATTATCTTTTGTTTAATTATTACTGGTGTGGAAACGAGAAAAAAAATTATAGTTGTTTTGTTTTTAGTCAGCTTTAAATATCAACTAAATAAAAACAGATCTAGGTAAAAAGTTTAATTTCATGAGCTTCTTTATTAGATTTTCTTTATGACTTGGCTATGTTTCAACTCGATCGAATTATTTTTAAATCGCCAGCACTATACATAAAAATCTCATTATAAATTCATAACTGAATTTCACAACGAAAAAAATCCCTCCGATGCTATTTTGATGAATTTTTAATAAATTTATTGTAGTATGGATACAGTATTTTTGGTGTTTTTTTTTTTTTTTTTTTACTAATTAAATGAAGTATTCTAAAAATTATTGGAGTAAGAACTTTCTATTTTAGTTTAAAGCGATTCAAATTACATCGGTTGGCAATTTTTAAATGTAAGTCAATACGACTGATGTAATATCGAGTTTTTAATACGATACTGCGATAAAAAAGTGATCAAACTTTAAAAAAATTATAATAAAAGAATTATTACATGAGTAAGTGCACATATATTTGTGCACTCTCAATCAGTCAAGACATACGAGTAAAAACAAATTCTTCATAGCGTAAGAAATGATAGTTCCGAATAACTTAATATTAATTTTTCTTTTTTTCAAAATTATAAGATCCACCATACATTCAAATCTAAAATCTGGTCAACTGTTAATGTCTGACTAAAATCAAAGTTTATTTAGTAAAAATCTTGTCAAATTCGTAACGTAAATCGTGTATAAAAATTAGTTTTAAAGAAGTAATATTTATGTGCATGAATGTGCTAACTATGCGGGCTTCCGTTCAATGACAGAACAGCAGATGAACGACAAAAAATATAAACCTAGCCGTAAGGGTTCAGATCAGATCACGTGCCACCCAATTCACCTTGATTTTCACCTGTCTATCTTCAGGTGCGATGACTCCGTCAGTACTAAACCTGACATATACAGCGTAATCTGTATACTTTGATAAGCTACACACTACACTGTCCTCTTGCTGCCCGCAGCAAATTATGTGTCCACCCACCGGCATTCCCGGTTGCCAATTAGACTCCAATTCCAAATTAAAGAATAGAAAAAAAGGGTGCTAAAATGGCACTAAAAATAGCGTTTGAGAAAAGTAAAATTTTGACTAATGATAAAAACTGCCTGAATCTCCTTAGTATAAATAATATAAAAAAAAAATACAAAAAGTGGATAATTTCAAATACTTCGAAGAACGGAACAGTTGGAATTCTTTAGATAAAAAGAGTTAAAAGAACTAATAAAATGAAATTAGTTTTCCAGCTAACGAAAAATACATATAACAAACAGTCTTTATCATGGGATCTCAAAATTTCGACACCGTGATAAAGCCGGAAGCTCTCTACGCGGCAGAAATCCTCTGCAAAAAAAAAAACTGTGCCAGAAAATGTAGAAAGAAAAGAAAGGAAAATCATTAAAAAAATTTTAGATCCTACATTTTAAAATAATCAGTAAGAATTAATTTCATATAACAAACTATATACTAAAATTGATAAATTGTCAGATAGGATAAAGATAACAATTGACTAAACAAATTTTTGATTTCTTCCAAAGTAAAAAAATCTAAAGGCAAATGGTTCACACATGTCTGAGAAGATCTAAAATAATTGTAGATAAATAAAGAAATTATAATAGACATTTTAAAAAGAATATTTAAAGATGAAAAAGGTTTCAAGAAGCGCAAAACGCAAGAACAACAGAGCTGAACTTGCTAAAGAACGAAGAAGGAAAGAGATATCAGAAAGAATAATAAGGAACTGGGCAGATAGAAAGCAGAGAAGAAGAAACGTCTGCAAATAAATAAAACATCTTACGTGTTCCAAGGTGAACTATTCGGAAAGAAAAAAATAGATTACTATTAATTGGGTATAGTTTGTGGTTTAAAAAAATTAATAATTTTATATAATTCTTTTAATACGAATATAATGTTTTTAATTAAAATAATATCATTACCTTAATAAAGCAATGAAATGAAAATTATAATAGATTTAAGGAAAAATAATACGGATTCTTAAAAAAATTATTCGGTTCAAAGATTTGAACCAGAGATATGATAGACAAAAAAGAAAGTAAAGAACTAAAATATTTCTTTACAATTCACAAGTGGGTATATAATGAACCTAACTTTTTCTTTCAGTTTCAATTTTATTTTTTCGTGGTACAATAATATTTTCATTTCCTTAGTAACATTGGAGTGAAAAGGAAAAAAATATATATAGAAATGTTTAGTTCATTTTTTTTTACCAAAAATCTTAATTTTGTGAATTCTCTCAAGTTCAAAAAATGTTAAAAAAGAAAAAGTAGAAAGGAAATTCTATATTGGCTGATAATTTCCTACTTTTAACAACAACAAAAAATCTTAATTTAAGTTTACCATTTTAATTATCTTTTCTTTTTTTTAATGCATAATTAAATCTTATTTATTTCACTTTTGTTTACCTAAACCAGATTCTTTTCTTTTTACTTTTTCCTTCTTTTTTTTGTCTGCTACATTTTTAAAAGAGCGTAAAAAAAATTATGTTTATTAACCTCTCCTTTATTTGTTTTATTTTAAGTAAATAATTTACACTTTTTTTATTTCAGAATAACTTTCCGTTTGTTACCGTTTAACAAACAATAACTAAATTATAATTTAATCGTTAGAATGATTTGATACATTTCCATATTTTACTTTGAATATTTTATATTTTATTTAATATTTGTTTCGTTTTCATTTTCATACTTCTGCGATGTTTTAATTTTGTTATGAAATAGCGGGGGGTATGCAAATCGGTGACGTATGAAAAATTGCCATTTTTGAGCGGGATTCGAACCTGGGACCTCCGCACGAAATACCGTGACGGTACCTACTCAACCACGGAGGTCGGCTTCTGGGATATTGAATTAATCATTGGGTGCTGTATTTTTCTTTTATATTTTTTTTTAATTTTCTTTCCGGAAAATGCTATGTGTTCGATATGTATTGACATGAGAAGTAGATTATTTAAATTTGTATGGGTTGATTAAATGTTATTTGTTTTGAATTTTTTATCCAGTTTATTTTGAATGTGTTTTATATACTTTAGATTTTCGAAGATCTACGTAGTTGCGTAATTTGTTGTATTTACTTTCCGTAAAGTTAGGTTCCGGGTGCAATTATTGATAAATTTTCCCCTGTGAGTATTGTTTTCTTTATTATTTTGATATTTTTATTTTATTTTTTCATTTTATGGTATAAATTATTTTTTCATAATTTCTTAAGAGTATTTCAGCCAGAAGGCTTACTGATGCTTGAAACACTGGTATCTTGGTTGAAGGATATATTTAAAAATTTAGTGTTGTATATGAAAAAATATGTTCAGTTATGCATTATGTTAAGATTAAAATTTCATTTATTAGTGGTCTGAGAAGTTTAATTCTTGTTTTCTATTAAATGTTTTAATACAAATAATTAAAATGTTTTAATAAGCTATGCGAAAGGGTTATTGAAATTAATTGATAAATAAAATTACGTTCAAAATCCCATTATGAAAGTTTTTAACTAAAACTAAATGGTCAATTCGAGTGTTAAACAAACATCACCTGTATATACGAAAAAAGTAATACTGTCAAAACATTATAAATTATAATAATGGAATAATAATAATTATCATTTTTATTAATATAATGGAATAAATTGAAAAATAATACGATTTTTATCATTTTAGGCAATCCCAATCAAAAGCGTAAAGTTAGCTAAAAACATAACTGACCTTCTAAAAATATATAAGTTGCTACATAGGTTAATAGTTTTCCCTCTCACGAATAAAAAGAGAAGAAGATATCCGTGGAAAAGAAAACTTTCACAAATTCATTTTTAATAAATCGTTTTTATTTCCCGATGGTAAGTTTCTGTATCATTATTTCTCTTTGTAGTTATTTCGAATGTTTTTTAAAACTCATTTGTAATAAATTCTGGCTATTTCCTGGCAATGTTAGGCTACCGCATATTTTTCTTTTTTCTTCTATAATGAGTCGAATTATAGTTATATTTTTACTTTATTCTAATTATATTTATTTCTAATTTACTCGGCTTATCCTAATTTTAATTAAAGTTTTTCTCTTCACAAGTTAAATTATAAATGAATTCTCTTTTGAGAGGTTTAAGTTTATAATTTTGAAAGATAGTAGTTCGTTTTTTAAACGTAACTAAATTGATGTTAAATTTGTAATTTAAAGTATATATATATATATATATATATATATATATATATATATTTATCTTCCTGCTCTTAATTTAATGTAAGATTTTTCTCTTACCTTTTTTACTTATTATTCAAAATTTATATTTCTGGTTTTACTAAATATTTTATTAATTGATTATTTTACATACGTTATCAATGATTTCTTAGTAACTACTGAAATCACCCATATCTTTAATAGAATTTATTCTTCTACGATGAGCTTTACCAAATCAAGTGACGCAAAGTTTTTTTTTTGTAAAGATACACATTAAAAGCTGTCATCTTATCTTGAGAAAAATGAAAAGAATCGTTGCGATATATATCGATCATTTTTACTATATTTACAAATTAATTGCAATATAAATTAAAAAAATAGCAACATCTATTTACTCTTATTTCGAAGATAATTTTTTTTTAATGTTCTATACAATGAGCAGTACCAAAATAAGCAAAAGTATCATCTACGTATCTCACCTAAATTTGCGAGAGTATAGAAATTCTCTTTCAACTTTTACATCTTGTTTATATTGCATAATGAGACATACAACGATTATATATCACGAATTTAATTACTTTCCCGTCTAGATAGCGCTATAGCTCTAGAAAGGAAAGTATTGTAATCAACCCAATTCGGTCATATGCGGTTTTCACCAGATCTTGACGTTTTGGCATCTATAAACCCAAAAAACCGGATGAAACTTTTCCGGATGTTAATGTTCGTATGTTCGATGTTGTCCTCTAAATCACTTATCTCCAGAACTACTGGACCAATTTTCACCAAACTTTTTGAACAAATTTTTTTGGTCAGATTATTTCTATATATGGGGCATTGATGCGATTAAATTTTCATCTTAAAATGTCGAGGGGGTGAGGCTGTAGAACAAGGTCAGCTGTAGAGCAAAAAAAACTTTTGCAAAATCGCACCCCCAGAAAGTGCTCTACACTAATGCTATATTGTGACGTTACAGGTAAGCAGTATAATTAAATAAATAAATAATATTTAAAATTGTAAAAAGTAACCGGTCTTACTGGGTCTCGAACTCGATGCCCGGTTGACTCGATACCTGGTGCGTTAAGCCTCGCGGCTACATCAGAAAACACAAGTTTGTTCTATGTAACTAGTGAAGTTACTTTAGTTTAGTTAGTCCCGATCGTTGCCTCTGGTACTGCTACACACCCGCGAATTAAATACGGTATGTGCGTGCGCTTTGGTTAGAATCATTGAATTAAATAAGCGGAAAAATATTATATTTAAATAAAATGGTAAATATTTTATGTAAAGTTGTGAGTGTATGTATGTGTAAGCCGTGCATCAGAAACAACCCACAGTCGTACGACTTTTCCGTCTTAAATTCAATTATTAGAAGTGTGCAACTTATAATATTTAGTGATATAGATTTTTAAATTGGAGTTTTCTTAAGGTGTTTATCTAGGAATTCGCTTACATACCCACTTCGGTACAAAAAATCATTCTTGTTTCTTTATCATCCTTTTTTCTTCTCCTTTTTACACAATTTTTTTCATTCTATTTCCTTAACATCGTTATCTCACCCTATATAGTTAGGCTTTTAACTGTTTACAAGACCACACAAGTGCTGTTTATTGTGTACGGCTATAAGCAGAGTTAAATATATTCGACAAAGCGTAAAAGAAATGAACAAAAAGGAAGTATATTTTAAGTGAGTGGAGAACATACAGCAATAGTGTATTTTTAATGCTCCAACACGTCTCGTTGCCTTTTGGACATTAATTATATAATTTATTACTAATAATATAGGACACTTAACTCTTACTGACAGATTTATTACAATATTTATATTCACGGTAAGTAAGAAGAATATTTCATATTTATGTTTTTTCTTATTTGATAATTATTTCTTACCACTTTTTTTGTAATTTGAATAGTTTTTTTTTAATTGAAAAATAAACAAATTTTTTGTCAGATAAATTCTTTATTAATTAAAATATTTGATTTTCAATTTTAAAACCATATTTTACCTACCGCTGTAACGTGAAGTACAAAAAAATGTGTAGAGGAGTCCATACACTACAAACCGAATTTAAAAAGATTAAAATATCTTCGATTAGCCATAATAATTAATTAGTAGTATATTGGAACCTCGGTTATCCGGCTTGACCTTTCCAAGTTCGAATACGGATAACTGAAATATTAAAAAAGGTTTATTTTACATAATGGATATATGATTCTAATGTTTGATGGGTATCTTACTAAACAAAAAGACGAAAATATAAAAAAGATTAATGTATTTCAGTAAAATTCAAATTATACTCAAGTAACATGTTACAAAAAATTAAGTGAATAAAATTCTGCTAATAAAAGAACAGAATTTACAAAAAATATCTAAAAGAAATTAAAAACTATTACCTTACTGTTTTATAAAAAAATGTCATTTAAAAAACTTATAAAAAACATATTGAAGAAAGATTGAGTTTCTGTGATAAAAGAGATTAAATGCCTAAAAAATTACGAAAAAAGAAAAAATTACAATACATTTAATAGAATAAAACTTGGTGGTAAACAGTAATCAAAACATACCTCTAAAAACATTATTTCTTCTTAAAAAAATCTGATGTGGACACCACATGACTTTCTTGTACGCCTATTAAATTACATATACACATTTTTTTTTTATTTTAATAAAAAGTACATAAAATTTTATTTCATTAATAACTTCTCATTTTTCATTTTTTTCATATTTTTTTTTCTTTTCATTATTGAATTATTAATCATTGTAAAACTTTTTTTAGGCATTAATTAATTAAAATTTTATTTGACTATAACTCTGGAACAGATGAAAATACGTACCACTTATGATATATCGTAGAAAAGCTCTCAATTAGAGCTTATTACTGCAGCTAAAAATGCCAAAATCCAAATTTTTTTGGTTTTTGGGCTTTTTTAGAACTTTTTGTCCAGTCGATTGCAATCAAAATAGAAGGTTCACAACTAGATGTTACAAGTCCTAAACCCAAAATTTCAACATCCTACGGCTAAGCGTTTTTGAGTTATGCGAGATACATACATACATACGTACGTACGTACAGACGTCATGCTGAAACTAGTCAAAATGGATTCAGGGATGGTATAAATGGATAATTCCGTTGAGATCTGAAAACCGAAAATTTTCGCTATCACAATGCTTTATTTACTTCGTACAAGTAAAATTCTGTAATCTTTACTTGCTTTAATGTTGATCGTTTATGAGCTGAAAGATCACGTAATCGTCTTATGTTATGTAAAATCACATTATTTTTATTATACAATCAGTCCATAGCGATAAACAGTCATGAGCTGTTCCTGTAACGCCTTGTTGCAAATCATTGCATCATTACATCATAACTTGACCAATTAATGCATTTTTAACAATCATTTCAGAAGTTATTTTTATAATTAGTTAAAAACAGGACTAAATCTACGTTTATATTTGTGCTATCAATTACAAAACCCAGAAAAAGCAAAGATCGATAAAAATACATTTCCTGTGAAAGCAAAGCTTTATTTGAATAGTATTTTAGAATTTTTAAATAGTGTAATTTTTTTTTTAATTGCCTAATGTTGATGGAAGCTGTCCAGTTAGTTGAATATCCGTAAGACCGACGTTCGTATAATCAGAGTCCCACTGTATTGAACTTTATGTATACAGAATGTATCACTAAGTTCTCTCAAGACTTTGAAAACCTTGTGAAACTACTCGTGGAAATAATGGAAAAAGTTTATTTAAACATATATACTGAAATGCTTCATTTGCGAGTTGGTGAAAGAATTCTCTCGGATTTCAACTACTTGGTGAAATGAGATCGTACTGAACATTTTAAAACGTTAATTAAGGAGCAGAATTAGAGATTTCTTTTGGTTTTTGACTTGAAAAAATCGAATAAAATTTTGTTCAAAACTAAGTTGTTTTATTTTTTTTTTAAGTTTTATGTGTTTATTACCTATTTAACAAAGTACGTCAAACGTAAAAAACGGGGTTTTTATCCCAATTTATGAGGTTTTCACCCCAGATTTCTGGGACCTATTTTATTAGTTTTTTCAGGTCACCAGTAGAACGTAACTTGAATATTTCTCCGTTTTTTCATGGCACATTTTGTATATGTTTTACATTTTTTTTTATGAGATCCTTTATTCTTCCGTAGGGAGGGAAAAGCTCTACTAGCCACCGTCAGGCCCACTCTAACAGCATTACGAGTCTTACACCCGCTAAAAAACCTCCCCCTACTTCTCATAGGAACTGGACCTGGCCGCGAGGCATGAACACGGTTCCTATGTGACGGGTACGGGATACACGTACTGCCGGCTTCTGAGCAGCAGGATCTTCACCGGCAGGCAACGGCCCAGGTGGGCCCCCGCTGCCCACTCCCAGAGACTGGTCGTCACCCACTACCCATCTGCCAGCTTACCCTTGATGATGTCTTTGATCATGCACTCTACCACAGCCCAGCTCCTCTTGGACCTGAGCATGCAGCCCATAACGTTATCAGGATCTAGATGTCCCAGAGTCTGATACATTCTGCCTGCGATTGCTCCCAGTGGTGACAGTTGAAGACGGTATGTTCAACGGAGTGAACCTGTTCACAGTAGACACACAGCTCTGACTCCGTCCTTCTGAACCTCTTGAGGTACGAGCAGAAACACCCATATCGTGTACTGGGTTAGCTCGTACCTCACCCCACCTTAGGTTCTCTCCACCTAAGGTTTAATCGTTTAAACCTTTGGGTTCTCTCCACCCAAGATTTAATGGAGAAGTGTTCAAGTTGACTTGAACACTTCTCCATTCCTTTTTGTTCTACATTGATCTTTAAATTTCAGGATATTTATTATATCCTCTATTACTTACTTTATTTATAATTTCTACCTTTTGTCTGTTTCTACAGGTTTTACCTTCTTTTTTAAGAGTCATATTGGATGAATGACTGTTACATAATTCTGGGTGTCTTAATAAATATTTATTATCTGCCAACCTGTTTATTTTAAACCCTTTAACTCTCCGAAATTATAACGTAATCTAATTGTGATGTGATGGAGAACAGCTTTTATTACTTCCTTGTACGCAGTAAAGGAAGTATTGTGATCGCGAAAAATTTCGGTTTCCAGATTTCAACGGAAATATCCATTTTGACTAGGTTGGCGTAACGTCTGTAAGTACCTACGTACGTCCGTATGTATCTCGCATAACTCAAAAACGATTAACCGTAGGATGTTGAAATTTTAGATTTAAGGACTGTTATAATATCTAGTTTGCTTCTCCCTTTTTGATTGCAATCAGTTGAACCAAAAGTGTCCAAAAGAGCCCAAAATCAAAACAAAATTGGATTTTCGACTTTTTCTTAACTGCAGTAATAAGCCCTCATTGAGAGCATTTCAACATTATATCATAAGTGGTAGTTATTTTCATTGGTGCCAGAGTTATAGCCAAATAAAATTTTAATTAATGAAATATTTGGATCGTACAAGGGGAAGGCACATCGGTTCGAATCCGACTTCGTTTCTTTTTTTTAACTTTTCTTTTAATTTAAATATATTGATTTATTAATAATTATTAACTTCTGATTGTAAAAAAAAAAGGACAATAATAATTCAATAACGATAATAAATAAATATGTAAAAATATAAAAAGTTATTAATGAAATAAAATTTGATGTACTTTTCATTTTAAAAAAATGTGTATATGTAATTTAATAGGCGTACAAGGAAGTTATGTGGTGTCCATATCAGATTATTTTTTACAATCTGAATTAAATCAGATTTTATACAGGTACACCAAAATATTAATTATACTTGAGTTGTGTTTTCAATTAATGTTTCGACTAAAGATTATAACCACTATAGATTATATATCAATTTAAACTTTTTATCATTTTAGATTTACATTACTAAGAAAAAATGTATGATACTTAGATAAACAAAATTAAGATAAATCTAGTTTAAAAACAATTTTTTTTTTGTTGTATAAAATAAGGTCGTGAGAGAATGATTTAATAATAATTTGGATAAATAATTTAAGTGGCAAGTTTACAGCAACTCGGAGGAAAAAAGTCGCATTAACCTGTCTTGTTGATAGGAGAATATACACAAAAGAATGTCCCACGGGTCGTAGGTTTCATGGACTTGGTTGAAAGCGTATTTTAATGAAAATATATGTATTAATATTATGTATTATGATATATGTTACAGTATTATGTTGGTTTTTTTTTTTTTTTACTAAACGCGAAATTTAAACTCCACATAAACGTAATACGATCTGCCACGCGCTAACCTCAACATGCTTCTTTGTCAGCAAAAGATTAGCCCCCTTCCGACACTCCACTACCATTCGTTTTCTTTTTTTACCTTACCTTACCTTACCTTACCTTTCTAGTACATCTCCCTAAACATGAACCTATCTTCTTCCTGTATTCTTTTTAATACTATTGTTTTCAAGTTACCGTTTATGGTCACCATCTGCTTATTGCCGCGAGCAGGTGTGTATACTCTACATTGGTTAACTTTAAAGGTGCATTTCAACATTTATCTATTTGAACAAGTTTATATATATATATATATATATATATATATATATATATATATGATCAAATATATTTTTACCTACTTACCAGTATTACGATATTAACAACAGTTAAGGGTTTCTCAAAAGAACCGATATCCTATTAACGTTGTATAATTCAAAACATCCTTTTGTTTGTATTGCTTTCTTTATTTAACTTTTGTTTTTATTCATCTATTTAACTGATCATTTCTGTTTTTTTCTTACGTTATTGTTTTACATTAATTGATTCTAACATTCAATTGCTTATTAGATTTTTTTTTTATGCAGAATAGTAATTTCTTTGAAGTACTTTTTTACGCTAATAAATTTGTTACGTTTTGATAAATGTAAAAATAATTTTTATCAACTAATATTATTTATTATTCATTTATATTATTTTTTATTTGAAAAAAAAAAATATATATATATATATTTTAATATATATTTTTTTTTTTATTTGAAAATATATTTCATCACCAATATCAAATTTCTCTTTTAATAAAATGTCAGTTTAAAACCTAAAACGATTTTTTATATACTGTACCGTCAAAATTGAATGTTTATCTGGTAATGTTTTCATCATTGTAATAGAAAAATTTGATTAGTTAAATTACTGATTGACTGGTATGAATTATTGAGATTAGTAATATGCGGCATTTACTGATAGGTTGAAATTAAGTGTTACAATTTGATTAAAATAAATGCTCTGATTTGGTTAACTGAGATGTAATTGATTATAATTATAATTAACCAGAAAAAATTATTAAATGATTTTTTTTTTTAAATTTATTTCGTAATTAGTCAATATGAGGATTCTATTGGTTATACATTTTTGCTGTCATTAAAAAAATGGTGCGATTTTGCTTTTTAACTGTTTACCCAAATACGTTTTCAAATGTATCACCGATAAATAAAGTAAAAATGCCGATCTCCGTGGCGAAGTGGTCGTCTTTCACATAGAAGTCCCGGATTCGAATCCCGTTCAGGCATCGCATTTCTCATACGCTGCGTGTATGCGCATACCCTGCGCATATAAAAATTCCATTTTTATATTCCCATGGACGAGCCTCAGGCTTATATATGGAATTAATTCATCAAGCAAAAAAAAAAAAAAAACGGCAAAAAACGCGCATTCCAGTTATTTTCTCTTGCAGATCATCTGAAATTATACTCAAATCATCGAAACAAATTGTTTCTACATCCCGACTTCATAGGTGAAGAGGCCCGCCTTGCGACGCTTCCAGTCGCTACACTCTCCCTCCCCCCCCCCCGTGTTCTTCGCCGTGATGGGCTTTAACGAGAGTCGTCTTTCGCCCTCTAACTTTTTAGATCTCATAGTGATAAGCCAGGCCTCGTTGGGATGCCACCGATTTAAATGCCTCGGTAGACATTTACATCGGTGATTATTAAACTCTGCTTTGCCTTCGGTATAGGCCTCGTCCGGACATCTTGAATGGCCTACATCTTTGCCATCTGAATTAGCTAACTGAGTTCGCGAAAACACGAACCCCGAAATATAACCCAACCAGACTAATAATATTGATAATATATCCTTCTCAATTAAACCCAAAATATTTTAACCGACTGGAACCGGTGAGCCGACCTGCCATTCCGGACGTACTGCCGGTAGGTGGGGAGGCACATTAGAGTCGCAAGGACACTTCCCTGGGCTGAGAATACAAAAAAAAACTATTGGTTATGAGATTTCGTTTAAAATTTTTTAGGCACTTAAAAATTTTAGACAATTGCAATTGCGTATAAGAAAATGTTACTGTAGAAAATCAATTATCCGGAAATTAGATATCCAAAATTTCCATTATTTGAAATCTTAGTGAAGTATTATTGAAGGGGTATGATTAAGAGAGCCATCAAACAAAAAATTGATATTCCAAGCAGATCTAGATCCACAGGCGTCTCCTTATGCTCTTACTCTTCAAATTTTATTTTCATTAGTGTATAAAACCTAGTGGGATCAAATATGCACCTAAAAAACTGATAATGAGAAAGAAAGAATCAAACCCATTAGGGTAAATCGGGAGCGACTTGTCTACGCCGGGCGGGGGGTCTTTATGTTAGTTCTGCGAAATAATTTAAAATGTTTCCGCGAAACGGGAATGGAAACACGTAGTTATCAATCATAAAGTGAAGGACCATATGGGACTTATATAACAAATAGATGTTTTTCTGAACTTCGACAAAAAAAAAGTCTATGATTTTTAATATTATATATTAGCTTTACTATAAAGTAAAGATTTCTTTATTATTAAGTTTCTGAAGCTTAGGTTGGAAGAAATATTTATTTGCGGTTGAGGTATCAGTGCTAAAGTGTGACGTAAAAATCTGATGCGTTCACCTGAATGTGCGTATGCGTGTATCTAATTGTACGCAACAGTATCTATCTCTCATTATCCTTCCTATCTTATATTCTCCTAACACACACGCCGATCAAAACCAACACTTCTGCAGTTAATCTAAACGAACTGCTGCGTATAAACGAAATATTCTTACGAAACTTACATTTAATGTACAATATCTTCTACCATCTTTTACCAATTAATGTCTAAATTATTATTTATTTGTTATAAAAAAAAATCGAAAATTGATTTTAATAACCGATGATCTACTCTATCTCAAATAATTTGTAGATAAATCAGTATAGAAGTTAAGTTTTATATATCGGGCGTCCGAAAAGGACTCTGGGGTTTCAAGAAAGATGTACTTTTTACTTTGCAGCATTTAATAGTGCCTTATGCGTAATCTTAACGACAATAATTACGTTCTGGTTTATACATTATCCATCAGATAGCAGCTGTGTTTGACTATAGCCAGCTGTTATGAAGGCAATACCATTGAATCGCCACAAGAGAAAGCACAGTGCGTGAACCGATTCACAGAAACAAAACACAACTAAGAAATTATACACGAGTCTATCGTAGATTTTTTTTAGTGACGCGTACGTAAGTGGTATGAACAGTTTTTGGAAACAGGAAGCGTTAAAAAAGTATTCACTAGGTTTACTTAAGTGACAAAACATAGAAAAAATTTGACTGTCTTTCCAACAAAGTCCAGAACGTTCATTTCGTAGTGTTAGTCGTCTATTAAACATTTCTACAAAGCACTGTCCGTAATATTCTCAAGAGATTGAAACTTCATGCTTATAAACGGCAGCTAATCTTTCAAATTAAACCTAACCACAAAGAGTTCAATTTGTAACGATCACGTTAGACTTTATTTCTGCTAATGAAAACTACCTATTATGGTGATTCATGTGGTCATGAATCGCCATAATTGTCGAGCTTGAAGCTAAGAAAATTTACAAAAATTGATGGAATTTGTCAGCAGCTGTTCGAACGTCTGGTATGGGGTATCTTGCACATTCGAATTTTTAGGCCATTTTTTCCTATTAGCTTACTATTAAGGACGTAGTGTAGTGTACTCGGACATGTTAAAGAACTTTATGTTTCCTCTGATTAAAAATATGGAAGGCCTAATTTTCCAACAGCATGGAGCCCTCTCTACATCATGCAGATGTTATGTGGACTGCGCCTTCGCAGAAGACCGGATAGGAAGGGAGACAAGCTCCCATAGCTTGCACAAATGGAAATCCCAATTTGTGACGCCAATGGAATTCTTCTTTTGAGGCTACGTAAATGACATCGTACACCAAGAAAAATTCCAGTCGGTTACTTGCGAAAAAGAATAATTTTCATGGAAGCGATTTCTAGAGGTATGCTCGTCAGAGTGTGGACTGAGGTGGATTGTCGGTTTGATGTCTGCAGTACTGTAAAAGGTGATCATATTGAGTTACATTAAGAGGTAAAAAAAACCTTACA
Organism: Lycorma delicatula; assembly: GCF_047948215.1. Classification (NCBI taxonomy): domain Eukaryota; kingdom Metazoa; phylum Arthropoda; class Insecta; order Hemiptera; family Fulgoridae; genus Lycorma; species Lycorma delicatula. The sequence continues at coordinate 63,724,261 of NC_134464.1, forward strand.
TTTTGTACTTTCATGTAATAAAACGCACATTAAATTTGTAATTCTAAATGTAATAAAGTAGATTTATTTTAAAACCACGGAGTTCTTTTTCGTACTCCCGATGTATATATATATTTTTTAATTCGTATTTTTCTTAATTTATTTTTATTTTATTTTTCAGGTAAGCCTTATAGACTTCTGTATTTATGTAAGTAGCTTATATAAGTTTTATAATAAAAGTAAATTTAAATACCGTAAAAATTGATTGATTAGTTAATATCGTTTCAAATTAAATAGTGATGTTGTTACTTTTTATTGATTTCTTTTTTAACTTGCTTAAAATTCATTTGAGTTTAATTAATATCGTAAATCAAATACTACAAATTTGTAATAAATTCTAGTTTTGATTACTTTATTTTAATAAATTTTACGATTTATTTTGTTGTAATTTGTATCATGGTTAATTATTGTTTTTAACTGCTACGAAATAATGAACTTTGAATAATTTTATACTAAATATAACAAAGAAATTCATGTTGTAAATGTCCATTACAAAAACAACTGTTTTTATTAACAAGTTTTTTTACATTTGAATTTTTAAGAGGATGGGAGTTATCGAATTACACGAGTTACAAGAGCATTATTTTATATATTTACTTTTTATTATTTAGTAGACATTTTATTTTTCTCGGTGGAAAATCAATATTTGGGTTAACCTAATACCTCTGGAAAGGGCTTCAAGTGCCGATCAACCTTTGGCTGAGCCCATCGCTGAGAATGTGTCAAAAATCGGTAGTTCCAATGCAAAGTGGTCTAGAAAACGTGGATCCTTGTCAGCTTCTATTACAGATCGAAGAAAGCAGTCTCGACGCAGACATACCAAGGTCGATATTTTATTTGATGTATCTGAAGATAGCGAAACCGATACTTACAATACAGACCCGCGTGTAACATCTGTACGGTGGCAGACTATGCCGGGTTTGCGTGGACGTAGCACATCTCAGTCCCACGTATCAAACCCACCGGGTTGGCCTAGTGGAGACCACTGATTTGGAAGTCGAGAGTTCCAGCGTTCAAGTCCTTGTAAAGGCAGTTACTGTTATACTGATTTAAACGCTAGATCGTGGATTCCGGAGTTCTTTAGTGGTTGGGTTTCAATTAACCACACATTTCAGGAATGGTCGACCTGAGACTGTACAAGGCTACACTTCACTTACATTCATACATATCATCCTCATTCATCCTCTGAAGTAATACCTGATGGTATTAACCTAACAACTAATATAGAATTTATCGTACAATAAATAGGAAACCTAATAGGACTTCTTACGAAAGTAATTACCAAACTTTGTTAATGGGTAAGTTCTTGAGTGTTGCAACGTAAAATATTAATGGACTATCAGGTCAGAGAGAAGAACTAGTAACTTTATTAGTTAATGAATCCTTAAATATAGTTTTGTTTTCGGAAATGCATTTCACTGATCGGAGTTTCCTTCGTGTTCAAGATTGTTCTATCTGTTTTTACTGAGCTGGTTACTGAGGCTGTTATTTCCGAGGTTGGAGAAGACTCAGATTCTGATGCGGGGATTATTGAAGAGGTATTTGGACCTAGCAGTAATCGAGGAAAACATGTTTTACTCACTTTAAAACTCAGAAAGGCTCAGGTCGCTGCATTAAGTAAGCTAGAGAAAAATATGGCTTTAATTGATCTGATTTCAAACGACGTTGTAAAGGAACTGATCGATATGTTTAACAATCTGTGTTGTGAGTTAGAAGAGTTCGTTTGTGACTCTAGAAATATCCGAGCAAAAAGCGCTGCGTACATTTTGTCCGCAATTGTTAAGAGAAACGATCAATTATAAGGATATATTGAAGGATTCAAAGCTGGGATGATAAAACGGGAGCAACTTGTTCATTCCACAGCGGCTCTGAGGTTAACTTTAGAGGTTGTTTCAATACCAGTAAAGACTTCAAAACCAGTAAAGGTGATATTAATCGATAATCCTACTAGCATTTCTTCGAAGGCCTTTAAGGGAGAGGTCATAAAGAAATTGAAAGCAAAAGAGAACCGTTTATGAAATGTCAGTATAAGAGACAATTCGAAAGGAGTGCGAATTGTGGCGGTGATAGTGAACAAGGAATTAAAGAAAATGATTAGTTATGTAGCAATCCTATCAAGATCCACTAAATCTCTGCAGCCGAGGGTTATAATTTACGATGTGCCGCGTGACTTGGGAGAGGAAGGTTTCATAAATGCTATCTGAATCAGAATATCGTTTCATGGGAAGTTTAAGATTGTTTATCGGGCAGAATAATGAAGAAGTAATGTTGTTCATTATGTTGTTCAATGTAATAAGGAAATGCGTAGGGATATGATTGAGAAGGGTCTAGTATTTATTGATTATTATTCATGCAGGGTCAGGCATGGCATTTTCACACGCTACAAAAGTATTCATTCATCTCATACTCTGAAGTTATACCTAACAGTGGTACCGAAGGTAATAAAAAAAACTAATATCAATAACGAGATGCAATGCTTGATAACAATCTTACAAGAGGGTGCTTGGTAATTGACACCGGAAGTAAATTTTGAGGGTCAAATGAGCACAGGCCACCTGAGGGAGGTTTTAGACCTTATTGCTACGAAAAGGAGCTCAAGAGTAGGTGGCTGGCTCTCTTTATCCTTCCTTCCAAATCGTGTATATAACACACTTACTCATCAACATTCTCCAGACAACATACTTCCAATCGGGGTGGAAAGCTTTGAAAATAGTCACAGTTTCGAAACCAGGCATGCCAGTACACGATGTGGCTTCATACAGGCCAATAACTCTATTACCAATTGTATCGAAGGTATTTGAATGAATGCTCCTTTGGTGGTGACCTGTTTTTGAGTATGACGTGTAATTCCTGACCATCAGTTCGGTTTCCGTTGTGGGCATCCACTATCAAGAAAACACACAGGCTCGTAAACGTAATCAGAGAAGCCCTGAAGAGAAAAAATATTGTTTCGCAGCTTTCGTAGACATCCAACAGGTCTTTGACAAAGTGGCAACCTGGCCTTTTGTACAAATTAAAGATGAGTCTTCCTCAACCAGTTACCTTTTTCTATGCGGTTTCTGTCAGGTGAAATATAACCAGGAGATGTCCACGTTCTTCAAAATTAAGTCAGGAGTTTCTCACGGCTCTTTCTTGGAGCCAGTGTTATACTCAGTCTTAACTGCAGACCTTCCGACTAGAGACGTAATTACTGTCGCTTCCTTTGCGAATGATACGACTGTTCTCGCAGTTGATGCCATTCCAACTACAGCATCGAATAGCCTACAATTTGAGTTTGATTTAACCAACAGATGATTGAGTACATGGAAAGTACGCGTTAAACAAGTAAAATAGAACCATGGGACATTCACAAAGAGGAGAGAGGCCCACGCGTCCATCTTGATGGCATTGCAATTCCGCAAACTTTGACAGTGAGGTACCTAGCTCTGCACTTTGATTGTTGACTAACGTAGAAAGTTTTTTTTAAGAGAGTAGAGAAGACAACTTGAGATTAAGTTCAAGGAAATATTCTGGTTGTTTGGCAGACGTTCTTGTTTGTTCTTGTCTAATAAGCTGCTGGTATACTGAACAATTTTAAAACCTATCTGGATCTATTGGATCGAACTGTAGGGCACCGTGAGCAGAAGCAAATGTCATGTTACAGCAGTTTTGGAATAAGTTAGAAAGGTGTATAACAGAGACTCCTTGGTTTACAAAGAATAATGAAATCTAGGATTATTTAGAATTAAAATCTGTGCGGGAGGAAATACAACGTTTCAGTTCAAAGTAAAAACTTCGACTTAACTACCATACAAATCACTTGGCAGTAAACCTACTAAACAATGGGGATGGTATTGGAAGGTTGAACCGACTGCACGTTCTAGATTTAAGCCCTATAATAACCTCGGATATGAGTATTGGGAATTATCTATTCTAATTTTAATTTCAAATTTGTTACGTGTACTTTTCTTTTCTTTACATTGGCTGATTATTTTTTTTTTAGTTCTACTTACTGTGATATCTTATTTTACTTTCTATTATTCCAGTGGTGTTGAGTTGTCATTCATAATTACTAACGATATGTGCTTGCTATAAAAGATTTTATTATATATCAGAATGTAATTTTTATGAAGTTTCGCTGACGATTCCTTATCATGTGATCTAGTTTACTTAAGGTTTATGTAAATATAACTGATTGTAGATAAGCTTTGAAACAATAAGAACAAGACATATTGTAAATTCTCTTTTTCTTTAAAAAAGTGATACATTGATTTGATCTCTTGAGATCGATATCAGTTGATTTAAATTGCAAAGCTGAAACATGATCTTAAATATTAAAATTTTCATTAGAAATAACACATTCAGTATTAAAAACATTCTTTAAAATATTCCTAGTATTATGAACGAGTTTAATATTTTTCTCTAAATCCTTTCTTCAGTTATATCATAATAGAGAAAATAGTCCTTCTATTTAATAACAAAAAAAATTAACAAATAATTAATTCCTTTGCTTGATTTTCTTTAAACTTCTGAAATTTCTTAAAACTTAAAATGAAAATGAACTTACTGGTTGCTACTTTTTCTTTTTTTTAATTTAAAAGATGGTACTTTATAGAAGGGATATGCAAAGAAGAAGTACTGCAATGTAAATGGAGTGAGGGAAACTAGAGTTTAGAGTTTAGAGAATAAATTGGAAATGTTGAAGCGAATAAGGTAAAAAGAGCAGTAACAACAAAAGGGAATGAGAAAACCTATACCGTTGAGTCATGACAGGCATCTGCCTTTATATAATAATAAAAAGGAGTAGGAATTATCTCTCTATCTTTACTTTTCTCTCTCCCTCTCTTTCTTTTTTGCTTTTATATTATCTCATTTTCCATTTATCTTTGAGTATGACCTAGTTTAATAAAGTTAGTTAATTTATTTTATTATTAATTTATTTAATTAATAAAGATTATACAATAATTAAAAACCTGATCAAGTTTAATTTTTTATATAAATGATTTTAATCTTTACACTTTTCTTGTTTTAATAAGTATTTTTATTTATTTATAAACAGTAAATTAAATTATTTTTCCAGAAATAGAATTCCTTAAACCATTTTAAAATTACGGAATTCAAATGCCGGCAATGAATCGCATAATTTGATCGGCATAGCCGGGAAATTCAACAATTTCCGTTATTTGGTGGCTCATGTATCAAGGAAGTTTTTTTAATAATTAATTCATTAAAATTGGTTTTAAATAGATTAAAATCGATTTTTTTTTTAATCTGGGAGCTCCCCATCAAAAGGAAGGGGTAATAAGTTATTTTTGTGATGTTATTGTTTAACAAAATACGTTCTGAAGATTAAAAATTTGAAAGTGCGAAAATGTTTTTTCTCATTTTGGGACTCCTATATTCAAGGGAACACATTCGAGTATTAATTTTTACTAAAAGTGATTTTCTGTGAATTTTGTTAATTTATTTGTAACAAACATAAAATATGATAAAAACGTTTTTTAAATCAACCGTTGTGTGAAATTTTAAAAAATCCTTCTACCAAATAAATCAAAGTAGATGATATTTTTTATTTAGTACAGGAAGTCTTCCTGCTCTTGCTGTTATAAGTTTCTGTCTGGTAACCTTATAGAACATTTTTTTTAAATAAAAAATTTGTCTGCATGTTCGCTAAGATGCTTTTTTTTGTTATCTTCATCATAATTTATTATAATTTTATTATAGAGTAATAAAACATATCCTGAAAGATATATAAAAAATATTTCCACGGAAAATTTCAAGAAACTTTATAAGAAAATTTGAGTTAAAAAATAATATACAAGATGACTGACTACCAATGAAATGCACGTTTGATAGTTTGTGAAAAATTCATTTTTCATATATGGTTCGCTAGGTACGTTGAGGTGCACGGATATTTTAGGCTGCCACGTGTTCAAAAGGAGATACGAAGGACCAGTAGGGGCTAAATTTCTAAGCTGGACAAGCATGTGAATCATCTGGCCCTGAATCTATTTGACAATGGTGAGGAAGTAAGACGATTGGAAGGCTACATGTACTAGACCTCGTTGATCTTTATGGGCATTGATGATCAATGGATTGCATACATATATGGGATGTTACTGTGGTTATTACGTCAAAGATAGTTTAAACTTCAAAAATCTAAACTGGAATTTAATATATGTTGAAGCTGATAATTGATCTGAATGGACGGTCTGATTTTCTACTGAGAATCCGGTGTCTTGTTTTGTGAATCTATGGTTTTAAGGGAAGCAATTTTAATTGCTTCCCTTAGACTTCAGGCCTCAGATAAATAGTAGAAGGAAGATTAAAGAAAAACAAACCAACATACTTGGCGTTTATAGATCTAGAAAAGGCATTCGATAACGTAGACTGGAATAAAATGTTCAGCATTTAAAAAAAATTACGGTTCAAATACAGAGATAGAAGAACAATTGCTAACATGTACAGGAACCAAACAGCAACAGTAACAATTGAAGAACATAAGAAAGAAGCCGTAATAAGAAAGGGAGTCCGACAAGGATGTTCCCTATCTCCGTTACTTTTTAATCTGTACATGGAACTAGCAGTTAATGATGTTAAAGAACAATTTAGATTCGGAGTAACAGTACAAGGTGAAAAGATAAAGATGCTACGATTTGCTGATGATATAGTAATTCTAGCCGAGAATAAAAAGGATTTAGAAGAAACAATGAACGGCATAGATGAAGTCCTACGCAAGAACTATAGCATGAAAATAAACAAGAACAAAACAAAAGTAATGAAATGTAGTAGAAATAACTAAGATGGACCACTGAATGTGAAAATAGGAGGAGAAAAGATTATGGAGGTAGAAGAATTTTGTTATTTGGGAAGTAGAATTACTAAAGATGGACGAAGCAGGAACGATATAAAATGCCGAATAGCACAAGCTAAACTAGCCTTCAGTAAGAAATACGATTTGTTTACATCAAAAATTAATTTAAATGTCAGGAAAAGATTTTTGAAAGTGTATGTTTGGAATGTCGCTTTATATGGAAGTGAAACTTGGACGATCGGAGTATCTGAGAAGAAAAGATTAGAAGCTTTTGAAATGTAGTGCTATAGGAGAATGTTAAAAATCAGATGGGTGGATAAAGTGACAAATGAAGAGGTATTGCGGCAAATAGATGAAGAAAGAAGCATTTGGAAAAATATAGTTAAAAGAAGAGACAGACTTATAAGCCACATACTAAGGCATCCTGGAATAGTCGCTTTAATATTGGAAGGACAGGTAGAAGGAAAAAATTGTGTAGGCAGGCCACGTTTGGAATATGTAAAACAAATTGTTAGGGATGTAGGATGTAGAGGGTATACTGAAATGAAACGACTAGCACTAGATAGGGAATCTTGGAGAGCTGCATCAAACCAGTCAAATGACTGAAGACAAAAAAAAAAAAATTGTTTTATCTGATTTTAATATTTGTGACTTTTATTTATCTGACTTTATTATTTGTTTTCAATTTTTTCCCCCTAGTCGGATTCCACAGTGAAGCATAACACAATCCGGAGGAGTGTCCTTTTATAAGCCGGCTGGATCTTATCTACTAACTCCTGCCTTTAACTCCCAGAGTAGGGTTACCAGGCCCGACTATGTCGTTCCTGTTCCCTCCACCCTAGGAGCCGGGACTCGGTCTTTATGCCTTTCTGCCTCAAACGAGAACACCCAGAGGAACATTCTCGCCGAAACTACGGTTTTTCCTACAAGAGGACGAGAGAATCCCCGTGCCTCATCACTGCTGCCCACCTGTGCATGCACAAACGAATAGCAGCACAGCAGGGAGCTGTTCCAACTCCCCTCGTTAGCCTAGCAGGCCTATCCTTCTGTTGAAGGACCCGTGTGATAAAATAGGATATAGCACAGAATTTTATCTCATTCGCCAACACACGGCCCACGATACTCTCACCGTAAGTGGCCCAGTAATCAACTCACATTGCAAGCGCTCCCTGTCCCAGGTCCGACAGGCAAACACGATATGCTCCGGAGTGTCGAGCTCCCCGCAGGATAAGCAAAAGGGGTCATCAAGTCGCTGTCGTGCATTCAAATATACCCGAAACACGCCGTGGCCAGACAGGAACTGGGTCAACCAATAGGAGATCTCGCCAAACCTACGGCTGACCCATGGCTTCACCTACGGGATCAGGCGGTGAGTTCACCGCCCGGTGTAGGAACGATCCCAATGAGCCTGCCAAGCTTGGAACATTCTATCTTGCATCTCAGCCTTACCAGCCCCTTGCAGAAGCCCAATCCGCATGGCGGCAAGCTACTGAAATGGGGGACCCCCGCAATAAGCGGCACCGGATCAGTGGAGACAGAAGAGTACGCAGATACTATGCGGAGAGCTATCCTCCTCTGCATGCCCTCAAGCATGCGTCTATTTCAATCGCTCCTCAGTGCCGGCGATCAGACCTCAACACCATATAATAGTACCGAGTTGATCACATTACCATAAGGCGCCCGCTTGGAGGCTCGAGAGCCGGCCACATTTCCTAACAACCTACTCAAGGCATTTGTTTTTCAATTATATTTGTTTTTGTTAACTAATTGCGTTTGTGTCATGAGAGGTGATACTTATTATTAATATTGTATTTGAGTTATGCTGTCTTTTGATGGCCTCCTGACACGTTACTTTTAGCCAAAAATTATTCGTTTGGCGTAGTCCTTTTGGCGACCAATTGTAAAAATAAATTGCCCAAAAAACAAAATGGAGATTACTATTTACATCGTTTTACAGGAATGATTTAAAACTTGGTATCTATAAATATTACACGTGTGCATGATGAATCACACACTAGATAACACCATAGTCCAATTCATCCCTTCTTCTTTATCCTGTTTAACCTCCGGTAATTACCTTCCAGATAATACTTCAGAGGATGAATGAGGATGATATATATAAGTGTAAATGACGTCTAGTCTTATACAGTCTCAGTTTTACCATTCCTGAGATTTGTGATTAATTGAAACCCAACCACCAAAGAACACCGGTATCCATGATCTAGTATTCAAATCCGTGTAAAAATAACTGACTTTACTAGGACTTTAATGCTGGAACTCTCGATTTCCAAATCAGCTGATTTGGGAAGACGCGTTCACCACTAGACCAACCCGGTGGGTCAGTCCAATTTATTCCAAGCACGTGAAAGTATACTCTTCAAAAATAGCAACATCAATCTGTAATACGAGGTTTTAAGCCACCTTCATCAACAAAAAGGATTGGATAAAGTCTTATATTTTATAAAACCAGGCCAAACGTAGACATAAATCATTAAGTCTGGACTCATTGTGGCCAACATATTAACGCGATGCTTTCATCAGTTGCACGGCTAATCCTACATTTTGGGAGGTGCTGATCCAAATAATTTCGAACCTATAAATTCCAGTGAAACGGCGCTCCATATTGTTAGAGAATTAATTTTTAGATTCTTAGATGTAAAGATTGATTTTTAGTGGTAAAGGACCTTAAAGGAAGAACCTTATTCACTTAACATATCGAAGTCAATTACTCCAGTTACAGTCTGTGAAAAAAGAACTATTCGTACGTCTTTTCACGGAAATAGCAAAAAAACATTCAATTTTACCAAATCGCGTACATTTTGCACAAGTTTCTCTAGGGTTTTCTGTTCCCATATTCGTACATTGTACCCATTGTTATTTTCTTTAATAGAAAACACACGCTTGTAAAAAAAATGCGATGAAAGAAACCATTTTCTTCGTCAGCACTTTTATACATGTCCACATAGAAATCGATACATAAACGTCGTTTAAACTTTTCTTCATTGTTTTCCACATAGGTGGTTGCAGAAGTTTTAGTTCTAAACTTGCTGATGTAATTAATCTACTGATTTATCTGGAATACATTGATAAACAACGCGAACACCATGAAGTTCTTCTGACACGGGAAGTCTTCCAGAACTTTTCCATAACAATCAATATTGTCGCCATCAATAGCGATTTTATTAACTTAAAAAATTTCCCTGTAAAAGAATTTAAATTAATTTTTTACGTATAAAAATTATTTTATTTTTTTTTTTTTCAAGCCATCAAAAGAACCTATTTAATGTGTAATTACCCTTTACAAAGTTTATCACGAAGTTCCCCCGAGACTTTCATAACCTATTCTACTCGTGAAAATAATGGAAAAATTTCATTTAAACATATATCCTAAAATGTTTTTTGTTTGGGAGTTACGGCTAATGAAATGTTTCGCTCTGATTTCAGCTATCCAGATGAAATGAGATCTTACTGAAATTTCAGAACGTTAATTAAGGGGCAGAATTAGTGATTTCTTATACTTTTTGACCTGAAAAATAGATTAAAATGTTCAGGATTAAATTCTCTACAAGTTTTGTTTAAGATTTTTGTGTTTATTATACGTTTAACAAAGTTATTGTACGTCAAATTTAAAAAACAGGGTTTTTTACCCTAATTTATGGTTTTCACCCCAGATTTCTCAATAACTACGGCAGATACGGTTCTGGGACTTATTTTATTATTTTTTCAGGTCAAAACCCACAAGAAATCACTAATTCTCTTCTTAATTAGCGTCCTAAATATTTCAGTACCACCTCATTTCACCAGAGTAGCTAAAAATCCAAGCGAAACATTTCACTATCCGTAACTAACAACCAAAGCATTTTAGGAAATAAGTTTTTTGAACGTATTCCATTATTTTCACGAGTAGAATAGGTTATGAAAATACCAGGGAGAACTCCTTGATACACTCTGTATATTTGGGTATTCCAGATAGCCTGTCATTATCAGTTAGTTGTTACTAAAAGTAATTTTCTCCTTTTTCTCTTTTATTAGTACGTTAGTTTCTAGGGTTTTTTTTTTGTAGATCTACTCATATTTAAAATAAAATAAAAACTAAACAACTTATGTAGAATAAACAAAAAACCGCCTCAAAAAACAAAAAAAAACAAAAAAAAACAACGCATTAAAAGTTAATAAATTAAAACATTTAATTCATCTTTACATATCAGATTATTTTGGAACCAGTACTAAATTATAAATTATTAAATTGTTTTTAGTTGTTTTTTTTTTTTGTTTTATTTAGCTCTAAAGACGAAATTTTTTTCATTTGTTTTTCTTTATAGCAGTTTGCACTTTTTTTTAAATTCTCAGTGATTCCAGGGATGAATTTTTAAATTTTAAATCCTTTCTTTTGGAGGCAAGGATGAACATGGATGGGTATTTATATGCTGTCCGTATATATATATATATATATATATATATATATATATGTGTGTGTGTGTGTGTGTGTGTGTGTGTGTGTGTGTGTGTGTGTGTGTGCACTCGTGCGTTTGCGTGTGTATGAGTGGGTGTGTTGGTGTGAGTGTGTGTAAACAAATATGAAACATTGTTATTAAAAGTGGAAACAAAGAAAAATATAATTATTATATACAGCAATAATGATTAATTGTAAATTAAGATAGTAGATATTTGGTATAGAAAATTGAGACTTACAATTTATAATAACAGTAATAATAATATTAATAATACTTTGTAATAATATAAGCTGCAACAGTGATCACTAGACTGGAACGAGCTAGTAATTATTGGAATAAAAGGGAGAGGGGCGATTAGGTGGTAATGCCTTAGGTTACAATTACTTGGCTATATTCCAATATATAATACAGTGTAATAAACTATATGAAACTGTTTGAAAATATAAAATATTTACAATAATATTATTATTCTTCTATTATAATTAATAAATTATACAAATAATATATTAGAACGAACAAATCTAAGAAAATAATTTGAACACAATCTATGTTAACTTAAATAAACTTGTCGACCTCTAACTTTTGAAGTACGTCCTTGCTGTGTTATAATATTTTATATATAATTTTTAACCTTGCTAAATAGAATCTCATTTATAAACGTACATATTGATGTTATACTTGCTTTAAAATTTAAAACGGTAAATTTAAATTAATAACGATTGATTATTAAGTCTATAAATATATAAGTCTATAAATTTACGATATAATTTTTGCTATCAAGTAAATGGTATGCGAATACGGATCTTTTAAAAACTACTGAAATTACTAATACATTAAAAATGTTAGTGTTGTTTTTTTTTTTTTATAAATACATCGATCATTAATAACGAAGTAATTAGATTGTAAAATTTAAAAACAAAAAATTAAAAATATCTTTCTATCAATGAAGATTTTATTTTTTATTTAAAATATTTTCCTCGTAATTTATTTGGTGAGATTTACGTTGGGAATATCAGAATAACTTTTCCTATCATCATAAAAAACGAATCTTTGAATAGATTTTTTCACTGGGAAATTCTATGTTTTTAAGTAAAAAATAGTTTTCTTTTATTTTTTTTCTAAAAGGTAAACTAAGAGTACATAAGAGTAAATTACAGATCTATCTACTGAGTTTTTTTTTATAAATAAATAATTAACTAATTTTTTATTATTAATAGATAATTTTTTTTTGCAAATAAAGAATTTATTGTAGACTAATAAAATATATTCATTTCCAAATAACTATAGAAATAATAATAAGTCATTGAATGCTAAATACGTTTTAGATTATATATTAATAAAATGATAAAACTCAATAATTATATTATTGCTGGTTATTTTCCGTGTAATATGACACTGACGACAGAGTTATTATCTATTCAACTTTTCTATAATATTCTTTATAATGTTAATTTAAAACTCCGCAAAAAATTTTTACTTAACTCTAATGGGCTGGGTTGGGTTTCTGTCGGTCATCGTTTGACCTGTGCGAGCAAGATAGACGATAGTAGGACACTCTCGACGTCTAGGCAAGCAAGTATATACAACACAATTACCATTTATTCCACATTTATTCGTCCAGTTTATATTCAACTGTAGTTTAATATAATCTAACAAGTATCTTATTTTTATATAACTTTTCTATACATTTTCTAACTTCTTTGTAAATATTTTGCTAAATTTTTATTATTAGATTTTTTATTAAATAAAATACGATTTCTCTTCTGTGTTTTTTTGAATTCACAGATTATTTTTAAACATTTCTTTTTTTCGTGTATTTAATTATTTTTTAACTTAGTCATATATTTAGTATTGGAATGAAAATAAAATGATTTCGGTTTTGCAGTTTGGAATAAAACTCAGTTTTTACTTCCTTGTACATGTAAAGGAAGTATTGGGATCGCCAAAAATTTCGGTCTTCAGATTTCAACGGAAATATCCATTTTGATCATCCCTGAATCCTTTTTGATTAGTTTCGGCGTGACGTCAGTACGTACATAAATATTTATCTCGCATAACTCAAAAATGATTAACCGTAGGAGGTTGAAATTTTGGATTTAGGACTGTTATAACTTCTAGTTGTGTACTTCTCCTTTTGATTGCAATCGACTGGACCAAATGTGTCCAAAAAAGCCCAAAATCCAAAACATTTGGATTTTGGACATTTTCTTAACTGCTGTAATGAGCCATCATTGAGAGCTTTTCAACGATATTCACATGTGGTACTTAATTTCATTACTTCCAGAGTTATAGCTAAATAAAATTTTTATTAATTAAAGATATGGATCTTATAAGGGGAAGGCACATCGGTTCGAATCAGACTTCATCTCCTTTTTTTTCCAATTTAAATATATTGATTTATTAATAATTATTAACCTCTGATTGTAAAAAATGTTTTACGATAAATAATAATTCAATAATAATAAAAAATATCAGAAGTTTTTAATGAAGTAAAATTTTATGTGCTTTTCATTTTAAAAAAAATGTGTATATGGAATTTAATAGGCTTACAAGGAAGTCAGATTTTTTTGTAAAAAGAATGTAATTTAATCAATTTCATATATTTTCCATTCTGTCCGATAACCTTCTGTCATGTTTCTGACAACTTCATGATTTCGCGCTAGTAGAACTTCTGTCCTTATCAGAAAAAACTGAATCGAGTACTACTTCAGGTAATCATCATTAGTGAAAGTTTTACCATTAAAAGTGTTTCGCAAACTTCTATATAAATGGTTTTCTGATTGTGCAACAACAGGGCTGTACTGGGGGATGAGATATTTCCTGATCGAGTTTCAGTTCTTTCCACAAGTTATCAAAGATGTGTGACGCCTTTCATCGTCTTGGTGGAACACGATTCATTTGCAATTTGCCAATTCTGACCGTTTTAAAAGCTTCCATCGTGTAATACGAATGTATCCTGAAAATTTGAAAGTAATCGATCAGTTGGTTCTTCGAAATCTTTCGAGATGAAATTTGTCTATAAATCTTCTCAGTTTTGACAATAAACATGGGTAAAAATTTGCGATTGATCGAGTAGTTTTTTGTTTATCCTGAACAAAGGAAAACCCTCTTCGTGTTTATATAATACTATAGATAACGATATTAAAAAAAAAACTACAATGTGGAGAAAATAATTAAAAATTTCTAAGAATTTTTTTTTTAAATACGAGTAATTGCATTTATGAATCTATAGAACGTATGAATCTATAAACTATGTCGTTTTATCATGCTAAATAAAAATTAATGGTAAATACAAAGAATAGATTTTATTATAAAAGCAATATAAAAAAAAATTAAATTTTTCTTTGTTTAATACTCTTAATCAAGCATACAAGTGTTTAGTAATTAACAGTAATTTTTTTATGAGTGATGAAGTATTAAATATACCCTCTTCTACCACCCTGCCATGGGGTTAAAGGAAGATGTAGTTACAGTTTTTATATCATCTCTTTCAATAAAAACAAAATAAAAAGTAATTGCCTACTAATAGATTCGAACGCACTCTCATTCCTTATTAAATGGAAGAGTTCTTCTTTAAGCCAATCCTGAGTATTATTATTTTTTTTTTTATTATTATTTCATTTTTTTTATTTTAATTTAATAAATAAAAAGAGGATAATAACAGATAAGAATCTAATATTGAGACTCAAATATCTTTTTTAAAAATCAATATAACGTTAATTTCGTAGC
The DNA here is from genome assembly GCF_047948215.1 of Lycorma delicatula. Taxonomy (NCBI): domain Eukaryota; kingdom Metazoa; phylum Arthropoda; class Insecta; order Hemiptera; family Fulgoridae; genus Lycorma; species Lycorma delicatula. Next base: position 63,739,276 of record NC_134464.1, read on the forward strand.
AGAAAAGATGAATTCCTTGTTTCATTATAATCTTATTGGTTGGTAATAAATTATATAACATTTAGACTGTATTATTCTTGTGTGTTCTTACTGGTAATATCTTTTCGATTTAAAAATCAAAATAAATAACTGGAAGTTTTTTATTTAAAAAAAAAGATAAGTTCTTTTTAAAGGTCAGTACAGACAATTAGTCTAGGAAATATAGTGCATTCATGTGGAGATGAATATATATATATTGTGCTCCTGCATGAAGGAACATGTTACAGTAAAAGCAGCGTAGCGTACAGATTGCCCGGGGTATAAGGATAAAGGGCAAACAAGCAAGTAAAGGGAAAGGGAATAAAGGGGTGGTCGTGTAGAGTAGGTGGTGGTTGGTTAAAGGGGTGCTTTAGCACTACATACACACACATACAACACACGCGCACACACACACACACACACACACACTCACGCGCAACAACCATTCTTGTTGTTGATTGTGTACAATTCAATCAGAGCTTATCACTATGAGTGGCAGTTGTAACAGTAGTAGTGGTGATGGTGTGTTGCGTTGAAGAATATATACTGTATATACATAGAAGGGCGCTAAATTAAATGTCCACAAATAATGCATAACACCACCGACACATGCCTCCTCCTTGCTTGTTTGACTCCTCTCCTTACATTTTGTCGGTCTGCGAGAGGAGACTATTGTATCCGATATATAGTAAGTTCTTTCTAAACTGGCTTCCTTTGGTTATTGACCTTGTAAGTTCTAGGTAACAAACGTGCTTCTGCTACTGTTTGTTTCCAAGTGTGTTTATAATACACTATTATTTACTTTTCCTTTTAAATTTTAAATTGGTCTCACTGTTAATAAATAACATCTAGCGTTTAAAATCGGTAAATAGTTTATCTATTGCTTTCCTTTAAAGAGATTTTTATTAGTATCGATTATCTATTCGAGCAGACATACGTTTTAAAAAAGTGAATGAGATATCCCTGAACTTGTATTCATGTTATTGTTTTATATGCAAATAATATCAGTGAAATGTATATAAACAAAGTTCAAGACAGTTGATTATTCAGATTTACTTTTTATTATTCGCTTACCTTATATTGACAACCTTCTGTTACACGATGAATTGTATTAGCTTGTTTCTATCTTTGACGATGAGTTTGAATCCTAATAAATCGTTTCATAATTATTGAAAAAAATCATATGTGCTTTTATTTTATTCTCTAACAATTTCCTATTAATATCAGCATTTTATTATTGCACAATTAAGTTTTCTTCAAAAAAATATTTTAACCTTACTTGAATTTACACTCCTGTAAAGCGCATAAAAAATGTAAAATTAAGTTTTATTAACTTAAAAAGTTAATAAAACGTAAAATTAGACAAAAATAAGGAAAATAGTTATTAGATAGTTAATAAAATATATTTCTGTAATTTATCTTCTTCTTAAATGTGTATTCCATTATCATATAAAATATTTTTCAACTAAGTTTGACTAAGTTAGATATCAGTTTATCTCAAAACAGATCAGTTTGTCGAACTGATCTGTATCTGGCGCATTTCTGGTCTACACCGATTCTCTTTTCTGAATTCTTTTTTTTAAACTAACTTCTGAATAACACTTTTCACTGGTGCTTCCTTTTCAAATTTCTCCATGAACTTTATTTGACACACAACATGAGATTTCGTCTTTAAATTAGTTTCCATTACGAATATACATTCTTCAACAGTCGAATTTTAACAAACAACAACACACGACTACACAACCTTATTCAAAAACTATTGCTCGACATAGACTAAGCATACTCAAATGTGCAGGGAAGAAATACTCCTCCCCACTCCATCGCCTGTCATACCAATATCTTCCACATTATTTTACCCATCTCACACCAATATATGCATTTTTTTTAAAAATATGCATTTAGTATAAACTACTGTGATGGATGGGGGCCTCTTTTAAGTTGAATACCATGGTGATCAATGTTAACAAAGTTAATAAAGTATGAAAATCCTTAATTAACTTTTCAACAATTAAATATAGAAAAATTTAATTAATCATATGTTTCTACCTCAGAGCGATCTTTTTTCGGTATGAAACCGCCACACTCCATGCACCTAAGGGATCAACTCAAATATTTTAAATAGTAGGGCTGTGGTAGATTATTTTTAAGAGCACTGAAAAACAAATATTTTAATTTAAAAACTTTACACTCCCAACCAAAATGATAGTCATTTAATGTTTTTCCCTACAAGTTTCTCAATCGGTCTACAGAACCTTTTAAAAAAGTACTTAGTAGTACTTTTAGTACTTTTAGTAAATTACTAAAAAAAAATAAATTAAAATTTAGCAAATGATCTTAACTCAAAATATTTATCTTTTGTTATGAGGCTTCTATTTTCGGTGAACTGTATGACACTTATGAAATATTGTAAAAAAAAAATTAAATTGCCGCCATATTGATTAGGGCTGCAGTAGCCTCGAGTTTTTTTTTTTTACTTCAACATTTTTTTTCAGAATCTCTTAAGATTATGTTTCACTAATTTATCCTTTCCATTTAAAATTTTTGACTTGCTTCCTCACGGCGACTTAAGGTTTCGGTGGTCTAGATCAAAAATAGATCGTTTGGAGGTTGGAGCATTTTTTAAATTTTACTTTTCTACTTTTAGCTGTTGAAAAGTTCATTGTCCTCCGTTAAAGCCACTACTGGCTATGAATCGGAGGGGGTGGTGTAGCGACCGGACACGCTACGAAGCAGGATCTTCTCCCCTCGGGGAGGAATCGAGATGTTGAAAAGTTCTCATATTTTATTAACTACCTTTTCTTTTCTTTTTTTCCCCTCTTGTTAACCATCCGGGAATCACCGTCAAGTATTACTTCAGAGGATTAACAAAAATGATATGCATGAGTGTAAATGAAATGTAGTCTTGTACGGTCTCAGGCCGAGCATTTCTTAACCCATCGAGTTGGTCTAGTGGTGAACACGTCTTCCCAAATCAGCTTATTTGGAAGTCGAGAGTTCCAGCGTTTCAAGTCCTAGTAAAGTCAGTTATTTTTTACATGGATTTGAAACTAGATCGTGGACACCGGTGTTCTTTGGTGGTTGAGTTTCAATTAACCACACATCTCAGGAATGGTCGAACTGAGACTGTACAAGACTACACTTCATTTAAACTCATACATATCATCCTCATTCATCCTCTGAAGTATTACTGAAAGGTTATTACCGAAGGCTAAACAGGAAAAATAAAGAATGAAAGGTCAACCATTTGTTAGATGTGTGGTTAATTGAAACCCAACCACCAAAGGACACCCGGTATCCACGATCTAGTATTCAAATTCATATAAAACTAATCGCCTTTATTAGAATTTGAACGTTGAAACTATCGACTTCGAAATCCATATTTGTTATATTTTATTAACAACCTAGTAAAACTATACAGTATATGTTAAACGCAACTAAAAAATCAGTTTGAAAAAAAGGTGCATTTGAATTTTATATTAAATAAATATATAATTAATATTTTGTATTAAAAATGTTATTTTAACGGAATTTTACAATACATTGGTTTAGTTAATTTTAAGAATTTCTATTAAATTTACAAAAATATTAATTAAATTTTATTTATTAAGTGAAAAGCAATTAATTATTATAATGTGAATATACCAAATTAAAAATGACAGATATGGTCATTTCGTATCCTGTTTATTAGTTTTAATGCTAAAACGTTAAACATTTTTGTATAGTAACGTAATGTAAATCGTTTTTAAAAATAATCTAATAAAAAATTATTTACTTATGGTTAGTAAAAAAAGATTAGAAATTATCTCAACATTAATTATGGTTTATTTGATTAATTACTTGAAATACTTGATTAATTTTATGTTGTTTGTTTTTTTTTTTTTAATTACATTTTGTATTTAGCTTGGCGAGAATTTTTTAATTTATTATTTAAATTACTACTTTTCCTAAAAAAATAAATTTTAATAGTTAGTTTCTTTGCGATTGTTAAATTTAACCTTAGCATACATTTTTAAAACTTTCTATGAATATTTACATTTTTTTTAAATTAACGATTTTTTTCAGTACTTTATTTCTTTTATGGTTACCAGTTTTTCTGTTATTTCTTCAACTGAAAAAAAAAAAAACTGACTAACTGGAGATCTTTTAATGGTAAGAACTGGAGCTTTTCCAGGTTTTACCTACGTTAAAACAACTTATACTATGAGAATGAATTCAAATTTAAGAAGTTCATAATATTCCAGTTACGGAAATACTAAAACTAAATGAAGAGACATATATATATATTTTTTTTTAACAAAAAGTACATATGTTTATATACAAAGTGTTTCTCACTGTCTCTTTAATGAGCACAAATTAAGATTAAGCTAGAGTTTTAGTGTAAAATATAATGGATCTTTTTTGGTAAGCGGGTATTTTGGCCACTTTTTTTCCAAATCAGTGGGTATTTGGAGGTATTTACAAGGAAATTACAAATATAATCTAACCAAACTTAACATACGCTTGATTAGTTCGCTAACCTTCGCTCGCTAATCAAGGTTAGCGAGCGAAGGTAAGTTTAGTAGGATTATATTTATAATTATAAGCAGCAATGCTTACATTGGACCTCTCTCAGGTAATTTTGGAGGACCCATGTTGGAATAAAATCGACGAGTAGAAATAAAAAAAAATAGATTAATTCATGATTGATTGTTAATATGAAAAATTGGTTCTTTTTCGGTAAAAATGCGCGCTTTTATTGTTATTTTTGAGAAAAAAAAAGTGGTACCCGCTTACCGAAATAGTTCCAATATATTTGGAAGATTCACAATTATTTGTGAATTAAACGTGATCTCCGTGTCGGAGTGATAGAGTCGCGGCCTTTCAACCGCAGGTTCCGGGTTCGAATCTCGGTCGGCTACGACATTTTTTCATACGCTACAAAATGGCATTTCCATATCCCAGTGTATACAACCTTCAAAGCGTCTGAAGTAAATTAATATTAATTCATCATCCACAAAAAATGAAATTATTTCTCATCTTATTCAAAATATGAAATATGAAAGAGTTGTTCTTAGAATTTTCAATTTGAAATATGTGTTGAGTAATATCTCATTATAAAGAGCTTTCCAAAAGAACAGTTTCAGTATAAAATTTATTTATTTATTTTTTTACTTTTAACCATTTCAAAAATGGCGGCCTAATAGTGTATTCAAATTTTATAGGTGTTATTTTCATTCTCAGTTATGAAGTACAGTATGTAATGGAAAAAAAAATCTATAAATAAATTACTTGGCATTTTATTTTATAATTATTAAATTTGTATAATTCTGAAATCAATTTTATTTCGTTTTAATTACATCCTTAGCTGGCTCAGTAGTTTTTCCAAATATACTACAATTTATTATTTTTTTTTCTTTAATAAATAAAGAAAACATAACATTGCAATATTCTTTAAATTTATAACATTTCAATAAGGGTTGAACTGAGATATTTTTCTACGTACAGAATTACTAGAGAAATGCGCTGCTGACGTGTCGGTAGCGTGGCCGAGCGGTCTAAGGCGCTGGTTTAAGGCACCAGTCTCTTCGGAGGCGTGGGTTCGAATCCCACCGCTGCCAATTATTTTTTAATATAATTTTTTTAGATTTAAAAATTTCTTAATAATAAATGCAATGAGATTAAAAAGAGATAAAAGTGTAAAAAATATATAAAATTTTAATCTTAGTTTTTATTAATAAATAAAATTTAATGCCTTCATTTACCAGAGAGTTCCTAATCTTATTTCCTGAACTTTTACTTTATTTCTGAACTCAGGAATTTTATTTATCTTTTTTAAATTTTTAAATAAGGCAAGGGTTTTTTTCATAATTTCTAATAGTAGTAAAAACGTTTTGAAAGTAAGTTTTTATGAACTTATTCTTTATTGCTAAAATTAAAATGTTAAATAATATTTTATGAAAGTTACATAACTGTATACATAATTAGATATTGTAAATATGTAGTCGATCCTCTAGCGGAGTGGTAAAATCTTCGTCTTTATCCCAATTATTCTAGGTTCGAATCAAAGTAAGGTTTAGAATTTTTTATACGTTAAAAATATCAAATTTCTACGCACAAAACTTAAACTTGTATATGATAAATTAATCATCTAAATAAGAAAAATAAACAATTACAATGATGATGATGATGATAACAATAGATCAGTATTTTATGTTTGAGTATAAAAATAATTATTTAAAGAAATATAATGTTGTCACCCATGAATAATTTATTTCAAATAAACACTATAAAAACTTTATAGACTTGAAAATCATGATGGATGAGTCTACATTTAAAATAACTTAATGAAAATTAAGTAGTCATCATAATACGGGCCTCCGTGGCGCGAGTGGTAGCGTCTCGGTTTTTCATTCGGCAGATCCCAGGTTCCAATCTCGATCAGATATCGCCATTTTTTCATACGCTAAAAAAAAATTTCATTTATCTCATCCTCTGTACCTAATGGTGATCCAGAAGGTTAAAAACAATATAGTGATAAAAAAATTACGTGATTATATAAAAATCTGAAAATATGTAAATTAATTTATCTTTAAAATAATATTTTAAAAATATGAACTTTTCTTTTGCTTTATTAGTTAAAGAAATTCTTTCAAAATTAAAATTTTTAAAATCAATTAACTTCTACAAGTTAACGTTTTCAAATACAACTTCTATCTGTGTAAACAGAACCTTATTTATTCAATCCATAAATGGGAATTTTTATTTTTATTTATTTATTTTTTTATTCAGATTGTATTAATTATTGTAGATATTAGCAACTAGGAAAGGGTTGACCCACCATAAATTTTTTAGACCATGCCGGCCTTCGTGGCCCGAATGGTAGTGTCTCGGCCTTTCACCCGGAGGTCCCGGGTTGAAATCCCGGTCAGATATGGCATTTTCACACACGCTACAGATTATTCATCTCATCCTCTCAAGCAATACTTAACTGTGGATCTGGAGGTTAAAAAAAGGATATATTAAGCAAATGAAAAAGAAAATTATTTTTTTTAAAAACAAAAAAAGTTTTTTAGACCATAGTCGGGAATCGAACCTGGGACCTTCAGTTTAATAGGAAAGCACGCTATCGCCATCGATGCGATCACCTAGTTTTTAGAAATCATAAAAAAGAACGAAAATTGTTTTTTACCAATTATAACTCAAACCAGTATTTTTTTTGTTTTAATTTTATTTATTCGTTTAACTATAACTTTTATAATTAAAGTAAATACCCGTAGTTATTCTATTTGATTTTATCGGTCAATTAAAATATATTTTTATATATAACATTGTTTTTTATACGCGTACAGAGGTTTTTTTTATTTTATTATTAATTATTTTATCTTTTATTATGAAAAATTAAAATCAAAGACTAATTTTTTTTTTGTTTTTAATTTTTCTATCTGTAAACAAGTGAATAATAATTCCGATATAAAGTTGTAAATTAGGATTTTCAAAAATAATAATAATAATAAAGTTTTAAGTACAGTATATCGAATAAATATACTTATTCAACCCCTTCGCTCTTTTTAACCAGTTTGCTTCCTGTATTTATATAAAAAAAAAATATTTTAAACAAAAATAAATTAAAACGTTATTAAAATTCTGTTTAAAAAATACTTTTAATATTCTATGTAATGAAGTAAAATTTGACTAGAACGCTGATGTAGAAGATTTAAAATTTTTTTCTCTTAATTTTAAATATAAATAAATATCCGGATTTTCGTTAAAATTATTTAACAATTGTTAAATAATATCTGTGTGTTTTTTCATTAAAAATGAATTTATGAACTAGTTACGTAATCTCTTATATTAATCTGCCTTTAATCTGTGTACGTATAAAAACCAGTGTTATTGTTTTTATTTATTTGATTTTGTTATGTTCGATGATTTCTTCGAACAACCTTGAGTATTAGCAAGGTCGTTTAGAATGGCCACGTTATTTTGTAGGAAGCAATTTCGGCGCAACTGTCCTCGGTTTGATAAATGTTACAACTTATACTCCCTCCCCCATTAACCATCGTATCTTTTTTCTTTCTTCTTCTTATTTATTCTTCTTTACTATCTTTTTTCTAACTTTACTACATCTTACATTAGATTTTGCCTTCTTTATTTCTCCCACTCTTTTCACAAAATCCCTATCTTCACCGATTAAATTCCCTACTGTGTTTTTGTTCATTTTATTTTCTTTATATAAATATTTGTATCATCCTATCTCCATTTTGTATTTTTTTTTTTTTTTTTGTTTAAAATGAATGTTTGAGGACGGAAATAATTTAAATAGCATAACTAAACCTTTCACGGACACTCAAATTATATAATCTAAAATAACATTACTTTATTTTTGTTCAAGTGTATCTTTGTAATTAGATTTTTTCCATTCGTTCTTTTATATTTTGTGTACGTTAAGGCGTATTGCGTTGTGTTCAGTCGTATTAAGTATTGAACATTGTTTAACTATTTATCGTTTTGAGGTCTTTTGTTAATTTTTATTGTATTATCTCAATTATTACTATTATTTTTTTTATCATACTTATTGTCTCAGTTGTTATTCATGTTGAAATCTCTTTTACTATTTAATTTTGGTAATCTCTATTATTTTATTATCTATCATTATATTGGTACACTGTCACTACGTGCTGTTCTTGAGAAATAACGTATACTATTTCTCAAGTATATCATTTAATATGTTTGTATTCGGAGTATCAATAGATAATCTTCATTCACGTTATAATATGTCAAACGATTTACATATCGATTCAAAGTGTGTAGGAAACCGATTATAAATAAAGTATAATAGCAAAAATTTTATTTTTTATTCTAAGAGAAACAAAAATTGAGTAATATTTTATTGTTGAAAAAAACTTAAATTTATACAAAATTATGTACTTCTATTCAAAATACTTTTGAATTATTAAAAATATATCGTTAATAATGAATGTGTAGACGAATTAAATGTAATTTAATTTAAATCTTTACTTATCCGGTATATCCTGTTACAGAAGCAATAGCTATAACTAGAAAGATCGGTCAAAAAAAGGCTATAACATATTTTTTTTAAGTTTTATGCCTTAAGGAAATATAAAAAAATAATTTTTAAATAAATTGTAAATAATCTACAAAAAAAGTTTTCATTTTGATGATTCTAAGTCCAAAAAATCTATTTGTTTCAAAAGGAAGTTTGTGCGTATGTATACGTACGTTGGCCTGTATTTAGACATATAACTCTGGACCCTGTAGACCGATTTTTTTCAAACTTGGTAGACAGGTACTACCTTCGAGAGGAAGAATGCACAGTGTGTTCCGAAAGTTGCTGTGCATGTAATTATGGAAGTTTAATGACGAAACATTTTTAATTATTATTACTTTCTAAATTTATTTCATTATTTTATAAAAACGGATATTATAATAACTGAAATAGTTTATAAAAGGGTTGAAAATGACTTCATCCGATACAAATACAATACTTCATACTTTTCAATTTGTTTTCGAACACTAATCAGCTGCTGTACTGGAATATCTCCTATGTATGCCGTTGATGCGGTTTTTAGTTCGTCATTCGTGCGTGGTGTTTTGCGATACGCTCTTTGTTTCGCTGTCCCCTATAGAAAGTAATCTGCGAGAGTCAAATCGGGCGATCGTTCAGGCCATAAACCCCTCGAAGAAATGATTCATTTTCATTTTTTGAAATGATTCAAGACATTTCTAAAAACGTCATTGCCCTGTTAGCTGTGTGAACTGTGTCGCCACCTTTTTGGAACAAACCGTAATTTACTTCGATTTCTAATAACTGACTAATGAAGTTTGTTAAAACAGCATAATAACGATCATTATTAATTTCATTTTCAAAAAAAATGAATCCACAATGCGTTTTCTACTCGCACCGACCCAGATTCCAATTTTCCCTTCTTGTAAAAATTGTTCGTGTAATTCATGGGGGTTAAATGTCGGCCAAAGTCGTGTATTTTGTGAATTAATATACTCACCAGTTGAAACCACGCTTTCATCTGTAAAAAAACGTTATGTCGAGGACACCTACGGAATTTTGATCAGTAAAATGTTTAAAACCGTTGACAATAATTTAATCTTTGGGCATGATTCAGGTTTACGATTATGAACATACACTACTTTGTAGGGAAAAGTTTCAGTTATTTTCTTACAGTTTTATGTATGGTAGCAAGTCTGATATCTTGCTTCTTTGGTAACTTACGCATCGACTTTGATAGACTTTATACATTTAAAATCAATTTTAGTGAATATTTTAATCATTAAAAAAATCCCCCTTATGCATGAGCTCCAAATTTTCAAAAAGTCAAAAACATATTTTTCCAAATTGTGATGTTAATATTAAAACGTTTGGTCCTTATTACATGACTACTCAAAAAGGAGTATAATGTTTTTAGGGTGTATGTATGAATGTATGTTTGTTCCACCGTAGCAGTTGAAGCGGCTGTATGGCATGATTGACCGGCTGTCATAGGCTTTTTTATCGGAAAACATTTTTTACTATTCACAAAATTGATACTGAAATGCTCTTTAATTATCCTATATTAAAGAGCAATTTTTGTCAGCAATGTTTTGTTTTTAAAAACTCGTGTTTTAAAATTTAAAATTTGTCTCTTGTTTTGTCGAACATGTTGGATTCAAAAATTAAAATTAACAGATTCAAATATAAGTAATTTTATATTTGATTAGAAAAAATGTTTTATCAATAAGATTAAAAATTATTACGACAGGAGTTTTTTTTAATATATGTTGATGAGGAAATAACTGAATAGAATTGCAAAACTTGACCGGTGTAGCAGGCAAAGTTTTGCTATTCATTGTCAGCTTTGTTTTAATCATTGTGATTACAAGATAAAAAAAAATCTGATGTGGACACCACAAGACTTCCTTGTATGTCTGTTAAATTACATATACACATATTTTGCTGCACTTCATTTAAACTTATTTAATTTGAAAGTGCGGTATGATCCTACAGTTCTTTAATAAAGTGGACAGTTAAACAATTGCTGAAATATTAATTTTTATTAACATTAAATACTTATACAATTATTAATTCAACAATCTTACATGAAATATTAAGATAGAGTAAAACTCTCTATTACTCGTATTACTAGATTAGTATATTATTCGTATCTTTATGAGTTGCTGATTAACAAGTTTCAGATTTCTGGTGTGTCGTATAAATAAAAGTTAATAATAATTAAACTATTCCGTTTAATTCTGTTTCATTACTGGTTACAAATGTTAATCTCGACTTTAGGATTTAAAATATTCAGTATTATTGGATTATTTGGTGAATAATCAAATTGGGAAAAGAAACAACCATATAGGAAAAAAAGGTAACATGAAGAAATATATCTAAAAAAAACGACAAGATCATATATATATGAAGAGGAATATGAAGGAATATGAAGAGGAAGAAGATGTTAAGAACAAGGGAAGAATAAAAAAATTAGGCGAAGATGATAAATATAAAGAGAAAGAAAACGTTAAGATTAAGGAAGGAATAAAAATATTAAGAGAGGATGATGAATATAAAGAAAGAGAAAATTTGAACTAGAGAACATGTACACAAATTAAGATCAGAAGAATAATTGCAAATTAGTGATTAAATTATTGGCAACAAAAAACAAATAAACGAAATGATGATCAACTCCGACTTAGAGAGAAAATTGCCCGATAATATCAGAGAAGTAATGAACTAAAAGATAAGAATTTTAAGCAATTTTTGAAAGATCAGGCATTTATGCCTCGGTGTATGAGTTTCTTGTGATGCTATTTTTCAGTCGCTCTGTAGTTAACTTTAATGTTGTTAAAATTAAACAGAAATTCAAGAATAATTAAATAAAATTAAACTATAAAATAAAAAAATAAAAATAAATAATACAGTTCTAAATTATAATTTTCATTTAATATTTAATAATTAGGTGTTTCACCAAATCTATTACATATTCATAATGTAATAATGCCTATTAAATTACATATACACATTTTTAAAAGTACGTAAAATTTTATTTCACTAATAACATTTTTTTTTCAAAGATTTTTTTTATTGTTATAACTGAATTTTAATTGTAATTTTGTAAATTACAATTTGTATTATTGCAAATTTATTGTAATTTTTTCTTATAATCACGGGTTAATATATATTAATGAATCAATATATTTAAATTAAAAAAAAGTTAAAAAAAAGATGAAGTCTGATTCGAACCGATACGCCTTCCCTTGTAAGATCCAAATACTTCATTAATTAAAATGTTATTTGACTATAACTCTGGAAACAATGAAAATAAGTACCATTTATGATATATCGCTGAAAATCATCACAATGAAGGCTTATTACTGCAGTTACGAAAGGGTTCAAAATCCAGATTTTTTAGACTTTAGACTTTTTTGGACAGTTTTGGTCCAGTCGATTGCAGTCAAAAGGGGAAGTCCACATCCACATGTTACAACAGTCCTAAATCCAAAATTTTAACATCCTACGACTAATCGTATTTGAATTATGCAAGCGAGATACATACATACGTACGTACGTATAGACGTCATGCCGAGACTCGTCAAAATGGTTTCAGGGATGATCAAAATGGATATTTCCGTTTAAATCTGAAAAACGAAATTTTTGGCGATCACAGTACTTCCTTTACTTCGTACAAGGAAGTAAAAAGTTGATAATTTTTTCTTTCTTTTGGAATGGAAAGATTTTATGGACACCCTGATATATATATATATGTATGTGTGTGCGCACGCGCGCGCGCGTGTGTGTGTTTAAATAAATTTAAAAATCTGAAAAAAATTATACTTTATACAAAATTGTCACCGACATGCTCTTTACTTAACCTGTTTTAGTAATTGTCCTAATTAAAAAGCAATGTTTGTTAGCAGTGTTTTTTTTTTTTGGCACTCGTATTTTTTAATTTTTGTGTTTAATTTTTAAAATTTTTCTCATGTTTTGTTGGAGATCTTGGATTCAAAACTTAAAATTGACAGATTGAAATAAACGTGATTTTATATTTGATTAAAAGAAATGTTTTATCAATAAGAGTAAACATTATTACGATATTAGTGCTTTTTTATTATTATCGATGAAGATTTTAACTGAAATAATAGAATTGTAAAACTTGACCTGCGTAGCAAGCAAAGTTTTGCAATACATTGTCAGATTTTTTTTTTATCATTGCGATTACAAGATAAAAATAAGCTTTTTATCTGGTAAGTTCCAGGTTCAGATCCTGGTCAGACGTAATATTCTTTTACATGTTACAAAACTTTCATAGTGTTTCCATTTACAATTATTAAGCTTTTTTGATGAATTAATCATATAATTAAAATAATAATAATAATAAAATAAAATGCTTAGTAATTAATTAATAAAATTCATCGCATACAATAATAGAATAATTTTTCATTTATCACTTACGGGATTATGAATCTTTAGTACCCACGATCAATAAATAGTCTTATTATTATTAACGTAATGAAACACTGTTCCGTTATATATTGTTACATCATACATGTATAAACAGAAATCAACGCTTTAATGTGGTTCCCAGAAGAGAATCGATTTATAGCTAAATATAATCAAGCTTAAGGGGAAATATAAGCTTATATGTATACACGGCTATAATAGCTACGTACAACTGTTCAACGTAGATTAATTATGTATAAATTTTACTTGGTTTAGTTATTTCGTAATTACGTATAATAGAAGTCGTTTAATGTAGGAAGACTTGGAATAAATCACAAAAATTCTTTCCCGATTTATTTTCTGTTATTTTACCATTTTTTTTTTTTAATTTTTTACAAAATTATGTTTTGTAAAATTTATACTTAAAACTTTTATACACCAGGTATTAACAATCGTTTTACTAAATATAAATTATTTAATCGTACTAGCTAAAAATTGTACTGATCGTTATAAAAAATAATAACTTCTAAAAAAAATGCCGTAATAATCTTTTTATCAGGGAATATATTTTAGACAAAAAAATTCTGTTGTTAACTGTAAAACTGCTTCTATATGAAGAACGGCTAACAAAAGAACTACCTCTAGCCAGTAGCATAATTTTAAGGAAAATAAAATAACTTTCATAAAAAAAATTAATAAAACCCTAATTATTTTAAATTCTAAAAATTTTAAAACAATAAATCTAAAGGCAAGATAAATTTGAACCTTAAATTTTTTAAATAAAATTGGATCTTTTGTATTTTTATTATTTAATATTAAATATATTTGCGATCATTTTTTTAATTAGAGTTTTCGTATTATTGCATACTAACCAGTCCGTCTAGCCAGAACCTGAACCCTCAGGGCCCAGGTGAACCCCGGAGCCAACCCAGGGTCTCTTCGGGGTCTCCCGAGACCACGGGGACTACCCCAGGGCCGCAGAGCTCGCTTCGTTCGCCATTCCCGTGTTGCAGAGGGACGGTGTCCAGGACACCCGCACTGTTCGTTATACTTACTCATGATTGTGAGAATAATACTGTTAAATAACAGTTAATGTATTCAGTTTACCTCTTTCCCTATAATGATGTATATCCTTTTAATAGTATCGTTCATAACTAATAAAATTGTGTTATTTTACAAGAAAAATAAAGAAACGTACAAAATTGTGAGCCTTATAAGCGATATTTTGGCCCGTTAAACCGGCGTAAAATTTACATGAATTATACATGAAAACTTACATGAATTATACAGGTATTTTTCTGTTTGTTAAAAGACTGACCTAATTAAACGAGCGACTCTAATAACCGTATTAACCGGAATTTTTAAAACAGTTAAACGAATTTATATATATTAGTATTATCAAAGAACTCGCAGATATAATGAATCTAATAACGATTTTATAAAATAAAAACTTTTAATTTTATTTTAAATAAACTACTGGGTCAGTAATTTATTAAAAAAACACTATGAATGCATGATAAAGCTCTTTCTAGTACGCCCAGTATTGTTGTCTGGTTTTATAGAGGTGTCTTTTTTTTTTTTAGGAAAGCTAAGATAAGTATTTAACAAATTATCTATACTATTTTAAAAATTATCTTTTAATACGGAAAGATCTCATTAACTTTTGTTAAAATTCAATTATTTTCTTAAAAGTTTGTTTTTAAAAAGCCGGAAAACAAACAAAATTGTAAACACTGAAAGAATTACGTAGTTATTTAAACAACCTTGATTGATGCCACTAATTGTGTAATATAATTTATAAATTGCCAAACATTTCTTTTTTATTTTAGTTCCACTTAAAAGAAAACTAATATTTTTAACATATTAAATGTTATTACAATACCATTTATCACTTAGTGAAAAAAAAAGTAAAACGCACAGTAATTATTTGTTTTTGTTTAATATAAAGTATACATTAGGCTTAATACTGTTATTCCGGCCTCTTGCCTTTGTTTACATTTAATAGATAAAATAAAATTATCTTATCATTATGTGAAAAATAAATAAGAATGACTGACTGTACGCTACACGCTATATATTAGTATTAACAATTACTAGGTTTGTTTTTAAAAATTATATATATTTTAAATAAATTCTGGGCCTATTTACAAAATTTTAAAATCATTTAATTTTTTCTACTATTCTTTTCTCGCAACAACATATCATCACCGATAGGTTGGAAAATTAATTACTCGCTTCATATAACGGTAAAAAATCGTAATAATTAAATTTTTTATCAGTTTTCCGTTAACTACGTAATTTCATTTCATAACTGAAATATTTTTGTAGATAATTAAAAAAAAAAAAAATACTTTCTAACCTTTAAAAAAATAATAACGCCCTTTTTTGAAATGGAATTTTTTTATTTAACTCTTATTAACACAGTAATATTTTCACATTCATCTAAATTATGCATTTTTGACGAGTTATCGGCCATTTTACCCAGTTGGCTTAATAGAGATTTCAGTTAAGATTAGTTATTTTTGAAGTAATTTTTAGTAATTCAAAATAGTCGTTATTACGACGAGGATGATATGATATATATATATATATATATATATATATATATATATATATATATATATATATATGTACTAGCCGACCCGTCTAGCCGGACC
Source organism: Lycorma delicatula (assembly GCF_047948215.1). Taxonomy (NCBI): domain Eukaryota; kingdom Metazoa; phylum Arthropoda; class Insecta; order Hemiptera; family Fulgoridae; genus Lycorma; species Lycorma delicatula. The sequence continues at coordinate 63,755,386 of NC_134464.1, forward strand.
CCGGACCCTCGGGGCTCTGGCCAGCCCAGGCGAATCCCGAAGCCAACTTACGGGCTCCTCGGGGCCTCCAAAGGACCTACCCCATGACCGCGGAACTCGTTTTGGTCGTCATTCCCTATTTGCCAGAAAAACCGGCGCTCTGGACACCCTTAGAACATGCTTCGATGCCATTCCTATCTAGTCCTCACCCCCTGGACCCCCTGCGCTGTTCTTGATCATCATGATTGTGAGAATAATACTGATAAATAATAATTAGAGAATTCAGGCTTTAAAGAAATCTAATAAAGAAACTAAATTACAAGAGACAAAATTATAGTAGCTTTCTTTTTCCTGTTTAGCCTCCGCGAATTACCGTTCAAGTATTACTTGAGGATGAATGACGATGACATGTATGAGTGTAAATGAAGTGTATTCTTGTACGGTCTCAGTTCGACCATTCCTGAGATGTGTGGTTAATTGAAACCCAACCACCAAAGAAAATCGGTATCCACGGTGTAATATTTAAATCCGTATAAAAGTAACTGCCTTTACTAGAACTTGAAAGCTGGAACTCTCGACTTCCAAATGAGCTGATTTGGGAAGACGCGTTTACCACTAGACCAACCCGGTGGAAGAATAATAGTAGCTATGGTAACTAAAGTACACACACCTTTTACGACGAAAAATTCATGACTTATTTCTTTGTTGAGAAGGCAGAAATATAATAATGAAGTAAAAGGACCAATCTTTTATTTCCTTAATGAATATCTTTAATTTACAACTTCATCCTCCTTGTGGGTGAAGAAATAATGAATATTTTTATGACCTTGGCCTGTGGCCTAATCCTTCTAATTTATAATACGAATGTATCCTGAAAATTTGAAACCAATCGATCGATTGGTTCTTTGAGATTTTTCAAGATAAACTACGTATTTCTAACTAAAAGCCATCTAATTTATGCCAATAAACATGAGTAAAAATTTGATTGCGATTGATGGAATAGTTTTTTTTATTTATCGTGAACAAACAAAAACCCTCTTCTTCTTTATATAATAATATAGATATAATTTATTTAACGTAAATGTAATTCTACTATTTTTGTAATATTATTTATTCGATTGATTCGAATCATTCAGTTCAAACCCAGCTTACACAGTGATAGAGACTTACAGTTCACAGTTCATTAATTCAATTCATTAAAGTTTGTACTTCAACCGGAAAATTTCCATCACTACTACTACTACTTATATTTATATATATATATATATATATATATAATTTTTTTTTCAAGATGAAATATACCTAAAATCATCTCAGTTGTGCCAAGAAACATGGATAAAAATTTGTTTCTGATTGATCGAGTAATTTTTTTGTTTACCCCGAACAAAAAAAATCCTCTTCCTCTTTATATAGTAGTATATATATATATATATATATATATATGTTCACATACATAAAATACACATGTATTAATGAGAAAGAAATAATTAAGCTAAATATTTGAAGTAATTAAAACGTTCTCCTAAGTTCAAAAAAAAATTGTTCCGAAATATACTTATTTATTTTAAGTTATCCTCGTTAAAATATAACAAATATCGTCTACTTACTAGTAACATCATGATGGATAAAAGCAAATCAACACTAAAAGGTATTTATTATAAGATATTTTTATTTACAGCATTCAACATACAGAGCCAATTTATTACAACTCAAGTTTTTATATAATTATCTACTTTTATATATCCCAATAGAATACACCGAGTCACGCGAACATGAATACCTTGCTAGCTAGAATAGCTTTCTTGGGGTTGACTTGTCTTAACTTTCATGATACGTTTTGAATGTTACGACTTAATGATTATAAATGGAATCGTAAAGTTAGAAAGAAAGAGTGAATGAAAAAAGAAGAAGATAACAGAAAAGAAAAAACCTAGATAGAAAGAAAGAAATTGAAAGAAACTCTATAAGAGTTTCACTTAAAACTAGAATGAGCCTTGAAGGAATTCAGTGGTGCCTTATACAGTTCAGTGTATGTATACTATACTCTCTTTTATTATCATTACTGTAAAGAACGTCATATATAAAAGCACTGCCTTAAGATATTCTGTATTACTAATACATGAGTTAAATCTAGATAAATATTCTACATTCTACACACAATATACAGCTCCATATTATTTATATTTAGCTAATGAAAACTGATATATATATTTTGTTCAATAATGATTACACACGATATATTATATAAATAAATAGGCTTGTCAGATCCGGGAACATGTTGACAATTGTAAAGCACAAAACAGTTGTTTGAAGCTGATTACGGTGAACTGAAACTGTCGCAACTAACACTTCTAAGAATAAATGGTTTAAAACTTTAAATTACTATTTTTAATGTAACCTTTTCATAAAAGAAAAAAAAATGCTGTTGAAGACATTGTAGGTAAATAAATATATAAAGAAAGAATATTACGTAAATTCGGATTTTATGAATAATTTAATAGTTAATTATATCTTTTCCGATAAGTTTTAAGTTTAATAATTCATTTCATAATTATAGAAAAAAAAGAATCAAGGCTCTTCTTATATTGTTTCCCAGTGACTAATTTTCCTAAAAGAAAGTAATAGTTATTGTGTAGTTATTATAATAGTTATTTTTCCTATAAGAAAATTAAAAAAAAAAAAACTAAAGAAAATTTATTTTTGATTAATACTTTTTAACTTTTTTCCCCGTTTAGCCTTCCGGAATCACCGTCAAATATTATTTCAGAGGATGAATGAGAATGATATGTATAAGTGAAATGTAGTTTTGTACAGTCTTAAGTCGACAATTCCTGAGATGTGTGGTTAATTGAAACCCAACCAACAAAGAACACCGGTATCCACGATCTAGTATTCAAATCCGTATAAAAGTAACTGCCTTTAGTAGGATTTGAACTTTGGAACTCTCGACTTCCAAATCAGCTGATTTGCGAAGACACATTCACCATTAGACCAACCCGGTGGGTTAATACTTTTTAACTTGTCTCTACTTTACGACCGTTTAAAAATTCACAGAACATTTCTTAAATTATTCTATTCTAACTAATAATTATTCTTTCCTTATCCTGGTTGTTTGTTTTAAAACGCAACCCAAGTAAAATACTTTTTTACAAAAGTTAATGCAATAATTTCGGATGAAGAGGTTGGCAGTACTACCTATTGTTGTTTTATAATCAGATGATATAATATTCTATTAGTTTTTTTTTGTTTACAGTTAGTTATTTTTTGTTATCTTGTTTTTTTTTTTTTTTTTTGCTAAGAAAAAATGGTTTTGTACACGGCAAAAAGGATTTTCATTGTTAAAAATTATTTAACAACTAAATCTTTTGTTTTGGCCTAAGAAACTTTTCAATTGCAGTTCTCGGGTAAGAATAACCGAATAAATCTTCCATTTGATAAAGAAATATAGAGAACCGGTCTCTATTTGCAATCGGAGACATAACCGGAAATATTTAGTACTTACGATGAAACATAGGAAGATGTTAGGGTAACCTTTTTAAACTTCCCTAACAAATCATTAGGAAAACTTGCACAAAAAAAGGAAAATCTCTATAAAGTGGCTTTAAAGCTATCCGGCTACTTAAAACCATATCGAATTCATGTATCACATGAATTACACCAGTTTGGCTGTGCTGTTAGGCTTCACTGCTGTCAATGGTTTAATCAGTTTGTTTGGGAGAGCATTACAGTGTTGGATAATATATTTTTTTACAGATGAGGCTTGATTTCATTTGAGCGGTTACGTTAATAGTAGGAATAATCGCCACTGGAGCTGCAAAAATCCTCACATCATCCATTCACGACCTCTACACAGACAAAAAAGTAGTGTGTGGTGTACTATTTCTAGCAGAAGAATAATTGGCCCCATATTCTTTGAAAACTATATCAAAGCAGAACTCTACTATGAACGCCATTTATAGCAAATTAAGAATCAAATGGGAGAAATTCGTGGTTTCAACAAGGTGGGTTGAAATAAGGGGGTACACGTCACACGATAAGAGCAACAGTAGACCTTTTCAGAAATCTTTTTGGTGAAAGAGTAATATCGACTGGCTTATGTCCAGCTAGGTCACTTGATTTTTCTCATGCGGATATTTTTCTCTGCGTATATCTACAAGGTTATATATTCAAAAATAATGCACCCACCATTTTTTTTTATTTTTTTTTTACCCTACCCCCAGGGCCGGATCCACAACAAAGCGAAACACAGTCCAGGGGGTTGTCTACTCAAACGGGCCTCCCCATCCGCTGGTCATAAGTCTAGTCCGACAGTTCAGCCTGCCGGTTAGGTCTTTTCATTGCCTGCCTCTAACCCTTAGGGCGGGGTATCCAAGCTCGACTATGTCGTTCCTGGATCCCACCTCAGAAGCCGGGACTCGGTCTTGATGCCAATGCTTCTAGTGAGAGCACCCTGTGCAGGGCACGCACACCGGGTCTCGGTCTTTTTCGCGGATGAGAGAGTGTACACAACAATGAAGATTTGAAAGCCAACATAACTGAAAAATTGAGAAACTGGAAGAGATACATTTCGAAAGGTTGCACGGAATATGAAAAATAGGGTAAATGCTTGCATTGATGGAAATCGTGTACACTTACAACATTTGATTTCAATATTGTTTTGCACATATAATTGTAATATTTATAACTAATCGCATTAAATATAGCACATAAATTTTCTTTAAATTGGGTTGCATTTTAAAACAAACACACTGAAGTTCTTGCCAAAAATGACGACATGATTGTCAGAGTGTAAAATGAGATGGATTATCGGTTTGATGTCTGGAGGGCTGTAATTGTTACTTATATTCAGTTACTCTAAGAAGTAAAATACACTTTAGACTTTGTACATTCTTAAATAAGACACATCATTTGTAATTGTAAATGTTATTAAGTAAATTTAATTTAAAACTCTGGAATTCTTTTTCAGACACCCGGCGATTAAAACGAGCAGATAGGTTAACCAACTGAAAAAAAAACCCTAAAATTTAATCAGTTACTTAATTCTTACACAAATTGTCCAGATTATCATTTTTCGCAGTTGAGATTTCATATTTTATATTTCTGGTGTCTTTGCTGATTAAAAACTATTGGATTAATCCATTTTTTCCTGTAATTCGATAATAATTTATTCATGCTTTTCAATTTATTTATTTTATATTATGTATAAAATTATCCTTTGAACTGTAAACTTCATTTTTAAGAAACAATGTATAAAATATTTTACGGATGATATATTGTGGTCAATATCACTAGAGAAAATAATATTACAGTTACATCAATAAATTGAACCATTAAACTGTTTATTAGATTTTACCGTTCTTAAGATGGTTAACCGAATTGATATAGTTAAATTCAAGTACACAAACTTCAGAATAAAAAACCTATACTCGATCGACTATTAAACTATTATGAATTCCATTTTTCAGTTATTAATTTACATGCAATTTTGAGCTAACTCCGCTTATCTTAGCGGCAGAAAGGTAACATCTCGACCTTTCAACCGGAGGTCCCGGGTTTGAATCCCGGTCAAGCATGCATTCTTCATACGCTTCAAAATTGCATTTTCATGTCCCACACATAAGCTTTAAGTTTATATGGCGATATCAACACAAAAAAAAAGGTTTATCTTATTTCTTACAGCATAGCCACCCTCATATATGACAGTCATGCTTATATATATATGGGTGTCTATAATATTACAAATTCTTCCATTTGCAGTCTCGACAGTCGGTAGGCATTACCGCAGAACTGCCACTCCTTCGAGCATCATGAGTTACTTATTCACCTCACGACCTGTCCTTTACAACTTTCCCACTTTTTCCCCGATAAAACTTGGTATTTGTTTTTATAATACCGTTCTTTTTACTGGGCAATTCATAATCTTTTTTTTTAAATCCATTATATAGTAATTATTTCGTTTTATTCGATTGTAAAGCAATTATATAAACTTTCTTATAATTTTTATTTTACGGAAAATCTTTTTATCCATTGAAAAAAAAATACTATATACAGGTTTACTTTATGTATGAAAAACTGTTTTTAATAGAATACGTACAAACTTTTTTTTTCTGAATAAAGAGTTTATCTGTATTGTACCGGTGTTGGTTTAAAAAGAATTACATTTCAGTTCAATTTTTTTTTAATTGTAATGATACCACTGTATTCGGTCTTTGTTTCATTTTTCGATATTTTTTTTCATTTTATTGAAGATTTTTTTGTGTTTTTCATTATAACTATCGTTCGTTTATTTTTAATTAACAGTGAAACGATTTTTTTTTTTTTTTTGACAAATGTTAAAATCAATCAAATTTCTGTCTCTCCCACGCATACGCGCATTCACACACACGCATGTGCACGCTCGCGCATAAGTAACAGAACCTTTTAAAAATGTTTAACCATGACTAATCTTAAAACCTGGTATTTATGTCCGGAGACTAACATTCAGTTATATTCTCTGATTAAATTACTACTCATCAGATTTAAGTTTTCTTCTACTTTCGTGCATTAGAAATAACCCAAGTTGTAAAATAGCAAAATCGCATACGCTAAAGCGTGACGGTTTTAGCCATCACGCGGCTAAATTCGCGTTCCGGGAAAGTCCTACAACTGTATTTTCAGCTTTTTTACAATACAATTTCTTTAACATAATTAAGATTCCATTTGAACACTTTACCAATAAAATAATTTTTAATTTTTTTAGACAACTACAAAAGATTTGTTAAACAATTTTCACTTTGTCAGAATTGTCTTAGCGTAAGGAGATAATTTTTCGGTCATGCATTAGGAGAAAGGTAAGAATGTTTGTTTTATATTTTCATTCCTTTATGAATGGTGATACAAGTTACCTTTCTGTACATGCTGAATTACAAAAAAACATTGCGTAAAAAATCCCCTCACTGTTGAACGACGTTGAGTAATAAATGCAATAAAATAACTTTGACGTGATATAACTTTGCCACAAATTTACGACTATGTTCCATCCGGCTGTACTTAAGTATGCATCAAATTCCTAAAGTGATCCAATGATACTAAACGACATGCAAACAAAAATATTTGTGGTTTTCTAATTCTTTATATGGTATGTATTTTTTAAACTAATTGCGAAAATAAATTAATTCTAGTTGATTCGCCCAATTAAATTCACATAGTTAATTATTCGGAGGCTAAAAATTACTGTTGAATTTTAAAAGAAATTTAATAACTTTATAAAAAAAATTACTGAGACTGATTACTTACAAAACTTCCTTGTACTGAATACTTGTGATAAGATTACGTGATTGTGTTTGTGATTGAAATAAACGTTCAACGTTACGTACAACTTTCCATTAACCGATGCACTGTTTACAGTTACATTATTAGATAATATTGATCTAGATATATTTAGTGAGAAGTTTTATTTTCAAGTAGTTATTTTTTTGCTTCTACATAAGATTTTCGTGACGATCGTTAATAATACATCTTAAAAGTTTAAATAAATGAAATAATAAATACTATTTTTCAATTAACTTCCGTTACAACTTCATAGACCGCAGACCACTCCTTCTCAAAGTGGGCCTTCTTTTAGTGCTGGAGGCCTTCAGAGGCGGGGGGGGGAAGAACCAGAATAAATTCTTCTTTGAATATAGTCTACGGCATTGATTCTCAAACTTTTTCGCCCACCGCCCACATCTAGAATCAAAAATTCTAGCGCACCCCAAAATTTTTAAACTTACCATCCGTTAAAAATAATAATTGCAATTGCTGTTTTTAAGATGCGTTCTTAAAAACAGCAATTGAAATTATTGTTTTAAACGTGGGTTATCCTATTTCTGAGTTGAAACTTACATTTCTTCACAGTTTACATAACATTTTTGTTTGAAATATCAAGAAAACATACTTTTTCTTTTTTTCAATCGGCCATCGCCTTCCTAGACCGCCTGAACGCTCCCAATTTTCTGTGGGTCTTCTACCGCCCCCCCTGAAGGCCTCCAGTACTAAAAGGGGGCCCACTTTGAGAACGAGCGGTCTACGGTCTACGAAGTTGTAACGGAAGGTCGTCTATTCATTCTGCTTTTGAATCCGACCCTGTTGTACATCATGTTTTAACCGAATCTCTTCGTTCTGCTCTCACGGGATACTGATGTTCGGAAATTTTCCTCGAATATTTGAAGCGTTTCTGAAATATCCAGAATGAGTAGAAGCCGCCCAGTGTACCAATTCTTTCCTCGATCGAATAAAACATTTTATAAAAACACAACTGCAAAGAACGATAAATACTATATTAAAACAAACCGTTTACAACTGAAAGCAGTAGACGAGACTAGTAACATACACATTTGTAATGGCGTTTATAGTGGCAGTGACGGTAGCAACGTTAAAGGTAATACTCAAATAACTGCGGTTCGAGCCGCCTCGTTTCACTTTTAAGTTTCTCCTCTGGTAAATATTTACTCAGGTCTTATTTTTATTTATCTTATAACAGTTTAATATTGAAGTAAAATTGTAAAACTTGAACTAAATTGTGTTCATTAGTTAGCTATGTAGTAAGATTGAGGAAATATTTTTAGAAAAAGTCAAGATTTTATTTTGGTGTTTGTTTTATCAAAAATTAAATAAATCGTTGTATATGATATTGGTTAAACCATACCCTTCTTTCCAACCGAAATTTAACACCCTTTTTGTAACAGTGGTTCGATTAAAATTCTGTGTTTTTAAAATGTTTGAATCGTTGGTGACCATTAGTATTTATTAAAAAATCTGATGTGGCCATCACATGATTTCCTTGTCCGTCTATTAAATTACATATACACATTTTTTTTTTTTAATGAAATTTTGTTTCATTTAATAACTTCTGATATTTTTTTATTTTTTTTTTATTTTTTCATTGAATTGTTATTTATTGTAAAATATTTTATACAATCCGAGGTTAATAATTATTAATAAATCAATATATTTATATTAAAAAAAAAAGTTAAAAAATAAAGTCGGATTCGAACAGATGTGCCTTCTCCTTGTGCGATCCAAATATTTCATTAATTAAAATGTTATTTGGTTATAACTCTGGAACCAATGAAAATAAATACCACCTATGATATATCGTTGAAAAACTCTCAATGAAGGCTTATTACTGTAGTTAAGAAAAAATCCAAATTTCTTTGGGCTTTGGACTTTAATGGGCACTTTTGGTTCAGTCGCTTGCAATTAAAAGGGAAAGTACACAACTAGATGTTACAACAGTTCTAAATAAAAAATTTTAACATCCTACGGCTAATCGTTTTTGAGTTATGCAAGAAGATACATACGTAGGTACAGACTTCACACCGAAACTAGTCAAAGTGGATTCAGGAATGGTCAAAATGGATATTTCCGTTGAAATCTGAAAAGCGACATTTTTGGCGATCAATTATTTCCTCCTTTACTTCGTACAAGGAAGTAATAAAAGAAGTAATAAACCGTATCAAAATTTGTATTATAAAACAATGGAATTAACTCTGAAAAGAAATCCATTTAAAATATACTGTACAGTATTTAGTGTTCTTAATATATATATGATGCATGAAGTACGTCATCACTAATGTACTTTCAACTCATTTGACCTGAATACTTGTGGAAGAATACCTTATAGCAATGAATGAAAGGTACTGAATGAAATGAAGTGTTATCAAACGATTAACAGCAAATGCAAAATGTGTTAAATCAACTCTTTATAAATACAGAGTGTTTCTGAAATGGTGGACTGCCTATACTTTTTTGGATTCTACTTGTAAAACTAAACAAAAAATATCCGTAGAATAAATTGCAATTTTATCTTCGTTCTCCACCTGGCTGCCATATTGTTATTTTTATCTAAAAATGTATATCTCAAGTTCTGATAGAGGAATCACATTAATATTTGGTAAGCGTCTTGATAATACATTTTTAAAATTAGCAATAAATCAAGACTTAAATACCTTCGCATATTACAAAATGGCGGTCATGTTTATTTTTCAGTCCGTTATATCTCCATAAATATTAGTTTTATCAAAATGTATGTTACTAAAATATTAAGCCTTTTATTTTGAAAAAAAATGCATTTTATTTTTTTAAATCGGTTAAAAAATAGGCGAGTTATGGCAGAAAATTAATGTTTTAATTTTGTGTCTGTTTTCATGGCCTCCAATTTACGTTCAATTCGATTAAATAATAATTAATTTTATTTATTGTTAATTTTAATATTGTAAATTAGTATTGCCGATGATTCTCCTTGTAGAATTCCTGATCTTTTGCTAATTTAAAAAATGTATTATCAAGACGCTTACCAAATATTAATGTGATTCCTCTATCAGAACTTGAGATATACATTTTTATATAAAAATAACAAAATAGCGGCCATGGGGAAAACGAAGGAGAAGTTGCCATTTTTTCTAAGGATATATTTTGTTTAGTTTTACAAGTAGAGTCGGAAAAAGTATAGTCAGTATACCATTTTAGAAACACTTTGTGTGTGTGTGTGTGTGTGTGTGTGTGTGTGTGTGTGTGTGTGTGTGTGTGTGTGTGTGTGTGTGTGTGTGTGTGTGTGTGTGAGAGAAGGAGAAGAGAATAGATATTTAGAATAACAGTGTAAGATATGGCCCTAATAATTTACAAAACGAAAACAGCTAGCTTAAGATTATGTTATATGGTTTCATTTGTTTGTACAGCTGTTGTAGATTGTTTCTATTTCCTACCGTTAAGAATGGTTGTGATATGATAATAACAGAAGTAATGGGATATTAGATTGTATTTGTTTTTATTGATTATCGATATCAATTTTTTTTATCTATTACTATGATAACACTTGTCGATCACTTTGAATTATCATCTTTGTGACATTAAAAATCTAACTTCGTATAAAATAATTTGTTTGTGTTTAGGCAATTGTTTACTTCAATATTATATTTATAACCCCATTTCTATTATCTTTATACGGATGACATGTGACTGTTTATTTAATCTTTTAGAGAGGAAAGGGTTGTTTGTGATTGTTGATGTTGTGCGTTGATGCGTACACGAAAAAGAATCATATGTTAAAAACCATATTGGTATTATACTATCATCAGCTTGTGTCTGATCTGAAAGAAAACACCTAGTGTATTATCTGAAACCTTTATTTTTTTTTGTTTTCTTATATATATATATATATATATATATATATATATATATATATATATACAATCTAGTCTTCCAGATGTTGGCTGTCATTTAAAAAACGTATCACGAATTACATCAAGCTTTAAAAAAATTATTTGTAACCCTGTCTACTCGAGATTCATTCTCAGATGGTGCTTAATTACTCGTATCTGGTGTCAGCCTGGTTCCCCTTTTACTTTCGAGCTTTAGCCCACCCATATTAATCGATGTTATTTAATATCTTTTTAAATGTGACCAGTGACATTTTCCTTTCTTTACGTTAATCAATATCTTCTTGCTTGATCAAAGATCTTAATTGTGTATTCAAAACTGAATAACTTAACAAATTTGTTGATGTATTTATCCGATCGTCCGGGTATTTATATTAAATTCTAATTATATAAACAAAAAATAGAATTTTTTTTTGTTTTTTGAAAGAAAAAGCCCTTTATTCTTTATATATTTTCATGTACCTATCCTTTGTTAAATCTATATAGTAGTTTTGATGAAACTTGACTTGACTTTTCCTAATATCGTTAAATTTCTTCCAGATGAAAAATATTTCGTCTCTTCTCTTTTACTAAATTCAATTAGCTAAATCTTTATTCTATCAAGATGTGTAGGCAGGTTTATTAGCATCTCTTTTTTGTTGAAATAAAACATATATGTATATACTTCTGTATTTAGCTGAGCTCTTGGTCTATTAAGTCAGAATGTTTTGTTAATTAGTTAACAGAAAATTATTATGATAGATATAGTATGAAATCTAAAAAACGGTAGCATTAAGAAAGATTTACATATATTGTTAAAATGCCAATGTTTTGCAGTCAGCAGTTGCTCCCGAACAACGCAACCCTATATATGACTAAAAACACGGCACTTCTACACCGCATTAATAACAGCTAAATAATCAACACTTGCCGATATTACGAGGTTTTGACGGTTAACAGAGGGTAGGTTGAAAATGTATACTGGGTAGATCGGATATGTTGAGGAACTTATTTTGTTGAAGGAAATTCTTTAAAAAAACCTTATTACAAGATATGTTGGTGAATTCGTTCCACATTATCAGTAATAAATAAACATTTAATTATAAAATAGATTAGATTACGATTCACGCTTTATGCTGTAAATCGTCTTTTTTGTTCCGAATACCAAAACCTATCTGGAAATAAAAATAGTGAATTATGTTAAAAAGTAAATTTTCAAATAAACGTAAAAGAATATTTAAAAAGTAGTGAATAAATAAAAAATAACACTATACCTTTGATAAATAATAGCAATTACCTTGTAATGAGGACGCCGCAGAAATACGTCTTGCGTAATTTGACTGGCATTTCTAACGTAGCCATGGCAACGGATACGGAGTCGTTGCCACAGCTACAATCTGTGGCAAAGCCACCAAATTAAAGAGTGTATACGTCCGTGAAAAATTACATTTTATTTTCCATTTGGGATCTATGTGAAAATGTGGTTACTAGCGGTGACAAAGCGGTATTTTAATAGCACGTGTTGAATCCGGCTAAAATGAACCGATACTGTCAGACTTTGACCTTCGATTTGATCAACTATATGAAAATGCTATTGTTTAAACATCTGCTATAAACACTTACTATCAAAACATGTGGCTTGGTGCTTGGGTTCTTTTTTCAAACAGGAATTTTAGTTTCTTATTGTAGCCCAAAGTTTGAAAATATATTTTAGTAAAATTTTATTGCATTAAATACATAAATAAGCTTTAAAAATATCTATAATAAATAAATAGCAGAACTAATCAGTTCTCTAAATTATGACTTCCGGTGTCAGCACTAAATTAGAAAGAAACAATTACCAACGATTTACCAACCCTTAATCTGGTATTATGTTTAAAGAATTGAATCGTATCATTTTTTACTTCCTTGTACGAAGTAAAGGAAGTATTGTGATCGCCAAAAATTTCGGTTTTAAAATTTCAACGGAAATATTCATTTTAACAATCTCTGAATCCATTTTGACTCGTTTCGGCGTGACGTTTGTACGTACGTATATTTGTATTTATCTCGCATAACACAAAAACGATTAGCCGTAGGATGTTGAAATTTTGAATGTAGGACTGTAGTAACATTTAGTTGTGCACCTTCCTTTTTGATTGCAATCAACTGAACCAAAGGTGTCCAAAAAAGCCCAAAATCCAAAAACGAAATTGGATATTGAACTTTTTCTTAACTGCAGTAATAAATTGAGAGCTTTTCAATGATGTATTATAAGTGGTACTTATTTTATTATTTCCAGGGTTATAGCCAAATAAAACTTTAATTAATGAAATATTTTCACCTTACAAAGGGCACATCGATGTTTTGAAACGCGCCAACATATAATAAAAGAATGAAGCTAAGAAAAGTAAACAGTACTCAACGTACAAACTATCAGACGTAATTAGAATAGGAAGAGTTACTTTTTATGGACATTAAATCCAAACGAAGGAGAATAGGTTGATTAAAAAATATTTAAAAATTGCAAGTTAATCCATTACAGTTAACCGATAGATAAAGAAGTTAAAAGAAGCATAGAAGAAATAGGCATTAAAAGGAAGATATTATGAAACGGAAAACCTTTAGTAGAGAGATTAAGAAATTTAAAGGTATCCAGGTGTTAGAAAACAAAAAAGACCAAGAACACCTGGTCGGAAGAAAGAAAAAAACAATTTAGTGAAATAATGAAAGAATACTGGAAGAAGAGAAGAAATTGCAAGATTATTTTATGACATCAAAAGGTGTTTAAAATCGGCAAAAGAAGAAAAAAGTTGATGTGTTATTAAAGAGAATTCAACAACGGTAAATTATTTTTGAAAAATCTATAAGATAAAATAAAAATTAATCGTATGGATTTTGAAAATCTATTACAACGTAGAGGAATAATTATGTTTCAAAACCTGCTTAATCTATTTACTAATCTTGCCTGTAATAATCAAACAGTGTTAGACTTTTGGAGTCATAAGAGATATAAAACAGGCTCCTTTTATGCATTCACTTTAAAACATTTTCCTGATAAAATGTATGAAAAGTGTTTAAAGGGAATCAATCAACGCAAAAATAACATACTAAATCTCTGTATAACTAATGATAGTTACATGTTAGTTACATCTGTTAGTACATTTCCAAGGTATTGTGTAAAAACAAAGTATTACACTTTTTTATTAAAAATGTAAATCAATTTTTCTCGTTAACGTAATGTTTAACGACTTTATTTTATTTAAATCTCATTTTTACAATTTATAACTATAAACTTTCGTCATATAATTTTACTTTTGATTATATTGTTCTGAGTATACTTTAAATTACTTTTTACCTAGATGACATTCAAAGATTTTTCGTTTAAGATGTTTTTTTAACAATATTAAGTAAAACGATTACCGTTTAGGAATTTTTAATAAATATATATAATTTTAGTAAGCTTTTAAATGAGGTATCATTAATTATTTTTATTACAGTTTAATGGATTTTTTAAAAGTTATATAGTGTAGTTTAAAAAAAAAATTATAAAAAGTTAAGATGAATGTTGTTCCATTTGGTTACATTCTTTGCTACCGGAATTCAAATTAATTTTTTTTTTTCTTAAGTCGTTATATTAGCACCTTCATTAAAGTAAAGAAACAACCTCAACGGCTATTCGTTTATGTTAAAAAAAGAAGAAAAAAAATTATCCGTGTGAATTAAGTGAGAGATGTGGTTTGTATTTCGTTACCGTCCTGTTGAACATTAACTGAAGAGATTTATTTACTTCTAATAAATTATAATTTTAATGCGTTTTAAAAGAATTTGCTTTCTCCTTTATTCTACCTTTTGTATAACTGAAGAAAATTATTATTTTTTATTTATGATTTTATATTTTTATATAAAAAATTATATTTGTTCACCAGTGGGGGTGAACAATTAGATAAAATTAGTGGGGGTACTGCTCCAGAAAGTTTTTTGCCTTTGTTTTAAAATTGTGAAAAAGGAAACAAAAATGTACAAAAAGAAAATTTATTCAGAAACTTGCTAAAATCTTAAAAGAACAAAATTATGGACAGGCCATAGTTAAATTTTTCTGTAACCGAAAAAAAATTAGTCAAATAAAATAACTGGAAGTAGAATAATAATCTAATATTACACTATCACCTTAAAGAATATGGTACACGGTTTTTAAGTAAAAAAAAACTACCTTTCACCAACAGGCCAGGGTCAGCACTGCGGAGCAACAGTGCTCGCTCTCCCTCACAGCCTTTCGTGCAGCTTCCTATGTATGCATGCGCACAACAGCCAAACACCACGCCGCTGGAACTGTGAAACGCACAGTTCCATACAAAGATTTTTGTATCTTTTTCATAAACTGGAGGATGGCTACTTAAAGATTATATATTGTACAAGTATAAAGAAAGAATTAAAAAAAAAGGCCTCATTACATTAAATGTTATCGATAATATCCTTTCTTTTTTCCTGTTTAGCCTACGGGAATTATCGTTCAGGTATTACTTCTGAGGATGAACGAGGATGATATGTATGAGTGTAAATGAAGTGTAGTATTGTACGGGCTCAGTTCGACCACTTCGGAGATGTGTGGTTAGTTGAAACCCAACCACCAAAGAACACCGGTATCCACGATCTAGTATTCAAATCCGTATAAAAATAACTGATTTTACTAGGAGTTGAACTCTGGAACTTTCGACTTCCAAATCAGTTGATTTGGGAAGACGCGTTCACCACTAGACCAACCCGGTGGATTATTAAAAATATCAAGTGGAAATAGTTGGTGCTGCAGTTCCACAGTGCCTATACGGAACGGAATAGATCGCAATAATGGCGGGAGTTTTAATATTTCTCCCTACAGATCGCAGTGCCGGGAGAATGCCCCTTGCTGCTGTATCTTTCCATTATCGGACGGGTTTCATGGGTTATTTAGTGGCGGTTATAAATTTTAAGTTTTATTTATGGACGGATATGGTAATTTGCGTTTCTATCCGTTTGGACCAGCGTGAAATTTATTTACTGGGTGTGATCATGGGAGACTAAGCTTTTGAGCCTCGTACTCCCGGCGTGATTCCCCTTCAGTCCGTTCGCTGAAGTCCTTTCGGTACTAGCACCTTATGGGCTAGCAGGAATACGCGTACCGGGGCTCTAGTTATTTGGAGAGAGCAATGCGCCCCCTTCTCCGGAGGGAGTCGCATGTGCTGACTGAATTAAATTGTAAGTTTTGAGGATGGAAGATAAAAAGATTGTAGATCTTCATTTTCTTTCGTGGTTGTTGTTCGCGATGTTTCTCTGCTGGACTCTTCTAACGGACTCTAGTCCGCAGTGCCTATATGCGAGCCGCCATTGTTATTCACGATATCATCTATAAGTGTCATTATAAACATTGGATTACCTTAATCTGTTTAGATAATTTATTACTTCGTTATTATATGTGTAAGTATGATTTTGTACTCTTGATTATGCTATTATATATAATATAAAACAAGGCTACAAGTTTTAAATCTGTTAAAAATTAAAAAATACGACTGCCAAAAAAATACTGATTTCGTCACCTGTTGTTCTACAAGGCGTTTTTAAAACCAATATGGACCTGTGGGATACAACTTTGGGGTTCGGAAAGCAACAGTAATATCGACATCATCTAAAGGTTCCACAATAAAGTGCTGAGGAACATTTTGGAGGCGCCAGGGTTTGCGAAGAACAAGGAGATCCCCGATTACCTAGGGATGTCATCTAATTGTGAATAAATCCACCGTTTAAGTGCAAACTATGTACTTAAGCTTAACACGCACGAAAATCATCTAGCTTTTAACCTTTTGGATAATAGTGAAGGTGTGAGACGACAGAGTGCATGTATTGGATCTAGAGGTTGTGATGCATTGAATATCCTTTAGTTACTGAATTTTTTAGTGATAACATTTATAAATTATTTTAATTTAGTAATATAAATCCCTTTGTTTTGTTATTTATGAATTGTTTAAGTTTCACGGTTTTACTTTGTTTCTTATACTATGTGACTAGTGCTAATTTGTTATATGTCTTCTTTTTTTCTCATGTATGACTTGTGACAATTTATTTTGTACTCAATTGTTTGTTCTCTTCTGTTAGGCATTTAATTTTATTGTTCTCAATACCTATGTTAAGTTATTTAGCTTTTTTTTTTGTTCTTAACCGTTAATCTTCGAATTGTTCGTACTTTGTTACGCTTAGTTACATTTTTATTCGTTATACTTTTTACTGTATTGTATTTTGTTTAAACTTTTATTGCGTTGTCTTGAAGGTATCACTAGATACCTCCCTTCACGTCATTATTATTCTTTAAAATTTACTTATAATTTCATTGTTCAGGAAACTGATTGTAAATAAAACAATACACAAAAAAAAGTTCGTCCCCTAGTAGTCGAAATCGGAAACTTCTGGGCACGATTTTTGAAATTCGCATTTGCTTTTCAAATGAGCGCACTCTGAGCGCGTTAGGCGTGCGGGTGACAAACAATGCTGTTTTATATAGGATAATTAAAGAGCACGCGGGTGACAATTTTGTATCATATATTTTTTTTTAAATTTATTTAAACATTTATATTATAAATTTATTTAAATATTTTTATATATATATATATATATATATATATATATATATATATATATATATATATATGTGTGTGTGTGTGTGTGTGTGTGTGTGTGTGTGTGTGTGTGTGTGTGTGTGTGTGTGTGTGTGTGTGTGTGTGTGTGTGTGTGTGTGTGTGTGTGTGTGTGTGTGTGTGTGTGTGTAAGGTAGAGAGAGAGAGAGAGAGACTCCTGGTAACGTAAGGATTCAAACGCGAGGTCATACATTTAAATCGGTTCTACCGTTGAGCTGCTATGATGGAACAAACATGCGTACATACATACACCCTGAATACATTACACTTCTTTTTGGGCAGTCAGATAACTATAAATAACGAAAAAAGAATTATCTTTTCCGAATAAAATAAAAAAATAATTAATTATTGGAATCAAAGGAGCGGTTTAAGCTGATTAAAATCATATAATAAACTTTTGAAATAGAGTACGAGAAAAATAAGATCCTCATTTCAAATTGTAGAATATGAGATGCTCCTAGAAGTGTTCTAGGCCCTTCACTTTCCGTAGTATATATTAATGATATTTAAATATGTGACTAATCGACTAATCATTATTATATACCAGAGGGTATATATATATATTTATAAAATATGGTTAGAATGAGCTGCATTATCAATTTAAAAAAAAAAGCCTTCGTTAGATGGAATGTAATTTAAAATTTGGATAAAACTGGTGGCATGTGTTTTTGAGGGAGATGAGACACTTTTGACCGATCTAAATTCATTTCATTAATGATAATAGTAATTTTTTCTCCATTATATAAAATTTTTGGATATCTAATGAGATTATAAATTTTCTTGGGATGACAAAATTAATTTCGTTTTAATTTTCAAGCATTTAAATCATTGCCCAAAGTTGGTATCATTATTAAATATTTACTATCCTACTATGTATACCACCATTAAAATACTCGTAATAGTGTTTTTCTTGGAGAAACATTTACGTGGAGTAAACTAGTTTTCCAAATTCAAAACTAGTGGGTTTTAGCTTTTTATTTGGTACTGTAAAAATATTTCATAAAAAACTGTTTGTAAAAGATTTTTCAACCAAACACTTTTAATTAAAATTTTTGTTTTTTGAAACAATACACCACTGATGATTAATTTAATTACATTAAATTGATAAACGTGAATTGTCTGCATACTTGTTGAATGTGTTATAAAATATCTATTGAAATAGTTAGCATATAATTTAACACCTTATAATTATTATTTTAGATACTACTGATTTTATTTACTGGTACTTACTATCTTCATATAGTTTCATAATTGTTATATAGAGTGAGCCAAAAATAACAACGGTTTTAAAACTCTAATCAAACAAAAAGTTTATTACAAAATCAAAATTATTTTTACATACTTTTATAACACATGTTATTCGATTATGAGTGGAATATAATGTTAGACAAATGTCCTCCAAGAGTCTATTGGTATATCGTCATTCTTTTCTTGAAGTTTTCATCAGCTTCAAACATAGGTCTGGTTTGATTTCTGCAGTCACTCGTTGATCTCCCTGTTTAGCTCAGTAATTGGAGAGTTAAACCTTGGACTTAGAAATTCCCAAAAAGTTATCATACGGCAATAAATCTATGATATCGTTGGCCACGTTTGATCGGCATGGTTTGAAATAAGCCTGAGAATTCCTCAATTAACAAATCGAAAGTTTCTCCTGAAGTGTGACATGTTGCATCGTTTTGTTAAAACTACAGGTCATTGCCGCCAGTCGAACTAATAATGGCCAAAAAAAATCTGTCACCATGTTACGGCATCTTTCACCATTAACCGTAGTAGCATTTCCGACCTCTACCTCAAAAACGTATGGGCCCATAACTCTTATCAGACCAAAATACACACTAGTGACTTTTAATGGATGTAACTAATCCTTATGAAGAACTCATGAAATCTCTCTCCCAGATTGGATAATTTTGCATGTAGACAAACCTATGTAGATGTAAGTGTTTCATCTCTAAACATTATCGTTTTTTACAAAACCATTGTTTACTGCTTGACGCTGCAACACAAAATTAGCAAACTCTTGGTGCTTACGATGATCTCTTGGCTTAAGTTGTTGTGTTAACCGTATTTTGTGCGGGTGTATATGCAAATCTTTTGTTAGGATTCTCCTTAAACACGTTCTGGTTATCACAAGTTCCCATGAACGATGGCTTGTCGATGTTCTTGGGTTTACTGCGACTGATTCGATGTTATCAACAGACCTTCGGGTGTGAGGGTGATCAGATTGTGTTTTATGTCTGAATCAGTACGCGTTTCTTGAAATTTTCTCACTAATAGCAGAACAGTTGATTCATTTGGTGGGCTTTCTCTTCCAATATTTCCCGAACTTTGCGAACTGTTTCTGCAAAATATTCACAGTATTTGTAGTGAGTTTTAATAATAAAAATTTGATTCTCCTTTGTATAGCAGTACATGGCTACTTATCGAAACTAGGTAAGATTAGCGAGACATTCAAGATTGGCAAACCCTCCAGACGATAATGAAGAGCTATTTAAAAACCTGCGCATTTTTTGCCCATCTTGTATTATATAATTTTTTTAAATTTTAATTTACTGATATTGATTACATTATTAACCTGCTTCAAAAAGTAGGAAGTTCCCTTTAGGAACCCTTTTTTTTTGTCCGGGTATAACTTTTTATCAAGCACACCAATTTGAATTAAAAAGTATTGGGCAGGAAACTCGATTTAGACAGAAAAGCTTCTGCATTGAATATTTCCATTAGATTATTCGATTCTTGACACATTCTCTGTAAACGAATATATCTTTTCATCCGCTCTATCGATTTTCACATTACCGCTTTCTCACACTAGTTAATCGATTTGTACGATCTTCGAGCGTTTCATTACAAATAAGTCTCATTTGAAACGCCCTTAAGGATCAAATCACTTCGACATTCCCTTTCAGACCGGGTTTCTTTTTATAATTTACATTTCATATATTCGCGCATTTTACACAGTTTTTTCTAATGTGCGATGTCAGATTCTTAATTAATAACCCTCTATTCGTTCCTTCGAATCTTTAAGCCGTTTTGAACGAGCCTAGTTTGTTACTAAATTGCAGTCTATTTTGTAAGCCTTCACATTTCCGCTTCGAAGAAGTTTCAAAACTAAAAACAATAAAAAAAATATTAAAAAAAAATTGAACCGACTAAAAAGAAAACATGAAAAATTTTTTTTTTTTAAATATCGCATTTAAAAAATAATAATTTTTCCACTACTCCACCAATACAATCTTTAAAGTTGGTATCAAATTTTAGAATTAATCTGAAGCATTAATCAAATGAATTTCGTAATTCTTATCTTTTACCCAATTCATAATTCATTTAAAATTTAACTCCGAATTCAAAAAATAAGTTTGTTTAAAAAAAAATTCATCCAAACTGGTGTACTTGGTGAAAATTTATGTTCCAACAAATAAAATAAAAATATATATATAAATATAAGGTGAATAAAAACTGTTACTTTTTGAAGTCGGTTTGAAAATATTAAAAAAAGTTATATAAAATCCTGCATTAATATTAATTTTAACCACTTTTATTTCTTTATTCCTAACTTTTTTTTTTACTTTTTAATAGTGCTGTGATCAAGTTTACAAACGGTTTTTAACAGCTGAACCGGTTCTTCTTTGTTATCCATGGAATAGCACACCTAAACTCTCCTAATGTGAAATATATAATTTATAATTCATGTTAATAATAAAAATCAAGTATTTATTAACTAATTTTGTTTAATGTGTTTGATTAATGGAACCTGTTTTTGTATTGTGTAACCTAAAAAAATGTTTGGCACAGAGTATAAATTATTTGCATAATAATGTTAAATGCCGTGACGAGACGTTTGTAGGTGATGTAATCTAAAAAGGAAACAATCTTCATGAATGTAATTTTTGGAAATAAGTATTAATAATAAAAAGTGAATAGTGAAGTGGTTTCTCTATTGTCTATTTTATTAAAATTTTGATATCTATGATTTATTAAAAAATGTTATTTTATTATAATTTTTATAGATAGGGCAGTCATATATATAATTTTAAAATAAATATACAAACAACTAACATCTGTTTTATTGTCATGTTACATTTATGCAGTAATTTCCGGATAATCGGACCGCTTCGGCATCGGAACCATACGGCCCTATCAATCGATATTATCGAAAAATGAGGAGATAAACATAAATACAGTACAGTGTATACCAATTATAGTCTTAAATACGTTTTGAAGTCTTATTATTCAAAATTGTATTTCTAATACAGCATTAAAATTACATAAACATCATTATCAAATTGTTTTTGTAGACTTACATCATTAATAAAGCAAAACTAGATAAACAAAAGAGAGATCACGTCAAAATTATGAATGTCTTACGGTCAGTAAAATACAAAAATATGTACTTTAGTACGTATCTGTTAATTGGTTAAACTTCTTAAAAAAATTATTCTACTTCGCTCTGCACCTCCCTTTTATTACCTGACGTTCGTCAAACTTGGCAGAGACTTTCAGTTCCGCTACCGGGCTTCCTTCACTACCTTCTTGCATAAAGTACTGCAAGAAGTCCGTCAATGAATTTTTTTTGCTTCTTGTGTTACGCGTTTGACCGGATTCGTCCTCATTATCTTCAATTTCTACCAGTTTTTTTAGTAATCTTTTCGATTATTTCATCATCGTCGGTTTCATTTTCGTCGATTTTCGAAAAACTTTTAAAAATTTTGAATCTCCTGCTGCAAAAAAAAAAATTTATATTTGGTATCAATTGTTTATTATCATTGTCAGCATACACTTGTAAATCAAATTTTTCAAACCAAATTCTGATTACGTTACTTTTATTTCTTCTGAGCTAACGGCTAAACAGAATTTTCTGCAAAAAATTGATACGTACACTGACATTTTTAGCCGTAGCAAAGACGTCAGCACATTTCTTCAATTTTTAGTAAAATATAGCTTACTGGTTTACTTCGGTAAATAGATTTTAAATTTGTCATTATTACCCCGTCTAGAGGTTGAAATAAACTCGTATTTGGTGGCAAAACTCAATATGAATGTTTTGTGAATCTACATCAGGATGGGCAGCAGAATTGTCAATAAGTAGAAGTATCTTTCTTTTTTTTTTGCTGTTTTCAATGTCCCAACTATTTAAACAATCACGCTTTTTTGATTTTCCCAATGGTTAAGCAGAAGTTACCTTCCTCCATATAATGATGTAAGTTCCTTTATTAATGACTTAATATCACTAATAAAATTCTATTTTTTACTAGCTAAAAAAGGATAAATGCGAACTAATAATCCTTATAAACGGCTTTTTGGGCCTTTAAGGCCGTTCAACCGGCGTAATTTTATATCAATTATACAGATATGTTTTTGGTTTTAAAAACTACCCCGATTAAGTGACTATCCCGAATAACCGGCGGTCCTATTAACCGGAATCCAGTGTATTTCATAGAAAAATCAATATCTTGATTTGTATGTATCTGCTCTGTTTGTACGGAAATACTTAATAAAGTTAACATTTAGTTTAACGTAACTTACAGAAAAAAGTTTTTTCCAGAAAAAATTTTTCCGGTTTTTTTGTATCATTGAAATATTAGTTTTCTCTTCATATGAAATTTTAGCCCTGAGTCATTACCCATTTCTGATGAAAAATACGTTTTTAATTTATGAATAATAAGTTTTTTTATTTACGAAAAATACGTCTTTTTTTATAAAAAGGTACTCGCTTAGAATTTAATTTATTAACAAAAAAAATAATAATAAAAACAGCACAGTAATAAAATAAAATCTATATATATTATTTTATTTTCTTAATGTGTACATTGCAATCTGTTCAACTAGTGAATAATAAGCAACTCCCTCCTTGACCGAATGAGATAAGCAACAAGCCATCATGTATGACGTGTAGTCTTGTTCAGATTCAGGCCGACCATTCCTGTAACGTGTTGTTAATTGAACTTCAACCACTAAACTACAACGGTATCCGCTGTCTATTATTAAAATCCGTATTAAAACAACTAACTTTAACTATGATTTGAATCTCAGAACTTTCGACTTCGAAAATCAGCAGTAACATTTTTTTTTTAATGTACACGAATAGTTCAACGGAAAAATAAAATAAGATTTGGAAACCTTCGAAGTTTTGTTTTTTTTTTTCAGAATGGGAAGTGTTTTTTTTTTTGCAAAATATACTTTATTTTTAACTTTTTCTAATTTGAGTTGGAATTCATTTTAGCGAAAATTTTCATGATTTTTACCTCTTAGGAGTGCTAAACACTGTTACGTAGTATTTTAATAAATAAAATTTTAAACTGCAACATTCAAAGAACATTTTTAACGCTTTCAAATCTCAGGGATTATTCCTCCACCGTGATAGGAATATATTTGTAATTTATTAGCTTATTGTAATTTTTTAAAAGTTAAAAGAACGAGGAATAAATCTAATAATTAAATCGCTACAATTTTCTTAGAATTATTTTCAATTTTATCCATAGTGATAATAGGTTAAGAAATTTATACCTGAAATGCACCGGACAATTTAAAACCAGTACAAGCTGTTAATTCTATCAGAGGATTGGTGCAGTCTTTTTTTTTCTTTTTATAAATATATTAATGTATTCGTTCCTTCTTTTAACAAAAAATGACTACCTTTTTTTATTAATAAATAATTATTTAGAATAGAGACAAAAGCGTATAACAGCCCGCATAAAATCAATTGAAATAATTTTAAAAGGCGTATCGTGCGTGATTATTGTAACTAGTATAGATTGCGTGATCCACTATTGTTGTGACTCGGAGCGTTTATTTCCGGCCTGACTATGGGGTTACAGATATTGTTAGAGTGAGACAGGAATAGAATGTAAAAAGAAAAGTTATGAATAAGGGTGACGATTTGGAAGGGGGAAAGGATGAACACGGGAAGTGTATGGTGGTATAAAAAGAGAAGGTATTTTAAATGTGTGTAGACTACACTACTTTGTAACAGTTGTTTGTGAAGTTATAATATTACAGCATTATAACGACCGTAAATAATAATCTGAACATGTTTATACATTATTAACAATATAATTTGCATGCAATAAAATGTTTAAAAAATGGGTAAACTTTTTAAAAAAAAAATCTACTGCGTAAATTTTATTATAATAACCTTAGTAACAAAGATTTATTACTGTAATATCAAAGCGTTATAGTTAAGCCTAGTCTGCTAAATAAATTGGCGTCTATACTTTAATAAAGTAACCTCAAATATTAGATGGCATTAGCTTAAAAAAAAGAAGAAAATAAAGAAAAATAAACAGTCGTTTATTTTTAATAAACTTAAATCAACACCACCTTAAAACTACTAATTAAATATTAATAATGTTAAAAATATTACCAGTTTAAAATTTACGATGTTTATATATATATATATATTCTAGCAGACCCGGTAATGCTTCGCTATTGCTAGATTTGAGTATATATATAAAAATAATATATATATATATATATATATGTCGGAGAATAAAGTACAGTGGAGTATCTTCCGACAAAACGATGAGAATATTCTTTAGAATATCTGTATTTTTAGTAGTTTTAAGAAATGTACTATTATTTGTAATGTTTTGTAAAATAAGGTTTAAATTGTTTTATTGCGGTAGGCTTAGGCCTAGGTAGGCACATGGTTGTCAACGTAGTCGGGATCCCAGGACGATAGGGGTATCATAAAATTAATAAGGAAAAGGAAATATGCAGTAGGTATATTATTTGAGAATATTGAGAAAAGGTAGTCTTGCTTTGGAACCCAGATCGAACAGACGTCCTGGTGATCGCGAATTCGTTATTTCCCTGAGCCTCGGTCTATCGCAAGTCGTTTTAATATTATTTGAATTCTAAATTGAATTAGTCTTATATTATGGTTCGTGTACTACTGAGTTATTGATGAGTGATGGTTATCATTTGTAATTGTTTCATTGTGCGAGTTGTCTGCTCATTTTTATTAATTGAACTTTATTATAATCTTATATATTCTCCACTTGTAATAGTAAAGATGAGTGAAGCACAAAACGTTGAATCCCTGACAAATCTCCTCGCCTCTCCGACATATATATATAGATTAAATGAACACAATTGAAAGTTTGATAAAACATTAACAAAAAGGAATATTACGGAGCTTCACAAAATTTAACCTTTATCTTTCTCCCTTTTCCCATTTCCCCTTTCCCTTTTTCAATTTTCATTTTTACCATATTACCCTATCACCATTTTCCCCTTTATCCCTCCCCCGTTACATTTCCTTCCCCATTTCTCTTCCCCTTTTTTTTTTTGGTTTAACCTCCGGGTTAAGCAGTTTTTTCCACAGAGGATGAGATGAATGTTTTGTAGCGTGTGTGAAAAACGCCATGCCTGAACGGGATTCGAACCCAGGACCTCCGGGTTAAAGGTCGAGACGCTACCACTCGCGCTACGGAGGCCGGCAATTTTCTTTCCCCCTTCCGCTTTACCATTTCCTTTTCCCCGTTTTTATTTAATTCATTTTCCCCTTCTTCCCTTCTACCTTTTTCGATTTTTCCCTTTTTAGATTTTCCCTTTTCTCCCTTTTCACCTGCGCGTAAATCGGTCCAGTAGTTTTTTAGCCTATAACGGACACACATATCGAAAATATTGAAATGGAATTTTAAAATATTTAGTACAGCGTATGTTGCTTTTACGTCCAACAGATAGAGCAGTTTTTCAAAAAAAGTATATTTTACCTGTCACAGGTATGACGTCTTAGATATATAAATAATAAGTATATAAAAACACGCACGTATTCGAATGCAACGTTGTGTCAAAATTTCAAATCAATCGGTGAAGAACTTTCGGAGATTTAAGATTTTGAACAAATGAACATTTTTACATTTTTATTTATTTAGATATATTTATAACGATTTAATTTAAAGTAATATTTCGTTACTCATTTAACTATTGTAAAAACGTTTAAAGAATTAATGTGAAAAGGAGACGCATGTCACAAATGTCGTGCTACAATAAATACCACTGTCGTCATTTGACAAAACAGACACCATCATGATTACCAACCTGACAGATACGTTGCCCAAGCTGCCTGCGTATTAGGTTACATTATGTAAAAACGACACTTCTTTTTTATCTTTTTTTCATGCAATTGTAAAAGTTAAATTACGAACCTTTCTTTTTGTTAACCAAACAAATTTTATATATTACGTTAAAAAGGAATGACCTCATGAAAGAAACTTGACGGTTAATATGATAATATTATGATATTAAAAAGGAAGGTCTAGACATTAATTTTTTGAGAATCTTTCTTATAAATTAGAGATTATAATAATAAATTAACCATCAACAGTATTTTTACTTTGTATTCCTGATTTAATCCGATAGCCACTTTGTACCTTTAGGCTTATTGCGCAGCTACTGGACAAAAATTCAAATTTCCAAATTATGACCAAATTATGATATTCAAATTATGACCACATCAAAGATATTCTAGTTTTATAAGTTCTAACATCCTTATCATGTTTAACAAAAGTCATGGTGAGATTGGACTTATAAAGCTAGAACACTTTTGTTGTGATCATAAGAATCGCGATCTTGGAACTTTGACCCTTCGATCTTATTAATAACATAAGATCCGATCTAGAGAAAATAAAACCAGAATGGTACAGAAGAGTGTAATTGATAAGGAATGATGTAAGAGGATGTTAAATACCCACTAATCGTTTATTTTTATTTCTACTATCATAGTAGAAATTAAAAAAAAAGAATTTCAAAAAGTAAGTAGGCAATTAATAAGAAGGGAAGATTGCTGTGTGGAAAGTTAAACTTAGCGTTAAAGAAGAAATTAAAGAAATGTTTTATTTGGAGTATAAAGCTCTATGGAAGCTCAAACGTGGACAGAAAACAAATTGAGGCTTTTAAGATGTAGATGTGGCGCAGAAAGATAAATGTCAGATGGCAAAACCATGTAACAAATGAAGAATTATAACGGAGAATTGCAGAGAACAGGAAAATGCTAAACGTGATTGAATATAACAAAAGGAACCGGCTAGGATATTCTTTGAGATGAAGATGTTTATTAGCGGATGTGATAGAGGTTTTGGTGAATGGAAGAAAAGGAAGAAATTTCGAATGATAGATGGGATTATAGAAAAGAGAAAATATGCGGAAACAAAGAGGTTAGCAAAGGATAGATGCCCACCGGGCTGGTCTAATGATTAACTCACCGCAAATCAGCTGATTTCGAAATCAAAAGTTCTAAAGTTTAAAGCCTAGGAAAGACAGTTATTTTTATACGGATTTAAATATTAGATTGTGGATAGCGGTATTCTTTGGTGATTGGGTTTCTATTAACCACACATCTCAGGAATGGTTGACCTGAGACTGCACAATACTATACTTCATTTACATTCATACAGATCATCCTAATTCATCCTCTGAAGTTGTACCTTACGGTTGTTCTGGAGGCTAAACAGAAAAAAAAAAATAAAGAGCAAAGGATAGAACAAGGTGGAGAGCAGCAGCCGTGACAGGACCTGCCCTAACGGCCGATTATACATTTTTTTTTTTTTTTTGGCATCTTCTCATGGTGTGCTCCCTGGTGATGGTCTTGAATTTTATCAGTAGTTTAATCTGAAAAAGACCGTATCATCACAGAGGAGTACTACGATTCGCTACTGGACAATAGGAGAAAGCCATGGGAGGCATGGTTCCCCCAAACTAGGCTTTGCATTTTGAAAACCTAGTTGAAAAGAATTGAAATTTTTACCAATATTGTATTGTCAAAATAACCAATTGCAACTCTGTAATTAACGCGAATAAATTTTTACTTCCTTGTTCGAAGTAAAGGAAGTATTGTGATCACCAAAGATTTCGGTTTTCAGATTTCAACGGAAATATCCATTTTGACCATCCCTGAATCCATTTTGACTAGTTTCGGCGTAACGTATGTACGTACATACGTATGTATCTCGTATAACTCAAAAACGATTAGCCGTAGGATGTCGAATTTTTGGACTTAGGATTCTTTTAACAGAATCCTAAGTCCAAAATTTCTCTAGAAAGAAGAATCTTTATAGTTTTCCATTTTCCCTTTTGATTGTAATCGGCAGAACCAAAAGTGTTCAAAAATCCGACTTCATCTCCTTTTTTTGCCTTTTTTTGCCTTTTTTTTAATTTAAATATATTTATTTATTAATAATTATTAACCTCTGATTGTAAAATAATTTTTACAATAAATAATTCAATAATAACAATAAAAAATATCAGAAGTTATTAATGAAATAAAATTTGATTTACTTTTACAAATGTGTATATGTAATTTAATAAGCGCACACGGAAGTCATGTGATGTCCACATCAGATATTTTTCTTAATAGATAATTAAGAGATGCTACGTCATGAAAATTCATATATATCGCGTTTTCTATCGGTATGCTAAGATGCCTAATCATCGAAATAAATTTATTTTCTAAATAAATTATTGTAAGAAAAGAAAATGTGTAAAATTTTAGATTATAATGGATTAATTATAAATATTGAAAAAAAATCAACTTAATATTAATCACCTTTACATTTTGTTTTATCCCATCATATATTATAATGTTGATTGTTTGCATGGCAGTTTTGATTAAAGTTGTTATGACTATCAGTCTGAACTTAAAGTTAATTTAAAAATTGAAATTTTAAAATTATATTCATCAGTTATCTACATGCATAAATAAAGCAGCAATATTTATATATCTATACTATTATATAATGAGGAAGAGGGTTTCTGTTTGTTCGGGATAAACAAAAAACTACTCGATCAATCACAACCAAATTTTTACCCATGTTTCTTGGCATAACTGAAAAGATTTTTAGGTATATTTCACCGCGACAAATCTCGAAAAAAACTTATGTACTCGTATATTATAGTGGAGATTAGGCAGTTGAAGCACAAACTTCAATGAATTGAATTAATGAAATATGAATTGTGTGTCTATCATTGTGTGAGCTGGGTTTACCTTAATGATTCGAATCAACCAATGAATAATTTTTCAAAAATGATAGAATTAAATTATCAATTATGATAGAATTATTAATAAAATAATATTAAATAAATTTAAAAAAAATCTTTTTAAATAATGGGTTTCCCGTGGGGACTGCTTGTGAGACTAGATTATTGAGATATGTGAGCATCTCGTAGGCGGTTAGACTAGTCATCACCATCGACTGGTAACAAACGGAATGCCCCTAGAGCCCTATTTTGGGAGGTGTAATGGGGTGCTCTTATAATATCTCCGCAAACAATCGACCGATTATCAAAATTCAAACGGGTATTTTTCGGTAGGCTGAAGTCATCCACCGGCTTGGTCTAGTGGTGAATCAGCTGATTTCAAATCAGCTGATTTGGAAGTCGAGAGTTCCAGCGTTGAACTCCTAGTAAAGTCAGTTATTTTTACATGGATTTGAATACTAGATGGTGGATACCGGTGTTCTTTGGTGGTTGGGTTTCAATTAACCACACATCTCAGGAATGGTCGAACTGAGACTGTACAAGACTACACTTCATTTACACTCACACATATTTTTATTTATCCTCTGAATTATTATCTGAAAGATAATTACCGGAGGCTAAACAGGTAGGCTGAAGTCTAACTTTTGCATGCAAAAGTGTACCTGCTGCATGCATCAGGTACACTCTCGATCTAACTGGTCACGGTTATTCGGAAATGTATCTCGTATATGTTCATAAGTTTGTTGGTTTGTTATCGCGTGACTCGAGAACAAACAGGCCGATTACTTTTAAATTTTCAGGGTACATTCGTGTTATTAAGGGAGTAAGGGCCTCGGTCCTTACTCCCTTGAAGGTTAAAATATTAAAAATATTCATTATTTCTTTGTCACCAAGAAGGGAGAAGTTTTGAATTAAACAGTAATCTTTTAAGGAATAAGTTATGAAATTTCCGTCATCAAAGCTGTGTGTACTTTACCGTAGTTACTATAACTCTATCTTTTGTAATTTAGTTCTTTTTCAGGTTTCTATAAAGCCTGAATACTATAATTATTAATCAGTATTATTCTCTCTGGGTAGATGGGAATGGCGATCGAAGAAAGCTGTGCGTGAGTCCACGGCCCCAATCCCCTGGCAAATTGAGAATGGCGTTTGAAGCGAGCTCTGTGGTCATGGGTAGGCCCCTTGGTCCCGGGAGACCCCAAGAAGTCCCTGAGTTGGCTCAGGGACTGAGCCAACATTCCAGATTCGCCTGGACTGATCTGAGCCCCGAGAGTCCAGGTTCTGGCTAGACGAATGGGCTAGTTGAAAAATAAAATTACTGTTTTAGTACTCACTCATTTATCGATTTTTTTTTTTTTTTTTTTACCTACAATCCGTATTTCCAAGTAATAAACAAGAACTAAAACCGCAAAAGATGCAGTGATATTCAATTAGTGTTTGAAAAAATTAATTTCAGTCCACATCTCGTGATTAAAATTCCAGTGTTTATTTTATTTATGTGTATATACTTTTTTGTTTATTAACTATTTTAATTTATTTTCTACATAGCCCTAATACGGGAATCAAATTGAGTGTAAAAACAGATCGTTAAAGCCGTTCAATGATGCAATAAAATAATGGTATGAAATTTTATGTTGTTAAGTACTGCGAGGTGTATCACTCTCTCTTTCTCTTTCCTTGCTCAAAGTGTGAATATATATATATACACACACACACACTACTTAACAGTAAGAGACGTCACTTGCTGGAACTGCTTCGTTTTATTGTAAAATCTGAAGTACCTTTCTGAAGTAAATTCTCAACTCTCTAAGCGTTCCCTTTGTCTTTTATATTTATGATGTCATTAAAATATATTCCTATATTTAAGTTCAGTGACATGTTTATTTGTTGTACGTATTTATATAATTAAAATCTCTTTATAATTTAAGTTGATATTTTAGAAAAAAAATTCTACTGTAATGCTACATCTTACATCTTCTTTTTTTTAGTAATTAAATTATATTTTATAAAAAGAAAATATATGTATTTATTTATAAATACAAATCAGATTAAAATATCTAGTGAGGTATTTAAAATTTACTTTATTTATTTTAAATAATGAATTTTTTTACTTTTATTTTATTATTTTATTTCATAAAGAGCAAAGAACTTTATAATACCCTCTTATTTTTTCATTTTTCCATAGTAAAAATAAAATTATTTATTCCGGTAAATTGGTTGACAAGTAATAAGGAAATTTATTAATTCTTCATAACACTATATTCGTTTTCTAAACATTTTTTTTTTATCCCTTTCTTATATCTACGTTTATTTACTTTTTTTATACCAAGCTTTCTTTTCCATTTGTTCTTTATCAATCTATACTGATTTCTTTTTCTTACTTTGTATCATGTTATTTAATTTGATGGTTATTTTATACCATTAGATAGAGAATTTAAAAATTTTAATAAATTAATTTTTTTTTCCGAAAATTGTTAGTTCTGATAACACTATTGTAAGATGTGAATACATTATTATTCTCATCGGAACATAATTTTATTGATCATGTCAGATTAAGATAAATAATATAAAAACAAATTATTAGATAAAAAATTGATGTATTAAAAATCCGTATTAATTATTATTTTAATACAAATACATGAAATAATGTTAAGGTAAATACATTAAATAAAAAGATTACTAAAAAATAATTAACAATTCAGAAGCCGTTATAAAAAATTATTTTGAGCGTCATCTCAAAAACGATTAGCCGTAGAATGTTGAAATTTTGGATTTAGGACTACTGTAACATCTAGTTGTTTACCTCTCCTTTTGATTACAATCTACTGGGCCAAAAGTGTTCAACAAAGCCCAAAATACCAATAATTTGGATTTTGGACCTTTTCTTAACTGTAGTAATAAGCCCTCATTCAGAGCTTTTCAACGATATATCGTGTTATTTATTTTCATTGGTTCCAGAATTATAGCTAAATAAAATTTTAATTATTGAAATGCTTGGATCTTGCAATGGATAGACAACGGTTCGAATCCGAATTCATCTCCTTTTTTTAATTTTTTTTTTTTAATTTAAATATATTGATTTATTAATAATTATTAACCTCTGATTGCAAAAAAAAATTACAATAAATAATAATTCAATAATGAAATAAACATTTTTTTAAAAATATAAAAAAATATCAGAAGTTATTAATGAAATAAAATTTTATGTACTTTTCAAAATGTGTATATGTTATTTAAAAGGCGTAAAAGGAAGTTATGTAGTGTTCACATCAGATTTTCTCTATATGTATCATGAAATTGACGTCTGTTTTAGAAAAAAGAAAAAGGAAAAACGCTAAAGATAGAATGCTGAATTCTTCGAAAGAGCAAAATTAATAAAGTAGTTTTTAAAGAAAATAATTGCAATTAAGAATATAAAATAATTAAAAGTAATTAGTAATAAATTAGCTTAACACCTTCCTTTTACCTCCTTAGTACCTTCCTTTTTCCTGTTTAGCCTCCGGGAATTACCATTTAGGTATTACTTCAGAGGATGAATGAGGATGATATGTATGATTATAAATGAAGTATAGTCTTCTTGTACAGCCTCAGGTCGATCGTTCCTGAAATATATGATTAATTGAAACCCAAAGAACACCGGCATCCACGATTTAGCATTCAAATCCGTATAAAAGTAACTGCCTTTACAAGAACTTGAACGCTGGAATTCTCTACTTCCAAATCAGCTGATTTGGGAAGATGCATTTACTTACACTAGATCAACCCGCTGGGTAAACATATCCACCTTACCAGCAAATAAGTCTAAATATATTATACCTGATGATTAATCAAAAAATAAAGTATTAATATATGTGCTCCCAATATGAAAGCTTTAACTAAAACACCCAAAATTAATACACCAATAAGACCATTAATTGATTTTACCCTTTCACCAACATATTTGTTAAGTAAATTTTTAACAAATACATTTAAAAAATTAATAAAATTAAACAATACATATACTTTAAATAATGAATATAAAATTATAGATCTTTTACATAATAATGAAATAACTAATAATGCAAAAACTATATCTTTAGATATATGTAAAATGCATTCAAATATAAACATAACTGAATCGATAACAACCATTACAAAAATTTTAAAAATAACAAAGATTTAAATAGGTAATATACTCGTATTAATAACGAATTAAATGATATGATTAAATTATTTTGCGAATGAAGGTTTTTCACTTTTAATAAACAATTTTTCAAATAACCATTTGGTTTAGCAATGGGTGAACCGTTATCGGCAATTATATCAGAAATATACTTACAATTTTTAGAAGTTACTTATATAAAAAAAAAAATTGTAACCCAACATAAAATAATTTTACATAAACGTTATGTTGATGATACTATAATCATTTATAATGAAAATAATCATAATGAATCAGATACAATATTAAATCGATTTAACGAAATTGAAAAATAGATAAAATTTTCTAAGGAAACAGAAAATAACAATTGTTTAAATTTTTTAGATATAAAAATAAACGGCAATAAAATAAATAATAAAATAAAATTAGAAATAATCGTAAACCTTCTTCTAATAATACAATAACTAACTATAATTCATTTCATCCATGGTCACAAAAGATGGCTGTTTTTAATGCACTATTATATAGAATCATACATTTTTTAAAACATGATAAAATTTCTTTAAACAATGAAATAGAAATAATTAAAAATATTGCCCTTACAAATTGTTATAATATTAATACTACAAATAAATTGTACAGTAGAATAATAAAATTAATAATATAAAGAATATAAAATTATTACCAGATAAAACTGAAAAAATATACATAAAAAATGAATACACCATACAGTAAAAAAATTTTAACAAAATGATAAAAAAATGAATATAACACCTGCTTACACTACAAATAATAAATTAATTAAATATATTAATAATAATTATAATCACACAATAAACAGTAATGATTATAACCTTAAAAAACAGGGTGTATATAGTCTGGGTTGTGAGGATTGCGTTATAATAACGATGTCGGTAAGAAAAGTCGTTAATTTGCTATACGTGCAAAAAAAGACATTGATAATATTAAAAATAATAAACCTGAAAATTTTAATTTTGCTAAACATATTTTAGATAGTGGTCATACTTACAATCCAAATACATTTATAAAATTTTAAGTATCATTTTAATACACTTAATTTAGAGAAATTCCGCAAATGTAGTAGCCAAAAAAATGTAATTAATGGACAGAAAATTTTTTAAAGAAGATTAATTATTTAAACAAGTTCTAAATGGAAACATAAAGAAATAATAATCATAACAACTAAAATATCATTTCTGATGACATGGTTTTCCTTTTAATTACATTTCAATCCACTAGAGTATCTTTATATTTATATTCTCTTCAGTATACTGTAACATGCAGTCATGACTGTATACGTATTTTAACTTTTGACCAAATTATTTTAATTTTTGACTTAATTATAATATTTTAACTAATGATGATGGTTTCAATAAACCGAAAGATCTCGAGGACTTAACACTTATTTGCTAGATTTGCTAGTAAGGTGGATATATCAACCCACCGAGTTGGTCTAGTGGTGAACGCGTCTTCCCAAATCAGCTGATTTGAAAGTCGAGAGTTACAACGTTCAAATCCTAGTAACCCAGTTACTTTTATACGGATTTGAATACTAGATCGTGGATACCGGTGTTTTTTGGTGGTTGAATTTCTATTAACCACACATCTCAGGAATGGTCGAACTGATAATCTACAAGACTACACTTCACTTACACTCATACATATTATCCTCATTCCTGAAGTAATATCTGAACGGTAATTACCGGAGGCTAAACAGGAAAAAGAAAAAAGAGAAGGCGGATATATCACTTGTTAATTGCTTTTAATTATTTTATTAAAATATACCAGCGGAACCATGTTCAAGAAATTTATTAATTTACAATATGTTGGAAAAGCCAAACAAAATTTTGAGATTAGATTAAAGGAATATTTTTTTTACTATAAATGTAGAAAAGTAGAGAAATCTACAATAGTCTATTTTCTGGAAACTCATCATAAAATTATTTTATTAAAAACGAGTGTTCATAAATATTAATTACGTAGTTAGAAAACTTATTTTACCAAAACTTTCAAATTTTGAATATCGATAAAGAGTCAATATCTAATAGAATTTAAAAATTTTGAATAAATTCATTTAAAAATGTATTATGAACGTTTTTGTATTATAAGGTTATTAAATCCCTTCTTTTATTTATTTTTTTCATGGGAGGTGATTGGTTTATACTATGTGTAATCTTTATCTTTCTTGAGATAAATTGTATCTTGTCCTACGCTATATATTGGGCATGGACTAAGTCGTAAAGGGCGATCTGTAGTTACAGGTTTATATTGTTTAGACTTTTACTTTCCTGCTAGATAGCTCTATAGCAGAGCTATAGCTCTAGAAGGTAAAGTATTGTAATCAGGCCAATTTGGGCATTTGCGGTTTTCACTGAATTTTTACGTTTTGACACCCTAAGGAACATAAACAACCAAACCGAATGAAAATTTTCCAGATGTTAATGTACGTGTGTGGGTTCGGTGTTAGCCTTTAAATCACCTTATATCTCCAGAACTACTGAACCGATTTTTATCAAACTTGGTCAGATTACTTCTATAAATGTGGCATTGATGTCATTAAATTTTCAAGGGGGAGAAACTGTACAGCAAGGTCACACTCAGTATCTCGAGATTTCGCCTAATTAACGTCGTGTTAATTAAAAACTAACAATATTTGTCAAACGTTTTTTGCAAAATCGCACCCCCACCCCATAAAATGCTGTTGTAGTCGTCTTCTATGTTGTGACGTCACAGGTGGGTGAGTGGTAGAATTAAAGAAATGAGTAATATTTAAAGTGTAATAAAGTAACTCGGTCTGGCTGCGTCTAGAACTCGATCGCTCGGTTAAAACGGTTTCAGGTGCGTTAAGCCTTGCGGTTACACCAGTCTGCTGAGCGTTCAGGCGAAATTTGTTCTATGCAAATTGTGAAATTACATTAATTTAGTTAGTGTCAACCGTTGCCCGCTAGTACCGCCACACCTGGGCGAGGTAAATACAGTATGTTCGCACGCTTTAGTTAGAATCAGTGAATTAAATAAACTAAAAAATATAATATTATAAAAATATTGTAGCCGCGTGATGGGAAAGTCATACAACTGTGTTTTCAGCTTTTTTTTCTTCAGTGAAATAAATATAATTGGAATACTTTTTATACGTTATAATTTTAATTCAAATGTGGATAAATAGTGTAAAACAATAACATGTCATTACGGCATTGTACATTCTTTCTTAACTTAACAAAAAAAGTTTTTTAATGATGTAAATTTTTGTTGTATACTTTTTACGTCATTTATTTTAATTATTTTTTAACATTTTATTATTCTAGTTAAACAATTAATCATTTCCGTCAGTAAAAATGCACTTTTGTGGTATTGTTTAATCGTTTCCTCTAAGTTAATTACTTTTTTTTTTGTTTTAGGTATTTGTTGGAGATCAAGATATTCTTGTTGTTATATTTTACACGTATGTATATAAAAAGTTGATTTATTATATAGTTTAACAGTCATAACAGTAAATTATTTGAATAGTCTGAAGTTTTTGCATAAAATAAACAAGCATTAAACGAATCGTTTGAAGATTAAGTCAAGATGAAATAGTATTTAAAATTAGTAGATCCATATTTTACGGTTATAAATATAAAAATTTATGTATGTTTATAGTGTAGGTTGCATGTGAATACTTACTACATTTGAATATACTAGTATATATGTATGTATATAGACTAACCTATGTGATGTCTTTGCCAAGTAACTATCTAACAGATGTTACCACTTCATAAAAATGGAAAATTTATTTATCAATTTTTTTTCTTTTCTTGTACACATTGATAATTTTTTGTAATATACGTTTTTTCATGTTAAATAATTTACTTATAATATGTCATACTGATGCAAATCAGAAAATAATTAACTGAATAATTTTTTATGAACAAAACATTCTGAAACATATATATTTTTTTTAAATTATAGAATTTCTTTCCTTGCCTCCGTTACTTTTTAATCTTTACATAGAACTAGCAGTTAATGATGTTAAAGAACAGTTTAGATCCTGAGTAACAGTACAAGGTGAAAAGATAAACATGCTACGATTTGCTGATTATATAGTAATTCTAGCTGAGAGTAAAAAAAGTAAAAAAAAAATATTTAGAAGAATCAATTAAATGCATGGATGAAGTCCTACGCAAGAACTACTGCATGAAAATAAAAAATAAAAAAAAAACAAAACGAAAGTAATGAAATGTAGTAGTAATAATGAGATGGACCACTAAATGCAAAAACAAGAAGAGAAAAATTCTTCTACCTCCATATTCTACGGAGGTAGAAGAATTTTGTTATTTCGGAAGTAGAATTACTAAAGATGGACGAAACAGGAACGATATTAAATACCGAATTGCACAGACGAAACGAGCCTTCATTCAAAAATATAATTTGTTTACATCAATAATTAATTTAAACATCAGGAAAACATTTTTGAAAGTATACGTTTGGAGCGTAGCTTTATATGAAAGTGAAACTTGCACGATCGGAGTACCTGAGAAGAAAAGATAAGAAGCGTTTGAAATGTGGTGCTGTAGGAGAATGTTAAAAATCAGATGGGTGAATAAAGTGACAAATGAAGGGTGTTGCGGCAAATTGATGAAGAAAGAAGCATTTGAAAAAAATATAGTTAAAAGAAGAGACAGACTTGTACGCTACATATTAAGGCATCCTGGAATAGACGCTTTAATATTGGAGGGACAGGTAGAAGGAAAGAATTGTGCAGGCAGGCAATGTTTGGAATATGTAAAACAGATTGTTAGGGATCTAATCGGTGGGACTCCGGCTTTGTGTGTGCTCGCTGGAGTCCCACCGATTGATTTATTGGGACTTTTAAGAGTTGAAAGAGACCTGGGAGTTGGAATTCACGAATCAAGGCAAAGGCTAATGACAAAGTGGCAGGACAGGTGGAATGAGAATGGCTCTGGTGGTAGAACAAAGCGACTTTCCCCGATATTAAAAGCTGGATATATAGGAAGCATGGGGAAGTGAATTTTCACCTGTCACAATACTTTACAGGGCATGGCAACTTTAATTTTTACTTGCACAGAATCGGTAGAAGAGCATCGACGGAATGTATGTATTGCGATCGCGAAGATGATGTTGAGCACACATTTACTGACTGCCATAAATGGAGAGAAGAATTAGTAGACATCGATCTATCATCTGATGGTAACGCAGATTAATTAATCACATGTTGCAGAGTGAAGATGCCTGGAAGAGGGTTGATTTAGCTATTAAGATTATATTAACGCAGAAAAATGAGGAAGAGAGGAGATTGGGAGATTGAGAGGAGATCTTATAGCCCCAGTGGTGAGGACTGGCATGCTGCGGTGTGCCAGTTTCGATGAGCCACTGGGGACTCCGAGGGTTTTCTTGATAGTAAAGATCAAAGAAAAGACCCAATCGTCACGTCAAGACAATCATGGTATGGCGTGGCGATATATATAGATGGGCATATCAATAGACTCAAAAGAACTGACCGGTGGCCGACCTGCCATGCCGGACATACAGCCGGTAGGTGGGAAGGCCCATTTGAGTACAACAGGCACTGCCCTGGGTGGCGCAATACCAACCAGTCGGACCGGCCCAGGGGAGGAGAGTCAAAAAAAAAGAAAAGATTGTTAGGGAAGTAGGAAGTAGGGAGTGTACCGAAATGAAACGACTGGCATTACATAGGGAATTTTTGAGAGCTGCATCAAACCAGTCAAATGACTGAAGATAAAAAAAAGAAATTCTTTACGGAATGAATAAATTGAAATTACGATGCCAAATCAAACAATAGATTAGTTCATTTCCTTTGTAAAAATAAAGTTTGTAAAAATATACAAAAATAATAGATTTGCGGAACTTAAGATATTTTTAAACAAAACGCAGATATATGTTAAAGATTAGTTATAGATCATTTGAATTATTAAGGGAGCTGATCTGAGCATGCGTACTTATTATTAAAGCATTCACATCACCCTCCTGACTCATCACATTTACTGTTCATTCGGTCTGTTATTTAAAATTGATTATAAAAAGATAAGTATAAGAAACATTACGTAAATAAAATCTATATAAACACGTTGATACAAACACGTATGACGTAATAAAATATTTTCATTGTAAATCGTATTTAATACAATTAGCATTCATTTAAGTGAATTCTTAAGCAGAAATAAACAGGTTTTAATGTAGAAGTTTTTATTTTAATTGTGGATATTATTTCTTGATGACCTATAGGTTCATTTATTAATTAGCAATACTACTTTTTTTATTATAAAGTGATTATTTAGATTTTACTACGTAAATAAAACTAATAAAAAATAATTTAATGATTGAAAGTAGTATTAAAATTTGTTTTATAGATATCTCAACGAAATCTTTAGTTTATTAGTGAACTATCGGAATTAACAGCAAAATTTAAAAATATTATTCAAAAAAATTACTATTAAATACAAAATTCAAATTTAATAAAAATAAAAATAAAAAAACAATGCTCCAGCTGAGTTTTAATAGCCTTTTAGCATAATACATGGTTCTGAATTATTTTTTTTTAGTATAATTGTTTTAAATAGTAACGGGTGAGCAGTTTAAAGCCGAACCGAACTGAGTCGACTGTTATTACACGACTGACCGAAAAGGAGTGTAATGTATTTAGGGTGTGTGTATGCCTATATATATGCTTGTAAAATTAAAAAAATTGAAAAAGTTATACTATATACAAAATTGTCATATACAAAATATTAAAGAGCAAGGATGTTATTTCGCTGCTACTACTAGCGCCACTATTGGTCGTGTATCTTACTTTCTTCGTTTTTACTTTCATGTACCATATTTAACTTCCTTATTCGCAGATATTTAACATCTATTCTCGAGAACATTTTTTAGCAGCGTCAAATTCCGTGGTGACACTTATATAATAAATTAATGTTTACAAATTATAAATAAGATAAATAATATGTATTAATTAAATATAAAATATTATTCTTTTGGTTCTAAAATACTTTTATACTTTCAAAACATACAAATAAATCATTTTTATAGTAAAAGAAGTAAATTTAAACAAAGTTTTTATTTCGATGGAAATTCGATTTACTTAAAATATATATATATATATATATATATATATATATATTAGTTCAGTTTAAAAGAGGTACTGTATTTGTATAGCTGCAAGAGTATATTTGTTTATTTTGTCGAATGGACGTTGTTCATTCAGTAAGCGAGTTGTTTTTTAATTCTAACATTGTCGTTGTTTCTTTTCTACTCGGTTTATAAAAAAAATATATGCATTCATTTATTGTATCCATGTTGCTAATACAACCTTAGTGTTACACCCAGTTCGTCATGTGATACATTGATTTTTTTTGTAATACACAAAGGCTATATCTTATTCAGTTAGCTTATAGAGTTCAAGTAAACAGACTGCGCGTACGAGTGTTCAGGCGGCCGATTCACAAGCCTCTCCTGTAAATCCTGATGCATATAAAAGAAGCTAAGCGACTTTAATATTTACTAACAATGTCGGCTCGTAGCTAAAATTATTGGGTGGTGGTGCTCCAGAAAATGTTTTTCTGAGCCTTTTCATGGGAATGGTTAACGTTTTTTGTAAAATAAAAAAACCGAAAAAAAGAATCAAATAGAATAGCTGGAAGCAGGATGATAATGCAATTCTACACTTTTTCACATTCAAGAATACGGTACATTTTTTCTGTCCCTACTATCCCATTCACACAAAAAACAACAGTAAAAAGAAGATTTTACTTTTGTTTTTAATGTAGACTGTAGACCAATGATTAGTGCAATTACCTTCAAATCACCACAAATATTCTATTCATACACTACATACTGAATCTTTTCCAATATAAATTTAAAGTTTTCATATTAGTAGAGTGAGCCACAGGTACTGATGGGGATTTATTGCCATTATGCAGAAGCACAACTTTTAAACTACCTTTAGAGAAATCAATGAACAAGACCCATTCTGTTGGGTTATGTTCATTAAAAAGTCTTTATAAGAGAAGAAATGTCATTACAAAAACATTAAGCCATTTTTTTTATTTTCAGAATATAGTCTTTAAATTCAGAATGACGATTACGATTACATATCTTTGTACACTTTTGAAGAAGATTCCATCCTTTTAGCCAGGAAGCAAGCATTTCAGAATGTTTTTTAGATAACTTTAAGTCTCGTATGAGATTATTAAGTTTAACAGAATAAATAATAAAATATCACTACAGAGAATATGTTTTAGTATTATAAGATAATAACATAATTAAAACCAACTACTACGGAGGTTTTATTAGGCGCTAACTGTAGACCTCTCGCCACAAGTCAGCAGCTTATTCGCCAAACCGCATTATCGGCAACCTACTCTACTTATGTTCCAGTATGTCCGGCCACGAGGAGGGCCAAATCATATGCATATGCAACAAGTTCAGTGTCACCATCAAACTCAAGTCTCTAAAGCCCATCAAAAGGGAGGTCCCACAGGAGTGGGTTGAGAACCGACCCCTGCAGAATCCCCCCAAACACGTCAAAAACCAACTCACCATCTTCCGTGGGGGTTTTAAGTCTTCTGCTATGTAGTTAGCTGTTAATTATACTAATTAAATACCTACTTACATCTCCCTCTCTCTCTCTCTCTCTCTCTCTCTCTCTCTCTCTCTCTCTCTCTCTCTCTTAGCACGTCAATAATCGTCGGGCATTGGAGCCTACCAAACTCATTCATGACGTCCAGGAGGACAACTAACGGGATCCTCCGTCGACGCTTGGTGCCACTGCTCCAGGCGTCGTACCTCATTCAGTTACGCGTTTCAACGCGTCGATTATGGACTTACCTCTAACAAAGCCATATAGACCAGGGAAAACCCCACCCTTCGCTACCACCTCGCACCAGAGCCTGTCAGTGATAAGTCTCTCTAACAGCTTGCCTAGGATGCTGAGCAGGCATATCGGACGATATGAGATACCACTACAAAGCGTATCACCCTTCTTTGGCACCAAGGCCAACCGCGCTTCCTTCCAACAGGAAGGAAAGCGACAGTTCTCCAGACCTGTATTATATGCGTCCAGTAAGAATTTAACAAGAGATCCAGAGACCTCGTCCGGCCCCACACTCTTATCTACACTAATTCTCTTGGCCGTCAGTCTCAACTCATCAATGGAAAATCTTTGTTCTTGCTCTCTTGCTCTGGGGCTATCTTATTCCACGGGAGCTTCAGTTACTGGGACTAGCTTCTCGACCACCCGAAGTGTTGTCTCTCGTGATAGGAGAGGGATGGGAATGCCAAACTTGTTCATGACAATTTAAATGACTCACCACGGATTAACGTCCAGATCTGCTACCAGCTCCGCCCAGACTTTCGCCCTGGCCTCCTTACTGAGATTAAGCTTAAGAATTATATATTGTACAAGTATAAAGAAAGAATTAAAGAAAAAAGGATTATATTAAATGTTATCGATAATATCAAGTGGAAATATAGGGTACTGCAGTTCCACAGTGCCTATACGCAAGCCGCCACTATTTACCAACCACGCGCTATTATATTTTAAATTTAAATAGATTACGACATTTTATTTGAGTTTTTTAAGAATTATGAAATTGTCAATCGTTCAAAAACAGTAAAAGTTCACTAATATCTTATCTATGATAATAAACAAATAATAAATTCAATACAGTTTTCGTCATCTGAATGTAAGAAATCTGTAGTGCTGTCAATATTAAGAGATACAACGGTTGGCTCTATTTATTATTGGCTCTATAATTATTATCTAATTCCCAATAATTAGGTTCAATAATATCCATTACACTCAAGTTCCAGTAAACTTAAAAAAAAAGCAGTATATTAACTTTAAATGACATTAAAGTAAATAAATAAGTAATAGAAACACAAAAATTGAACACGAGAACAAAAGAGTGATTATATGAAAAGATCAAAGGTTTTAGTAGAACTGAGAAGACATAACGTTATATAAACTTTTGCTTACATCGACTAGTATATGAGAAATTAATTATACAGTGACTAGAATATGAGTAATGATTATAGTATTGTATTAAAGATTTGGCCGCGTTGTGAATCGGCATTGATACACGGGACGTGACTCAGCATAATAATGACAAATTCAC
Organism: Lycorma delicatula; assembly: GCF_047948215.1. NCBI lineage: Eukaryota > Metazoa > Arthropoda > Insecta > Hemiptera > Fulgoridae > Lycorma > Lycorma delicatula. The sequence continues at coordinate 63,799,433 of NC_134464.1, forward strand.
TCACACAGACGGAATGTTTGTTTATTCTTCTCTCTACAAGCTAACTGAATGCAGTATAGGTTATAAAAGAGAAGTATGGTCAGTGAAAATTTATAAATAGGTAGCCAGTTCCTATATCCCGTTCACAGATTTACATTACTCTTTGTTCGTTCTTCTTCCAATATTCAATGGTATAAGTGTTGGATATTATATATATATATATATATATATATATATATATATATATATATAAGTTTTTTGCAAATGTTGAGAAAATTCACCGACATCACCGATAGGTTGTACATAAATAGCTATTCTTGTATGACACGTATTATTACAGGTTATCGTACAAGAGTAGTGGTAAGTATGTATATATATATATATATATATATATTCTATTCATTTATTTTTTATTATTGTATTATTTTAATACATTCTAATAATGATGATGACATTTTATTTCTCTTTTTATGAAACTTAATCCTTTTAACTACCTAGTACTCACATATAATTATTTATATACATCGGGTTTAAACAAGCTACATAGAAACACACCCGCGCGCATACACACACAAACACACACATACACCCACAAGCAAAGAAAAAACTATGTTTTAAAAAAAATAAAGTTGGAATATATCCAAGAATTTAAAAGCATCTCGAGAAGGAATTGACTTGAATTTATAAAGAAAATAAAAAAAATTCCTCCTTACACCAACTATTTTGTTTTATGTAATTCAAATAACTAACTGTATGTAGGTTATTAAATCTGTTTATTTTTATTATTATTTTAAGTGTATTTTTCTTGACCTTGTTTTCTTTATTTCTAGATTTTAAAGACTAATTTGAATTATTATTAAATTAAATTTGTATAAAAAATTAAACTACGAGAATTTAAATTATGTTATAAAATTAATTTTATTACCGTAACTAACATTTATATTTAACTGGTTTTATCTCTCAGTAGATCTGTTTATTACAGTAATATTATCAAAAAGAAATTGTAAAATCGGAACACATTCACTTTTATGCAGCTTATTTATCTGTAATGTGTATCCATTGAATCAATCTTAAGTAACTGATACAAGACATCAGAATAAACAAAAAATTTCATGTGTAATTTAATATCTTGCTTTATTTTCTTTCTGTCGGTCATTTTGTTTCTTTTGTTTTCAAAAACAAAATTTATATTCTCAAAACAGATTGACGTAACTTTGAAAATTTTAACTTTTGAAAATTCTAAAATTGTTGTCATTTAATTTTTGAATCTTTAATAACTCGGTAAATATTACTTTATCGAATGATATTACATAAAATATTAAACCTATTATTTAAAAAAAAAAATTACACTTCATTCTTTCAAATCGTTTGATAAATAGCTGAAATATGGATGAAGTTGTTAAAGTGGATCATAAAGCGTTTGTTCTCTGACAATTTTTGCCTGTTTTCACTTCCTTCATTTTGAATTCAAATTGAATTAAAAATTATTTTTATTTTTTGTAGTAATAGGATATTTGTTTATTTTGTTGAAGATACTGTTGGGTATAAGTACACCAAATTTGAGGAAAATATCTGATCCCGTTCCTAAGATATAAATTTTTATTTAAAAAAATACTAAATGAGGGCTAGAGGGAAAATAAAGTGAGATAGGTTATTTGTCTAACCCCAGGATTGGTCTAGTGGTGAAGCGTCTTCCGAAATCAGTTTATTTAGAACTCGAGAGTTCCAGCGTTCAAATCCGAGTAAAGTCAGTTATTTTTATACGGATTTGATTACTAGATCGTGAACACCGGTGTTCTTTGGTGGTTGGGTTTTCAATTAAATACACATATCAGGAATGGTCGAACTGAGGCTGTACAAGACTACACTACATTTACACTCATACATATCATCCTCATTCATTCTCTGAAGTATTATCTGAAAGGTAATTACCGGAGGCTAAACAGGAAAAAGAAAAGGATATTTGTATACATGAAATTCTATTTTTTTTTTTTGTAATATCCTGAATCAGTCGTTTAAGTTTGACCAGTACTTCCCTGAATACTTATATAAATATACAGAATATCCCACGAAGAAGCTTTTAGGGCATGTTCTACTAGTGAAAATAATGAAAAAAGTTCATATAAATATAGGTCTGGAAACGCTTTCTTTTCAAGGTAGCAAAAGGTTCCGCCTGAATTTCAGTACTTCTAATAAAAAGAAGCCCCACTGTCATTTTTGAGACCTAAATTAAGGAGTAAAGTTGGTGGTTTCTTATGTGATTTGAGGTGAGAAATATGATAAAAGAGTTCCCGAAACTGTAACTTTAGTAGTTTTTTAGGTATCTGACTTAAAACATAAAATCGGTTTGGAAACAAGTTCTTTTTAGTTTTGTAGTACATTAGGTTTGTTAAATGACTAATAAATGCGGAAGATATAGTAAAAAAAATTTATTTGAATTTAATTCTGAAAAAATTATTGTAAATACAGCCGACAAAAACTAAATAAAAAATTTTTAAAGTCGGTTTTTTATTGAAGTAAAACAAACGAAAGTAAACAAAAATCGTATTATTCTTTCTGTACCTAACAAACACACTTTAAAAAAAAAACGCTAATTACTGAAAATAATTATAAAACAAATACAAAATCTATAAAAAAATATTTTTGCTTTGTATATTCAATAATTTAAACAGATAAAACGAAATAATTACGTTAAAAAAAACTAAATTGAAAAGTATGTTACTTTAGAAATATTTTTAAAAGATTTATTGTTTAAGTTGGCAATACCAACAGCTGGTCAACAATGAAACTTGTGCAGTTCGTTTGAATTTATTGTCATAAATTATGATACAGATAAGGGAAGGGTAGTTTTAAGTGAAAAAATCCCATTTAAATTTTCTCTCCAGGAATATACCGATATAATTTTTGTTCGTGGATTTTGTAACGAAAATTCTGAATCTACTCGATATGATATTTCCTGGAAGACGGATTCCAAATACGAAAACGTTTTCTTCGGTGTATCAGTATTTACGAACGAAAAAGTCATTTCCAACGTGATCGTTTTATCTTGAACGCCAAGTAAATCATTATGTTAATGATGAAAATCGCCTGATTCATCATACACATTCATAGTAACCCAGACACTAGTATAAGGCAAATTTCATGTCGAACTGTTTTGTCAAAAAACAAAGTGTAATTAAGGTACATTAATTTATTGCTTTACACCACTTACCTTTTATGGCTGGTAGGCAGAGTTAGTTTCTTTCCACAGAATAAGGATGTTCATTATACTCCCTGTAGCGAACACAATTAAGGTTTCAGTCATAGAGCTTAATCACCAGAAGTTCGACAGGCTTGTCACGTGATACATTGCTATTATATTCAGCTCAGTAAAAAAAAACCAAAGGAAAATCAATTCACTTCTCACTTTCCTTATCGAATTCACTAATTTCTTCACTTTATCCAGTACTTGGCATTGGATGTTTGTTATTATTTTATTAAGGATATGTCATTTTGGGGAGCGAATTTTTATTCATATTAGATCACCTGCTAACCGTTACCATTATGGCATTTTATATAAATAATCTATGAACATATTTCAAAAAATTATTGAAAAATAAATATGGGAGAAATTTTATGATTACTCTCAGTAGTACGTATAAAGATTACAAGCATAAAATTATTTACCAGTTAAAAAGCTGTTGTTAAAGGCAGTTATAATAATAATAACTTAGTAATTATTTTTAGCATTAAAATAATTTATTTTGATAAATAGCTTTTTAACATATATCGCAATCATGTCTCAATTGATAAATAGCTGGCAACTTGTCTGTACATCTGTTATGCAATGTAATGACATTACTTGTGTACATATATATATATGTTATTCTATAGAGTAAATGTTATTGCATATTTTAATATGTTATAATCTAGTTTTGCCTTGAGAAGAAGGTCTCCATTCATTTCTGGATACTGGCCAATGTATCATTTTATTATACATAAGCTGTAATTCGTCTGAGTGCATATATATATATATATATATATATATATACTTTAACGAACGTTGTCCATATTTTTGGGCAAAATTTGTGAATACTAATTCAGTGTTTTTATTTTATGCATGATAAAATTATAATTATTATTTTATGCTTAAATTAATTCTTATTTTTATCCATTTAATTGGTTACATTTTGAACCGGTTGTTTTTATTTATATAATTAAAAGCATGTCTGCTTACGTTTGTATAATTTAATTCCTACATATTCGTATAATTTTGAAAAAATTCAATTAAATTAACTAACAAAAATGTTAAAAGGGTACATATATATTCAGTAATCATTTACAAAGTAAGATACATATTTTTTGTATAAAAGTCAATATTAACTATCAATAATACCGAATGGATCATCAATTATTTAATGTTTGATACACAAGTTTTTAGGTCGTACACTTTTATCATTTAGTTTGCCTACCAAAAATCTGTTTTTATTTTAATAAATTTGGTTTTTTCTTTTTTAGGTGAATTCAAAAAAAGGGCTCCATTTAGACCGTTAATTCAGAGAACCCTAATTACCTAAAATTAAAATGTCTAAGTTTGCTACAGAATTCCATTTAAATTTTTTTAAGAATTGTTTGTTATTGCTTTTTTCTTCTAAAGCAAGCTGACAACACAGTTTATTTTTTCTCCCATCTCCTCCCCCGGGCTGGCTCAACGTGAAGCATAAACTCAGCCCGGGGGAGTGTCCGTTACTCTAACGAGCCTACCCGCTTACCGGCTGTAAGTCCGGCATGACATCCCAACCCCCGAAGGGGAAGACACCCACCTTGTGACGATTCCGGTCGTCACCCCCCCCCCCCTTTACAAGCCCTGATGGGCTTTAACGGGAAGTCCGGCATGACAGGAAGACCCGCCGGTAGGGTCTTAATTTCCTTGCCATGTCTCTAACCCCAGTGCAAAGTCACCAGGTCCGACACATTCGTGCCCAGCGACCCCCACCTGAAAGCCGAGACTCGGTCTTGCATTGCTTGCTTCAAACGGAGGCAACCTGAAGGTCACCTCCGTCGGGACTCGGTCGTTCAAGCGCCTGCCCCTAACAAGCGCGACCTACAAGTCGCACCTACCGGGACTCGGTCTTACCAGATTCGGGGCATCCAACACAGTTGGATAGTTGGATGACGTTTACATCACGTCGCTATTTATAAATAAAATATTGTTAATATATATATATATATATATATATATATATATATATATATGTATTAATGACATATTGAAAAAAATCCCGCGTTGTAATTACTAAATAATATTGGCTTGATTTTTAAATCCGCAAATTTCAAATCTAGTGTTACTAAAAAAAGCTTCTATTTCAACAAATTTAAATATTAAAATCGTTTTCTGCCCTTGAATATGAATTAACTGATACCACCTCACACGACCATGAAATTTAAATTTTTATTTAAATTTTAAAAATTACTGCATATGAAATTTTCCCAAAACATATATAGAAAAATTTAAAGAAACAAACATTTAAATTGTAAATTAACAAAAGAAACTCACCAACATGTTCACAAATCATCCAGTTAACTTTACTAATATGTATTTATGGATTGTGTCGAACATTATTCACGTAACGAATATGTATAATTTTCTTTACTTATTTTTTTTACCATAAGAATGGAATAAACACTAAGATTTGTTGTAAATAACGAATTCTCTTTAATAATGTAAATAGATATGTAGATAGTTTATTTCAAATAAATTATTTATTGTTTTAAGATAGAATTTATTGATTATAGAGAGCAATTTCATTTTGAAAACATAGGTATCTATTTTTAAACAATGAAACCTTATATAAAACAGAACTTAAATAAAACTGGGACAATGGGCGTGGGAGTACCCTAGTAACTAGAATGTTAGAATAAATAGCACGTCAAATATAAATTTATTTTTCCCTTAGAAAATAGAATAAATATCCTACGATGTATTACTAGTTAATTTTCATTTTAAACCTGTTTTATATTACCAGCTGGGAGGGTGCATTTTAAAAAGCTAAATAAAAAATCTGATGTCGACACCACATGACTTCTTTGTAAGCCTATTAATTACGTAAACACATTTTTTGCTGCACTTCATTTAAACTTATTTCATTTGAAAGTGAGATACGATCCTCTAATTCTTTAATAAAGAATTTTTTTTTAAATTATTTATTGTAAAACGATTTTTACAATCACAGGTTAATAACAATGATCAACATGATTTTTGTCTTACGAGTACCAATAGGTATACTTAGTGCAGTTTTTTATCCTGTTTTCACATACCAATCGAAAGAAATTTGAATTTTGGACTTTTTCTTAATTGCAGTAATAAGCTCTATTGAGAGCTTTTCAACGATATATAAGTGGTACTTATTTTCATTGGTTCCAGACTTATAGCCAAATAAAATTTTAATTTATGAAATATTTTGATCTTACAAGATCGGTTCGAATCCGACTTCATTTCCTTCTTTTTTAAATTTTTTTAAAAATTTAAATATATAGATTTATTAATAATTACACTGGGGAACAAAAAAGATTTTTCTTTGACTCAGGAAGAAAAATATGTGATTCTGATAGTATTTGTTCTCCTGAATTCAAATATGATATCGGTTTTTCCCCATCACGCAAGGTTTCTGAGAGACAGGCCTTTATAATTTCAAACATTTTAATACTAAGATGATGGGGAAAAACCTATATCATATTTGAATTCAAGAGAACAAATACTATCAGAATCACATATTTTTCTTCCTGAGTCAAAAAAAAATCTTTTTTGTTCCCCAGTGTAATTATTAATAAATCAATATATTTAAATTTAAAAAAAATAATTAAAAAAAGAAGGAAATGAAGTCGGATTCGAACCGATGTGCCAACCCCTTGTAAGTTCCAAATATTTCATAAATTAAAATTTTATTTGGCTATAAGTCTGGAACCAATGAAATTAAGTACCACTTTTATATCGTTGAAAAGCTCTCAATGAAAGCTTATTACTACAGTTAAGAAAAAGTCCAAAATTCAATTTTTTTTCGATTTTGGACACTTTTGGTTCAGTCGATTGCAATCAAAAGGGGAGGTGTACAACTAGATGTTACAACAGTCATAAATGCATAATTTTAACATTATACGGCTAATCGATTTTAAGTTATGCGAGATGCGTGCATATGTATCTACATGCAAACGTCACGCCAAAACTAGTCAGAATGGATTTAGGAATGGTTAAAATAGATATTTTCGTTGAAATCTGAAAACCGAAATTTTTTGCGATTACAATTTACAAATTACACGTACTTCCTTGTACGTGTGTATGTAATTTAAAAGGTGTACAAGGAACTGGCATTTCTCCCGCCACCACCCCACTCGGTCGTCCTAGAGCATATGACCAAATGTCCGTGCCAAAAACGGCTACTGTGCCTCAAAAACAATTTAACTCAAAAACAGTGAGCTTACCTAACAGCGTGAGCGGACTAAGCGAGGTACCATACACCACCCACTTACGTGTCCCAACCCCTCACTTGTCATACAATAAAATTAATCCGGGCAGGCTCACCCCTTGTTATTATATTAAAAGGACAGTAATTTCCTGTCACGCCTCGGTCGATGAATGCCAGCTAGTACCTGTCCAACATTTAAAGCTCTTGGAACTTTATCTTGCTGGCGGCCAACCATTATCTCTGAATTAGCTTCCCACAGCAGCACGGTAGGAGTCATTATACTTTACCCTTAACTAATCTACCGATGTCGGTTAAACAACGCAACCTCATCGAGGAACTCCCACACGGTCCGACAATGCGGACATCTCAACTCACTTAACAATCTCTCTCTCGCCACACTGACTCGCCGTTTATGAGCGGCCAATTTTCCCCTTGAAAACAAGGAAGTCATTTAGTGCACCCCCAGATTTTTTTTATGTCTTTCAAGGCATATTAGTAGTACAAGTGACCTATAAAAAATACTTTGGAGGCAATATTGGGGTGAAGGTGCCGATCAGAGTTTAAAAAAATCGATTTTTTTTAAAAATATTTTTAGGTTATTTAAACTTAGTAATAAAAATTATGATAAAAATAAAAACAAAAATTATTATTATTACAATAAAATTTAATAATAATTCATCCACTACCCACCAAAAAAAGATATATTTGGTAACTTTTTATTAGTTGTACATTTTCCAGTCGAATGTTTTTCAGTTTCTTCTATTAAAAATATTAAAAGTAGATGATAAAAATTTTTTTGGAAGGTGATTTTGATGATGGGGAATCGGAAAAAATTAAAAAAATTTAAATCAGTGTTTCGGTGTGTGGGACACACAACGGAAGCAAAGCTTCTTACGCAATATTATATGAATTACTAATGTGCAAAATAACGTATACGCAATATATACAAATATATATGAACTAACAACGAATTTGTTAGAGTGATTGCGCTTACCGAACACGCTATGTTAGTATCTATATATATATAGCAGGCGGTATCATAGTGGGGAAATCAGCTGGCGCGTGACGATTTTTCGTGACGCTTGTTTTTTCTCAGTTGATTCCCGAAGCCTTCGTTAAAACGCTTTGCTTCAAAAATACCGATTTTTTGAATTTTTAAACCTTTCTTTGGTTTATTTAAACATCTTATGATAATTTTACTATAAAATTTCATCTTAAAGTACCCCCACCCTATAAAATAGTTTTTAGGTAATTTTTTTCATGTATTATGTATTATTTTTCCACTATATATGAATAATTAACCAGTGCCAGGAAACTATTACAACTTTGTTGTCAGCTTTTTTTTTTATACAAATATTAGAAATTCCTGATAGATTTTCCTGACTCCCGCAATCTGATGAAACAAGTTATTTTTAAGTTAAAGTAAACTTTTATTTTACTAAAATATTTCAAATGGAAAAAAATTAAGGGAAATAATTTTTTGTTTAAACTTTTTTTTTAATTTGAATGTACCCGATAGATATGAGCTTATCACTCAGTGAAAAACAATGCTTATTATTTTTATTTATGAAATTATATAATAGATGTAACGATTGTTGTAATATTTTAAACTATAATAATGTTATTTCCTGTTTGGAAAAATAATATTAAGTTTAAAACTAATATAAATAGCAGGAATATCTCTTTTAACTCGAACGCCCCTGGTAATTGTTGGGTAACCGAGCGAAACAGTTTAACATTTCGTTTAATAACTATTTCATCAAGTATTAAAAGTATTTTTATTTCTTCATCGTAGTAAATCATTAATAAATTAAAAATTTTAAAAAAGTTGTAAAAGATAATCAGTTGTAAGTAATAATAGGGAAGTGGAGTTAAGAGTATAAAAATAATAGTAATAACGATGTGCAATAATTGCAAGTCACGGATGTTTTGTCTATATTCTCATTAAATTTCTTCTTAAACACAATTATTGTTACTAATAAAAATAGAAAACAAAATCAAAACCATGTATAAACTTTAATTATCGTTTAGTGAACCTGTCAATAAATATTTATTTCCTTTAAATTTTGCTGTAATGTAAATACGATTATTATTATGTCTGTTCTTAATATAAGGAAATAGTACCTAGTTTTTATAATACAATTTTCAGAATGTAATTATTAAATAATCTTTTTTCATGATCTATCAAAGAAACCTTTGAAGTAATTACTGTTTAATTTTCTTATATATTAATAATAAAACAAAATTAAATTTCTTGTATCTCATATATATATATATATATATATATATACTTGTATGTGTAAAGAAATTTCTTAGTTTATTGACCACTTTTTGTCTCATTTATTATACGAGTATTTATGTTATGATTTATGATTGATAGACAAGAATAATTATAAAATGTATTTATTAGATGTATATATATATATATATATATATATATATATATATATGTATATATATATATATATATATATATATGTATACCCTTGCAAATCATCTTCAAGATTTAATTTTCTTCATAGGTCATTGACCGTTTTTTAACCCATGTCAATTTTTTACACATTTTTTCATATGAAAAAATGTTGTAATATTAATGATAAAGTATAAATAATTATTTATTTATTTTAATAAGGTATTTTTTTGAAAAATATATATCTGTTGAAATTTTTTTTTTAATAATAATTTTTTTAATAACATATTGGAAATTATTATTATAAGTAAGAGTGAAACTCACTCTTTAATAATTTAAAGAGTAGAGTTTTAGATTTTAAGAATTTTACATAAAGAGTAGTGATCATTTGTTTAAAAAAAAAAAATATAAATATCACGAGAAAAAACCAAACTTGGAAAATATAAATACACAAATAAATCTGAAAATATCTAGGTGAAATAATAATCTTAAATTATTTGGATAAGGTGTTTGAAAGCAGAATAATAATTTTTGAGAGAATATCCAACATGCATGATATTACGAAAATAAAGTTTTACCCATCTCCAGAATGTCAATGAACATTATGCCGTAAATATTCCAGAAAGAGAGTAACATCACCATTCCTACTGATGGAACGGTTGTTCGGAAGAAGTCCCTGATTACAAACCATTTTTTTTTTTTACTGTTTCTTGGTTTCTTTCTCAGTAATGATGTATAAACTATTGTGGAAAGATGCAGTTCCTTTCGATTACGCTGAAACAGGCCCAAATCGAGGTTAGAAATATTTAATCGTACTCGCGTTTTGATCAATTGTTTGTAAACGTGGCACACATCTTGCGGACAGTTTTTGTATACGTAAATTTTCGTGCAAAATATGATTCACTCGTTCATTTGAGATGCCTGTCGTCTTAATGATATCTTCCACTTTTAGTTCTCTATCTTACATCACCATATATGATTTTTTTTTTAATATTCTCTGCGACGTTCTCTGGAACGTTCTGCGTCGTTTTTGCTCATTTGACCACCACCAAAAAAAACCAATCCAGCTGTAAACTATTTTAATTGATAAATTTGATTCATCATATTTATCCAGCTTGGCTTTAGTTTCTTGTATGGTTTTTCCTTTCAAAAATTAATATTTCATACCAAATTGAATTTCTCTTTCATCAAATTTTCCCAAATCAAGAAGTTTGATAGAACTTCGCCGGTAAGAGTCCGCAGAACTGGACGGTACGGCGAAGTCAACGAACTATGTTTACAGTTCTAAACATGACCTAACCTAAAAGTGAAATGAAAATGGGAAAAAATTAAAAAATAAGCATGAAAACATTATATTTCAATTCAGTTAGATTTGTAATACAGATTACTTTCAAAAAATACCTCGAATTTTGTTTGATAACATTTTTTTCTTCGATATGATGAAAGCGGAACTTCAGTGTTTCACTTTTTCCTCAAAACGGTGGGTTTACAAAGCGCGCCGCTAGGTAGTAGTAGTACTTTCCGGCCTCCATAGCGCGAGTGGTAGCGTCTCGGTCTTTCATTGAGAAAGACCCATTCGATCCCGGGTTGGAATCCCGGTCAGGCATGGCATTTTCACACGTTACAAGAATTTTCATTCATCTCATCGTCTGAAGCAATACCTAACTGTGTTCCCGGAGGTTTTAAAAAAAGGTAGCAGTACTTAACGGCGCCTTTGAATTTACGAATGATCTCGTCCAAAAGCCGGTTGATGTACTTCAAATAATAAAATTTAAAAGAAAGTATACTATATAGCTTGTTTTAAAGTAAATGAAAATTCCCATCACTTCCATTAAAAAAAAAATAAAAGTTATAGTTTACAAGAAATTATAGCTGCTAATAAAACACAAAAAACACGAACAGTAGGAAAGCATTGCAAATGTGGCAACAAAGATTTGTTACATAAAACAGAAATAAATTCGATTGGTAACATTTTTATTCTACAATTAGAACTATTTGAACTAACTGATAGAGAAATAAAAAAACATTTCATTTAATAATAATATAAAAAGTGTGTTGACGGATACGATAAAAATCGAGGGTTACACTTACAAAGTAATAAGTACAATATTACATCACGCATCTTCAATTCGTGAAGGTCTTTCATTATACTAGTTTTATTATAAAAGGGAAAATATGGTAGGAAGTGAATGATACAACAAAAAAATTGGCCGAGAAATTCAAAAAATGTATATTTTTTTGTTCTAGAAAAGCAGTAAATTTTTATAATAAATCCACAAGATAAAACAATCAGTAATTCGTAAAAAAAAAAAACAAAGAATAATCTAACAAAACGCAGTGATGTCCAAAAAAATTACAATGAAATCGTAAACCGTATGGTAAGAGTTTCGTAAATATTATTTCTTCCGCTCAAAAAAACAAACGTTTCTGTAATATAGTTAAAACTATTTTTAACAAAATGATACTGATATCAAAAAAGCTAAGACACCTCATTTCTATTATCAAAATTTGTTATTAATTTAGAATTTTGTTTAAAAAAGAATAAGTGTTAAATATATGTAATAAATAATAAAATAAAATACAATAATGGATAATAAACAATGTTTAAGCGTGCCACATAAAAAGCAAAAAATAGAAAAATTTGTTACAAAACTCTTACCGGCCCGATTTCATTTATTTAACAACGAATAATCGTAAGAATTCTTTACGTAAATGTGATATGTTACAATATATACCACCCTACCGTAACTTTTCGTTCTTTCTAGGAGCATTTATTTATTAGCAAAATTAAATCATGTAGATAGGTTTAAATAGATTCTTTAGCCAGTAATCAGATCCACGCGTCAAATTAATTCTCATAATGCAGTAAAAATAGAAGTGGAATTACTAAATAAATCAAAAACATTACCGATTCACATCTGTAATAACAGAAACAAACTTTTTTACTTCCCGATGATTAAATTACGTTAAACACACCTTTTTAATTTTATACTCCGTCTAATGTAAAGAATTTTACCGCAAATGAACAAATTTACTCTTTTATTTTGAATGTTGGGGTTTAATTAATGGAACTATATCATAACGTTCAAACCGCATGAGAGAGCCTCTGAACTGTTACCAGAGTTAAAATATGATCTACAGAAGAATAATCTATAAAAAAAAACGAAATTTTTAAAAAAACTTTTTCATGTAAAGATAATTTTAATTTTATTATTTTCTATTATTACTATTACTAAACGTATTATTACTTGAAAGAAAACAAGTGTTTTCTTTTTTAAGTGTTTAATACGGTAGTGGGTTAATGTTCTTTTTGCATTTTATTATTATTTTTTTCTTAAGTGTTTTTCAACGCAAAGTGCTTTAAAGTTTATTGTACCAGTACACAATATTGTAGGCAAGTCTATTATGTACTTTTAAAGTCAGTATAATACCATTAACTGTTCGTTGGGCTCGTTCATAGACGCTTGGCTTCTTCGATATTATTACAACATGTACATCTTTTATAGTACAACAGTATTTGGTGGTGTATTAAAGTTGTTTATATATATATACATACTATTATCTTCACTTTTATTACGTCCATCATTTCTTGCATATAAATTAAATTGTACTCACTTTTTTATTACCTTTTTTATTAGTATTATTTTATAAATACTAATTATAATGATGTGTAGTAATGATAACAATATTATTATAATTATTATGCTTTATAGTAGGTACATTTCATGTTAATTATTTTTGTTACGTTATTTCTTGTCACCTCTTCAAAAAAAAGGAGAAGGTTCTCAAATTCGACCCCATATACATATTCGTTGTTTTTTTTAATGTATATTTAAACCTTATCTTACTTTTTATTAAAAATCCGATTTCGGTGAATGTTCTTTTATTTTGTAAAATAAGTTTCTCTTATTTCGCGATATAAGTTATTTTTTGTAGAAAACCTTAATTAAAAATTGTACATGAAAAACTACATTCAAGATTTACTTAAATATTTTTTTTATTACTTTAGTTCTGAATCCCGTATTTAAGATGTTCTGCCTGTTTGACCTTTGTAAAAAACAGTCCTTTTTCTTCATTTGAACCTGTTTATCAGTGAAAGGATTAATTTCTTGTTTAAATTTTATGTAATTAGAAAAATTTGATGTGATATAACATTTTTTACTGAGAATTACAACTCATATTTTACTTAAGTAATAATATAAAATATTAACGATACGAAAGAATATTGTAGCTGTGCTGATTAAAATAGTGAAAATGATTGATATTCACAAAGTTGTGGTGTGTGTGTGTGTTTTTTTTTCAATACACGCGCGGTTTTTTTGTGTAATGTGTGATGCAAGAGTTAACTTTGTCATCTACTGGAATCTATAATAACTTGTTTTAAACGTTTACCATATTATTTATTTTTATTTTTTTAAATAATAACCATAATAATACCGGATTCGTATCAAATAATTGTACCCTAGCATATTGTTACGTAAGTTATATAATTTTGCAACTTCATAAAAATGCAAATAATATAATATGATTTTATAATATTCATAAAAATGCATTTTCTTTTTCAGTTGTACTATACTATTAAATAGATGCAACAAAAAGATAGAAAGTTGATTTCATGAAGTAACTTTCACTCGTCATGATGAATTTTAAGACACTAAATATAAAGAATCATTTGCATTCGTGCACTGAAACTCACGATTAACAAACCATTATTGTACAACTGACTTGTTGTCCTTCGAGGAAATAATTTTTTCCTTATCCAAGGACGTTTACTTAATTTATATTTCATTTATTTATTTTTTTTCAACAAAATTAATTTACTATATATAAATAATGTTTTTTGTAATTTTTTTATTTTAAAAGTAATAAGGTAGTACTAACTTCAAATCTAGTTAAATTTATATCGTTCTATTGCTTACAGTAGGATATATTTTTTGATTCTGTTTTATATTTTTGAAGCTCGTCTTGTAGGTATTAAATTTGTTCATGAAAGGTATTTTTTTTTTAGTATTTTCAGGAGTTTTTTATTCATTAATATTCGGAATTAAAGAATATTAATTTACTAATATTTTATATACTAATTTTTGTTTATTATGATTTCTAAAAGATTACATATATTATTCTTTCTGAATACATTGATTATAACAAATTAATATGTGAGATTTATGAGATGGGAGATATATCCTCAGATTTTAATAAAAGTATTATTTTTTTTAAGTCGGTGAAGAAAGAACCAGATAAGTGTAGGAACTGTCGCTTACGATGATTGGGTGGAGAATCCCTTGCAGTACTGTTGGGGGGAAAGTAAAACCTATCCCGGTGGGGGATCCTTTCGGGGGTTCCCAATTAGAGGCGGCATAAATCCGAGTCCCGGTGGGGTGATCCTTTGGGTTTCCCTCATTAGAGGCATGGTGCCTAAAAGACGGAGTCCCGGCTATCTGGCGGGAACTTTGTTCCCGACGAAGTAGTTAGAGGCTACGGCACCCCTCGGAGCTGAGTATGTGTTTAGTTGCGGATCCGGCTCCGGTGTGCGGTGAAAAAAAAAGGAGAAAAAAAGTGTAAGAACTGTGCCGGCCTCCGTGGCGCGAATGGTAGCGTTTCGGTCTTTCATCCGGAGGTCCCGGATTTCGAGTCCCAGTCAGGCATGGCATTTTCACACGCTACTTTTTATTCATGTCATCCTGTGAACCAATACGTAACGATGATCCCGGAGGTTAAAAAATTTTTTTTAAATAAAAATGTAAGAACTGCAAATTTTACATCAAGTAATTCCAAAGCATAAGGTGTTAAAAAGTGACGCAACCTTATGGGAAAATGAGTAAGTTACAATAGTTGTAGAAAAAGTCATATATTATGCGATTTAAATAATTGAATACGATGTTGCATGCTCTGAAACACATTCTGTATCGTTTATTGAGGATTTGCAGCGACACATCGTTAAATTTCGCTCTGCAATTCGGGAACGGTGTGAGGATGTTTTGTAAGCAGTATCCTTAAGGTATCCCCACAAGAAAACGTTAGAAGGGGATAAATCTATACCATCTGTGTGTTGTAGCGCTCATTGTTCTATGTGCCGTGAAAGAATGTTATGAAGATTCGCCTACGTGAAATTGCACACCAAACCATTCACTTTTTGTCCGTGCAGAGGAGATTCGTGTAGCTGATGTGGATTTTCCGTAAATTAAATGCGTGAATTCCGTGCATTCACGTATCCATCAATTTGGGACAATGCCTGGTCAGAGTAAAACTGATCATCGAGTTCTTTCCCATCTGGCGTTACAGATGACATGAATCCCTGACAGAAATCTACACGTTTTCCAGTGCCTGCAAGTAACAACTCGTGAACAATACGAACTCTGTACGGATCCATCTTTAAATACTTACGCAATGCCGTGTGAGCATTATCAACGGAGAGTCCTGACTGCCTAGATAGGCGTCTCACAGATTTCTTGGGAGTAACAATATACAACTTACACGTCGATCAACATTTCTGATGTTACCACTTTTGGCTATATCTGCTACATTCCCTGGAACTTGTCGTACAGCCGTTTGATGGAGGACTTATTTGGTGTATCCACACCTTACTTTTCTGTGAAGGTATTTTGGGTCTAGGGGAATAACTGGCACATCTAATGTATTGGGAGACAATGAATATTCTTTGCCGCATTGTGCAACCCATTCTTTCTCAGTTAAACGTGCAACAAAATAAGAAAATATTCTTCCATAAGATTGCGTCACTTTTTGAACACCCGTTATAAAGTAAAAATAATTTAAATAAGAATAGAACTAAAAATACAATGTATGCTGGATGGTGACTAAAGCAATGTCTATGTTACTTCATTTTTCCTCTATCCGCCATTTCGTGTTTTTTTTTTTAAATTATAATATATTAATATAAACCCACCGAGTCGGTCTAGTGGTAAAATCGAATGTGTGTGATTAGTTAAAACCCAACCACCAAAGAACACCGGTATCCACGATCAACTATTCAAATTCGTATAAAACTGCCCTTACTAGAACTTGAAGGCTGGAACTCTCGACTTCCAAATCAGCTGATTTGGAAAGATGTTTCAGCACTAGATCAACCCGGTAGGTAGAGACACAGTAATCTTATCGATTTTATGGCATTTTTTGGGGGGTTTACTGTCTCCCTTTAGACAGTATTTCACCTAACCGCAGTTACTGCAGCTATTTGTCTGCGATCGTTTTATTCGAATGGCGCCTTACTCATAGAAAAATATCATATTAACGTTTTTCTCCTAATAGCAACCTGGTTGAACGAGGCTTGTTATCTACAACTACGTTCTCTATTTTAAGAACGACTTAGTTAATATATATTTCCTTTTTTACCCTACTTTAAAGAAAAAAAACTTTTTACCGTTTAAAAAAAGTTTATATATGATGTAATGCAATATAATTTTGAAAATTCGATATAATTAGAGTTTGATGATTGTACAGATTATTAAAAATGTATCTGAACACAGTAAATAATTAAATATTTAGTACATTTTTCCATAGGTTGTGTTAACATAAGAAATAAAACATTAGTTTCCCCGTAAAGCAGACAAATAGTGATTTATTTTTATTTTTTAATTTTTTAATAAGTGATTTGAATGTTCTAAATAACAAGAAAGTATAATTTTTATACAAATAAGCCAAATTTATTTATTAAAATAAATGTTTGAAGCTATGTAAAGTTGTAAATTATATTACAAATCAAACAATAAATGAAAGCGTTCTTATACATTTTAGGCCCTGTTTTTTTTTTAATTTTTATTATTGTTATTAAAAAAATAATAATTAATACTGATAAACGTTTTTGACAACAAAAGGATTTAGTTTCCTTCTGTTACAAAATATCTATAAAAAAAAAAAATGACAACAAAGTAGTAATACTTTCCTGGAATTGTTTTAGTAAAAAATAATGGAACATGAAAAAAGTTACTTAAGATTTCTTTTTTGGAATAGGGGTAATTTATGATGAGATTTTATTGTAAGATTATCATTACATATTTAAATAAGCAAAAAAGTTCAAAAAATTGATTTTTTTTTTCTGCTCCCCACTTCAAAAATCAACTTACAAGAACATTTTTATATTTCTCTACGTTTACTATTTTAAATACAGGAAATTGAAAAATACAAAGTTATCTAAAACTTATTTTTTGGGATGTGAGTGAATTATAATGAAATTTTACTGTAATATTATTATAATTAAACGTTTAAATAAGCCAAAAAAGTTATAAAAATTCAAAAAATGTATATTTTTAACTTTTATCGGTACCCTTACACCAATATTGCCCCCAAACTATTTTTTATTTTTTAGGTATCACTTGTACCATTACTATGCCTAGTAACAGATTAAAAAAAAAATCGGTTAAGAATTATGCAATAAATAAAAAGATATATTTTTCGAGTTTTGAGGAATGGGACATTTAGGGAAAAATTTTTTTAAATGGAAAGATAAGCATGTATTGAGCTTAATATAAATATGGGGTATATATGGCAAATTTTGAGAAAATTGAACCCAAAAAACTACCTACCCAATCCCCTGAAGATATTGACCCTCCCAAAATTTTACCAACAAATTGCTCCGTATATAGGAGTTTCTGTACAAAATTTCATCAAAATCAATTTATCCTAGGTTTATTAAGCTTCAAAAACACCAACAGACCTACGTACGAACATTACCCCCTTCTTTTTTTGTGGGTTCCTGGGCCGAGAAATCTAATAAAAATAGGTACGAATTTTTTTAATTGATTACCATACTTTAACCTTACAGCATAGTTCTAGAGTTGTCATGACAGGAAAATAAAACTGCAATAAAATCTCTGTTAAAACCAGTTCATGGTATATTAAAATGCTAAATGCGGCTAATTATGAAGGAAATATGTTTTTAACATCATTATCAAGCAATTTCTCAAAATTTTCTTCGATAACGGCCTTAATAACATTTTTATAATCTTATCATCATATTAAATTTGATAACCTTTGGTCATTTTTATTACTATTTAATTTTTTTGTCACATTCCTTGAAGCCAGATATGCACATGAATTTGAATTCTACCGTGTTCTTAGCCTTGACATTTTCACTTTTATCTTCAATTCAATTTAGGCCATATTTTATTCTATTCCATATAATCTTTAAGTTTTTTATAACCGTACTGCGTTCATTTGTCCATCACATATGTTGTCATATTTTTATGGATATAAAGAAACGCACATATTGGTTTAATGCTTCAATTTCTTTGAATAATTCAATTTAAATTTACTTGTTTATTAAACCAGAAATAAGTATCATTTGCTGTTTTTTATTTTAGGATATAATTTTCTGATTATTGGCTGCAGAATAGCAGTGATATTAGGGAGAAAAAATATGACGCTAAAATATACATTAATCATATTTAAACAGCGGACGTGTTTTGATAAATAGGCAAAATATCAATAAGAATTTTGAATGCTTCGTTTTATTTACTAATATTTTCATTTCCAATCGTTTAGCGCCGCTTTGTTTTACATGTTACAAAATTGAGATAAAAGAAAACGGTATTTTCATTTTTCGTTTTATTTAAATTTGAACAAAATATTTATATTATTAATTGTATTTCTATTGAACCATTAAAATCTACTATTAAATATTTTACACAACTAGTGTATTTACAATCGGCTCCTAAATGGAACCATTTGTAAATCGTTTGATAAAAGTACATATAGTGGGGGGGGGGGGGGTTCTTAAGCAAATCCCATAATAAGTTAATCCAAAACAAAAGTTATTAGAAGGCATTAATCGTAAAGTTTATTAGTAAAAGAATATATTGCCTTCATTTCATAGTCCATAAAAATCAATAAACAATTAGTAAACAAACAAATAATCAAGCGACAGCTAATCAAACAAAGAACAAAACAGCTTGTAAACGAAAAAGTAAAAAAGAAGTAAACAAAGATAGCATCACTAAATTTGGCGATAGTAACTGCAAACTGTAATTCAGTAGCCCCTAAATCAAGAACATGGAGATTTTTCAACTTTCAGACATCCCCGCTGTTATCAAGCAGATTGATAGCTAAGTGGTTGACTTGATTTTCTAAACGTTATTGATAATTAACACTGTACTATCTCACAATCTCACGAACAGTCGGAAGCTCCAGATATTCATGAATCTCATCGTTCCGTGTGAATCATGGCGCCTTTACAGTTGTTCTCGTTACCATGTTTTTAAAGCGTTAAATGATATCTATGTTACTTGCTGTCCTCCACAATTCCACACCATAAGTCCAGATCGGTCTTAGAACAAATTTGTAAATCAGGACTTCATTGGACAACGTGAGTTGTGAATTTCCCCGCAACAGCAGATGCAATTCCCTACACTTCATGTTCAGTTGTTTTCATTCTCACATACAACTTCCAGGTCAAACACCGATCTAGGTGAAGTCCTAGGTACCGTACACTCTGTAGGATCAAGACAGCATTTATGTTCACATCCCTCTCATGGCGTGCTTCGATTTATCCTAATTAACTTTAATCCTTCATTTTTTTTGCGCAGACAAGGTCTATGCCGTTTGCAGCTCCCGCGAGGCTGTTTAGGTTCTTCGTTAACGGGAAGGATAGCAGCGTCAAATTTTGATAAAATCTGGCACAAAGACTCGTGAATGCGTGGTAATTCGTTGGTAAAAATTTGGAGTCAATATTTCCAGGAGATGAGATAGATAGTTTCTTTGGGGATCAATTTTCTCAAAATTTTGCAAACATAACCCCATTTTATATTAACAGGACATTCTTATCTTATGATTTTAAATGAAGTTTGCCCCCAAATTCTTCTATTCCCTAAGAATCAATAAAAGTTATCTTTTTGTTTATTGAATATATTTAACCGAATTTTTTTTGTCTTCCTAATCTTAGTAGTAGTGTAAGTGGCCCAGAAAAATACTTTCGGGATAATATTGGGTGTGGAGGAGCCGATTAAACTTTAAGAAATATCAATTCTTTGAATTTGTTAAACTTTTCTCTATATATAATTTTTTTACATTATATAAGAATAAATAACCAGTGTCAGGGAAGTATTACAACCTTTTTTGTCAGCTTTTTTTAATTCTTAAGTATATCACTTTGATTTTATTACGTAATTATATGACTGCAGAAAAATTAAATATTTATAGTTTACTCGTGTATATATATATTTACGTTAAGAATTAGAATTTGAGTTTTATAAATAACGTAATATAAATGTATATTTCATTATATTGAGTTAAAAAATAATGCTTAGTTCGAGGAATTTCTTACCAAATAAAATTAAGTTTCCACTATAAGTATGGTATAATTTTCAGCTTCATTACTACTTAAATCAATGTTAAATAAATCTTTATTATCAATAAATTTAATGCCATGACACGTAACCCATAACGTTTAACCTCATCCCGTTGCATAATTAATTATAACCTTGTCCTTTCCTACCTTCTCTTCTAAACTAGGTTAAATCCTTTATGATCGACCATTTATTATTTTAAACTTTCCAGTTTCTTAATACTGAAAATGCTTTAGAAATATGTCATGCATCGATTAAAATTACTTTCTCTGAGAGTATGAATCTCCCTGAGAGTATTAAATTAAAAATAATTCTTATATTCATATTCATAAAACTTAATACGTTTGGGTAAAATAAGAATTCTAAAGTAAAATATTCTCATTCTTATTTTCACAACATGGTAGATCTAAGATTTTTACTGTTCTTAAGCGATCTTATGGAATTTTCAAAGTGTAGTCACTTTGACAAAGTGAAGTCTCCTTTCAAGTCGTTAATGGACAAGCAATGTACATTGTAAATTGCTTCTGTTAAAAGGTATAATTGTAATTTTTTTTTTTTTTTTATTTTGAGATTAGGAAGAGAGCTTTATTCTGACTAATGAGTTCAAATTATTTTAAATTTTATTATCAGAAAAAATAATTATAAAACGATATAATTGCTGTTACGTTTTATTTTAAATCGTAAGAAATATTTCAGTTAATTTTTTTTAAAAACACCGGTGAATATGAATTTTTTAAGTCATTATACGAGCGTGCGCGCGCGCGCGTGTGTGTGTATTAATTTCAGCAGAGCTTGCTTCGCTCGTCATTTCCGTCTTGCTAGAGGGCCCTACCTCTGAACCCCCCGCAGTGTTCGTTATCCTCACAGTTGAGAGAATAATACAGATAAATAACGATTAAATTATTCAGGCTTTATAGAAACCTGAAAATGAAACTAAATTACAAAAGATAGAATAGTGGTAACTATGGTTACTAAATTAAACTTTATTAAGTTTATTTTTAAGTTTATACACCTTAAGTTTAACATACACCTTTAAGTTTATACACCTTTGTCGTCGAAAAATTCATAGCTTATTTATGTTGTCATGGTGACAGAAATGCAATAATAAATTAAAAAGATCAACTTTTTTCTATTAAACATATTTTTTATTCACAACTTCATCCCGAAGAGGGCTGGGATCTCAGTCTATAACTTATAACCTATCCTGGGATAACACGATTGTGTCTTGAATATTTGAAAGCAATTCATAGTAATTAACAACAGATAATTAGTCATGGTTATGACTAATTACTTTTTTATTCAATTTGAACAGCTGTTAAACAACATCATCTGTTTTTTTTCTTCCTTTTTACCATATTTTGTAATGAATAAAAAATGTGGTTTATCTGAAATTTATGTTTTAATTTAAAAGCCGCCATTTTGTTTCTATGGATTCTAGAAGGTTGAAATTTTCACAGAACATTTTTAGAACCTTCGTTAAAAAGTATGTAAAGTTTCAGTAGAATCGATGGGGGAATGAGCGAATGATACTAAATCAATAGTGTGGAACCACTGTATAATTCTGTATCCATAAAAGTGTGGAACCACTGTATAATTCTGCAGCCAGCTCAGGGGTTCCTCGGGGTCTCCCGGGGTCAAGAGGCCTACCCCATGGCTGCAAAGCTGGCTTCGTTCGCCATTCTTAATTTTCTGGGGAGACCGGCGCCCTGTATACCTGCAGAGCTTGTTTCAGTCGCCATTCCCATCTGCCCAGAGAGCTGCATCCCCTGGACTTCCGCACTGTACGTTACCCTCATGGTTGTGAGGATAATATTAATAAGTAATTGTACTAGATGAATAGTAGTAGATAATAATAATTGTAATATTCAGATTTTATAGAAACCTGAAAAAGAAACAAAATTACAAACGATAGAATAATAATAACTGTGGTAAATAAAGTACACACAACATTGACGACAAAAAATTCATAACTTATTTCAGTTGCCATGGTGGCAGATACATAATAATGAAAAAAAAGGATTAATCTATTTTCTCCTTAATGAATATCTCTAACAACTTCACCGTCCTTCGGGACGAAGAAATAATGAATACATTTTAACTTTCAAGGGAACTAGGACCTCTGTCAATGGCTTAAAACCTTGCTTGAGGTAAGACGAATGTATCCTGCAAATTTGAAAGTAATCGGTAGGTTGGTTCTAGCGTGATGTGATAACAAACAAACAAACAAGCTTTATGTATATATATATATACATCGTAAATTTCCGAATAATTGTGATCTATTAGATGGAGAGTGTACGTGATGCATGAAATTTTTAGACTTCAAACTATTGACAAATCCCCCTTTGAATTTTGAAAATCGAACGATTTCTTGCAGAGATATTATGAGAGCTCCCCATTGCACCTCCCGAAACAGAATCCCACGGACACCCCGTTTGTTACCAATTAATAGTAATGATCGGTCTAGCCTCCCACGAGGTGCTTACATACCTCACCACTCTAGCCTCACAAGCAGTCCCCACAGGAAGTCCATTATTGTAAATAGAATTTTTTTTAATATTTATTCAGTTTTATTTTATTTAACGTAAATTTAATTCTATTATTTTTCTATATTATTCATTCGATCGATTCGAATCATTCAGTTCAAACACAGTTCACACACTGATAGAGACTCACAGTTCATTAAAGTTTGAATAATCAAAAACCATCTTCGTATTTATATATGCATACAATTTCCGAGATCTGTAAATGGCCAGTTTCATAAAAGTAAAAAATGTAATAAACTTGACATATGTTAAAATATGTAACTTTATTTTTATTCTTACCAAAATGTAGTGGTGTTTCGATAGTGGGGGAATCCTTGAAACAGAAATGAATTTTTGTATAAATTAATTTTTTCTTAATTGTCTAATGAATAGCTGATAAGATTTAATTTGATACATAAATTATTATTTATTCTGTTTTATTTATTATTTTATCACTTCATTACGAAATTATAACACATCAAACTCCGGTGTCTTCTTGAGTTAACTGGAATGTTCTTTAACAGTAAAGAAGAATTGGCCATGAAATTGTGGCACTAAATTCAAAAATATTTGTCCAAATTTCTGTCAATTTTTAATACTTTTTTAATACTAATATACAAATTTTCTAAATAAATTTTCTAAAACAAAGGCTCTTAAGATTTTTTTCTTGTAATCTTACTTAGATGCTATTCGATTTGAAAATAATACATATTTTGTTTCCACTTGGTAACTTTTATTTATTTTTTGAATATACGCGACATCTATTATCCTAATAACTTTTCTCAGTCGGTGTATTTTTACTCTATGTATTCTCAATAATAATAATAATAGTAATAATAATAATAATATTAATAAAAAATAATAATAATAATAGAATCTTTACAGGGGTTTGTACAATGACCCTAAAGTTAATTAAATTTTATGCATTTGATATTAATGAAAGATTAATATTGTGGTGTCTACAGTAATTTTAATTGATTGTGTTGCATTGTTTATTGTTTCTGCATGAATATCGAATTTGTATGGACGTTGCATCCCGTCCATTAATTTTATTACTCCATATAAGCTATTAATATTCTTCTCTTAAATATGACCACCCAGGTTATTTAATTTTCATACATATTTTTTTTTTTTAAATAATCGGGGTTACTGGTATCCCCTGCAAGTGAATTTTATGTTTTGATTTTATCTCAGATATAAATTTTTCAAATATCCTACAATTAAACTGCTATAGCTCTATAATTTTTTTAAATAATTTTTAAAGAATTAAAAATTGTGTTTAGTAAATGCCACTTATTTTGTACAAAACAAAATCTGATGTGGACACCACATGACTTCCTTGTACGCCTATTAAATTACATATACACATATTTTATTTTTTTTAGATGAAAAGTTCATAAAAGTTTATTTCATTAATAACTCTGATATTTTTTTCTTTTTTTATTGCTATTATTGAATTATTATTTATCTTAATTTTTTTTTATAATCAGAGGTTAATATTATTGATAAATCAGTATATTTAAATTTTAAAAAAAAGTTAAAAAAAAATAAAATAAATACATACGTATGTACAGACGTCATGCCGAAAATAGTCAAAATGGATCAATGATGGAAAAAATGGATATTTCTGTTGAAATCTGAAAACCAAAATTTTTCGCGATCACAATACCTCCTTTACTTTGTACAAGGAAGAAAGAAACCAAATTTTTTCGAAATTCATCAAGTAGTCTATCTTATAAGTGTATTTCTGAAGTAATTTAATAAGAAACAAGTTTATAAATATAGTTCTTCCCCATCTGACATGAACTGCTGATAGAAAGCTATACATTTTCCATTATCTGCAGATAACAGCTCGTGAACAACATAAATTCTGAACGGATTGGAGGTCGATCAACTTTTCTGATGTTAGCACTTTCGGTCCACCACTTTTGGCTTCATCTGTCACATTCCCTGTCTCTTGGAACTTGTCGTACAGTCACTTGATGGAAGACTTGTTTGGTGCATCCACACCTTACTTTTATGTGAAGCCATTTTGGGTCTGGGAGAATAACTAGCACATCTAATGTATTGCGAGACAATGAATATTCTCTGCTGCATTGTGTAATCGATTTTTCCTCAATTAGATCTGCAACCAAAGAAGAAAAAATTCTTTCATAAGATGGCATCACTTTTTGAACACTGTATCATTTTAATTCTTAATAATCAATTTAGTTGATTGGTTTGATGCTATTTTCCATCTCTTTTTGTACTTTTATTCTTATCATTTACTACTGTACATTATCAGTTATCTGTTTAATTTATCTTTGTCTTCTTCTACAGTTTTTACCTTCCATAAAAATCGTTTTATTATCAAATTTAATAAACCCTGGATGTTATAACAAACAATCCACTGACCTAGTTTGTCTCTTTACAATACTTTATTATAAGTTTCTCTCTCTCTTCTATTAGTCTTTATTTCGAATTCAATCGAGCTCCTCCCCAGTTTTCATCATCCTTCTATTACACAACATTTGAAAAACCTCTTTTCTTTTGCTTCTTGTTTATCGCTGTCTATGTTTTATACCATGAACTGCTATAACCCAAAAAATTATTATCAAAGTATTTCTTTTTATTCTTAGATCTATGTTTGGAGATAGCTACAACTTTTTTTTTTTAAGTTTTCCTAGTTTATACCTGTCTTCTTTGCATCAACCTTTCTTTGCAATTCTATTTCACAGATTACAAAATTCTGTCGATTCTAGTAAATTTTTTTCCTGACGAAATCGTAATGTATAATTCATTAACCCTATTTTCGGTCATATTTAACTACCTTTTCTTTAGCTTTACTGATTTTAAAACCTTTCGTTTTCAAACTACGAGTATAATTGCATGCCATTCGGTATTTCTTTTAATTACATTTTCAGTTTTACTTAATTTTCGTACTATTAATATCACGAAGCGCTTCATAATATTATAGAGAATTATTTATTTTCTAATCTTTGGATTTATATTTTCAAAAACATTATTTTTTGTTTCTGCTTAAATAAAAAAAAATTGTAATTTATAGTAAATTACATTTTCTTGTCTTAATATTAAATTCTTTGTTATTTTTTTCTATTAAATTTCTTACTTTGTAATAAAATTCAATCCATTCAGTATTTCCTGTTATTAATATTTAAATTTTGTTAAAGTCAAAAGACTTACGTCATAAGCAAATCTTGTTATCTTTATTACCTTCATCCAATAATTACTTCGCTTTTAAATTTATTCTTTAATCCCTGTATTATATTTAAGTAGATTTTTAAAGTAACAGAAACAAATTATATTTCCTTATCAAATTCCTTTTTGAATTTACCTATTAGCATAAATTTATTATCTATATAAATAAAAATGTAAATGTTCATTTGTTCAAAATCCTACATCTCCGAAAGTTCTTCACCGATTGTTTTAAAATTTTGATACAAAGTTGCACTCGAATAGGCGTGTGTTTTTATATACCTAAGATGTCACACTTGTGACAGGTAAAAACATGCTTCTTTTTTAAAAACAGCGCTATCTGTTGGACATAAAACCAACACACGCTATACTAAATATTTTACGATTCCATTTCAATGTTTCCGATATGTGTCCGCTGTAGAGTAAGAAACTATATGAACGATTTACATGCGGGGAAATAGAGAAAGGAAAAGTTGGAAAAGGGAAAATCGAAAGGGAAGAAAGGGAAAATGGAAAAGTAGAAAAGGGGGAAAAGGGGAAAAGGAAATGGAAAGGAGAAAGGATAAAAATAAAAAGGGGAAAGAAAAAGGGGAAGGAGAAAAGGGAAAAAGGGAAGGTTAAATTTTGTGAAGTTCCGTAAAATTGTGTTAATGTTTTATCAAACTTTCAATTGTGTTTATATAATATGTGTATATATATATATACTCAAATATAGCAATAGCGAAGCATTGCTGGGTCTGCTAGTAAAAAAAATTGTGAACAATGATTGCAAATTTTCCCCATTTCTGACTATACTAAACGAGATATTCACTAGATTTGGGCTTGCAAATACTCTTTAGATAAATATCTAAAAACCATTTTCGGGTTTTTTAATTTCGATTTTTTAATAGTTTTGACAGTGTAGGGTACAGAGGTTTAGCCAATACAGATATTGAAAATGTTACTATATGTGCGACGCGATTGGTTGCACCTGTCTCCGATTTCTTGACAAAAAGCATAAAATAAAAAAAGAAATTAACCTCGACGGGATAGCAAGTATTCGTATAGCGTGAGTGAAACCGTGACGAAATTGTGAGTTTATATATACTTTTATAAATAGTGTTTTTATAACAAAATGACAACGTTTAAAAGACCTTTTAATAGTTATACATAGACAAAAAAAATTAAGTAAATGTTTCTAGGTGAAAAAGGTTTTATTTTTCATTTGAAACCATTACATCCCTAAGGTCCCATTAGAAAAGGGACAGTAACTAAAACATTTAAAATGTAAAGAGTAGGGTTATGATTCATGATTTCAAAGAGCATTGAGTATCTCCGGAAGATCCCTGGGGAGTCAGTGTCCGTGGAAATTCTGTTTTTGCGGCCGGCCTACGGATCAACACAGATGGCTAACTTTGGCCATGCCACCTCTTCTTGTGGAGAAACTACTATCCGACAGGCGTATTCGCATTGGCTGGGTAGCCTGCCGGGTGACTCGACGTGCCTCAGACGATCTTTGATTTCGGTGTTGGGGTACAGGGCATAGGGCCAATTTTTTTCTTGGCCCAGACCTAAGTGGTTTTTTTTACCTGCGGTATGGCTGGCCATATAATGAGGGACTGTAAACAGGAACCCCGCTGTCTGTCATGTAGATCACACGAACCTGCACCCAGGGCTCGAAGATGTAAAGTGACCCCACTGGCACCAGCGCCATGAATATGTGCACAGCTACGCTGTGGTATCTACAAGGGATAGCCTCATCCGAGAGGGATGGGAGACTCCAGCGTCTTATCTTTGATGATCGAGTGGGGACATTCTTGCAGTGCCGTTGGGGGGAAAGTAAGACCGTAGTCCCGGTGGGGGATCACTTTGGGGTTCCTGGTTAGAGGGGAGGCTTTAAGATCGAAGTCGCAGTGAGGGGAACCCTTTGAGATCCCCTCATTTAAGCCATGGAAAGCAAGAAAGACCGAGTCCCGGCTACCTGAGCGGCTCCTTGTGCCCTTGTGCCGTGGTAGTATCAGGCGATGGCACCCCTTGGAGCTGAGCTTATGCTTAGTCGTGGATCCAGCTCCAAGGGGCGGGGAAATCGAAGGAGAATCAGAAAGAAAAAAAAGGGCATTGAATGAAAAAAATATATATAACGTAAAAACATCGGGCAACAGAAATGGTAGCCATTTAATATTTCTCAAGGCCAGTTTCAAAAGTGGCGATCACCACAATTGGTGATCTCATATCGAAAATTTTATCATTTTAATATAGGAGCATTTACTAAATAATATTTTGTTTTTGTTTTCAGAGTTCAACTTATTTACAGATCAGTTTTGAAAATATTTATGAAAAATATTAAATGACTACGATTTAAGTTAGAGTTGAAGTATTTTGATGTTTTTACAAAAAAAACCTTTGTTTTTCAATGCCTTTTTAATTGTGTGACATAATCCTACTCTTTATATTTAAATTTTTTTAATTACCCTCCATAACAATCCTGTCGATACTTGTGCGTGATGGTCTCATACTAGAAAAATCATCATTTTGAGGTATAAATATTTACTAAATTTTATTTTTCTATGTTTAAGACTCTAGACCACTTTATTTTGATACAATGTTTGAAAGAGATTAAAGTGAAAGGACCTTATTTGAAAATTATTTAAAAAGCAGGAAGTTTATGATAAAGATTGGTTCTAGTTTGAATGACCTGTTTTAATTGATGTTGGAGTACCTTAAGGAAGTCATTTAGAGCCGACATTGTTCTTAATTAATATACGTAGATAAAGTCTACCGCGAACTAAAATACTGTAGAGTCTTCATGTATGCAGATGACATAGAAATCTTGGGCGCTCATAAGTTGTTTGAAACAGCTGAATCACGCCTTTAGGAAGATTTTAATTCTTTTATGAGATGGACTCATGAAAGCCAACTTTGGCTAAATAAAGGTAAAACGGTTTTGGTTCACTTCAGAACCAGTCACAAGCTTACTAATAAGCTTCCTATTATCAAAGCTAGTGATTGTAATTGTACTATGAAAAATAACGTATGTGATGTAACATTTTGCAAAATGTAGAGGAATATAAATATTTAGGAATTACTTTAGATAGTAAATATAATAAATCTACTACATAATCTTCATATAGTTATTAGTAAATTTTACTATCTCAGCGATATATTATCTTGAAAAACAATGATTTTGTTATATGAATCAATGTATGAATCATTAATTAGGTATGGAGTTGAAGTACGGGGTTCAAAATTACTTTGATGATAGAAGGGAGAAACTATTTTAATATTGTATCAAAGCTATCACCTGTAGGTTTTTAACAGTTAATATTGATATGTTTTCCATATGAAAAATGAATTTAAAAATAAATAAAAAATTATTCATCAAACTAGGTATCTATTTGTTGTTTCTAAATATAATAATTTATATAGTAGATAGTCATTGAAATTTTGTTGTTCCCAGTTTATATAATACGTTACTAAAAGAAATAAATGGAAAGACCTACAACTGTGGGATGTTTCTTATATACGGCTTACACACGCAACTTAATTTAAAAAATCTATAATTTTATTTAAATATAATATTTTTTTCGTTTATTTAATTCAATGATTCTAACCAAACCTCCGCATACAGTATTTAATTCGCGCGGGTGTCGCGTTACTAGCGGCGACGGTTGGCACTAACTTAACTAAAGTAATTTCACAACTTACATAAAACAAATTTCGCTTGTTCAGTCGGCAGACTGGTGTAGCCCCGAGGCTTAACGCACGAAGTACCGAGTTGACCGGACGATCGAGTTTAAGACCCAGCCAGATCGAGTTATTTTTTTACATTTTAAATATTAATCATTTTTTTAATTCTACTGCTCACCTGTGCCGTTACAACGTAGCAGACGACTACAACAGCAGTTTTTTGGGGTGGGGATGCGATTTTAGGAAAATATTTTTTTTGGAAATATTGCTATTTTTTAATTGCTAACATATGTGCTTAAGAAAAATACGACCTTAATTAGGCGAAATCTCGAGATACTAAGGGTGACCTTGCTCTACAGACTCACCTTCTTGACCTTTTAAGTTGAAATTTTAATGACATCATTGTCGTATGTTTAGAAATAATTTGACCAAGTTTGGTCAGATCGGTCCAGTAGTTCTGAATATATAAGGTGACTTAGAGGCCAACATCGAACACACACATATGTACACGTATATACGAACATTAACATCCGGAAAATTTCCATCAGCTTTTTTGGGTTTCTTAGGTGTCAAAACGAGAAGATCCGTGAAAACCGCATGTCCCCAAATTGAACCGATACTTTCCCTTCTAGAGCTAAAGCTCTGCTATAGCAGAATCTAGAAGGGAAAGTAATACGACAAATTATAATTTGTTTAAAAAGGAAGTATTTCGATGGCTATCCTCTGAAACTGTAAATTATCTACAACATGTGTTATCTTAAAGCAACAAACAATTAAATCCTTTAATATTTTGTTACGACTGGAATATAAATTTTTACCGCAACCACTTTACGACGCCACTAAATATTTTTCTTAATTAATAGTATTTTTATTATAAAATTAGTAATGGTGAAGTTTTATTTTGTTTTTCTTTTATAATAAATTTAATAGTAGATATTATTTTTTATATTAGGGTTAATTAATTAAATTAGGGTTCAAATACAGAGATAGAAGAACGATTGCTAACATTTACAGGAACTAAACAGCAACAGAAATAATTGAAGAACATAAGAAAGAAGCCGTAATAAAAAAGGGAGTCCGACAAGGATGTTCCCTATTCCCGTTACTTTTTAATCTTTACATAGAACTAGCAGTTAATGATGTTAAAGAACAATTTACATCCGGAGTAACAGTACAAGGTGAAAAGATAAAGATACTACGATTTGTTGATGATACAGTAATTCTAGCCGAGAGTAAAAAAGATTTAGAAGGAACAATGAACGGCATGGATGAAGTCCTGCTCAAGAACTACCGCATGAAAATAAACAAGAACAAAATGAAAGTAATGAAATGTAGTAGAAATGATGAAGATTGACCACTGAATGTAAAAATAGGAAGAGAAAAGATTATGGAGGTAGAAGAGTTTTGTTATTTGGGAAGTAGAATTACTAAAGATGAAAGAAGCAGGAGCGATATAAAATACCGAATAGCACAGGCAAAACGAGCTTTCAGTAAAAAATATAATTTGCTTACATCAAAAATTAACTTAAACGTCAGGAAAACATTTTTGAAATACATATGTTAGGAGCGTAACTTCATATAAAAATGAAACTTGGAGATCGAAGTACCTGAGAATAAAAGATTAAAAGCTTTTCAAATGCGGTGCTACAGGAGAATGTTAAAAATCAGATGGGTGGATAAAGTGACAAATGAAGGGTGTTGCGGCAAATTGATGAAGAAAGAAGCATTTGGAAAAATATAGTAAAAGAATAGACATAGAACACATATTAAGGCATCCTGGAATAGTTATTTTATTGGATGGACAGGTAGAAAGAAAAAATTGTGCAGGCAGGCAACGTTTGGAATGTGTAAAACAAATCGTTTGGGATGTAGAATGTAGTTTGTATACCGAAACGAAACGACTGACATTAGATAGGGAATCTTGGAATGTTGCATCAAACCAGTCAAATTACTGAAGACAAAAAAAAATTATTATTTAACTTTTTTTTATGTAATTAATAATATGTTCTGTTCTATATTTGTCTTTTTAATTTTTAATGTATTTGTACTGTATTGAATGGGCAGTTACAGATAAGTCTTTGGCGAGATTTAAATATGTATAATGAGGAATAAAGTTTTTCTATTCTGTTAACGATTGAACAGTTATTTAGTGGTTGTCATACTTAAACATACTATAATTCTGTATGTATAAATACCAATAAATATTGGTGTAGCGATTTGTAAATGTAAGTTTTTTTCTTATTAATTCATTTCTATACTATTTCTTCATTGTTCCTATTTTTTTCACGTTTGTATTTATTTATTTATTTTTTTTTTTGTCTTCAGTCATTTGACTGGTTTGATGTAGCTCTCCAAGATTCCCTATCTAGTGCTAGTCGTTTCATTTCAGTATACCCTCTACATCCTACATCCCCAACAATTTGTTTTACATACTCCAAACGTGGCCTGCCTACACAATTTTTCCCTTCTACCTGTCCTTCCAATATTAAAGCGACTATTCCAGTTTGTATTTATAGGTATTTTTAATTAGTTAAGTGCTTTACATCTGCTGATGATAGTTTAATATTCGAAATGTTCGTGTAGTTATAATTTTTTTTTTTAATTGTTTTTTAGCATTTTTATTTTATAACTACCCATTACGATGGAAAAAAACAATTGAACTCCTTTTGTTTATCAGAATAAATAGTTTGAATAATCTTGCTGGAAAAATTATATATATATATATATATATATATATATATATATATATATATATATATATATATATATTATTTCCACGATCATTTGAATAACAATGAACTAATAGTTTAATAATAATAATAATACTAATACTGAATGTTTAACTTTATACCTATGCAAGATAAAATTGTTGTTATGTTTGATTTATGGCTTTTACGTGAACGTAAAATAAAGCCATATAATTTTAATACGTATAGTTAGTTTGCTGCTAAAGTACATTATATGATGTAATATTCGCGTGATATCTTTTTTTTAAAAACATGAATTCACATAACACGGTTAAGTTTATTACTGTCTACTTACTATAATAGAAAAATAACATAAGAAAGTTTAATAACTTATACAGCTAATGAAAGTTTACACACAATAAATCTTAATTTATTGTTTTATTATTATTATTTAGCTTCTTGTAAAGTTTAGTGTTCGTTCTTTAATTATCAAGTAAAGTAGAAAGAGTTATAATAAAATTATATATTTTAAAATCATCTTTAGTTTTTTATCATTTTTTTTTTAATTTTTATTATACTTATAATAATAGTTCATAAACAGAAGTTGTTCATGTGTGTGTTATTTATTAAGACAGTTGTATAAAACTGTACAGAAAAGTGGACGGTCCACTTTTAACTTCAGTATTATAACTTATCTCGCATTTCATAATTACAACTAGTTTAATTTTTTTTTTTCGACCTATTCGGCAATACAAATATCTTCATTTTTTTTGCTTTTTTCTATATTTCCTTCAGTTTCTTCGGAGTTCCATCCTTTTCTTCTTCTTTTGGTGTTCTTCCTTCCTTTATACACAACAACTTAAGCATTATAAATTATTTCCTTAAACTTCATTCTATCCAAGCATTCTACATTTTTCTTTAGGTTTTGAATTTCCTTTTTCTTTTTCATCTGCTTAATGTATCCTTTTTTTTAAACCTCCGGATCTATCGTTAGGAATTATTTCAGAGGATGAAATGAATGATTTGTAGCGTGTGTAAAAATTCCATGCCTGATCGGGATTCGAAACACGCCACCACTCTCGCCGCGGAGGCCGGCGCTTAATGTATTTTATATGGGATTTAAGTTTCCAAAGTTTTTTTTATGAAAATTTGTTTATTAATTATTTGGATTCCCAGGAATTTTATCTTCTGTTTCTAATTCCTTATTTGATTTTAGTCTATACCCTTCTGTTTTTCTGGAACTGTAGATTCTTCTTAGGATTTTCCTTTCTATTTTAAGGAGATTTTCTAGACCAGTCGGATTTGCTGTTTTAATTCCGTACAAGGTCGTGTTTGGTCGTACTAAGGTTACAAGTAATTAGTAATGCCTCAATTTTGTATTCATAGAAAAATTTTTATTTTTTATTAGTTTATTCAGATTAATAGTATATTATTAGAGATTTTTAAGAAATACTAATCTTCGACTTAATCAATTATTATATCGATGTGCGTGTGTGTGTGCGCGCGCGTGTGTGAGACAGAGAGAGAGAGAGAGAGAGAGAGAGAGAGAAACAAGTTTGTTATTATTTACTTATCTGATTTTTGCGTATTTACAGTATGTACGATATAATTTGACGCTTGAATTTAGATAGTTACTTTCTCATTAAAAAATAAAATCATACAAAAAGATAAAAACTCCATTAAAATCATTTATGTTTCCTTTAAAAAAAACAACATAACTTTTGTTTTACTAGGGGAAAAAATTAAAAATTCTAAGTTTTTGAGCGTTGTAATTTTATGTGGTTCCTTATATAATCCTTATTTATAATATGTTTCGTAGGATATCTGGACACACTCAACGTTCCAAGCCCTTAGGAAGTCATCACCGCTCGTAAAATTTCTCCCTGTCAGTCTGTTCTTCATTTAGGGGAACAACGCTAAGACACATGAACGAGGTCAGGACTGTAGGGAGGGGATTCTAACAGTTTTATTTCAGTGCTGGCCAAATAGTCGGATCAAACTTTAGAATGGTGCGCTGGGGTGTTATCATGGTGAAGAAACCATATGTCCATTCTTGAATTTGGGCGCAGCTTCTTTAGACCATCAGCAACTTTAGGCAGGCATTCCTCGGTACACCACTTACCTGTAACTGTCTTCTGAGATTCCAGCACAACTTTTTCTAAAGCTTCTGTAACATTAAAAAATACGGCTACCATTCTTTCCTTTACTGATCTGGATTTTCGAACAGCCAGGAGTCTCCTCATCTTTGAACACCCACATTTTGTTCTGAGCTTTGGCAAGGATCTCATAATAGTACAGTCAGGTTTAATCATCTGTCACAGTACTGTTTCTGTAGAAAAATTTCTAATTTTCACATTTTTTCTGCATTTACGTCACCATATAACACGACGTACCATCTGATCGTCGGTGAACTTATGTGGCACCCACCAAATTTTATATTGTTTTCTAAGTTGAAGACGATCTCGCAGAATAACACATACTGTTGGTGTATTTACGTCCAAGGACACCTCTATTTGATGGTAAGTCACACACCTGTCTGTCTCAAATATTTTTCGTACTGCAGTAATGTTTCCATCAGATACAGACGAAGACGGTCGACTTGATCTTGGAACGTTCTCAAGGGCAAATTTTCTTTCAAACTCTCCGTACCACCTAAATATTGTTGTACGATGAGGACAATCCTCTCTAATCAAAGGAGTAATTTCCTCTAAACACTGATCAATACTTAACCCATTTGTAAATTTGTAGCGCAAAATTGTCCCGTATTTATTTTCGATCACGACAGAGTATTTGAAAAGCAAATGACACTGAGACAATGACTAGAGCGGTTACAGAGCAGATTGGAACCGATCTAAACACGCACTAACTTGTAACTCTCTGTAATGATCCTTTCCTTCCTAATGCAAAACTTTCCTAGTGCCCTGTGTAATCGTCTTAAAAAGTAATTATTCAAATTTTTCCTTGATTTAATCAGCCGTTCATGTTTATTAATTTAATATACGTATAGGCTACCTCACATTTGATATAGCTTCAGATAATATATGATATCGTAATCTTTTTCTTTTATTTGTGAATAAATACTGTATAAAATCGAAAATGTTTTTGTAACGAGTAATAGAAAGTACAAATAGATGTTAAACTATGAATGTAATGCCAGCCCAATTTTTTTATTCCCTCGTTCTGGTATATTTATTCTTTCCAGTACGTACCTATAATTATGTTCGTAATTCAAAATTCAAACTCTTAATATTTAGTAACATAATTAAGTTTTAATTATATTTATCTTTAGTAATGCGCTATTAATTAATTAGATAATTTGTTAGAAACTCTAAATAAAAACTTAATAATTGCGTTTATAATCACCTACTCTCATTCTATTAACATAATGACAATCAACAACTTTCACACTATTTCTTGTAGCACATTCGACAATTACTAAACATCTTTACTTCAACAACACGGTATGGTTTATATGAAAAGACGAGATAAACTTCTTGTCTTTTCCGGATTCCAAGTAGGTCGTCCTAAATTCTTCTTAGCCAATCATAAAAGAGTTTAAGTTTGTTTTTAATAAATAATCATCTTCTCTTTTGTTTAATACTTTCTATTAGTGTTACATAGCTAAATAAGAAACTTAAATATAGAATATTGTAATTTTTGGAAATAATTTACCGTTTAATGTTCATTAAGATATTTTTCGTTGTCAGTTTCCAACGTTAAACTTCCCTTCAAAATGTTAAGAGAACATTCTATAGTTGTCAACAATACTATATTGTCTTCTATTAATATTTTCGGTGCTTTGGCGTATTACACAAGCATCAGCCACTGTGTAATGTTATGTTGTATAGTGTGGATTTATGTTATGTATAGAGTTGGATAAGGTACTGTGGCGGGCGATATCGAACAGTGTTCCATTTCCTGTCTGTTCTACTCAAACCCCCTTCGCTTCCAACCGCACTGTTGAACGATAGCCCTCTCCCCTCCTTCGACACTTCTAACAACAACCATCCTGCCTTCAACCTGTTGTCCCTTCGCCTTCATTCTCCCTCCCTTTTATCCTTACTACTCCTCAACCTCCTATCATCGGTCCCCTATTAGCGGTCTGTGATATGACGTCGCTCTTAACTAACACAATATGCGTGTTGTGTATACGCCCTGCTTGTCGCTTGTGCTTCAACTGTTATACATCCCTATATTCTAGTTAAACAAATGTAATCTACATTTATTTATTATGTATTATGTTGTTTTTAATTTGAAAATAATTTATTTCTTGAATTATTTATTTATTTATGAATTTTCATTTGGTTAACATTATTTGAAACAGTCTTTATTACAGTAGAGTGTAATGAATTTGTTCCTTTATACAATATTATTCTGAATTATCACAAAATATTTGTTGAATTAATTTTTGATTTTGATTTTTTTACAATTCTAAGTTTAAACTTTTCTGTTTATTTATACATGTATGCATTTACACTCTTATCAGATTTTTCCCCTTATTTTTTTTCATAATCATGAAAGTTTGTCTTATTAGGGTTTTTCTTATAAATTATTCATAATATTTTTTTTTTTAAATCAATTTTTCAGTCAACTAAAAAAAAAAATTCAATTTAGATCATCATTAAAATTTTATACAACGTATCTAAATAAAATACCTCGATTCAGTTTTAGAATAGATGTTTTCTTAATAAAAATCATGGTTATTTATTCAAATGCGTAGTACGTACCATAGTACGTACTATGCGTAGTATGGTTAACATACTACGTATGCAAGCCGGTTAGTTAACTAATCTGTCTACATCCATTTAAAAACTTTGAACGATAGCGTTTTCTCCTTACGTAATTAACATACTGCCAAGAGTAACTTTTTTTAAAAATAGTTATAGTTCATCCAGAGAGAGATGGGCATGTTTATTCATCTCACTCGTTTGTAATTTTTCTTAGCTCACGACAATCATGAATGTTGTCAATTAGCAGCGATCTGAAACCAAAATTTAGCAGTAATTATATAAAACATTTTATTTATAAATACTGTTTCAGTCATTGGTTAATAAAATTGTAATAAAAGGTTAAAGGAAAAGGTTCATCGTATTTTAATGCACAATAAAAACAAGGTTTTGTTTTAAATTTCAAATATAGTTTATTAAACCAAAATACATGCACTTTTTCACCGGCCAGATTTTGCCATTTTTGAAATAAAAGGAAAATCCCGTCACCGTAGAACTTTTTTCTGAATGAAAAACTATGATAAACGATTTTCACAGGTATCTTTTGAAACCAACTTTAATATCTTCAAGAGCATCCCGTAGAGCCTGAAACAAATAGTAGTTTGACGATAAAAGTTAAAAAATGTAGCATATGTTGGATACGTCAGAACTTCCCGGCTAAGTTCAAAAAGGACTTAATTGATTTTTCAATTTTCGACTGGACATAAGATGTGTGAAATCTGACGTTGTCGTGATGGAACACCCTTCCTCATAATCAGTTCTGGTCCCTTTATCTAGATCCTTTGGTAAAATCTTTCCAGTTAGTGACTGTAGAGGTTAGTATTAATCGTTTCACCGGGCGGCAGCAGCTCATATTGAAAATTGCCTTCCGATTCCACCACACACATAACGTCACTTTTCTTGGTGTCAATCTGGGTTTACCACCGTTTTGGGTGCTTCACCTAGATTCGACTACGATATTTTTTGAATATTATTTTAGAATGTGACCCATTTTTTATCGCTCGTAATAAGCGCTCCATTTTAGCAATGATTCACAGATGTAAATTTGGTCGTTTAAACTTTTTATTTGTAAATAATGTGGCACCGAAACATCGAGTTTTTTGTGCCCATTCTTCTTCAAACGGTTTAAATCTGTTTTTTTTTTTTTTTGTTTTACTCAATTTTTTCTATATTTATATCGACTTTTCAGTAATTGGTCGACTAGGGCAAGATGCATCATCGACATAAAAATTTCGAAATTGAAAACGCTTGAACCAACTTTGTGCTTCCCGTACTGATTCCGCATCATTTCCATAAAATCACAAATTCTTTAGCAGCCTAAGTCGCATTCTATTCTTCCCTTTTTTTATAACAAAATCTCAATTAACGAATTTTTTTTAATTTTCATTAATCAAGAAAAAATATTTTTTTAAATAAATAAACTAATATAATTCTAGAAATAGTCAATGTCACCATTTAAAATATAGAATTGTTGCAATATTTGATTAATATTATCAGAGTTAAGCGATCCTAAAGCCTTCTACTGGGAGAATACGAAAAAATTCCAAATTAAAATATTCTCCATTCCCAATATTTTGTATTACTTATCAGGTTTTACGTACAATCCAACTTATGAGTTTAAAATACAGAATGGTCCATAAGTAGTAAACCATAATTTAACGCGCCGTAATTTCTAGCAGTATGAAAAGAAAAGAAATGGCTTATTTTGTAACACAAATACTCTTTAATATCGGTTTACCATTGTGTGATCAACTTGCGACAAAACAGGCCTGTAATCGCAAAGACACATTTTCACACAGATCATGAGGAACAGCAGTAAATTCCTCAGTAATCACATCCTTCAGGTCCTGTAAGATGTTGATGTTGCGGAAATAAATTTTGTTCTTTAAATAGTCCCACAGGAAAACGTCTGGTGGGGTGAGTACAGGAAAGCGGACGGGTCATTCAATTGGCCCGCGACGTTCGATCCAACTTCCAGTGAATGCCTGTTCCAGCCGATTCCGTACTGTTATGGTCTAATGAGGGGAAGCTCCAAAAAGGTTTCTGTGTCGGAGTAAAGGGTAAACAGTGTTCCTAATGAGCTCCAGGTAATTCTCATCATTGACGCCATGTTCAAAGAAGAAATGATACGTAAATGACTCCTTGATACGTAACATCTCCCCAAACCATGATTCCGGTACTTTTATCATCGTATTTGACTTTCACATTTGGATTCGACGTACGCCAGTAAACACAATTATATCTGTTTACACTACCGGACAGGTGAAATTTGGCTTCATCAATCCACACCACACTCTTTACCAGCTGTGGGTTCTCATCCGATTTGGTGAGCTACTCTTCAGCAAACTGCAGGCAGCAAACAGTAAAAAAAATTTCTTTTGGAAGATTGGAATATGACACCTCCGCTATATGTTAAAAGTAAAACCCGTCATAATATGCAATTCTGCTAGAAGTTATGGTGATTCAAACTGTGGTCAACTACTTATGGGCCACTCTACAGATAGTATAGGGACTATCTATGGTTGGTGGGACTCCAACCATGATACGTTGGAACACATTTTTGTTTCATTACAAACACCAATATAATTTTAATATTACGGCAAGCTACTGGACTATAATTTACACTCTTTGTGCTACAATCGCGTTTTGAATAAAACTACGGAGTATTAAATCCTACATAAACTTCTCCCAGTAAAAAATATTTAATTTACGTATATAACAAAAAAAAAATTTAAAAAGTATCTTTCTGGGTAATCAACTATCAGAAATTTAAATCATAAAATTTTAACTGCTTGTATCGTAGCTTTTTTTGTTGTAAATTGTAATGAACTTTTAAAAGTTATGTTTATATATAAAAAGAATTCTATAGACTTAAAATGTTTGGGATGCGGTGATTGTTTGTATGTGTTGTATGTTTTTATATGTAAAAGTTTTTCACTTTCATTTTGTAATGGATCCGATCTATTAGTAAAGATAACTCTGTAAGCTGTTTGTAGAACCGAAACGGTTGGTGTTGGGCACTTGCCAAAATTTATCTCTCCATATTACTGTAATTTTTATTTTGTTGCCAAGTATTTTAAGTTCGTAAGATTTTAATTGTAATTACTTTCACTGTTATTCTAACTGTACTCTACACGAGTTACCAATAAAAACAAGGATATATTTATTAAAATAGTTTATCAAAATAATAATAGTAATAATACTAACAAAATATTATGTTTATAATTAAACGAAAGATAATGTAATTAATAGATATGAATTTTAATTCGTTCATTTGAAGCAATAATAGAGAATTTCTTTTATACTTTTATTTAATATTTGGGCTGAAATAAAAAAAATTGTTTTTGTAAGAACATTTTTGACGGTAATTGGTCTATATAAATGATGTAGTTGAAAAATAAAATAAAAGAATTAAATGTATTCCTCTTGAAAGAATAGTTTAATTCTGTTGAATGGTACATGGTGACATCGATATGAAAAATTGCAACTTGAAGTGGTAATACAGAACGATATGGTTGTCCTTATACTAAATTGGATTCTTCTGTAACATTTTGTGTATTATATGATTTCGTTTTGTAGTTTTGAGATTTTTTTTTCAATTCGTTTCTCGAGTAAAGTGGAACAAACGAAAGTTGTTCAGGGTCATTGTGCACAGAGCTTTTAAAGTGTGCATGTTGGAGAGAGATTTTAGATCTTTGATCTTAGATTTAATATTTTCTTTTTCTTTTTCTGTTTTATAATTATTATTAGAAATATATATGATATTTTTTTTACTAACGTAACATTTTCAAGAATTGCATCCTCATAATTATACTCAATTTATATATTAAAAAAAAAAAAAAAATTTATATTTGTCAATCTTCATATTGTTACATTCGAATGTTTTCCAAATATATTCTTTATCTACAGAAGTAGATTAACAAGTGTAAATAAGAATATTCTTATGATTTAATTGAAACTGTTACAGATAATCTAAGTATCCAAATTGAACCCACCGGATTGGTCTAGTGGTGAACGCGTCTTCGCAAATCAGCTGATTTCGAAATCGAGAATTCCAACTTTAAAATCCTAGTAAGATCAGTTACTTTTATACGGATTTGAATACTAGATTATGGATACCGATGTTCTTGGTGGTTGGGTTTCAATTAACCACACGTCTCAGAAATGGTTAACCTGGGACATGTACAAAGACTACACTTAAGTTATATTTATACATATCATCCTCACTCATCCTCATCCTCTGAAGTAATACTTGACGGTCATTCCCGGAGGCTAAACAGGAAAAATGTATACAAATTTGATACCGATGTTCTTTGGTGGTTGGGTTTCAATTAACCACACGTCTCAGAAATGGTTGACCTTGGACATGTACAAAGACTACACTTCATTTACACACATACATATCATCA
Organism: Lycorma delicatula; assembly: GCF_047948215.1. Classification (NCBI taxonomy): domain Eukaryota; kingdom Metazoa; phylum Arthropoda; class Insecta; order Hemiptera; family Fulgoridae; genus Lycorma; species Lycorma delicatula. The sequence goes on from NC_134464.1 coordinate 63,841,767, forward strand.
TCTGAAATAATACCTGTCGGTGATTCCCAGAGATATAAACAGGAAAAAGTATACAAATTGGACACCGATGTTCTTTGGTGGTTGGGTTTCAATTAACCACACGTGTCAGGAGTGATCAAACTGAGACTGTGCAAGACTACACTTCATTCACACTCATACATATCATTCTCATTCATCCTCTGAAGTAACCTGACGGTGATTCCCGGAGGCTAAACAGAAACGAAGAAAGTATACAGATTTTTTTTATTAATTTCTGCTATATATTTTTTAGGGGTATTCGCATCATAAAAATAATGTAATTTATCTAAACATAGATCTGGAAATGTTTGTTTTGTTTTTTAGTTACGGATAGGAAAAGATTTTGCCCAGATTTCTGCTCGATATTTCAAATAATGCTATGTTAAAACTCTATTACTTTAAATCTCTAATATACTTAAACTCTATTACTTTCCGGTGTAGATAGTTCTATAGCTCTAGTATTGTAATCGCTCCGACTTGGGCACACCCGTTTTTTACAGGATCTTAACGTTTTAACACCTGAGGAACCCAAAAAACCGGTTCGAAATTTTCCTTGTTCATATGTACGTGTGTGTGTGTGTGTGTGTTCGGTGTTGACCTCTACATCACCTTATATCTCCAGAACTACCGGACCGATTTTCATCAAACTTGGTCAAATTACTTCTATATATGAGGCATTGATGCTATTAAATTTTCAACTTAAAAGGTTAGCAGGGTGAGGTTGTAAAGCAAGGTCATCCTCAGTATCTCGAGATTTCGCCTAATTGAGGCTCCATTTTTCTTAGACACATTAGTTAACAATTAAAAAATAACAATATTTGCAATAAAAATGTTTGCAAAATCGCACCCCAAAAAGCGCTGTTATAGTCGTCTGATATGTAGTGATGTACAGGTGAGTGGTAGAATTAAATAAGAGAATAATATTATTTAAAATGCAAAAAAGTAACTCAGTCTGGCTGGGTCTCTAACTCGATCACCCAGCCGACTCGGTACCTGGTGCGTTAAGCCTCGCGGCTACACCAGTCTGCCGACCGTAAAAGTGAAATTTGCTTCCACGTAAGTTGTGAAATTATATTAGTTTAGTTAGTGTCGACCGTTGCCGCTAGTACCGCGACACCTGGGCGAATTAAATACGGTATTTGCGGGTGTTTTAGAATCATTGAATTAAATAAACGAAAAGATATTGTATTTAAATAAAGTTATAAATATATTAAATTAAATTTTGTTTGTAAGCCATGCAACAGAAATTATCCACATTTGTAGCCGTGTGACGGAAAAGTCTTACAACTGTATTATTAGATTTTTATTTAATCGTTTTTAGAAATTACTTTCAAAACGTTTTTGGTGATTTGGTGATTATTAAAATTGGATGGTCTTAAACATATTCAGTTTTTATTAATTTAAATTACGTCAGTAGTCTTAAAATTTAATTCTCTACAATTTTTATGTTTAATTTTTATTTCGTTATTGACAATTTAACAAATAAAATCTATGCATAATTTTTTTTAAATTGTATTTTTTAGAATTTTTTTTTTTGAGATAAAGTTTTAGGAACCTTTTTTTCAAATAATTAATTTGACATTTTCCATAAAACCATTAATTTTTTCAATACACTTTGTTCGTAGAGTTTTAGTATATAGCATTTAATGACTTTTGCAGCAGAGAAATCTAGATAAAATCTTTTGCTACCCCTAAATCGAAAACAAAATATATTTCTAGACCTATGTTTATATGAATGTTTTACATTATGTTAATGAGAGGAATTCGCTTATAAAGTATGGCAGAAACTTTCTAAAACATTCTGTATTCTAGTGCTTTTGTGTGTGTGTGTGTGTGTGTGCGTGTGTGTACATATACCACCATTAATTCTTCAACTTCCTGAATATCTAGAAAGCTGAAATTTGGCAGTCATTTATTTAAACAATTTTGGTAGGTAAACCAAACAAAACTTTTATTCTCTGATTATTATTAACATTTAACGGATTGGAAAGGAGGAAAGTCCCTGAATAACAATTTTTTTACTTTATTATCTTTTATGGGAACTTGAGTGTTTGAAAATTTTCCTTTATTATTCATTGAAGAGATAATATATAGTGATTTATTAACTTATTTTGATTAACTCATTTTAAGGATATGAAAATGAGTTAAACCACCTGTACTTAGACGTAATTTTTAAAATCGAATTTATGTTTTTTTTTTCATTATAAAATTTAAAAAATCAACCAATAAATATTAGTAGTTATAATATATTCCTTCTAGCACAGCAGCCAATGAGAGAGCAGCATTCTGATCACGTGACTTAAGGCACGCCCACTTTATTCTAGAGAAAAATTTACTTATTATGTAGCCTTTTACAGGCAAAATTCACGTATTTCCCACTCTTTTGCAAGCGTCATTAATAATTCTTTAACGGGATTCCCAAATCTTTTACAATAGTCTGATTCTTGGAATTCGTCATGGGGAATCCCCAATCTTTTGCGTGTATATGTATACAGTGACTATCGTAAAAAATAATAAATCTAAAAAATAATATAAATATATAATATAATATAAATAAAATAATAAAATAAATAATATCGCAAAAAATAATGATCGATTAAGATTTGCATTCGCTCGCAACGGGAGACTGGTGCCTTACCACGAACTGCTACACAGATACGCGGCCAGTCAGGATGAAACTAATTCCATGCAAGTCGAACCAAAACCCTTAACATTACGTTCAGTTTCATCTAATGTTTCGCTTTCCCTCCACGATATGCGTTTGTATTTCGATATTACCATTTGCGCGATTCTCATCCCCCTCTGCACTGTAAAATCTTTATCGCTCAAGTTAATAAGACCGACTTTAATTTACGCTCGGTAATCAGCATCGACCGTGCCCGACGAATTCACAACTGTAATGCCATAGCTCATCGCCATACCCGATCTAGGTCTTATTTGCGTTTCATACTTTTTAGGCAGCGATATTGCAATGCCGGTTGCGATTATTTTAATTTCACCCGTTTTTAAAATCGTATCGATTGTTGAAATTAAATGTAAACCGGCACTTTGTTCGGTAGCATACTTAGGAAAATAAACGAAATTTTTCAATTTCTTAATTTTAAAAACTTCCATTTCTAAATATCTATATTGAAAAAGAAATAAATATAAAACAAATATTCTATGCGTGTAAAAAAAAATAAAACAAAAATAAAAATATATATATTTATCTTGCTTTATCACTTTACCCGTCAGCGGAGAATACGCGATTACATTATCTTAAATTAATAAACAATACGCTTCTGTATTAGATTTCAAATTCTCTTCCGCTTCAACTTTAATTTTCAAATCAATTACACCAATCTTTACGGATTCATTTTGACGCTAACAATCGACCACATATAAAGGATATTTGGTTTTGTAATCGGAAAACGTGTACGGTGAATCTATATTTTATAATATGATTTTTGAAAATTAATAAACATTCTATACATTGCCCTGTAAATCTTCATACGAATATTTATTCCAATTAATCATTACACAAATATTTTTAATGTTACAAAAATCGAATTCTGACGCGTCCTTCACGGCTTTATCTTTTCTATTGATTTGAAAACCTACAATAATAAAGCAAGATTTATCTATTTGCGACAACGTTGTCACATTCCATATAAAAGAATTCGTTTGAGGATCATCTAAGATTTGATTCTGCGAGCGGAATCAAATCTTAGCGGATCATTTTTTTTGTGATATTATTATTATTATTTTATTTATATTATATTATTTATTTATATTATTTTTTAGATTTTTATTATTTTTTACGATAGCCACTGTATACATATACACGCAAAAGATTGAGGATTCTCCATGACGAATTCCAAGAATCAAACTATTGTGAAAGATTAGGGAATCCCGTTAAAGAATCATTAATGACGCTCGCAAAAGAGTGCGAAATATGTGAATTATGCCTATAAAAGGCTGCATAATATGTAAATTTTTCTCTAGAATAAAGTGTGCGTGGCTTAAGTCACGTGATCAGAATGCTGCTCTCTGATTGGCTGCTGTGCTAGAAGGAAATATAACTACTAATATTGAATTAAATTTTATTGAAATAGATCAAAATACCCTCAAAGATACTTCAATCCCAAATAAAATATCGATGTTTTATCGTCAAAAGAAAAAAAAATAAATTTGCAATTTTTTACACAGAAATATCTTATAAAGACATTAAAGATTAAACTGTTAAACCGGATAGCCCTAAAAATGATCCTAACATTCTCTAATCTAGGAAGTTAATTTAATAACAAATAATTTTGGCTACTATCAAAGTCTTACATTACTTTCTTCTCGACTGAGCCTTAACATACAAACTTTGATTTAATATAAAAGTTTGTTTTTACACAATAATTTGTTTTTGTGTGAAAACTTTGTTGTTAGAGGAAGGCGCGTGGATCGCGCTTCTCCGAATCGGTTAATTTGATAGTTGAGGGTTATAAGCTATGATAGATAGTCGTGGTTGGAAGAGGCCATACGAAGACGACAGTAGGTTGTTTAAATACACAGATTGCCGAGGCATCGGTGGCATCCCGACAGAGGCCAGTCTCATGACTGTGTTGTGTTATCAAGTCTAGAGGATCTAAAAGACGACCTCTGTTCAGAGCTAGGAACGGAGGGGATGGTGTGGCGACTTGAATCGTCACAAGAGGGGTTTCTTCCCCTACAGGATGGACCTAATAATGTTTCCTTTTTTTTTTATTTCGAGTCGACTATAATATTAAATTGTAGTACAGATCAGCAAGTATATCTAAGAAATTTCAATTTTATTTATTTAAATTGGTCATTCTCTCTACAGTCATTACATCTAGAAACACAATATAGAGTAAATTATTTTAAGATCATGTTAATTAGTTCTTTAATTTTCATTAATAAAATTTATCGTATAATTAAAAGAGCCTACTCTTAAAATCTGTAGTAAATCACCCACAACTTGTAATATTTTATATTTAATTATGAATGATAATAATAAAATCCAACAGCTATTGATGTAATTGACTTTTTTGAAATCCAGTTTTCTGTTGTCTTAAATTTTGAATTCACGACTAAATATATGTAATTTATCAAATTATTTTTATATAATTAGTATGTACTACTTACTGATGTTAAAATATTTTACAGTTCTTTATACCATAGAGTGTTTTGCAAATTCCCTTCATTTTTTTCGATTAGCCCGAATAAGGACTGTATTACAATTATTTCTTGTGGTGGTTGTTTTCCAGTTTGTAGGAAACCGGTTTGTGATTGTATTAATATTGTTTCATCTTTTAGGATTTCCATTTTTCTATTAATTTTATTCCCGGTTATCGTTTGGGTTTTCTTTAAATTTTGGTTTCGTATTATATTTCTTGTTTTTTCCCCTATTTGTAAAGTCTTTAATAGCTAGTAGTTCCAAATCTTATTTTGCATATTTGAACTACTCGGTTATTGTTTCCTTTTGTAAGGAGTGGTTAAATATCTTCTTCGTAAGTTGTTGTTATTCATTCTCTATAAATCTGAGCAGAGAACGTTAATTTGTTCTTTCTCATTGTGTTTGTAATTTTTTTTGTTTGGATAAATACTTTGATTTTAACATACATTTTTCATCTTTTTGTTTCTGTTCGAAGATTTTTCTTTAAATTCTTCTTTCTATCGAGATTAAAATTTGTTAGTTCTAACTGTCAAGACATTCCGGTTGAATTACTGTATTATTGAAATTGATACTGAAAATGATTTGACAAATTTTTTATACTATTTCCATTTTTTCTTTATCTTTTTCTGATCACTAATTTTTCTATACAATTTGGTTGGATATTTTCTCTTAAATATATAAATTTTTCAAGGTGTTTTGGGGAATATTTAAAAATATTTGTTAGAACTTAATTTAGAACTTTTCAGTAATATATCATAAGTGGTACTTATTCTCATTGGTTTCAGAGTTAGTGCAAAATGAAATTTTAATTAATGAAATATTTTATTCTTACAAGGGAAAGGTATATCGGTTCGAATCAGACTTCATATCCTTTTTTTTAATTTAAATATATTGATTTATTAATAATTATTAACCTCTGATTGTAAAAAAAATTTACGATAAATAATAATTCAATAACAATAATAAAAAAATATATATATGAAAAAATATCAGAAGTTATTAATGAAATAAACATTTTATTTTATGTACTTTTCATTTAAAAAAATGTCCGTACAAAAAATGTCCCAAGGAAGTCATCTAATGCTCACATCAATTTTTTTTAAATTATAGATCCCGGACTTAAAATAGAGAAAAGTTTTTTTGAAAGTATTCCTTTTATTATTTTAGCCTTTATTGAAGAAATTTAGATTTAGAAAAAATCTTTAAAAAATTTGTTAAGCTTAACTTGTATATGATATTTTTAGAAAAATTCTCTTAAAAATTATTACATATATATTGGTTTTTTTAATTCTTAATTTTTATTAATAACTTTTGCATTTTTCTTTATCAATTAAAGGGCTAGGCTATGAAAATTAAAGTGCCTTTAGCATTTATATTATATGCTGGACCCAAAATGAAAAGCAAGTTTAAATGAATTTTTTTTTAGGGTTCACTTCTTTATAAATAAGTTTTTACTAAATTTTTCCCACAAAATAAGAAAGCCCCTTGAATCAAAAATGTTTTTATTCGAAATTTGGGAATTTTGATATTTAAATGTTATTTTGGTAACCATGACTTGATCGGCGTACCCGGGTAAATTATGCAATACTTTGACAACTTTTTTCTTGGAATTTTATTTTTACCCTTTCTATTTTTAAAATGCTTTACTATAGATGAATAATTAATAAAAATATTTTCATTTTTTTTTTACCTTTATTTGTTGATTTGTTTTATGTTTGTCCTATTTTTCTCCCATTCTCCTATGATTCTTTCTAATAACTAATTAAAGAAAATGTTTGATAAACCAACACCTTGCTTCTGTTTTTTATTTCAAATGATTTTGGTGATTCACAAATTAATTTAATTTTAAATAAGTTCCTGTATTTATTAATTACTCTTTGCCAAATAAGTAAACAAAAAACGAATTATTTTAATACAGAATAATTTAGGTTAATATATGTATTTGGAAGTACATATTTAAGTATCAAATACGTAATCACTATGTGTAGCCAAAAATAAAGCCATTAGATTTACACATTGTAATGAAGTCATTCTTATGTAATTATTAACGTACTTATTTATTGTTACATAACTTGTACAATTCGATTATTGATTGTAACATTTACATACATTTACGTATATAATAATAATAATAATTTATAAATAACTGAATAAAAGAAATAGTAATAAAAACAAAGCAAATATATTAAGGATAAAAAATAGGTTATTATTATCTGGGGCAACAAAACACCGTCTGGTCTCTGTTATAGTTTATATAGACATAAATCAATATTCAATACTGCACTACCTGAGAGTAGCTACTGCTTTTACATTACAGTAACATTAGTTGTTCTTGGTAAAATGCATTATAAAGTTATATAACAGTTAATTCATTTAGACACATTAGCGTTATTACGTTATTGTTGTTAAATTACTTACAATAAATAAGATTAGAATTTAATTTACTTGACATTGTGGTGAAACAGAATTTTAGGAAACTTGAATGCGTGTATCTTTTTGTTTGATTACTTTTATCTTCTTTAATAAATACCTATTCAGTTTTATTGCACTAAGATATTTTCCCTTTTATTTTTCAACCTTCATTATTATTTCCTCTTTTAATGTAATATTTTATTTTTATTCTTTATTATCTTTCATTTTTTTCTATTATTTTATTTTATATTTTTTTCTAATAAAAATTAACATTTTTTTAATTGTTGTTCATAGCCAAAGACTGTAATAAATTAACATAATTTTTTTTCGTTCGACTACTACCACGTTTGCATAGTTTTCACTTCTCTTTCTTTTCCCAAAAAGTTTTTATTCTTTCGTTGTGTTGTCGTTTTTCTTCCGTCCACCTATTCAGGTCTATACCCTTCCTTTTTGTTCTTTCTGGAAACTTAGATACTCGAATCACTTTTCTAAATTTATCCCTGTCATTATACAGATCCTTAGAAATGTTTATTGTTAGATATGTTTCTATTTCTTTAAACCAGTTGGTCTTTGTGGCTCTGTTTATGTAGAAATTAAATATTTGTTTTGTCAATCTTTGGTTGTTCCATCTGTATAAATGTTCATAATACTGTAATTTTCTTTTCCGGATTAAGTCCCCTATATTTTCTATTTGGTTGTAAATTTCTTTATCACTTTTTAATTTGTAAATCCCATTTTTATATTTTGGTCCATAAATTTTTCTTAAAATCCATTTTTCTACTTTTGCTATTTCTTGTTCTGAAAGGAATTGCAGACATTCTGCCACGTATATTGCTTCTGGTAAGACTGCACTTTTGTAGTGCCGCAATTTGGAGTTATATGAGGGATTTATTGTAAATGTTCTTCGTAAGAAGATATGCGGTTTCAGTCCTTTGTATTCTATTCTCAAAACCCATTTTTTTTATTTTTCAATTATATTCGTGTTATGATTTCTCCCAAATATTTACATTTTTGAACTCTACTTATTTCTTTGTTATCGGAAATTTTAATAGTTTGAACTCTGTTCCCTTTGTCATAAGAAATTTCAAGACCAATTTTGCTTGCGCATTCACTTAGTTTTTGAATTCTGATTTTAGTATACTCTATACCTCTTGCGAAAATCACAATATCGTCTGCGGAGACAGAATGTTTGTATATATATGAATTTACTTTTAGGGCCCATTTTTACGTTTTCGTGCATGTTTAACTTTTTAAATTCTTCTCCCAATACTCTTCCGTCTCGACCGAAGCAGCACTTCTCATTGCAGGTGTTCCCCCATTTCAGCAGTTACCCAGGGAGAGAATTTAAATCATCCAGGGTGCTGACAGAAACGAGATGAATAGACACCTCCTCCGAGAGTGGTAAACCCGCTGGGATCAAGCTTCCACTGGCCGATGGACTCACTGTCTGATCCGGCAGACCGAGCCGTCGGTCAACCGCAACTTCGGTGAGGTATCCTACTGGTTGACCCAATTTCTGACTCGCCATGGCGTGTTCCGGATATACTTACATGCCAGGAGGAAGGCAGACAACCTCCTCTATTTATACTGTAGAGAGTTGGACCGGAACACGTCGTGTTCGACTGCCGGACGTGGATCGCCACGGCTGTGAAATGGTCACTGAGCCCCTTACAGGATAGAAAATCGTCGAGCGTATGTTGTCCGGAGTGAAGATTTCGGGCAATAACCAGTTTTATCACAAATATTCTTCAACTAAAAAGTTGAGACGACGGAGCGGCGAGGGGATAAGGGACAGCCCCCTGCGAAGCTGCCGTTTGTCGGTGCTTGCACTGATGGGTGGTAGTGATGAGACACTGAGACTCCCTCGTCCCTTCATGAAGATCGACACCATGTGTGGGTCCTCTTCACGGATCCCCACATTAGAGGCTAAGGCGTCAGGACCGAGTGTCATCATGGAAAGGTCCACTGAAAGGCCGAAGAACGCGACAGGTGGGTGGCGATAAAGAACAGCTCCCTGCGGAACCGTCGTTCGTCCGCGTTTGCACAGTTTGGCGGCGGTGTTGATGCTCGGAGACTCCGGATTCCCCCTTGCCCCAGGTATCTCCTGGGGCCGTGTTGTGCTTGATTGCGGTCCGGCCCCAGGATTGGGAGTTGATGAGATGGTTAGGTTTAATCGGTAGGGCGCAGGCATACATACGCACTTAAATAACAACTAGCGGAACCTGCTGCGAGTCCGACACTTTGTCCGTAAATGGGATTCCCCCTCATCAGAAAAAAAAAGTTCTTCTTCCAACTCCTATAAATTTTTCGAGGGCACAACTAAACAGGATCGGAGACGGTCCATCTCCTTACCTTATACCAGTTTTAATTTCGAATGTTTCTGAAAGTTTTCCTAAGAATTTCACTTTTGATTTTGTGTTTGTTAATGTTTTTTGTCTTGGGATCTAACTTAAATTCTTCAAGAATTTTAATTAGAGATTCCCTTTCGCTGTCGTTAGGCTTTCTTAAAATCTATAAAAATTTTAACTAATAGAATTAAATTATTATTGAAATTTTATTTTTTATAATTGTGTTCTAAACTTTAGAACACTCAGACGGTTTTGGTTATATGTTTGTCTTTGTTTTCAATTTTTCTCGATCCTCTAGAATCAATATTCATTTGTAATTTGATCCAATAATGACTTTTTTGTAAACTGTTTTTTAGCTGTTATCTTGTTCACGTGAAGAAATATTTAAATTTGTTTATTATTAATGATAAAACCGATTCTTTTGTAATAATTTAAAGTTAAGACGATTGTAACAGTATACTGTATAATATTATTACAAGAATTTTCGATAAAAATCTAACTTTATCTCTATCTTTATTTTTAACCTGATTCAGAATGAGAAAAATATTATTAAACCGATCCACATATATTTTTTTTACGGCTTTCATGAAGTGTTTACTCGCTTAATCCTTTTTTACATCCTGCTGGGTGCACCTGTAGAGAACAACACGAATAGCGTACTAATTGATAATTAACCCGTTATTACATGAAAAATATTTATATTTCATGTGAACAATATTATATTTATAATAGAAATCCCCGGTTGTCAGAAATTCCCATCTTTTTCCTTGTCTATCAGTATTTATAAATTTAATAATTTTGCCAATTTGGTGTACTGTAATGTGCTGTGTGTGACTGAAACATGAAACCAATTTAAAAAAAAGTGAATGAGGCAACAACTATTGACTTTGGAAGCTGGGAAATTTACTTAACTGTTGAAAAATAATTGAGTGGTTTTGCGGTGCCCGATTAAAACATGTAAAGCTAGTAAGTGAACTTTAGGACCGTAAAAGATTAACGTTCTTTTTTTAATTAGTGTTTTCCAATTATTGCAATATTCCCTACATTAGTATTTATTTATTTCTTGGTAAACTGTACGGAGTTCGTCTCTGACGAAACGTCCTGATCTAGGGTGCAGGGCGTTGTTCGTTTAATCGGGCCCACTGATTTTTTTTATGATCCCATTGTTAGTATTATAAAAATATTTTACGGGAGTGGGTTGTGCTATATAACGAATTAAGGTACATTTTTTTCAGAGACTGTTACAGCTTAGATGCATAATTTTTTTTTTAGTTTTTATGCATACTTTTTCCTAAAGTTTGATGTAAAGAATTTGTAAAAAAATATATCAGTTGTTTTCTTTACAATCTTTTCGTTTTCAACTTTAGAGCACAAAAATTTTCACACTTAAATTGAAATATTTCAAGAGTTATTCACTACATCATAAACATTAACTCATCAAAATGTTTGTTTCATTGAGATGAAAGATTTTTTTTTAAATCATCAAGTTATCTTTTACGGTTCCTGAAAAAAAATGAGTCTCAATGCAAAAAAATTGATTTTCAGAAAATCAATAAAAACTAAATAAATTAGCGATCTCACTTTCTGCTTACAAATTAATAAAACCCAGCTCCATATGAGGGGTTGCGTGGGTCATCTTCTTCTTCTTCGTACATAACTTACAGTCTTCTTCGAGCTAATTTTTTCTTGTGCTGGCACTTTTTTATAATTTCTTCGACTGTTTTTTTCCGATTTCCTGATTCGAAACTTATCCAGTCTTTCTATTGCTGCAATGCAGTTACTTCCTAGAATAACGCCTAACTTTCTTAGGATTAAGCATCTTGTTATATTCCCTGTGTTAAAAGAAGATATAACTTCATACACTCCTAGTTCAAGTGTACCAAGGATTACAAAAGTTTTTTTGAGTATCCGTGAATATATAACATTATTGAGGGACGCTTTTATTTTGGAAACCACCGTGTAAACATTTTTCAAGTAATACTGGGTCAGATAAATCCTGAAAAATGGATTTTATTTTTGTCATTACAACGGAAGGAAAATGAAAATTCTAATTATGGTCATAAATTTCTTTACCCGCTATAGCTTTCTGGTATTTACACTATGAATCATTTCCTATAGTCCATAAACCGTGTGTGGTTTTCGTTGGTGCTTTCAAGATGGAAATACGTAGCCCACACTGCTTTTTTCAAATCTTCCGGGCTTGAAGTATTTCGTCTAATGGCAAAGCCATAATATGTTTGTATTTTTTTTTACCGCGTCCTCCAATGTCTTTATCATCGACAAGCGTCACACATCTCAGTTCATTTTTTTCTTTCGAAGCCTTGTTCTTATCCGTTTTTGTATATGGCCCACACATTGTAATTTTTTTTTCAGTTTGAAAATGTGGACCGTAAGGTATCAATTAATAAATAAAAACATCACAAAAGACAAAACATCAAGTTTCATAGAAAAATAATCTTTCAAATATACGAACATGATAAAAAATTTATAAAACGTTTTCTGGTTGCCATAGAGATGTGATTCATAAAACATTGGAAAGAGGGAATTTCAAACTACATTTTAAGCGCAAAAATCAAAAATCGATAATTTTGGCATTTTTACACAATCCACTATATTAAGTGTTGGAGAATTTTTTTTAATGAAAAATTCTATTGTATAGAATATTTGAAGATAATTTTTCTTATTTTCTTCATCATTATTAAATGTTGAATTGTTGTAGCTTATATACATATATATATATATATACTTATAATAAAATATTATTTTCGCGTGAAAATTCAAAGAAATTATTATGATAAACTTACATTGAAAATATAATACATATTCTTACTTTCTAAAGTGCTTTTATTTAACGTTCGCTAGCAACTTTATTACATTTTTTTTTATCTGCAGCCCTTTTCTTTTATTCACTAAGACAGGTTTCTCGTCTTTGTGTTTCGCTTTTTTCTTTTTTTACATACAGCAGCATTTCTGTTGTTCTATTTATATTTTATTAATTAAAATGGTGGTACAACTAAAATTAACTTTAAAAAAATACTGAATTAAAAAACAAACTGCGTTAAACTTTTTTTTTCAATTATTCTTTAACAGTTTTTTTATAATTGTACTTTTTGAAATCAGTATCTAATTAACTTTTAATAAATTGTTATGTATCCTTTTAATCGTTTGGATGGGCAGCCGAATTTGGCGGTCAATTTATTGGATAACACAATCAGTGATTTTTCAAGATTGTTGAGAAACAATATTCTTGGTTTGCCTTATCGTTTTAGTTAGGTGACTTTATGGTCTGACTGTACGGAGTGCTCTTCTATTTCATTTCGTTGTTATCGTTAAGTCACCACCCGCAGGGTCTGTGACTACTTAATGTTAGTTCAAATAGATCTTATCTACTTATTGTTCAATTACCTTGCTGAACAAATTGTAAAGTTGCTGTCGTTATAATAAAAATAAAAATCGTTTTTATTCAAAATATAGATTTAAAAGCCGAAATTTAAAGAAGAATTTTAAACAATATTTAATTTTTATTCCGGATGTTTAATTCAGATTTATGTTTTTTCTTTTACTTTTATTTTGCATTGCCGATTCAAAGTTGTTGAAAAATAATACAAAAATTTTAATGGTAAAATAGATTGTTATGCGTTTTATAAAGCTGAACATTAAGAAAATGATTCATTAAATATACAGTGGAACATCGATTATCCGAACGCCGATTTTCCAGATCTCCAACTATCCAGACGGCTTACATCCGCACTAGACAATATAAAAAATTTAATTCAATATTTAAAAGATTTGAAATATATTACAAAAAATATGTAAATATAGGCTTGATGTCTTACGAAAAAAATCACGAATGTTTGTTTATTGCAATGGTTGAAGCGACAAAACAAGATTTTTTTCAATTTTTTTTTCTTGATGAAATTCACTACAGAAACTCGAAGCTTGTGTGTAGAAATATGAAATTGTAATTTTTGTTACGTATGAAAAATGCCATACTTGACTGGGATTCGAACCCGGGACCTCCGGATGAAAGGTTGCGACTACCACTCGCGCTGCGGAGACCGGTTATATACAGATTCTCTGTTTAAAACGATTACGTGATCTTGTAGGTCATAAACGAAGTTCAACCTAAAGGAAGTACAAATTACAATTTTTTTTTGAAGAAATAGTATTATTAAAAAAATGTTTTGATTATTAGTAGTAAATTTTAATTTCTTTAAGATAAGTTTTTGATAATTCTGATTATTTTATTAGCAAATTTTCAGTCAATGAATTTACAGTTTTAGTTCAGTGTTACAGTTTTACTTCGTTATACGTGTATTGTGAGTATCCATTTATCATATTGAAATAGATTTTAGGTAGATTTCATAAGAGAGCTACTTATTGTAATAGTCACCATGATTCGACTTCCGGAAAATTTCAACATATCTTCGTGTTTCACATCTCCCAGACCACAAAACCACTGTCAGCTTAAAAGTTTATATATATATATATATATATATATTTCACTTTCTTGTGGGCAAGATAACTGCCGTAATTTTGTGCCAATCACCTTCAAATTGTTCGTTAAAAATAACTAGTTCTAAAATCCCGGTCTTGTTCGTTAACGGCCAAAATCAGACCATGGGGATGGAAATGGGGGTGGGCTTTTTTTTAAAAACAAAATATTGCTATAACTTTCTTATTAAGTAAAATATCGAATTCGTTTAAAGTTTCTACTATTCTTTAGATAAGAGCCTAAAACTTATCTAAGTTAAGTTTTTTGATATCACCAACCATTAACCCAGAGGTGGAAAAAAATAGGGTTTTAAGACAAAAAAATCATATCTCCTTTAATCGGCACAGAATCGAATCGATTTAAAGTGATTGTTAGTCCTCTGAACATTACCTAAAACTTTTGTCTAAAACAATTTTTGATATGAACAAGCCTTACGGCAAGGGATGACCAAAACAAAAAAAATTACAAAGTAATATCGCTATAACTTTCTTAAGTAAAATATCAAATTCGTTTAAGGTTTCTACTATTCTTTGGATAAGAGCCTAAAACTTATCAAAGCAAATTTTTTTATAACACCAACCATTGGCCCAGGGGGTTTAAAAAATTGGGGTTCGAAGACAAAAAAGAATCATACCTCACTTAATAGCCACAGTATCGAATCGGTTTAAAGTGATCATTAGTTCTCTAAATATTATCAAAACTTTTACCTAAAACAATTTTTGAAATGACCAACCCTTACGGCAAGGGATGACCAAAATATTGCTGGAATTGTAAGAAGATGGGGCTTGTCGTATGCTAAACATGTGAAAGGTTTTTTCACACGCAATCTTTGTCGTATTGAGTAAATTTGAAGTTTTTCTTTAAACTTCAACTTTAAGGTGGAAATCTTTTTTATCCCCTACATAGCAGCGATAAATCTACCTCCGCCTTCCGGCGTGCCGAAAGGGATTTTATTTTTTTGTATATTTTCGTAATTTGATACCTATTAAACATTATTATCTATAATATTTATGAAAAACCGGCCTTGCAAAGGTCAATTCGGATAATCGGTGTTCCACTGTATTTAAAATTTGATAAAACATTATGCAAAATTGTATCAAAACATAGAATTAAATAATAATCATCTTAGATTACTTTTGTATTTGTTGTTAAATAATTTTAACGAAATCGATTAACATGTTACCTCATTGCTCTTTAATTAATCATCTTTAATATTATAGTTTAATTTAGAATAAGAAATTGAATTCTATAAAATATAGTTTATTTTATTAACCCACCGGGTTGGTCTAGTGGTGAACGTGACCTCCCAAATCAGCTGATTTGGAAGTCGAGAGTTCTAGTGTTCAAGTCCTAGTAAAGGCAGTTACTTTTATACGGATTTGAATACTAGATAGTAGATACCGGTCTTCTCTGGTGGTTGGGTTTCAATTAATGACGCAACTGTTGTATTGAGACTGTACAAGACTACACTTAATTTACACTCATACATATCATCCTCTGAAATAATACCTGAACGGTAATTCCCAGAGGCCAAACAGGAAAAATAAAAGTCTATTTTATGTTTTTTTATTTTTTTTAACTTATCAGTAAAACCCGAATTATTCTCAAAAATCCCCATTGAAAAACTAGAAATATTATAAAATAAATTTAAATATATTTTCCAATTTTTTTTTATGTTTGGTCGGCATACTTTTCCAGTAATTTTATTAGAACACCAGTTGAAAACTGATCCATAAAAAAGCGAATTTTTAGTCTAAAAATTCAGGATATGATTAAGAAATTAAATTAATTTTATAATATTATTATAATTTCTTTTACTTGTAATGAGTAATTAGAGTAATTGTTTTTTTGAAAAAAGGTTCAAGTTTATCCTAAAGGTAATACTGTTTTAAAGTTAAAATTAGTTTTCTCTACTTGTCGTGATGATTCCTGAACTATTGGATCTCCAATTTCTTACTTATTAGATTAGAAATCTTAGTAATTATTAAAATAAAACGATATTTATTTCTGTCAGTTGAAAATCACCGAGGAAGGAATAAAAAATATGTAGAAGTGTTTGTTTGGTAAAGGCTACTGAGGTGAGCGGTTGAAAATGGGATCACTTCACACGGGATGTCATACTTAAAGGAAAGTATTGACGCTACTTCCTGTATTTTCTCTGCAGTTATTCTTTGTACTTATTTATCTTTAAATGTTCTTTGTTATACTTAAATAACTCGACGTTGTTATACTCGCACTGTACCAAATCGATTGCATCTAAAGTTATTATAAATGAAAACTCGTCTCCGTACGATTTGATTTCATTTTAGTATAAATATAAGGAAATAGCACAACATTAGTTTGCTTGTTCAAGGTATGTTATATTGTCTTGGTTGTCATTTCAACTATTCAAGGTAACATTTTTTTTCTGAATACATTAAAGTAAACCACTCTTGAATCAATTTTTTTTTATATTTTATTTTAGAAAAAATATTGTAATATGTGCACGTACACATATACATACACCTACATTTGACATTACATATCATTCACATTTCTTCATACCGTCTAAGAAAATTATTGTAAATACGGCTAATAAAAAGTAAATAAAAACTTTTAAAAATAGGTTTTTTATTGAAGCAAAACAGACAGAAAATCGTATTTTTTGGCTGTATTTACATTAATTCTTTTAGAATTAAATTATATACTAATTTTGTTACTAAATCTTCCGAATTTATTAGTCATTTAATAGATCTATTGTACTACAAACTTAAAAAAATAACCTTTTTTTCGAATTTTGTGTTTTACGTCGGATATCTTAAATACTACTGGAATTACAGTTATGGGAGTTTTATCCTATATCCCGACCCAAATTACACAAGAAAGCTCAAACTTTAGTCCTTAATTTTGATCCTAAAAATTACAGTAGGGGTTATTTTTATTAGAAATATTGAAATCCGGGCGGAATCTTTTGCTAACTGGAAAACAGAGCGTTTCCAGACCTATGTTTATATGAACTTTTTTCAATATTTTCAGCAGTAGAACATGTCCTGAAAATTTCTGCGTTTCTTCGTGGGGCAGTGTATATGGAAGTTCCATTTTTAAATTTTATTCTTCTACCGTACATAAATGTAGAAAAAATTATTATTTAAATAAAAAAATAGATCAACGTAGATATATATAATATTATAATAATGAGGTTTATTGTGTTATCTACTAGTATGAAAATATTTGTTAGAATATTTATAACAATAATAATAGTAACAATAATTTGTGAAAAATTGCAATCCTTGAGATAATAAATAATTATTTTTATCTTAATTAAGGTTATTATCTACAGCTAATAGTTTTCTTTTAACTTCTATTGTCTTTAAGCATACAACCGAACGAGTGAACTAAACTATTATATTATATTATGAAAGAAGGTTAATGCTTGATTCATATGCTCATATAACAAACCTGATATTAATTTATTTTGTTGTATAATCGTAAACATTTAAACAAAAATATGCTGTTGAACATAAGATAAAGAATTTTATTTTGTCAACTTATTTTTGTATGTTTAATTGTTGTGTAAATTTGTAAACAAATTATAAGAGAGAGTATGATTTACATACATCCAAGTGCAGGTTTTACCACTCTTATATTAACTCGTTCTTTGACTATGTATGTGAGATTCATGGTACGGAACCTTTCAGTCGAATTTTGAAACACTTCTGCTTATCTATTAGCTCTGAAATTTTGCAAACAGGTTTCTCCAGATGACAACACATTTTAGCAGCGTTTTCAGTTCGCTAAGATGTCTCAAATTCCTAAAAAAGAATGTCCCTTGAACTTATGCAACCTCGTTTACATGCACATTTTCTCTGCGAATGCATATTTTCTCTATGAAAATTCCCTGCATTTCTCTTAAGTTTGATTTATTGAAGAAGGTAACGAGAAACGACTAGTTTCTCCTAGTAAAGACAGTTATTTTTATATGGATTTGAATACTAGATCGTAGATACCGGTGTTCTTTTGTGGTTGGGTTTCAATTATCTACACATCTTAGGAATGGTCGAACTGAGACGCTGAGACTGTAGAAGACTACACTTCATTTATGCTCATACATATCATCCCATTCATCCTCTAAAGTAATACCTGAACGGTAATTACCGGAGGCTAAACAGGAAAAAGAAAATGGAGTGTCCTATACTCCAACGGGCCTCCCCATCGCGGCCCGCTGGTCGGATCTTACTTTGCGCCTCATCAAATCCCCAGAATAGGATCCATCATGCTCGGCAATGCCGTCCCTGGGTCCCCACTCCGAGAGCCGAGACTCGGTCTTTAAGCCAACGCCTCTAACGGGGACACCCCATGTTGGGCATCCTCACCAGGGCTTGGTCTTTCCTTATTGTTCACTAATTGAACAGATAGTGTACATTAGGAAAATAAAAAAATAAAATTAATTTTAAAATATAATCACGTTAAGCTCTGTTTATATCTTTGTGATAAAATAATTTCTTTTTATCGAAAAATAATAGTCCAAATTACGAATCTATATTTTTATGTAAAAATATTTATTTCTAATTTTATAATATATTTATTTAAATAAATAAATTTAAAAAAATTGATTATTTTTATATCTGTGGACTTAATGAAAGTTGAACAGTGAGGAACTGTTTAGTTTTCTTCTTCTTTTCTAAACAATAACCGAAAGTTCTTTTTCTTTTAATTTATATATAATAAACGAAAGTAAAGCAAGTGAATACAAAATGACTTTTGTTGATATTTCAATCAGTTGTGCCGTATGCTTGACATCTACTTGTATCAACTCTTGCTGTAAGTCATCTAAGAATTTTCCCATATTTGTCATTTCATCAAAATTATTATTCTCCTCTCTTCACGCAATACTTCCTTTATTTCGTACAAGGAAGTCAAAAAATAGCAGGGAAATTCAATCATATTAAGGTATTTGGTGGCTCATGCATCAACGAATTTTTTTTAATGATTACTAAATTGATTTAATGATTTACTAAAATTGATTTTAAATAAATAAAAAATTGATATTTTAAAAACGGAATCTCCCCTTTAGGGGAGGGATAACTTTTAGCTAGTTTATTGAACAAAATATTTTTTAAGCATTAAAAATTTGAAATCGCAAAATATTTTTTTTATTTTTTTTCATTTTGGGAACGCTTATGCTCAAGGGGAAGCAATCGGGTAAAATTAATTTTTAAGAACATAATCCCCAAGTCGGGATAATAAATTAAAAAAAAAAAACAATTAAAATCTAAAGTTGTTTAAAAAATACAAAGATACGGAAACACTTAGCACTTTCAGTGGCGCTTCCACAGCTATAATTTCTCCTTTTTTTTATTTTTGCTTGATAATACTTGTGCATGGGATATGCAGATGGAATTTTTTTAACGTATGAAAAATGCCATGTCTGACCGGATTCGAACCCGGGACTTCTGGGATAAAAGACCGAGACGGTACTATTCCGCCAAGAACATCGACTCATTAAACTGTAGTGTTTTAGGAAAAGGTGAAACTTTTTTAGTAATTTTTTTTCCTGAAGTACTGGAGAGTAATAAATTAAGGTTAACAAAAAATTAAGGTTTTACATTTTAACTGCAATGGTTAATTTGCGAGATGGAATTTAATTTAAAATTATTTTTTTTAAATCTTTTTTTTATTTTTGTTATCACAGATCATTGGAGTTGGAGGTAGAAAAAGTTTTGATAGTGGTTTGAAGTCCTATTAATGTAGAAAATATAGATACAAATAAAATTCCATTAACTCATTTTCTGAAGCAAAATATACCTAAAAAATAAAAATGTATAAAGCCATTTTTTGGAGAGAGGGGAAATACCAAAAAAAAATTCAACTTTTATAAGATAATTTTTACTAAAGTACTCCAGTATAGATTTGAAGTTTTATTTCAGTCAACACATTTTACTTCTTTTACCGGTTTTTGCAAAAATTTAATAATTTATTTTCCCCGGTAGTAGGAAAGTAGGACCTGTCTACCAAGTTTGAAAAAAATTGGTTAACGGGGTCCAAGGTTATAAGACCGAATACAAGTCGACATACAAATGACATACCGCACCACTTCCTTCTGACAAAAATAAATTTTTTGCACTTAGGAGGACTGGAAGATTACTTTAAATTTCTCCCTAAAAAACCAATTTTTTAGGTTTATTTTACCGATTGTATACTTTCCCGTTATAGCAGATATAGAAATGTATATCGCTGTAGCAGGAAAATAAATTCAGATAACTTACTTATCATTGTATGAAATTCTGTAATTATATACAAATAAATTAAATTTAAAAAAAAAATTTAAATGTGATATTAATAATTTAACTTATCTAAATACTTTTTTTATGATCTAACACTTAGCGCTTTTAGTGGCTAATAGCAATTATCATCAAGTGTTTTTCTTCCAGTTAAAAGTGTTAAATATATTAGAAATAAATAAAAATTACTTAAAATATGAAAATCTTAATTATTTTTTTAATGTTTAAAATCTTTTAATTCGATAAAAATCCTCTGTTACTAATAATAATGTCGTCTAGCCATTGAAAGCGTTTTCTTGGATCATTGAAAACAAATTTTTGTAACTAATAGATACGTTTTAATTAGTATCATATTAAAATGATGAAAGTAGTATTTAAATAAAATTGAAATATATATATATATAAGGAGAATTATTGTGTGTTTGTAAACTTTATACTTTGATAGAGTTTTCTCTAACGGATTTAACCTGCTATTTTCGCTAATAACAGTAAATCCTATCGATTAATTAGTGTTATCTCCGTTTTAATCAGCTAAATTTTGATTCACTTTCAGGGATGGATCACTTAGCAGTTAATTGCCAGGCGAGTACCTTTTATGTATTAGTTTTGTTATAGAGGGATCAAGAGAAAGTTTAATTAAAATAAAAGGGTGGTTACATTTACTCGCCCCTAAAACATGACCAGCTTCGGTTAATATGGCAACCCTCTTATCTCACAAAACCTCTCTCCCTTGCTTTATATGAAAGCTTAAGCGTTGAGGGTTGAATTTTCCGTCGTCACCAATAAACATAAGGGTGAATAAATCATTTCAGGGTGTTAACAAGGGAAAAAAGTCTGCGTGTATTATTATTTTTTTAATAATATTATTATATTCATTTAGCCGTATCTTAAATGATGGTACAAATTTTATCTTATTATTCTAACATGATTTTCTTTTATAATACTTCATAGTAATCCTTTTTTCAATATTTATAGGCTACTTAGAATATTACTAAAGATAATTCTAAAAAAAATAAAATTATAATTGCATTAAGGAAAAAGTAACATAATACCCTCAGGTAAAAACTGATGTAGGTTAAATCTTTATATATTATCGATTTAATTGCACACGTATTAGAATTGGCAAGAAAGTAATTCGGTTTTTAAAATAGAGAGCTTTAGATTTGTTTTGAAGGACTTTTGTCAATTTTATGACTTTTTTATTTTGTCATCTGAAAGCTATCCATTTTACGATAGCATACCTTAGAGGAAAATTGGACGTAATTTTGTTTTACCAATTAATTTATGGTTAATTAATTTAGTGCAAAAACGAACACTTTCGACAAATTTAACTTTTTTATTTACGTAGAGACAAGAAATCTGTTTAGGCTAACAAATATATATATGAAGTTTGTGGTGATGATCGTCTAATAGAACGTAAATGTCAGAATCGGTTTAAAAAATTCCGTTCTATAGATTTTCACTCAAAGATGACCGACGTTCTGATCGACCTACTGAAGTCGATGAAAACCAAATCAAATTCATAATTAATTCGAATCGTATAACTGTGCGAGAAACTGAAAATCACATCGAATATCGGACTCGTTAAGAAGCTTGACATATGAGTTCTGCTTGAATTAAAAGAGATCCACTTAACACAATGTTTCAATATTTTCGATACTTATCTCAAACGCAATGAAGCCGACGTGATGCATTGAAACTGGTTTAATTGAAATATAATATTCAATTACTGATCCTCCTAGATATTTTTAAATTTGATTTTCGGTTGGGAAACCTGTCGTTCCTTTTTTAGAACCCTATAGACTTTATGCGTTTTTATTTAGGACTTCTGTTTTTCTTGCACATATAGGGTGATTACAAATGAAATACACAGTTTCGATATCTTATTAAAAATTTATTTTTTAAAAGTCAAGATGATTACTTAGATGATTACATAGAAAAATCCTTTTAGTTTTTATTTATAAATTTTCAATATGTGCACGATTTGTAACACGACTAATATCAACACGGTAGTCGAATTCGTCCTAAACACTTGCAATTCAACGGTAGCAACATCGTTTGTAATGCATTGTTTTAAGTCGTCAATACCAACAGGAAGGGGTGGTATAAAAATGTTTAAATAACCCCATAAAAACTAGTCGTAAGGTGTTAAGTCTTTCTTTTTTCCTGTTTAGCCTCTGGTAATTACCGTTCAGATAATACTTCAGAGGATGAATGAGGATGATATGTATGAATGTAGTGTAGTCTTGTACAGTCTCAGTTCGACCATTCCTTAGACGTGTGGTTAATTGAAACCCACCCACTAAAGAACACCGATATCCATGATCTAGTATTCAAATCCGTGTAAAAATAATTGACTTTACTAGGACTTGAACGCTGGAACTCTCGATTTCCAAATCAGCTGATTTGGGAAGACGCGTTCTCCACTATACCAACCCGCTGGATTAAGGCGTTAAATCTGGACTACGTGTGGTAACAAACGCAAACACCATGTTTTCCTCACTTGCACGGCCGATCCATCGTCTGGGAAGACGTTAAATCCTTTCTCTTGGATTTTCTGTACCCCATATTCTTACATCATGTCTACTAACTTTTCCACTAATGTAAAACGTACATTCATCAACTACAAATTAGGCGATGAATAAAGCCATTGTAATTTCCAACATGTTCCTGCAACTCCACATAAAAACTTTTACGTAAAATTTTATCGTCGACATTTAAACTTTGTACTAACTGTAATTTAAAAGGCGTAATTTTCAAACGTTACCAAAGAATTTTCCACACAGTCGGTCGAGGAATTTACGATTCTGAGCTTGCTGATCTAATCGATTTGACTGGACTACATTGATACACATCACGAACACAATCGATTTGTTCTTCTGAAACAGGAGGTCTTCCAGCAACTTTCTTTTTACACAAATACCTGTGTTTTGAAACTGTTTATTCCAGTCATAGATTGATTTTCTTGTTGGTGGCGATTTAACATATTTTGTTCTGAAATGCAACAAGGTTTGTTTTGGCACACAAAAAGCCTTCTGTACTCCAGTAGCGGTTATCAGACTAGTAATATGACACATCAATCAGTGACATTAGTACCAGAGAAAATTTACAAACATAATCATTGTGTTAGTCTAGTGGTGAAAGGGTCTTCGCAAATCAGCAGATTTCGAAGTAGAGAGTTCCGAGATTCAAATCCTAGTAAAGTTATTTTTATATGGATTTGAATATTAAATCGTGGAAACGTGTTCTTTGATGTTTGGATTTCAATTAACCACACATCTCAGAAATGGTCGAGCTGAAACTGTACAAGACTACACTTGATTTACACTCATACATGTCATCTTCATTCAAACTCTGAAGTAATACTTGGCGGTGTAATCCGGAGGCTAAACAGAAAAAGAAAAAAGATATAGAAACATGAACTTTAAAAAATTTCCTGTAAAACCATATCATGTACTGTATTCAGATACGCCAGTTTTATTTTTTATAAGCTATCGAAAGTGTGTATTTCATTCGTAATCACTCTTATAATTTACTTGTTTAATTTAGTTTCTCTAGTGTTTTTGTGATTCCAAGTTTAATATTTTTAATTGATATGGTAAAACCACGTTACTCATCAATTTGTTTTTTTGTAAATATTTATTAATAGCAACTTTAGATCGTAACCTTAAATACAAATTAATTATTTCTATTTATTTTTTATTTATGAGGTAAAACATAAAAAAAATATGAAAATCAAAACGATATAAAAGAATCTGATGTGAACACATGATCTACACCTATTAAATTACATTTACACATTTTTTTAAAATGAGAAGTACATAGAATTTTATTTCATTAATAACATCTGATATTTTTTCCTTTTTTTTGTTATTGAATTATTATTTATTAATATTTATTAATAAATCAATATATTTAAATAAAGAAAAAGTTAAAAAAAAGGAGACGAAGTCTGATTCGAACCGATGTGCCTTCCCAAATACCCAAACATTTCATTAATTAAAATTGTATTTGCATATAACTCTGGAACCAATGAAAATAAGTAGTACTTATCGTACTAGTAGTACATCGTTGAAAAGCTCTCAATGAGGGCTTATTACTACAATTAAGAAATAGTTCAAAATTTTGAGCTTTTTTTGGACATTTTTGGCCCAGTCGTTTGCAATCGAAAGGGGATGTGCACAACTAGATGTTACAACAGTCCTAAATATAAAATTTCAACATTCTACGAATAATCGTTTTTGAGTTATGCGAGATAGACATGTACGTTCACATATCACGCCGTAACTAGTCAAAATGGATTCAGAGATGGTCAAAATGGATATTTCCGTTGAAATCTGAAAACCAATTTTTCGCGATCACAATACTTCCTTTACTTCGTACAAGGAAGTAAAGATACATCACCATTTCATTTCTTCAGAAAATAAAATCTTGTCAGTTACAAACGAGGTCACAATACGGATATTCAAATTATTTTTTATTCTCTGTAGATGTTTAATATTATTTATTTGAAAACTTTGAGATAATGGCGGTAAATGCTTTGATTATTTTCCATTTATTTTTTTAATTAATTCATCAATCTTTCAAATTAAAACTAAAATTTTTACTCAAAATTATATCAGTTACGTAGGGTACTTTACATTATTATACTTTTAAAAAAGCGTTTATTTGCTAGCAACAGTAAAATGTTTTGGTATATATAAATTATATTATGTTGGTAGCAAACAAATTATATTTATTAATCATTATCTTTTCAGTAAAATGAGTATTTTTTTTTTTTTTGTAACGTTTAAAGAACAATAATAAAAAAGTGACAAAATTCCAACATGAGAATATCTCTTCTAATATAATATACAAGAACAAGGTATATTGTACTCGTATTACTATAACCGTTGTCCTACATTACCTTGTTCAGTTGACTACAGAGTGCAGTAGTAGGGGAAATAAATCAAGGTAAGTTGGCCCTTCTCCGGTTCCATGACATGGCATGCTGTTACCGTTGAATTCAGGAAGCGCTTTCTGTTTCTAGGTGTCTGTCAGTATTCTTCATCTCTTTTTAAGATAATTTCACTTCCTTCAAACAATTTTATTTTATCTTCTTTGTAGTTATTACCTAATACAAATTTTTAATAACTTTTTTTTATATCATACTCATTACATAATGTATGGTATCATTTTACTTAAATGGCAATTAAATATTAATTTATTGAATTGATAAAACATAAATTAATTTTTAATATTTATGATAAATAACTCTTGTGAAAACTCAAGTGAAAAATAACATTATTATTTTATATACAATCTTTTTATAATTTGAATAGGTTTGGAAGAATAATCGAATTTTTAAGAGGCTCAGCCTTAAATTAAATGCTTATCGATTTGTAAATTAAAAAAATTTAAAAATAAATTTATTAATTCTCTATTAGAATAGAATTATCATAAAAACGACAATTTAAAAGAAAATAATGGAATTAATACCAGTATTTTCTTTTTATATTTTTATTGAGATTCTTCTTATCTAATACCTGAAAGGACGCCTCATCAAAATTAGAAATTAAATTTTTATTACGAAAATTGATTCATATTTTATATGCGTTAATTCTTATTTATTTGCTGTAATTCCATAAGATGGAAAAGGAAACCCCCTTTTGATATTTCAAATGATTTTATGAAAAATATAAAAAAATTAGTTGTTTTAATTTTTATACTTGAATTTTTTTTCTTTTCCAGCCCCTATACTTTTTATATAACTATGTAGTATTCTTATCGAAGAAAAGTCTATTTATCGGGCCAAATTTTTCATGTTACGGTTTTGACAGATCTTGACTTTCCGTGATCCTCCAAAAAAAAAATAGCAATGAAAACTTCCGGAAGGATTATGTACGTGACCTGTGTTTTGTTTGATATCTCAAGAATGGATGGACTGATTTGCATGAAATTTGGCACAATGATTTCTGTATATGGACCTCAGTTCTGTATATGACCTGATCAAGAGGTCTGGAAGATATAGCCCTCATGGGATTATTTTTTTCAAAATTCTATTCAAAGGGTAGGCAAATTTATTCACTCTGTTAGGTTGGTCTTATGATGTTTGATCTTATTCAAACCCCCATAATAGGATGGGGAAAACCCCTTTTCTTCTTTTTTGTTGATTTTGAGGTAATTTTTGATATTTTGATACTCTAATCATAATCAATTGATAATAAACGTTAGCAATAGATAATAAACTATATTTTTTCCTTTTTCGTCAATTATAGTTTTGTTATTTTCAAACTAGATTATTTGACTTTTTAATGAAATTTGTACATTGATTTCTAAATATAGGTCATTACTGCCATTTAATTTTGGTTGCAACTGGTCAAAGGAATGGTGTCACCATGGGCTTCATATCTCAAAAATTTTAGCGAAAGTGTAGAGTTGTTTATTTTAAATAATTTTTTACTGGAATACTTAGTACTTTAATGTTCCGCTTAAATTTTCTCCAAATAGTAGCCTGTTGATAGCGAATACATCGATTGCCAGCTTTATACTGGCGTTTTTTTTTTGTTTTTTTTTTTCACTAAATTCTATCTTCAGCACATTATTTTGTAAATAATTACAAAAAATAAACTAATTTTTAGCAAAAAATGGTGTAATCTACATTTCTCATTCAAAATTTAAAAAAAATTCCAAAGAAAGGTTTTTGTTTTAATTCATTTTTAAATTATTAATTTTTAATTAATTTTAGTTTCTTTTTCTCCCTAAATTTTTTGAAAAACGCATCCGGAAAATATAAATTTAAAAAACTCAAATTGAAGGGTTTTATTTTTTGTCATTTTTTTTTTATTTTGTTATATATATCCTAAAAAAAAAATAGTTAACAATAAACTTTATTTTTCGTTAATTAGAGGCAGCCCACTAGAAAATATTTATAGTGCATATATAGTACACATAACCAAGATTTTAATCACGTATTCTTACCATTTGAAAGCTAGTAACAATAACTTATTAATATTAATTAATTATAATTACTATCAACTTTCTTATTTTCTTTTTTGTTTATCATTATTTTTTTATTTACTTGTATATATATATTTTTTTTTGTAAAAAACAAGCAATAATAAAAATTTGATAATACTGACCTCTGTAGGTGAATAGATACAGTCTCGGTATTTTGTGCAGAGGTCCCAGGTTCGAATCCCGGTCAGCCATCTTTCCATTCGCTACCGATTTCCACCGGACTAATGACTATAATTGTTAATTCCCGCTCTTTCATAACAGGAATTGATAATTTAAAAATATTTAACCAAATTCGTTTACTCAAATTTTGGAAGTACCTAAGAAATAAAAAAATTAAATATTTAAGAGAAACAATCCAACAAAAATCCTTTGAAAAAATATCATCTATAAAAGAATCGGAATAACGGAAAAAGCGTACGGTATAATTAAAGAAATTTACAATAATAAACGCGTCACCGTAAATGCAAAAATAAGATACTATAACACAATTAAATAAACCTGAAGTCATTATGCATCGAAATTTTGAATCTAAACAAGGAGAAATAAAATAAAAAAATGTAAATTAGAAAAATTTTAGGATCCACAAAAGAGAACAAAACCTGGGGAATAAAGATGTGAGCGAATTAAATAAATAAATAAAAAACAATTAATTAAAAGTAATAAAACGGCATAAGTAAATGAAGGAATATTATAAAAAGAGAAAACTAAACAATAAGGCGAAAAAAAAATTGTATTACAGTGCACTGGCTTTGGCAAAATTGAAAATAAAGATAATGACTAGTTTTATTTTTTTTTACGACTGTATTATAACATTTGAATTACGCGGCTGGAACCTGTACCGTAATGTGGGTCATTATGAAACATTTTCATTATGATACAGGTGATCAACCAATCAAAAGACTACTCTTTTCAACCACTGACCGATCATAAGCGAGTATTATTTAATGTATCTCTTTTTTTTTTACTTTGATTTTAATCCGAATTAGTAGTTAGCAAGAAGGGATTAATTTGAAATTACACCGACAGGTAACTAAGTTTCTATATTACACTGTTTATCTTTTTATTAAGCATGTTGTATTCAGAGGAAGAAATGTCTTTAACACCAATCGATATTATAGAAAAAGCAGAACATATGACTAATAACCTATTGCTACAGTAATTTATTTTTGAAAAATTAAAAAAATATATTCCGTAAACATTATATATTAGTACTTCCTTGAACGAAGAAAAGGAAGTATTGTAATCGCGAAAAATTTCGGTTCCAGATTTCAACAAAAATATGCAATTTGACCATACCTGAATCCATTTTGACTAGTTTCGACGTGACTCTGAACGTACATACATTAATATGTACGTAGGTACGTGCATATATATGTAGCATAACTCAAAAACGATTAGCCGTAGGATGTTGAAATTTTTAATTTAGGACTGTTGTAACATCTCGTTGATTGCCCCTTTTGATTGCAATCGACTGGACTAAAAGTGTCCAAAAAAACCCAAAATCGAAAAAATTTGGATTTTGAGCTTTTTCTTAATTGCAGTAATTTCAGAGCTTTTCAATATGATTATTTTCATCGGATCCAGAGTTATAGCCAAATAAAATTTTAATTACTGAAAAATTTGGATCTTACAAGGGGAAGACACATCGATTCAAAACCGACTTCATCTCCTTTTTTTTAATATAAATATATTGTTTTATTAATAATTATTAATCTCCGATTGTAAAAAACTTTTACAATAAATAATAATTTAGAGATAACAATAATTTTTTTTTTTAAATCAGAAGTTATTAGTGAAATAAAATTTTATGCACTTTTAAAAATGTGTATATATAATTTAATAGGCGTATAAGGAAGTCATGTGATGTCCACATCAGATTTTGTTTATGTTTTATATATATGTACATAACAATGTATTATATTATGTTTTTATCATTGATTTAAATTAATAATCCCAATATTTTTTCAGCCGTCGGAAAAATACGGAATGCAACTCTGTATAATGGCCATTAATGTACTTTTGCAAGGTTTACATAACTTACTATGCATTAATGGTTATCATAAAAGGCTCGTCGGATAATTCACAATTTTCTTATAATCGTTTGAAAAATAGCACAAATTCACAATCGGGTTTTAAGGTAATTATCTTAAATTCTTGTGTAATCTTTTGTTAACCAGACTGAGTTTAATGATTTTAGTACGGTGTATTACACGTAACGACTGCGTATTGATGTTTTCCTTTCTTATTTTTAACGGATTAGGTGTGATAAGAAATCATATTTAAAATAAAATTATTTGTTTTTACTATATTATCTATTGGATTATTGTTTTTACAGTTTTTAATATATTTCAGGTGGATATGCTGAAGATATCTTCCATTTTATTTTAATTTTTAAACGACATAACTGTAATCGAATCTACAATCCCCGTGGATTAGAAAGCCAACTCATATAGGTATGAGCCATCCCAACTAAATAAATGTACAATAATCAGTGTTAAAAACAACTTTTACCTGATTTCTAAAGTGTTTATATCCCTTATTATTATGTTAGTGTATTAACAGTGTTGGCTTTTTCTCATTTAAATTATTAATAATAATACATATTTCTACGTGTTTAGAATGGGCGTGGCATGTACAACTAGTTAATAATAATAATAATAATAATAATAGAATTTTTAATCAGTGAACAAGGAAGGATTTTTTATTAAAAAAATATTTATCTAAAATTGTATTATTTTTTTATTGTAATATTTAATTTCTTCAAAATCTAGCCACGTTAAATAAAACAAATAAGTTAGTTTTTTTTTTTTTCAAATTATAGTAGTCTGCAAATAAATGTAAGTTGTTACACATGTCTGTCAGTACATTATATATAATACGAATTAAACTGCAAGTTGATCAGCTTGTATGAGTATGCAAGTAAACAGGCTATTTTACTTCTCAGGCTTTATTTCTACAGGCTAGACTGAAATCCCGGTCGTCCTTGAATAACCTTCACAATTATTTATCCCTCCAGCTACAGACAGCTTATCCTGTTTTATCTATTTAAGCTTTTTTAACTGTGCTTTCACTTTAAATCACTTATATTTTATTTTAATTTTTATCTTCCTCCTATTAAATTTATTTTACTTTTCAATTTTTACTTTATAATTACATTTTTACAAATATTTATCTGATTAAATTGTTAAATTATATATATATATATATATATATATATATATGTCTTTTATTTTATAATTTTTTTTTTTTGTCAATGAATCGGAGGAATCCCATTTACGGGTGAAGTGTCGGGTTCGCTAACAGGTTCCGCAAGGTGTTATGAAGAGTGCGTATGTGTGCCTGCAGCCTACCGACTAAACCTCCTATCACTCCGATCCCCCTCCCCTCACGGGGCCGGACTAGTAAATTAAGCATACTCAGCCCCGGGAGATGCCATCGTGTCAGGGAATTCAGAGTCCCCGCCCTCATCACCGTCACCGATTCACGCAAACGCGGACCAACGACATTGTTTACACTTGTATTTATTTATTAAAAGAGCATTCGTAACCGTCTATCCTTTACTTAATTTTTGCTATATTGAAAAGCCACGGTGTCAGGAAATATTAATGCTACAGCTATCAAATTTTTACTGGATGCTTGGTATTCTGATTAGATGGATCTACATTTATAACTAACTATAAACCACTTCCCTAATGAAATATAAATATTAATAATAATAATATTTTTTTATGTTTTTTTAACTGATAATTGTTCACGTTTCATAACTCTAGAATAATGACAAAAAATTCAAGTTGTTATCTTCAGTGGTTCCTAAGATAATAGGTCATAAATATAGAAAAATATGATTTTTGGAAAACGGGATTTAAAAATTACATAAATAAGTTTTTTTTTAAATTTACCTGTTTTAAAACTGCCCGGCTTCATAATCCGGGTCATCAGTGTTAGCTTCCTGATCTTCTAACTTAAGCATTTTATTTCTGTTTGTCTGTCTTGCCTTTTTCTGCATTTCTTGAACTGTTTTTGTCGCCTCTGTTACCCATTCCTCGTTAATATTTTTTTAAAAAATGTTTACAGTTGTAAGAACCGGATTGATTCCAACATGCTGCAGAACTTCATTACTCATTAATGTTTCCATTATTAATTATTGACTCTGTATCATATACTCCAAACTCAAGTGTTTCCTTTCCCACAAAAATATTTTTGGCGACCGGTTTCAAATTATGTGGTCGAGAGACTCGTTGGAGTTCTGCGTCTCTCCACGGAGATATTTTTTCAACAAATCTTCATTAAATAAATTTTAAAATACTGGCTTTATAACTTGAAGAACAGAAGACCTTGGGAAAGAAGTTTTGTGTAAGAACAGGTTTTAATGGATAATTTGAGCGTCGTTATTTGCGAAACAGCTGTGATGCAATTTTTTTAAAATCATAAGAAATTTATTTGTTAACAAACAGTTGTGAATCTTATATCAAATGATTCAGAAAATATTAAAAAATAATCTTTAAAAACAATTATTTTGACCCCTTAACGGTTACGAGTCACCTTTTAATATGAGGATTGTTTTGAAGTTCTAAACCTGACAAAGAAAACTCGAGATTTTAAAAGATTTTTTTTTTTTCATTGAAGTCACCTTGCAATTAGATACATCTAGATTAACGATCTTCCAAATTTTTAATACTCTCAGTATAAAGAAATTTGCTGCACTCTGCAAAATAATCGATTGTCTTAGATTTTACTTCATCATTTGATATGAATCTTCATTCATATCACTCTACCACAGCCCATCTCCTCCTGGACTTGAGCATGCAGCCCATAACTTTATAAGGATCTAGAATCTGATAAAATTCTGCCAACGATTGCTTCCAGTGGTGGCAGTTGAAGACGGTATGTTCAACGAAGTCAACCTGTCCGCAGTAGACACATAGGTGACTCCGTCCATCTGAACCTCTTGAGGTACGAGCGGAAACACCCATCTCCCGTAAGGAACTGGGTTACCTCGTACCCCTTCTCCCCATAGGTTCTCTCCACCCAAGGTTTAATCGTAAGGAGTAACCGCCGTGTCCAAGCACCGTTCCTAGATTCCTCCGATCTGGCCTGCCACCTGTGTCTGTTTCTTCTCCATTCTCCCCCCTCTCTCTTCCCGCTATAGAGCGAGAAGGTCAATCGGTGGGATAGCCGATATCACTAACACAGCATCCGTGGAGACAGTCCGATATCCTCGACAAACTCTCAATGCCAAATGCCTCTGTACGCTCTGCAACGTGGAGCATGCGCACCGCACCGCCAGTCCTATCGTCCAAACAGAGACCGCATAGAGGATGACACTGTGAAGATAATTCAATTAACAAAGTATAATAATATGTAACATTTAACATATAATAATGTACAGTTAACACTACGCTGTAATTTAATTGATGTAATAAACACTTTGTGTCATAGTTATGTAAAACATATAATAAAGACAAATGATCAAGTAGATATTTCTAGTCGTATAAACCTTAAAATATATGATTCTCAATGTCTGTATCGCGTATTAACATTAACAAATAGATATTACACCTATATTGTACATTTGATGTTTGAAAACGTGGCCTATAATACGAATAATAATAATAGAAAGGGATATTAAATCAAATGTTAGTTCAATGTTAAACCTTTGAATTTGGTTTTGTCAAATTTAAGGGGAAGGAAGAAGAGCAACAAGGGCGATAGGACGGGAAACATAATATTGCAATTATTATGACTGAGTTTGTAAACGGAACTATTATTACTATTATTATACTGGCTAAGCATATTGTATGCAAGGGTCGGTTGGATATAGTGACGGAGGTGGGTCGATAGGTGGGTTAAGAGTGAGCCTCGATGTACTCACATGACACTCTGACAAACACATAACCTATTATGATATACCCCTCACTCTATCTTCCTCACGCTTTCATACGTTCAATATCATCGTCTCACTTTATCGATATCCCTCTCTTACAGACAAGTAAGCGTGTATGTGTATATAAACATATACAAGCATATATAAAAGCGTATGAATACACATAAAGCGTACTATATTTGTGTATATGCCGTAATCGACTAGTTGGTTTGTGATGTTTTCGGACCAATAAATCGACATCATGAATAGAGAGAAAGAGAGAGAGAGTTGTATGGAGAAGGAAAGAAGAACATATGTAAATACGAAGAGTTGTTATATGTAGTGATGCAGATGTGTGCTTAGGCATGCATGTCCATTATATACAAACATTATATGCAAGCCTATATTGTATACACACATGAATCTCTACATAAACCCTTTCTCGTTCACCAACCATACGTTTGTATATAACGAAGGAAGAGAAGAAGGGGTTAAACGAAGAATATACTATACTGTATAGGCCTGTGTATAAAAGTAAAGATATTAGAATAAATTTACAGTTTGCAGTTTAGGAATGCCCGGGTTTTAACATCTCGTGATAATAATTTATTCATTAAACCATGAGGTAAATATGCTATCATCAACCCTCCTCCTACTTTTCATCCCTTATTTTACATCCCCTACCAACATACCACCCTTTCTTACTCTAACGATCCATTCATTCAACTAAAACCGAAACCACCTACTCACCCGTAACCACCTACGCATCAAATTTCAATCCATAACTAACAATCCCCGATTCAAATTTACCATACTACCCAAATTAATTACTTAATGGAAAATCATTTAGACGATTCAAATTATAGGCGTTTTATATTTGCGATAAATACAAGGATTAGGACCCGGATTCACTCTAAAAATCCCTCTGTTGGAGAATACCCCACATATGAGTTAGAATGACATTTTTACGATAACGTTCCTTTTATATTTTACGGATCGATGTAGCCCTACTTTAACAAATTTTATAGAATTTTCAATTTCAAAACAGAAAATTCTATTTTTTTTTAAAGAAGTATGGTAGTGAAGTGGTAGAGAGGAAATTACCATCACAAAACCATCAATAGTCTCCTCTTCATTTTTGAAGGACCTAATTATGATTCATTCACAAATTCCAAGCTGTATCTCAGAGGCTACGCGTTAGATACTTGATTTATTTAGAGAACGTTCTTTTACTACTGTACATTAACGTACAGTAGTACGTTAATCATTGCTAAATTCATAATATTTCATTTTTGATTTTTGATGAACTTATTTTTTACAATTTTCCTCTCGAACATATTAATTAAAAATTTATTTTAAATATTAAAAAAAAACAAAAAAAAACGTAATGATGTAGTTTATTTATCTCCTCGGCAGTCACCAATTAATAATGTGAGGTATATCTGGAAGTAGCGGTAAAGATTTTCTTAAAGGACTTGATTATTTTTGTTTCTGCTAAACCTCCCACATTCAGTACAATTGAAAATTATGATTTGTAATAAATTTTAATTTTACTTTCATAATTAATCTAATTTTGTTGTAAGTGAAGAAAATTAGCGATATCTACTGCTTACAAATCTAGTAGTTATGAATACTTCTGAAAAAAAATTCGGGCAAAACTTATTGTTTCTTTTTTTATAACCTCCGGGACCACCGTTAGATATACTTCAAAGGATGAAATGAATGATAATTTTTATATCATGTGAAAATGCCATACCTGACCGAGATTCGAACCCGGGACCTTCGGATGAAAGGCTGAGACGCTACCACTCACGTCACGGAGGCCGGCCAGAAATAATTGTTGTACCAGTATAAATACACTCATATATTCATGGATATATACGTCGGTTATCCGAACGCCGATTATTTTTCCCAGATGTACAATTATCCAGACTGCTAACATCCTCACTAGGCAATTTAAAAAAAGTAATTCACTATTTAAAAAGTCTAAAACACTATTCAAATAATGCTTTCCTTCAGAAATGTATAATTATAAATTTTTTTATAGAGTTTTTTGCTATTCATTTAGCACAAAAGTTACATAAATTTAGGCCGTTGTAAAAGGTTTGAGGAAAATCTTTTGATGAAGCCTCATAGGTGTGACTTGATTCTCCGAGTGTTTTAAGACATTGCCCGTCCCAATAGATCAGTTAGGTCTCGAGTTACTGTAATTTTCGTGTTATCAGCTTTTTTTTTATATTTTATAATATAGAAAGGATTGTTCATTAATTGTTGAAATAAGAAAAAGTAATATAACACATGTAATAACGTAGACAGTATAAATTACATTGTTAACCGCAGCTGATTTGATAAAGCGCTGAATAATAATAATTTTGTTAGCCAGATTTAAACTGTGTATCATCCGCACTGGCGTGAAATAATTATCACTTAAAATATTTATTCACAAGTTATCAACTCATCGTAGATTTAGAGTTTTTATTTTTAATTACCAAATACATTTTTTTATAATCTCCAGAACCACCGTTAGGTATTGCTTCAGAGGATGAGATGGATGATTTTGTAGCGTGTGAAAATGCCATGCATGACCGGGATTCGAACACGGGACCTCCGAGACGCCACCACTCGCGCTAAAGAATATCTTCTTATTTAGCTTATCAAAACGTACCAGTTTTTTTTTAACAACTATTTTTGACTTATATATTTATTGCACTCTTTATAAAATACCCAAATCGGGCTAGGACAGTGAGAAAGTGTTTTAAAAATTAGGCAATTAATAGGGAGTCAATCTTAAATATTTTTTTCCATGTTTAACAACTGTAATAAAATCTAAAAATATTCCTTTATAAATAAATAAAAAATTATCTTTTATATTTAAAATTGTTTTATTAGTACATACTTGTTTTTTTTCAAAAGCTTCAAATCCAACGGCAAAGATATAGTCTACGGTAATAGGTATGGTACATAGGTATAGAATATTTTTTACTGTTTTTTTGTATATCTATTTTTTTCACTAAATTTTAAACTTAGCTTAAATAGCATGAAAACGTCAATAATAATAAAAACCAAAATAACATTTGAATAAATAAATAATACTCGTAAATAAAAAAATAAAAAATTATTGTGTATTCAGTATTATTGTTATTGTTATTATTATGAATATAAATATTGTATTACATTATGAAACATGTAACTTCACGATTTATTGTGGTTGCGGTAAAATTGTGGTCGATATGCAACAACCAGTCTAAAAAGTTAATATCAACAGCTTAGCGAGCGAACCGCCTTGAGAATTGGTAATAGAAACAAGCAGCACGGCGCGTACGCGGTGACTTGCGTTGGCGGGGATGATTAGTCGATGAGAAAGAGAATAAGTGTTAAAGAATGAGAGAACGAGGGGGAGAACTTATAAACAAGGTCAATCACTGTAAGACATATAATAATGAGTAAACCAAAGAGTTAGAGAAGGAGACGTAAAAAAAAGAAAGAGAAAAAGTCACCGGAGAATAAGACAAAAATATCTTCATAGTTCATCGAAAGCAACCAACCAAAGAGAATAAAACTTGTCTTGTTCCCTGCTACACTGCTATCAGAAGACGACCGTTTGTATTGTCGTGTACCTTATGTTAAAAAATGTCTTTTAACTACGACCTTATAAAGGTTGCTAGAATCGTCTATCATTTTCTTAACTTTTTTTTTGTTACTTTTATGACATTAAGTGGATTGTTGGGTAAGGTTTTTACTGTTTTGTAATAGGAATAATTGATTATATATATATATATATATGTCTGTGTGTGTGTGTACGCCCCCCCTCCACACACACACATTATTTATGTAATTCTTTATCGTTAATAACAACATTGAGAGAAAAATTTTAAACATTTATTAGACAGACCACCGTAGTAGAATTGCAGGATAGCCTAAAATTAGCCTAAAATTTGGGTTTTAAAGAAACTATCCAAATTATAATGTGTTCCTTTGTGTACCAGTTCATTTCTCTTTATTAATCACGTTTCATCTTTGCCAATGAGTTAGTTAATTTCGTAACTCGGTTTCAAATAATAATAAAATTATGATAATGATATTATTTTTATTTCTGATTAATTTTTTCTGAAAATATA
Organism: Lycorma delicatula; assembly: GCF_047948215.1. Classification (NCBI taxonomy): domain Eukaryota; kingdom Metazoa; phylum Arthropoda; class Insecta; order Hemiptera; family Fulgoridae; genus Lycorma; species Lycorma delicatula. Next base: position 63,879,444 of record NC_134464.1, read on the forward strand.
TACAATTTCAGTTTATTATTGACGTTTTTTTTAAACAATTAAAGAAAGACTTTAGAAAAGTAACCTTTTTTAAATATTTTTACTTTCCCGTTTAGATAGCATTATAGCAAAGCTAAAGCTCTAGAAGGTGAAAGTATTGTGATCGGTCCAATATGGAAATATGCGGTTTTCACCGGATCTTGACGTTTTGACACCTAAGGAATCCAAAAATTCAAAAAACGGGATAGAAATTTTCCGGATGTTAATATTCGTATGTACGTTTATGTGTGATTGGTTTTGACCTCTAAATCACCTTATATCTCCAGAACTACTGGACCGATTTTGACCAAACTTGGTCAGATTACGTCTATATATGGGGCATTGATGCCATTAAATTTTCTACTTAAGATATCAAGGTGGTTAGACTGTGAAACAAGATCACCCGTATCTCGAGATTTCACCTAATTAAGGTCGTATTTTTCGTTACATTAAAAACTAAAAAGTAACAATATTTGCCAAAAACGTTTTTATCAAAATTGCACCCCCACCCCAAAAAATGCTGTTGTAGTTGTCAACTATGTTCTGACGTTAGAGGTGAGTGGTAGAATTAAATAAATGAATAATATTTAAAGTATAAAAAAGGTAACTCGGGCTGGTTGAATCTCGAAGTCGTTCGCCAGGTCGACTCGGTATTTGGTACGTTAAGCCTCTCGGCTATACCAGTCTGCCGAACGTAAAAGTAAAATTTGTTTTCTGTAAGTTGTAAAATTACATTAGTTTAGTTAGTGCCGACCGTCGCCGCTAGTACCGCCACACCCGCGCTAATTAAATAAGGTATGGGCGGGCGCTTTAGGTAGAATCATTGAATTAAATAAACGAAAAATATTATAATTAAATGAACTGATAAATATTTTTAATTAAATTATGTGTTTATGTGTTTTTAAACCGTGCATTAGAAACAACCCACATTTGTACGACTTTCCCGGAACTCGGCGTTAGCCGCGTGACGGGTTTTTTAATCTTACTGGAAAAAGTCAAAAAAAATTGGAACAGTATATCCAACTTTTTATGAAAATTTTTCCATTTATCGGACGTGTTTTTTTTTTTTGTTATTTTTAGTATTGAATTTAAAGTTAAATGAATTTATATTTTTTCTCTGTAATTTTAATTCCCTGCAAACCTTTTTAGGTTAACATAATTATCATTTGTAAGTATATTACGAATTATATACTTCTATTAAGAATGGACGAGCAATGGTTCATCTACATGAAATTTGAAAAAAGTAATTTTTTTATAAGAAGGAATTTGCTTTGTTACATACTATCAAGTAATCTCGTTAAAAAGCATTTTTTCTTTTTTTGAGTTAGGAAATCATAAAATACAAAAATAATGTTTTAAAAAACTTCTTATTCTAGAAAATTATTATTGGAAATTTTAAAGGTTTTATCAAATTATAATTTATTTTTTCGTTGAAATATTTTATTACAATTTAGACTTACATGTGTGTGTGTGTGTGTGTGTGTGTGTGTGTGTGTGTGTGTGTGTGTGTGTGTGTGTGTGTGTGTGCGTGTGTGTGTGTGCGTGTGTGTGCGTGTGTGTGTGTGTGTTTGTACGTCCGCGCAAACACACACACACACACACACACACACACACATACACATGTAACTTTGAATTGGATTAATTTCTCGCGCGCTAAATAAAAAAGAAAAACCAGTTTTCCCCTTTTTGGAGTTATTATTTAATTTGAAATTTCAAAAATTAGTTTCTAGAAATGTTATTTCCATTTTCTTGAAAATTATTCCTAAATACATCGTCAGACAGTAAGTAATAATAAAAAATCTGATGTGGACACCACATGACTTCCTTATATGCCTATTAAATTACATATACACATTTTTAAAGTACATAAAATTATATTTCATTAATTACTTGTGATATTTTTTCATTTTTTTTTTTTTTTTTAACTGTTATTATTGAATTATTATTTATCGTAAAACGTTTTTTACTATCAGCGGTTAATAATTGTTAATAAATCAATATATTTAAAGTAAAAAAAGAGGTTAAAAAAAGGAAAAAAGGAGATGAAATCGGATTCGAACCGATGTGCTTTCCTCTTATAGATCCAAATATTTCATTAATTAAAATTTCATTTGGCTATAACTCTGGAACCGATGAAAATAAGTACCACTTATTATATCGTTGAAAAACTCTCAATGAGGGCTTATTACTGCAGTTAAGAAAAAGTCCAAAATCCAAATTTTTGGAATTTTAGGCATTTTTGGACACTTTGGGTTCAGTCGATTGCAATCGAAAGGGGAGGTGCACAATTAGATGTTACAACAGTTCTAAATCCAAAATTTCAAAATCTTACGGCTAATCGTTTTTGAGTGATGCGAGATACATTCCTATTTACGTACAAACGTCACCCAGAAACTAGTCAAAATGGATTCAGGGATGGTCAAAATGGATATTTCCGTTGAAATCTGAAAACCGAAATTTTTCGCGATCACAATAGTTCCTTTATTTTGTAAAGGAAGTAAAAATTACTGTCTCAAGGGAAGAAGAAAGTTGGGATTGAAAGGGGTTTCGCAGAGGTGTATGAAACTCCTCTGGGAATTAATATAAAACAGCGTAGAATTCAGTAGTTTTATAACACATCGTTCTTATGATATTTCAGTCCTTCTTACGTGCTTTGTCGGTAAACAAACAACCTGACTCAAATTTATGTAGTGAGCTGGATTAATTGCTTTGGTTATCTATCAGTCTTCTTTATTTTTAAGCGGTAAAACCTCTCTTAAAATTTTATATTACTTCTAATCCTCCTAAAGATTTTGTTAAAAAAAAGCTAGTCAGCACATTAATTTATTTTTTTCATTTTTTTTCTGACACTGGCTTTACAAATAAGTTTTACTGGTAATAGAATGATAAATTCTGGAGTCTAGGAATTAGAATGAAATAATTTACTTTTAACATAATTCGAGTATAAGTATTTAGCGACAACAAAAATAAATTTTATTTAAAAACGTTTTACAAAAATTATTAGAAATTCATTAGGGTTTGATTCCTGTTATCATTTAGATATCTTTAAAATGATATTCTGATAAAAAAAAATCAAATCGAAAATTATTTTTCCTCTAGTGAGATATTAAGATACTTTAATAAATTTGTGAAAATGTATTTATTAAAATAAAAGTACCCTAAAAATTTTTTTGTACGCTTCAGATTTTTTGTGAAGGGAAACTTTCTAAATAATTATAATTTTTTTTTTAATAACGATTTATGTACATTAAATACAAGATTTAAAAATCATAATAATATTTAGATTTCAAATCTTTATTTTAATATTTGTAAATTATTCTATCGTAATATTTGAAAGTAGAATTTAATATCCTAATCCTTTTAAATGCAGCAGGCTGTGGATACTGCTTCATGCTTGACCATAAAGTGAGGTTATGAAATGACCTTGACACACTATCATTCCTCTCCCTTCATTCAAAACACACATCAAGAATTTATACTGTAATTGTATATAAATGGTGTGATATTTAGCAGTTTAATTTTTTATTTCATCGATATCTCTTTTGTAATTGGATAAATAATCGACTAGGTATTTAAAACATACACTTTTTTAACTAATATGGTATTATATTAATGCATATAAAATTGACTTAAACAGAATTAAATCTATTTATTTAAGGACATAAGAAATATTTCATAAGAACTAAATTGCCCTTAACCACGTACAGGGAAGTAGACATGACTCTTGATTTTAATATATTTAAATTATTTGCTAGTTAGGTATCATTCAACATGAAATTGTTCTGTTTCCAGAAAAATTCCGAGGGAGACTTCTATTTTTCTATCTACCAAATACTCTTTTAAATTTACACCATCTACTTACGTGACATAAGTATTAATTTTCTTCAGATAATGTAAGAAATGCTCTTTTCTTTTTCATCCTATCCAACGGTCGCTATTTTGCGCAATACGTTACTTCCTTTGTTCGTTGCAACAAATAAAATTTATGAATCTGTCACGTGGGATCCTTTTTCAAAATTTTCTTCAACCCTTTGAGTCTCAAAACATCAGATACAGTTTGGAACATCTGTATTCTTTACAAATGACTTCATTTTGCTTAAAATCTTTTCCTCTGCAATGATTAGACTGATCAATAGTGCATTCGTAACAAGGACTAATTTATCATTATTAAATTCATTTTAGTTATAATTTAAATAGCAACTATTAATAAAACTCCCAACACGTCAAATCTTTGTATTAATTACCACATCATATAATTTATCTTTAACATAATCTAATATTTTCACTTTGCTCAGTTGGCTACTGTGCAGATTATTAGCGGGAGTATTGCGTCTGTTTACTTCCAGTAGAGAGAGACAACGGTGGTTATGTTTTATTACTTCCTTATACGAAGTAAGAAAAGTATTGTGATCGCGAAAAATTTCGGTTTTCAGACGAAAAAAATATCCATTTTGACCATCCCCGAATCCATTTTGATTATTTTCGGCGTGACGTACGTATAAATGTATCTGGCATAACTAAAAAAAGATTAGCCATAGGATATTGAAATTTTGGATTTAGGACTGTTATAACATGTAGTTATGCACCTCTTATTTTCATTGCAATCGATTGGACCAAAAGTTTCCAAAAAATCCCAAAATCCAAAAAAATTTGATTTTGAATTTCTTAATTGCAGTGATAAGCCCTCATTGAGAGCTTTTCAACAATATATTATTAGTGGTACTTATTTTCATCGGTTCCAGTTATAGCCAAATAAAATTTTAATTAATGAAATGTTTGGATCTTACAAGAGGAAGGCACATCGGTTGAAATCCGACTTCATCTCCTTCATTTCTTTTTTTAACTTTTTTTTTAGTTTAAATATATTGATTTATTAACAATTATTAACCTATGATTGTAAAAAACGTTTTACGATAAATAATAATTCAATAATAACAGTAAAAAAAAAAAAAAAATGAAAAAATATCACAAGTAATTAATGAAATATAATTTTATGTACTTTAAAAATGTGTATATGTAATTTAATAGGCATATAAGGAAGTCATGTGGTGTCCACATCAGATATTTTATTATTACTTACTGTCTGACGATGTATTTAGGAATGAATAATTTTCAAGAAAATGGAAATAACATTTCTAGAAACTAATTTATTAATAATTATTAACCACAGATTGTAAATTTTATTTTTTTAAGCTTGACAGAACGTGTTTTGATTTAATTTTTTGGGTAGTGTTGAAGATAAAATTGTTCATAGAGTTCCATGTAGATAATAAAGTCATACTTGTTCCTAAATAATCTTTTTTTTTTGTAAAATAATGAATGATCACTAATTTTGAAAATAAATTCGGCGACAAATTTCTGTTTTGAAAAAGCGTGCTTGTATGCGTGAACAGCGTTCAATATAAAACCCACCGGGTTGGTCTTCCCAAATCAGCTGATTTGGAAGTCGAGAGTTCCAGCGTTCAAGTCCTAGTAAAGTCAGTTATTTTTACACGGATTTGAATAATTGATCCTGGATACCGGGGTTCTTTGGTGGTTGGGTTTCAATTAATAACCACACATCTCAGGAATGGTCGAACTGAGACTCTACAAGACTACATTACATTTACACTCATCCATATCATCCTCTGAAGTATTATCTGAACGGTAGTTACCGGAGGCTAAAACGGGAAAAATAAGCGTTCAATATGAATAAATATTAAATAAATCATGGAAAATACTTGACGGGTTGTGTTTTATGTGTGTATATATATAATATATATGTGCCTACGTATAATATTTTTTTAACTTAACTTTTATTTTAAACTTTTCCTTAAATTATTAATAAGAATTATTTAAACATTTTCCTCCAAACAGAGAATAGTTAGTGAACATCCTTATTTATAGTTCAGTGAACTGACGATAAAAATGTATCTAGGTGATTAAACTAATATAAAAAGGCTATATTTAATGCTATCGCATTCAACGTTTATTCCTTGTTAAAAGATAACTTTAAAATTTAAATAGCAGTTTTTCTACTTTAAATAATATATTCCATTTAAATTTTAAATATCCTGCTTATTGCAACCTAGTTCTTTTAATAAAACCTTTATAATGTTCATATCACACAAATTTAAATGAAAACCTAATTGAAAAAAACCGCTTTTGTTTTTAACGGTAGATTTTCCATTCTCTTCCATCAATATATTATTACGTTTTATTAAGCTCTTAGCAATATTTCTTAGCTTATCCTCGTCTACGGCAACGGTAATTTTCATCTTCAACTCATCGAGGTTGTACAGATTATCTCTGTAGATTGTCTCTTTTACAGAGAAGTAAATCTAAACTATTAAAGGGACTTTGTAATCATAATCCGGTAGAAATTATATATTTACCGAAGAAATTCATACATTATCTCCATAACTGTAAGCAAAATTACACTCTCCAATGAAGTGAAAATATATAGTTTAAACAAAATTATATGGAATAGATTATCTAAATTATTTATTTAATGTAGGCCTAAAAATACAAATAGGTATATATATATATATATATAGAGAGAGAGAGAGACAGAGAGAGAGAGAGAGAGAGTTAATTAAGGTACACAAGTCGTTGTAAGAATCTTTCAACCGAGAAAGATCTTTTCTAACCTATAAAATGACTACAAAGTTAGTTTATTAGCAAGAGAGTTAACGGAACGGGGAGATCGTTTAGTGGTGAAAAGAGCTTGCGGGACGAAATGAATTGATTGGTTGGATGACCTGACGGATTATTACTAACTACAGATGGATGGATATAGGTCTGGGAAGTTTAAGAAAAGGGTGGATTGTTGTTAAGGAAAGGGGTGGTAGAGGAACAGAGAGAGATGGTTAGCTGGTGAATAGATATCATTAATATCCATCTAATGGTACAAGAATTACAATTAAGCCCTAAAGCAACTCAAAATTTGTATACCGTACTACACCCATTGATTTTTGCATTAATAGTTCATGTAACATAGATTAAAATTTTAACTATGTTGGTTTGTTGAATGCATAAATAGTACGATATTATTTGATTGAATATGCAATAGTATTATACTTTCATATGCATATGCATACACACGACCGTTTTGTTAAATTAAACATAAATTAACGGTAATCATAATTTATTTGTTTATAAAAGGTTGATGAATTTAATTAAAATGCCTTATTCAAGTAGCTTATGAGATCGGAATATTTTGAAAGGTGTGTTTATTATCATTTAAATATAATAATTTAAAACGAAAAATATTGTACTTATGAATTAAATTTTACTTAATTAGTTCACCCACCATAGAATAGTGAGTTAAAGGGAAGTCTCGTGATACAGCTGTGCGAGAATGTAGAAGTTCACCTAATAATTGCCAAGAGAATACGATAAAAGTCGAAGGTAAAATATTTTCACTTCATCTGCCTTACTGACATTGCATCGCTACTGTAGGAATCTCATTTATTCTCTTTGCTTCACTTAATTTTTGTTGGTAATTATTTACCAACCGTTTTTCTAATCTATATCTTTATTATTACATAAAGAGGAAGAAGGTTTTTGTTTGTTCGGGATAAACAATCAAATTACTCGATCAATCGCAACCAGATCTTTACCCATGTTTCTTCGCGTAACTGAGAAGATTTTTAGATGTATTTCATCTCAAAGAACCAACCGACCGATTGCGTTCAAATTTTCAGGATACATTCATATTAAACCATGGAAGGTTTTAAGCCACAGACTGAGGCCCTAGCTCCGTTGAAGGTTAAAATATTAAAAATATTCGTTATTATTTTTTCACTCCCATGGTTGGTGAAGTTGTAAATTAAAGATATTCATTAAGAAAAAAAAGATTAATCCTTTTACTTCATTATTATATTTCTGTCTCCAAAGCAAAGAAATAAGTTATGAATTTTTCGTCGTCAAAGGAGTGTGTACTTTATTTATCAAAGCTACTATTATTCTGTCTTTTGTAATTTAGTTCCTTTTTCAGGTTTCTATAAAGCCTGAATACTTCAGTTTTCACTTTCTTGTTTGATTGGTTTCTTTATTTACACCATTAATTTTGACTATTTTTCCTAGATATTTAAATTTATTGATTCTTTTTATTTAACATATTTCGTATTTAGGAACTTGGATGAATCTTTGTATTAGTTATGAATTCTGACATTTTTTTAAAACATTTTCAGCCCTACTCTCACTGCGATTTATTTTAGGCAGTTTACTTGTTCTACTGCCATTTTGAGATTCTTAGAAAAAATGTCAATATGTCGTCAGTTAAATTCGATACCTTTCAATTTCGAACCAATTTTATTTACTGGTGTGTTGTAATTTTTTTGATCGTCTTTTCCCAATTTCTTAATACTTTCTCTAGGACACAGTTAAAGGAGTTTGTGATAAACTAGCCCCTTTTCTCCTTTCTCCTCTAATTTTAATTTCGATTTCTTCTTACAACGCAGATGCATGTCGTGGAGAGTTGCATATAATCTTGTTGAAAAGACTTTCAATTTTCTTTAACAATGAAAATTACACACATTTCTAAATCCAGAATTTACCTAAAATATTTAATTAAATAATGTAATAATGTTTAATTATTTAATGTAAATGTAGCTTCTTAAACTAATCATTCTGATTATAAAATTAATATTCATACAAAATAATTACTTTTTCTTTTCTTTCCCACTATGGTCTTAGGCATCAGCAAATCTATATTGCTGTGTTATTCTATAAAGTTTTATCGAGATATAACTAATTAGCTAAATAATAAAAAAATTATATTTAACTATTATTAAAATTAGTAAAATTTTAATTTAATAATTTTTTTAACATTTATTTTATTATTATATGGAAATTTTTTAAGCGTAAAATTCATTAAGCCATTAAAACACATTGAAAAATTAGGTTAAGAGTTTGCTTTTTCCACTCCCTTTGTTCTCACTCCCTCTATATATATTCTAATATATATAGAGAGGGAGATATCTATCTATATATATATATATATAGAGGGAGAGTAAGGTGGGGTTGTATGGGTGTATAATATATATATAATACCGCCATACAACCACGTTTTTCAGAAGTATAATGCATTCTGGGTTCATTGTTGCACATCCCTTCCCTCATATTATTTTGTTTGTACCGTATGTTACTGCCATCTAAGTAGTGAGTTAAAAAAAGCAAGTCATTTTGTTATATTGTGTAAAATAAAATTACTAACGTTTTATTCATTTATTTATTAATTATATTTAGTTATAATATTTACTGCGTTACGTCAGATGAAATGTTATTTACGTCTGTTTTTTTTAATTTTATCTAATATTAAAAAAACATTATTAAAAAATTGAAAAAACTAATTTTTGTATTTTTTAATTTACTTCTTATCATGGCGCTACAGCCCAGCGTGGGCATTGGCTTACCGATTCATCTCCAATCTTTCCTACATCTCGCCTCCTCTCTCCATCTCGTTAGTTTTTGACAAGTCCATTTTCGTTAACCATAATTCCAAACCTAATCCGGAGCTCATCGATTGGTTCGTAGTAGTTTTCTTTCGAAGGGTGGAGTTGCTTAAAAACCACACCCACCTCACTCAACACCACGTCCAATCCCCATCCTGGAGGATCAATGGATTTTCTTCTAATAGTTCCGTTCTTCTAGACAGACTGCTTCTTCTCCGGTTTATAGATCTCTATCTACTCTGAATTTTATTCATGTTATCGCCATCGCTCCTTCCTCCGTTGGTAAATCTTCCTCTTCCGTCTTCAGGGTCGTTAGCCAACTTCACTGGTTTTTGTCCACCCTGGGAATTTTATTTCCCCAGGACTCAAAGTTGGCGAGCATACTTCATCGCCAGGAATGGCCGTCGATAGCTGATCCAGCAACAGCTACAGGATCTTCTTTATTTTATTAACTTTAAATAAATGTATATATTTTTTATAGCTAAATTTTATAATCTTTCATCTTCAGGAAGATTAAAAGTAGCTTAGCCATGACGTTATATTTTTCGTTGCATTTTGGATTAAAATTTTAATGATTTATTATGCGAAATGAATTCAGTGGGAATGTGTGTGTGTGTGTGTGTGTGTGTGTGTGTAGATTAAATGAACACAATTGAAAGTTTAGTAAAATATTAACAAAATGAACGTTACGTAACTTCACAAAATTTAACCCTTCCCTTTTTCTCTTTTACCCTTTCTTCCTTTTCTCCTTTTCCTTTTTTCCCTTTTTCCTATTTCCCTTTTTCCCATTTCATTATTGCCATATTCATTTCCCCTTTCCCTCATTTCCCATTTCCCCTTCCCCTTTACTATTTTCATTTCCCATTTTCCTTTCCCTTCACCATTTTAATTTCTTTGTTTCTCTTTCCCTTATCCTCTTCCCACTTTCCCCTTTTATTTGTTCTCTTTTCCCCTTTCCATTTACTTTTTCCAGCTTTCCCCTTTTCCATTTTCCCCTTCTTCGCTTTTTCGATTTTTCCCTATTTCCCTTTTCCGATTTTTCCTTTCTCCCTTTTTCTCCACGCGTAAATCGATCTAGTAGTTTTTAGTCTACAGCGGACAAACATATCAGAAACATTGAAATACAATCGTAAAATATTTCGTACAGTGCGTGTTGCTTTTACGCCCTACAGAGAGCGCTGTTTTTCATAAAAAGCGTGTTTTTACCTACCAAAGGTGTGACATCATAGGTATATAAATTGTAGGTAAATAAAAACACGCGCGTATTTGAATGCAACGTTATGTCAAAATTTCAAGCAATTGGTGAAAAATTTTCTAAGATTTAAGATTTTGAACAAAAGAACATTAATAATTTTATTTATATAGATAATAAAATATGAATATGTTTTATATACTAAGATATCTACAATCTCTTTCCTCGAAACAATAATAGATATATTGAATGTCTATAAATTAATAATCGATTTGAAGAGAAAGCCCAGCAGCAGTTAACTAGTTTATATTCCGTTTATTTCGTCTGGCATCCTATAACAGTTGCCGATGGATGATAATGGAATTAATTTTTTTTAAGTTATGAAAAAATGATGTCATAGACTCGAACGCAGACTTCCGAATGAAAGACAGAGACGTTAACATTCCGCCATGGAGATCGATGTATACATATTAAAATAAAAAGATATCCTTTACTAAAACAACTTTAATTGGTTAATGATTTTTTAAAAATAATAATCCAAATTATTTTTAAAAATCAACCTCGATTTTCTTCTCCGTTTAATATTTACTGATCTATGTTTTTTTTTCTTATTTTGTATTTTAACATTTATAATTTATCATTATTATTTCCTGAATTATTTAAATTATTAATAATGAATTTTAATCAGAGTATCCTACTACGAAACGGAGAAACTTTCAGGACATGTTCTACTGGTGAAAACAATGAAAAAATTTCTAAACATAGATTCGGAAATCTTTTGTTTTCCAGTTACAGCTAGCGAAAGATTTCGCCTTTCAGAGAGAATTTCAGCTCTTTTTAATAAAAAGAAACCATATTGTTAAATAAAATAAATCCACAAAAAATGGACTAATCCTTTTCCTCCTGAACTCATCATCATATTTTAAATTAGATTAAATTTTTTTCCTCCAAAATACCATTTTATCAGAAAACGTGTTTAAAAAAAATATATATATATAGTAAAGAAAAAGTGCATTTAAACATTTTTATTTCTTATCTTTAAAACATTAAAATTGGTTTGAATATTGCTGAGATAATCAAAGAGCGTGACGGAGCACTTAGTAAACAGTGGTATATGTAGTGTTTGTGTGTAGAATTAATCAGTTGATAGCAATAATTAAATTTTATTACATATATGAAGTTTCATGTTTTTTCTTTCTCTTCAGATAACATACTCTTGCTTATAACGTATAAAATGTTTACAAGAAATACTATCTTGTACTTATATTGTTATTTATTCTTTTTATATCGTTGCCGATACGTATGAAAAAGTTAAATAACACGCGTTAAAAAATTTCCGGGTTGTTTTATTTTATTCCATATGTAATTTTTTTAAATTAATTTATACAACCACAAATCATTGCTCAAATTTTTAACCTTACATTACCTTTTGTGAAACGTATAAAAAAATGATAAAATTTTTAAGTAATTCTTCCTCAGTGTCCTTGTCCAATTTGGAGGTTTTCCCCCCAAACAAGTTGAGACCTCTCAAACTTGCCGGCCGCCAACTTATATCCGATTCGCCAGCAATCCTCATTCAGGTCGTAACAATGTTCTGTTCACCTTCTTCTACCGCAGGATGGCTACAATCTGTTGAATTAGTGAACAGTAAGCAACCCTCCTCCAAACAGATGAGTAAATGATGGATATAATGACGTGTAAATGAGGTGTAATCTATAGACTCGGCCCACCATTTCTCAGATGTGTGGTCCTAACTTGTGTGGCCAATCATTAAACTACAACGATATCCACTCTCTAATATTCAAATCCGTATAAAAACAATTATATTTGGATTTGAATCTCAGAAACAACCTTGGACTTCGAAAATGAGCTGCTAAACAAATGATTTTTGGCGTTTGACCAGTAGACCAGCCCGGTAGGCTTATGTACGTATAATATGTGTAATAAAATCTACGCATTCATTATCCATTCTCACTTAGGATATTTCGGGTTAACCATAACTTCTTACAAAAGTAAGCGATCTTTATTGCTTCTTTAATTACATCTCAGACATAATTATAATTAAAATAAATATAACTTTAATATCTTAATAATAAACAGGGGTACGATTTCACAAAGTTTTGGATTTACTTCGAATTCTCTGGCATTAGAGAACATAAAATTTGTCCATTTTATTCTCTCGGTATGTGTATAAATAAGTAATCTTTTATTCTAACCGGTCAAAAAAAAAAAAACATTATACACATCATGTAGATCAATCACCAATAGATTGAATTTTTTATTAGATAAAAAAAAGCTGACAACCAGTTGTAGCATTTTCCCGTCACGTGGATTTTTTCTGATGTACGGCTTACACACACAATTTTATTCAAAATATTTATAATTTTATTTAAATATAATATTTTTAGTTTATTTAATAATTAATTAAAGCCCCGATACCGTATTTCATTCGCCCGGGTGTACTAGAGGTACTAACTAAACTAATGTAATTTCACAACTTACATAGGACAAATTTTTCTTATACGGTAGGCAGACTGGAGTAGTCGCGAGGCTAAACGCACCAGATAACAAGTCGACCGGGTAATCGAGTTCGAGACGCAAGCAGACAGACATACGTTTTTACTTTTAAAATATTATTCGTTTATTTAATTCTACCGCTCACCTGTGACGCCCCAACGTAGCTGAAGACTATAACAGAATTTTTTGTGTTGGGGGTGCGATTTTCAAATTTTTTTTTTTTGCAAATAGAGTTAGTTATTTTTTAATTGTTAACAAATGTGCTTAAGAAAAATATGACCTTAATAAGATGAGATCTCGAGATACTGAAGGTGACCTTGCTCTACAGCATCACCCCCTTAACCTTTTAAGTTGAAAATTTAATGGCATCAATTCCCCATATGTAATCTGACCAAATTTAGTCAAATCGCTCCAGTAGTTCTGTAGATATAAGGTGATTTAAAGGCCTATATCGAACATACTCACTTTCATATGTACATTAACATCCGGAAAATTTGCTGCCGATTTTTGGTTTCTTGGGCTTCTCAGGTGTCAAAACGTCATGATCCGGTGAAAACCGCATATGTCCAAATTAGACCTATTACAAATGTGATAGATTATTCAACGTGCATTGTGGGTTATCCAACGATCCTATACTGATAACCATTAATGCATTCTAAGTTAGGTATTTTGAATGCATTAATGCATTCAAAAGTACATTAATGGCCATTATAGAGAACGTCATACCGTATTTTTCCGACGGCTGAGAAAACATTGGGTTATTTATTTAAATCAATGATATAATATTCCGTTTTTTACGGAATATATTTTTAATTTTTCAAAAAATACATTTTTGTTTCAATAGGTTATTTAGTCATGCCTTTTTCTTTAAAATCGATCGGTGTTAAAGACATTTCTTCCACAGAATACGATATAATTAACAAAAGAATAAACAGTGTAATAAAAAAACTTAGTTGCCTATCTGTGTACTTTCAAATTAACTTCAGCTTGCTAACTACTAAATCATATTAAAATGAAAGTTAAAAGAAGAAAAAAAACAGCTAATACATTAAATAATACTCGCTTCTGTTCGGTCAGTGATTTGAAAGAGTAGGCTTTTGATCGGTTGAATACCTCGTTTTTCTTTTTTCTGTTTAGCTTCCGGAACAACTGTAAGGATGAATGAGGAAGATATGTATGATTGTAAGTGAAATATAGTCTTGTACAATCTCAGGTCGATCGACAATTCGTGAGTGAGATAGGTGGTTAATTGAAACTCAACCACTAAAGAACACCGGTATCCTTGATCTAGTATTCAAATCCTAGTAAAGGTAGTTAATACTACCTTTAAATCCTTCAAAACGATTACTACCTTTTGGTATTCCAAAAGGAATACTACCTTCAAATACTAGTAAAGGTAGTATTTGAATCTTAGAACTCTCGACTTCGATATCAGCTGATTTGCGATGACGAGTTCACCACCTGACCAACCCGGCGGATTCGCTTGAACACCTGTATCATAATGTAAATCTGTTTGATAATGACCCTCATTATGAAACAGGTTCCAGACGCGTCATTCATACGTTATAATAAAGCTGTAGAAAAAAAAAATTACTTTTATCATAAATGGGAATTGTATCTACACGATGAGTAAACATGTACCTGAAAAGCAAAGAATTACGATTTTATACGTATTAGAAATGTATTGATAAAAATCCATATAGTCAATAATTTTAAATGTTAAACGTTAAACTTTCTAAATTTTTTAAACAAGTAGCCTGGGATACAGTTATTAGTTTGCGAAAAGGGTAATGTGGAATGGTTCAGTGATGACGGTCATTTATGTTATTAGTCCTTGTTACTACTGGCTATCATATGATTTAGGCTACCTACCTTACTTGTTATTAATTTAATGTATATCAGTAAAGCGGTGTGATTGAAATTCAATCAAAAAACAACTTTTGTTGGACTCGAACTTAGATCTCTCGACATCACAACCCGGTTAATCGTAGATAAAGTTAATTATTCACAAAATCGAACATATTTTATATAATGATAACCGGTACAGGATCTTTAAAAAAAAAAAGTTGATCGGTAATATGTGAACAGTAGACTTCTTGAGCACACCGTATTGTAAGGTATTATAATACTTTCATAACCGGTTTGAATGTTGTAGTCGGGCAAAATACGGGTATATATCGTGACATTACTCTTGTACCTCTACCCACGTACCAATTACGGTGTCTTCACCGTTCATCTGAGTATCCTTTGCTCCCTCATTTGTGCACGTCAAAGAAATGGCTCATTAGCATCTTAAAGAAAACCGAAGAAAGGAAGGAAGCGTTTACAAAAATAATCGGCTTCTAAAATTAAGTTACTCTTATTTCATTGTAAAGCTGTCTGATAGACAATTCTTTTTAGGATAAAGATATACTATTGTCTTTTCATTTTATTTGTATACAAATTTCCGATTGTTTTTTTAATCCCTGATGATGGTGAAAATTATGAAAAAAATTTTTTTTTCTTTACTTAATGACAAACAGAACCTGATTTATTTAATATAAGTTTCAAAAAATTCTTTCTTTAGTTTTTTTTTTTTTTTTACGAATGATGATGTTCACAGAATATTTCAGTCTTTTTTATGACTTACGAAAACGGCCACAAATGTTATGAAGAGAATTTTATAAATCTTATATAAAAATAAGTTTGGTTTGGATTTTCGAGAAAAAACTTAATTCAAATTTTTACCTATTAGTGGGAATACTCGAACTAAACAATTGTTAAATTTTCTAGTATTTAAATAGAGCTTAAAAAAGCTGAAAACACAGTTGTAAGACTTTCACGCCATGCGACTATTTATAAATAAAATATAATTAATATATAGATGAAAAAATCCCACGTTATAATCTTGGCTTGACGTTGCTTGAAGCCACGTTGACGTGGCTTGAAGTCAAACGCGTATTCTACACAAGATGTAAAAAAATTCATTGACAGATTTCTTGCAGTATTTTTATGCAAAAGAAGAGTGAAGGAATCCCGCTAGCGGAACTGCGAGTCTGTGCCAAGTTTGTAGAACGCCAGACCTCCAAATCACGGTCAAGCATGGGATTTTCACACGCTACAAAATTTGTATTTCATTTCATCCTCTGAATTGTGAAAAAAAAACCGGTAATTTTACTGACTATAACGATCATTTGTTTGACTTTTACTTCTGTTTTGTTTATCAAGCGATATTTTTTATTAATTACAAAAATAATTTAATAATATTTTTTATGTAACTTAATACTGTATTAGAAATAAAATTCTGAATAATAATAGGTTAAATTGTTTTTAATAATTAGTAGTACTGTACTGTATTTGTGTATATCTCCTCTGCCACCTTTGTCACGTTTACTTACATATTTTATCGAAAATATTGATTTTCGATAATATCGCCTAATAGGACCAGCAGTTTAATATGCCAATATGGTCCGGGTTCGGAAATCAGAGTATCCCTAAAAATAAAAATTAAATAAGTGAAAAATTACAAAATAAAATAAATTATAAATAGTTTAGTTTATTTTCGAAAATAATAAAAATACAATAATAAAAATTTTCAAAACGATTTACCAAAACGTTTGTTAAAACCTAAAATTAGATGGTAATTATGGTTATCAAACAATCATCTTCAGTTGATAATAGTGGTTGGAGGAATTTAAAAACTATTTATATGCCAATTTTATGGTTTCAAATGGGTTAGCCAAAAGCCATATAACTTACTTTTGTTTTTACAGTAAATATTTATATTTTTTTAAATTTTGTTTCTACAAACACGGTCAGAAATACCAATTTCGTATGTTTTTTACTTGTTAAATATATTTTTTCATTTACTTATTTTTACTTCCTTGTACGAAGTAAAGGAGGTGTTGTGATCGACAAGAATTTCGGTTTTCAGATTTAAACGGAAATAACCATTTTGACCATCCCTGAATCCATTTTGACGTGACGTCTGTACGTACGTTATCTATTTCGGCATAACCCAAAAAGGATTAGCTGAAGGATGTTGAAATTTTGGTTTTAGGACTGTTGTAACATCTAGTTGTTTTGAGTGCAATCAACTGAACTAAAAGTGTCCGAAGAAGCCCAAAATCCAAAACGTTTGGATTTTAGATATTTTCTTAACTACAGTAATAGTGCTCATTCACAGCCTTTTAACGATATATCATAAGTAGTAGTTATTTGCATTGGTTCCAGAATTATAGGCAAATAAAATTTTAATTAATGAAATATTTGGATCTTACACTGGCAAGGCACATCGGTACGAATCAGACTTCAAGTTTTCTTTTTTGTAACTTTTTTTTAAATTTAAATATATTCGTTTATTAATAATTATTAACCGCTAATTGTAAAAACAGCTTTACAATAAATAATAATTCAATAACAACAATAACGAACAAAAAATGAAAAAATATCAAAAGTTATTAACGAATAAAATGTTATGTACTTTACATTTAAAAAAAATGTTTTATGTGTAATTTAATAGGTGTACAAGGAAGTGTGGAGTCAATATCAGATTTTAGCTAGATTTCATAAGAAAACTACTTATTGTATTGGTACCATGATTCGACTGCGATATATCTTCGCTTTTCACATCCCCCAGATCCCCAAACAACCGTCGACTCATAAGTTTATATATATATATATATATATATATATATAATTCACTTTCTTGTGGACACGATAACGGTCATAATTTTACGCCAGTCATTTTAAAACTGATCCTTAAAAATAACTCGTCCCTAAATTTCGGTCGAGTTCGTTAACGGTCAAAATAGGACCGTGGGAGTGGAAATGGGGGGCTTTTTCGAAAAAAATTAAATATCGCTCTAACATTCTTATTAATTAAAGTATCGAATTCGTTTAAAGTTTCTACTGTTCTTTGGATAAGGGCTTAAAACGTACCTAAGTCATTTTTTTAATCACCAACCCAGGGGGTTGAAAAACTGGGGTTTTGAAGACAAAAAAGAATGATACCTCCCTTAATAGGCATATTATCAAATCGGTTTAAAGTGGTCGTTAGTCCGCTAAACATTACCTAAAACTTTTGTCTGTAACAATTTTTGATATGATCAATCCTTACTACAAGGGATGACCAAAATGTTGCTGGAATTGTAAGATGGGGCTTGCCGTATGCTAAACAATAAACGTTTTTCACATGCAACCATTGTCGTATTGAGTAAATTTGAAGTTTTTCTTAACTTTACGGTGGAAATCTTTTTTATCCCCTACTTAGCACCAGTGAAATCTACCTCCGCCTTCAGCGTGCCGAAATGGATTTTTTTAGTATTTTTTTATTCATGATGATTTTTTAACATTTGAAATTTTATCATTTATGAAATAGATTTTTAATTAATTAAATCTAATTTTAGATTTCATTTAATTATTTGTAAATTGTATTTTCAATGGCTTTTCTGCTTTTTATTTTATTTCAATAACAGTTTTTTAATCGTATAATTTATTTTTTTAAATTCTATTTTATTTTTAATTAATACCATATATTTTACGAATGTATTTAATTAAATAAAAAAAATCTGTTTTTATTTATAAATAAAATTAAGCGTTAATTCATATCACCATAACAAACAGAGATGGAAAATTGATGAAAATTATTTGAACTTTATAGTAAGCAAAGCACGCATGCAAACCAAGAGAGCTAACAAGCTCTCTTTATAAAACTAAATAGTCAGTGCAAGCTAGGCTGAAATAAGATTGAAAGTAGGCTATGCTGTCTATATGAGCGTGTTGTGTGTATGTGTGTTTGTATAGTAAAGCTGTTCAAAGCAACGTTGAACCTCTACCCACCGCCTTCACATGATAAAACGAAGCGAAGGGCCCCGTTATGTCAACGTGACGTCACATCCCCACTCCACTATTTTAACTCGCAACGACTACATCTATACAGACTGTTACTCAGTTGTCGCCCGTGCCTTGGTTTGATAAGTTCCGCTTACCTACATATGTTGGAAATTATTGTCATTTATCTTTATCGATGAAGCAGACATTCCGCGGCCTATTTAATATATTAATTTATCTATTTTTGTTTTAATTTTTTTATTTATTTGGCCGTGTATTTTTATTTAGTTATTGTGCTAAGTTTGTAACAGAATACTAAGTGGACAGTTGGGATATATTATCACTGTTTAAATGCAGTTGTCAGTTGCTCCATCAAAAAAAGGTCAGCGATTAAAATTTACTAATGACCATTCTGATTAGTATACTAAAGTAAAGAAAGGAACAATTTGCGATTTGCTTATCATATAAATGTAAATTTCATATATATATATTTGTTTAATGTTTAATTTGGTTGATTTTACTGAATAAGCTATGTATACGCGAGAAATTGGTTATCCTGTTTGTGTGTATATGTATTCGTTTATTCCACGACAGCTTTCAAACAATAATTTCCTTCAGTAATGTGAGGTACAATTGGTAGTAATCAAAATGCTTTCTCTTAGAGTAATGGTGTTTATTTTACAGGCAATCCTTGTTGTAAACAGAATAATGGTGTCATTTATAGAGGTCCGAATATTATAAGCATTTAGTTGATATTGTATGCTGATAAACATCAGTGTACATGGCGCTCGGTGATGGAAGCAACTGGGAAAAAATGTATATCTCCTATAAACCTGGCATGAAATTCTTGTTAGTACTGAGATTTCTTTGTTTTTTCCAATCTTGATTGCTGGGTAAAGTCAATTACAGCTGTTTGTTTACGGCACTTAACATATCTGCAACATTCGATTAGTTGAGTATATTTAAATGAAACTTTGTTGAATCTTCCTTAAATCATGAAAGAAAGAATTTTTTGATAATAAAATAGTCCACATTTTTAATTACCATATCGAAAAATGACGAAGAGAATTATTGATGTATATATTTCCCGTTCATTCTCCTATTAAAAAAAACCTTTATTTGCGCGTGCATATGTGTGTGTGTGTGTGTGGGGGCGCGCGTGTCTACCGATAACTTTCGACTAGTTTAACAGATTTCTACAAACCTTCACCGAGAATTATTCCTTAAACCACCTTGAAAGGATAAAAGGTCGTCAATGAAGAATGTCAGCCTTATTATTTGGTCATATTGTAGATTAATTACCCAATTTTTGTGACTTGGGTTCTTTGCTAATATATACTTCATTATTATTTTTTTTAAATAAATATTAACGTATTTTTTTAAATTGACTTAGAATTTTCTTTAAATTTCTAACGTATTTATTTATAGACATAATTATTTCTTACAATATGACGTATTTGTTTTATAAATGACAGATGTATCATATTATTAAAGGAAAATTTATTTAATTTTAAAAATGTACTTTACATTTCACCATATCTGGTTCATTTCCTTACATCTTATTTTATTTTTAACGACAAAACTTAGGTAGAAGGTATATTCTGTATTTGTTTAAAATTTTAACTTCTCTATTCAAATCGTTGGTAAAGCTGTGATATATGCAAACTCCTGAAGTATAAAGGTACCAGATACGTTCCATTCTATAAATATAATGTTCTCTACATCACCAGACATGGAGATAAGCAGAATAAAGTATCAGAAGTGACACGTGTTTATTCATGTCTTCCCGAACATACTGATAATAATATTTTGTTCAGTAAAGAGACGATTACAGAAAACGAATTCCCTCTTTCCCTTGTAGGCCAGGCATTGTATGAATTCTAAATTAAAAAAATTAAAAAACCTCTTATAAAAAAATAAGTAAATAAAGAAAAATGTAAAAATGGACTACGATTTCGATTGTTAACCAATTGACATCAGTTGACATTGACTAATTAATTATTATTTTATCAATGAAAAAAGTAAATTATAAAATACAATATGTATAAAAAAATCATAAAACTAATTAATAACCGAAGAAACAATTTAGATCACACATTATCGTTTTTGATTCTGTTCAGGGGGTAATGTACGCTGAAACTTTGACTTTTTTTGTTTAACCTCCAGGATCACCGTTAGGTATTACTTGAGAGGATGAGATAAATGATTTGTAGCGTGTGTGAAAATGCCATGCCTGACCGGGATTCGAACCCGGGACCTCCGGATGAAAGGCCGAGACGCTACCACTCGCGTCCCAGAGACCGGCTGACTTGTTTATTATACTTTTCTTTCTTTTTCCTGTTTAGCCTCCGGTAATTACCGTTAAGATAATATTTTAGAAGATTAATGAGGATGATATGTATGAGTTTAAATGAAGTGTAGTCTGGTAGTTTCAGTTCGACAATCCTGAGATGTGTGGTTAATTGAAACCCATCCACCAAAGAACACCGGTATCCACGATCTAGTATTCAAATCCGTATAAAAGTAAATGCCTTTACTAGGACTTGAACGCTGCTGGAACTCTCGACTTCCAAGTCAGCTGATTTGGGAAGACGCGTTCACCATTAGACCAATCTTTTAGGTTTGACTTGTTTTAAGCTAACTTTACTTTTTCGCCCAAGTTTATTTAAAACTTTGTTGTATAATCTTTAATCAGCATTTATTGTATAAACTCAAACTAAAGTACTCTTTTTTGATACTTTGTACGTACGTATTTCGTTATTAATTATTACTATTTTTTTCTCATTAGGAAGAAGGGTCTCCTAAAATGTCCTGACCTTTTCTCTATTCCAAAATTCTTTACTTTACTTTTTCTCTCCTTTCTTCGCTTCATTCACGGTGTTTTCTTTTCTATTTCTCTGGAAATTTGTATTCACCCAAGAATTTTTTGAACGATTGTCTGTTGAAAATTATTTGTTTGAAATTTTATATTTTTTTCAATTCCTTTGAACCATCTTATTTTGTTTTCCTTTATTTTTTTACCATATAAATGTTAGTAGTATCATGTGGTTTTTGAGTGGACTGTCCTGGGCTTGGTGTTTTTATAGTCCCTATTCTTGTTTCGTGCAGTTGCGTCGTTCCCTGATCGGAGTGCCCTGTTTGTGATAATATTTTACCACAAATTTCCTTTTTTTGTGTTCTTGACTCCCGGCTTGAATAATTTTTATTTCTTTTATATTATATATTTATTTTTAGTTATTAAATATTTTTTTTAAATATATAAATCCACCTTATCAGCAATTAATTTTGAAATTCCCCATATCTTTCAGTCCTTAGACCATCGTCAGGAGATTAAAATATCATAATAAAGTTAAAAAATTAAAATAACCAGTAATGACTGATTGCTAGTTATCAGTATACTGATTGAAATTTACAGTGTAATCTGGTGGAATAAAATAAAATCAACGGAACCATGTTGAACGAATGATATTCTATTTGAATTATTATCTCTTTGTCTCTGTATTTAGGATATGTTTAAACAATATGTCATCTTTAAACATTTTCTTTCATTAATAGATTTTTTGTTTGCTGTAAATGTGATATTTTCTAAATTAGGTGTTTTATAACAATTATAAGATATGTCTAAAGTTTTTTTAAAAGTATGTGGGTTGTATGTATAATCTTTATCTATATATCTTTAGCAAAGTTAGAATTTTCTGGTTTATTGTTTTTTATACTATCCATGTTTTTTTTTTGCACGTATAGAGAATTTACGACTGGTCATACCAATGTATCATGTTGCAATCTTCACAACCCAGACTGTATACCCCTTGTTTAACAAAATTAGCATCATTATTTTATGATATCTTATTATAATCATTATTAATATTCTTGATTTATTTATTATTTGTAGTATATGCAGGTGTAATGTTAATTCTTTTATACAACTTTTCAATTCCTAGACTAAATGGATTGTACAGATTTTATATTTTTTTTTCCTTTTTATCTAATAATAATTTTATATTTTTAGTTATATTAATTTTGTTATAAAATTTATATAACATTAATATTATAACCATTAGCAATATTTTTAATTATTACTATTTCTTTGTTTAATCAAACTTTATCATTTTTGAGATAATGTATGGCTCTACATAAAAGTGGATTAAAACAGCCATCTTTTTGGACCATGGATGAAATGAATTGAAATTAATTAGTTTATAATTTGAAGAAGGTTTACGATATATATATATAAATTTATTCTGTTATTTAATTTAAATTAATTAAATTGTAATTGTGATTTAATTTTTGTGTTAATTTTGTTAAGCATCATTTAAATTGGTTCATTCATTTTCTTTAAAATTTTTCTTAATTTAGAAGGTACATAAAAATAATGTGTAATTAGAAACTATTCTACAGTATTACTGCTTCATTCGTAATGTTTTGTTTTTCTCTTGGATCATCCGATGATAAGAGATGTTCATAAGGAGAGATCGGAGGATATCGTAATTATTAGTTTTTGTTTCTTTTTATTTATATTAACGATACGGTTTTATTTATTTACAAATTCCTCTGCATTTATTGATAAGGATTATTTAATAACTATAATAATACTTATTTGATTTAATTTTTTAGTATTTACCACTTTCGAATTTATCTAAATTACCATTTAAGCATACAACTTTCTTTTATAAATAGTCTACTGAGTTCCTTACTAACAGAAAAATATAATTATTTGTAGAATTTGATTTTCCATTTACAGATTTATTTATCTTTTTCTTTACTTTTAACACTTTCTCATAGATCTGCGTTTCTTCAGGAATATATACGTGGAAATTAAGACGAAAAGTATAATTAAAAATAATTGAAAATATAGAGAGGTTTGTTTAACATCTCACTGGCTGATTAAAATGATAAAAGTACATTTCTATATTTTTATTTTCCGTCTAGATAGCGCTATAGCTCTAGAATGGAAAGTATTGTAATCGATCCAATTTGAGCATATGCGGTTTTCACCAAAGGATTTTGACATTTTAACACCTAAGGAACCCAAAAACACCAGTTGGAAATTTTCCGGATGTACGTGTGTGTGTATGTGTGTGTGTGTGTGTGTTCGGTGTTGGCCTCTAAATCACCTTATATTTTCCGAACTACTGGAACGACTTTAACCAAACTTGATAGGATTACTTTTATATATTGGTGCATTGATTCCATCAACTTAAAAAGTCAAGGGGTAAGGTTGTAGAACAAGGTCATCTCAGTATTTCAAAATTTCTCCTAATTAAGGTCATATTTTTCTTAGGCACATTTGTTAACTATTTAAATATAACAATATTAGCAAAATAGATTTTTTTGCAAAATCGCACTTCCACCCCGAAAAATTCTCTATATTATTGCTTTGTAATGACGTCTCAGATGAGCGTTAGAATTAAACAAATGAATAATAGTAGTTAAAGTATAAAAAAGTAACTCGGTCTGGCTGATTGTGTCGAACCTGATCGCCCGGTTGACTCGATACCTCGTGCGTTAAGCCTCGCGACTACACCAGTCTGCCGACCGTACAAACGAAATTTACTCTATGTAAGTTAAGTTATTGCTGACCGTCGCCGCTAGTAGCGCCACGCCCGCACGAATTAAATGTGATGTGCGTGCGCGCTTTACTTGAGTTTTTTTTAACTATGTTTCTACGAAAGCACTAAACGTAAAAGAAAAAATTAAGCAGTTAGTAAATGTAAAATCTAATTTTTATAAATAATTATTTTTCTATTTGTCACTAAATGCGTTTTTATTATTCAAAATGGCTATTCCGTTTTATTTATCTTGGGTCATAAAATTGCCTACAATCGTTTAAGAGTATATTTAAAAGACCACATAATTTATTTTTATTAGTTTAATTAGTTGTATATTCATTATTTTTTTTATATTTAACCGTGTCAATTTATAGTGGTGTACCATCAGCAACTTGTTTTATTTTATTGGTTGCCTGTTTAAATATTTTTAAAAAAGCCCGTCGACCATAACCATAATGATCCCGTAACTTTGAAGTATATTCAAAGTTAAGGGATCATTGACATATTTCACATATTAGAAATATAAGCATTATTGCTTATAGTTATAGATATAAATTAACCAAAACTGCTCGCTTCGCTCGCTAACCTCGATTCTTCATCTTCTTCAAGTGGCATCTCCTTTCAGGAGATTTGCAATCATCATCGCTATCTTGACTTTTGAGTAGGCAGCTCGTAACAGTTCAGTTGACATTTTGCCGAACCAGATTGCGCAACCATGAAATTCTGTGTCTCCCAACGTTACGTCTGCTCACTGTCTTCTCCTGCATCATCAACTAACCTCGATTAATTAACAGTAATGTTTTGATTATTTAAATAATAAATAATTGCAATAATTACTGAATTTATTTTTTTTTTTCCGTGCCGGAATCAGACCCCCAATTAAGCATGAACACTGTTATGGGAGGTGCCTTTGCCTCTACTCGCCAGACGAGGTAAACGCCAGGCCCGGCTATGCCGTTCCCGGCCTCCATCACCCAACAACCGGGAGTTGGTCCTTTGTGCTCCGCCTCTAACGGGGACAGCCCCGGAGGGACGGGCCCGCCGGGACTCAATCTTTTAGCTCAGGGGCTCGAGAGTCCCCGCACTTCATCATCACCGTCCACCCATGCTAGCACGGACGAATGGCAGCTACGTACGGAGCTGTCCCTCACCCCCTCGCTTCACGATATTTCATTTGCAGTATTCCCGACACAAACCCCGTCACAGTGTCGAAGTCCACCGAACTGCGTAACATCGTTCCAACGATGGTCCCCACCTTGAGATGCCCAGTTACGGCAGTACAGTCGCGGCGTTTCTCGTCCCACCGTGGACACTGGAATATCACGTGTTCCGACGTGTCTAACTCCCGACAGTTAGACACGATGGAACACGTGATTATTTTTATTATTTAAAATGTAATTATTTAAATACTCAAAATATTACTGTGTTAATTAGTCAAGGTTAGCGAGCGTAAGTTAAGTTTGGTTAAATTATACTTATAAAATAAATATAAATGATTATAAAAATAGTTATATCGGGTGATATTAACAATAACCCAAAGGTTTGCAATTTATTGGTCAACGGGCTAACACGTAAGTACCAAAATTAATTTTAATGTTCTACGAAGTTAAATCTAGTTTGTTAATGTGTCTATTTATATCATAGAAATGGATTTCTTAAGCAGAAATTAAACATTTATTAAACTTGTTTTTAGGTCTCCAAATGATTAAAAAATTTTTATTTGTTTACAATATTTACAAATCATGTAAATATAGTTGGATAACTGTATAATAATGTAAACAGATATCGTTTAGTCGTTTATTGTTATATTATGTTGAAGGCATAGTTATCTTGATTTATTTGTTATACGTAATTTAGAAAGTGGTTTATTTAAGTGTTGTAAAATCACTATTTAACACGGCAGTATAGCGGCACGTAGCTGTACAACTGTTTCAGGACTGACATTGTGCAACGTTGGGGTAGAAAGAGGTTGTGTAGATAGATTATTAAAATAAGCTTGTTCAGTTTGAAGTGAAATACTATACTATACTCTTAATGACCTTGGTTTTATATTATAATTCTGTAAATTTTCTTTCATTATTATGTAGTCAATATACATTTTATTTTATGCAGTATTATAAATTTTATATTATTTTTTATTAGAAGTACATTTAAAAAGTATTATTATATTACAAATGAAAAGCATTTTTACGCTTTCAATGATGTTGTTGAACTTTATCAATTTTTTTTTTATTTTTTTAACTGCACTTTACATTTAAACTTTCTCCGTTATAAACTGAAAAAAACGTCTAAAAAATGACACCATTTTGATACATTTACAAGTAAAAAATTAAAAAAAAATAAAAAAAAAAAAATTAAAGCAATTTTGGAAAGTTAAATAATTTTTTTCAAAAAATTATAACTTTAAGAGTGTGAGAATTATGAAAATATATTCTGTAAATAGACTCTACCACTTATCTAACATAATTGTAAAAATAAGTTCTAATTTTTTAAATTTATTTAAACATATATATATATTTATTAATATAGCCAATGACACTCCCGGTAACGTAAGGATTCCAATGCGGGATCATACATTTAAATCGGTTCAGCGGTTGAGTAGATACGTTGAAACAAACATGCATACATACACCCTAAATACATTTTTTTTTTTGTCTTCAGTCATTTGACTGGTTTGATACAGCTCTCCAAGATTCCCTATCTAGTGCTAGTCGTTTCATTTCAGTATACCCTCTACATCCTACATCCCTAACAATTTGTTTTTCATATTCCAAAAGTGGCCTGCCTACACAATTTTTTCCTTCTACCTGTCCTTCCAATATTAAAGCGACTATTCCAGGATGCCTTAATATGTGGCCTATAAGTCTGTCTCTTCTTTTAACTATATTTTTCCAAATTCTTTCTTCATCTATTTGTCGCAATACCTCTTCATTTGTCACTTTATCCACCCATCTGATTTTTAACATTCTCCTGTAGCACCACATTTCAAAAGCTTCTCAGATACTCCGATTGTCCAAGTTTCACTTCCATATAAAGCGACACTCCAAACATATACTTTCAAAAATCTTTTCCTGACATTTAAATTAATTTTTGATGTAAACAAATTATATTTCTTACTGAAGGCTCGTTTCGCTTGTGCTATTCGGCATTTTATATCGCTCCTGCTTCGTCCATCTTTAGTAATTCTACTTCCCAAATAACAAAATTCTTCTACCTCCATAATCTTTTCTCCTCCTATTTTCACATTCAGTGGTCCATCTAAATACATTACACTTCTTTTAGGGCAGTAGTGTAAAAACACTAGTTACATGAATAAAAATGATCGTTTTATCTGCCAAATGATAATTTCAAAAAAATCTATCAGATAAATGAGTAGTTTTTGAATAACTCGCAACTCAACGCTTCATTCTGAACGATTCAGAAACGTCTCATACGTGAGATACGAGTTATTCAAAAACGACTCATTTATCTGATAGATTTTTTGAATTATTTTAAATCTATTTATATATGTAACGCCTATGAGACCCGGTAACGTAAGGATTCCAACGCGGAATCATACATCTAAATCGGTTTAACCGTTGAGCTGCTACGATGAAACATACATATACCCTAAATACATTACACTCCTTTTTGGGCAGTCATGTAAAAATGAAGAAGATATTCCATTACAACTGATTTTAAAAATTAATAATTAAAAAGTTTGTTAAATTTTAATTTTTAATTTGTAATTACATAAAAATCAATTTATATTTTTTATGGGCATGTAAACCAATTAATTAATTAATAATCATTGAATGGAAATTCTTTATCATCTAATAAAACATTTTATCATTAATTAATAATTAATAATCAATTATACAGCAGTGGCTGTTATTATTATCGCAGAATATATATGTTAATCAATTAAAAAACCGACAACAAAGTTGTTATTCTTTCCTAGCATTGATTGTTTATTCTTATATAGTGGAAAAATAATAATGCATGAAAAAAATTAAAAAATCAATATTTTTAAGCTGTGATCGGCTTCCTCGATTCTCAATATCTCTAAAGTATTTTTTTTTCCACTTGCACTACTACTTTGTTTAGAAAGACAAAAAAAAAACTGTTAAAAAATATGCAATAAAAAAAGATACCTTTTTCTATTTTTGGGAAGTGGGAAGTATTTGGGACAATTTTTTTCTAATTGTACGATAAGCATGTACGCATGTAAAGCTTGATGTAAAATGATGTTTGAGAAGAATAATCTCAAAGAAACTACATCCACCACCCGTTAGAGATATTTACCCCAAACGTTTACCAATTTAATTTCTCCTTATTGAATTTGGGGGCTATTATGGGCAAGGGTTCACATTCTCATACTTCCTTATAATTGGGTTGGGTATATAATATTTCATACATTTTTACTGGATATATACTATATTCTGAACTACTCTTTCAAAGAATCGTTTAACCGATCATTTGTATTGCTGTAAAAGAGGCAAAAGGGACGGTTTCGACAACCATAAAAAGTGTTTAAGCTTCTTCAATTTTATTTCGATTTATAAAAATGAAGCTGAAAGTTATTCGAAGTGACCCTCACTGGGACTGCAGAAGCTAAATTAACTTTTAAGCTCGGACTGTATAGTCCTAACAACTTTAATCAAAACTGCAGGGCTAACAATCAAACTTATATAATAGTTTATATTTAAATAAATGAAATTCAACCTTACCAATAATTCGTCCGCGTACTTTTTTCTAGCAATTTCGGTCATTTGACCACCTTTAATTTCAGATCATTAAAATTAAATTATGTAAAAAGTAAATTTAAAATCACAACAACTGTCTTCATAGTATAAAGTTAATCATGTCTGTAATGTAAGAAGGTCGCAGTAGTTATGAATATTAGTGGTTGGAGGGAGACAGTTAGGCATCCTGATAATTATTAATTATTTGTTTAAATAAAATATCGTCATCGAATCTGGTATGTTCACTGATTATTTTTAAATAGTATATATTAAATTTTTCGAGGATACTGGTTTTTATAAAAGTCGTTCGAAATATCTAATACTTTAATAAAATTATCGGGATTGTAGTTGTGTTATTTTGTAATTTATGTCTAGCGTAATTTGATTTATCCAAGTATCCTTTTTTTAAATTGTTAATATACTCTTTGGCTCTTATAAAAAAAAACGGTTGCTCATACATGAACGGAAAAAAGAACGGATGGTATGACCCAACCATTCTTTTAACAATAACATTATATTAACAATTAATCAATGAACAGACCAGATTCGAGAACGATACTTTATTTAAACAAATAATCAATAATTATCAGGATGCCTAAACTCTCTCCCTTCAACAATTAATATTCAAAACTGCGATCGTCTTACATAACCGACATGACGAACTTTATATACTATGTCCACCAGTTGTGATTTTAACATTTTATAAATTTACATTCTACATAATTTAATTTTATGATCAGAAATTGAAGAATAAATTTTCCGGAGGATGATCGAATAACCGAAAGTGCTAGAAAAGAGAACGCGGACGAAAGAGAACGCGAACGCGGACGTTGGGAAGGTTAAATTTCATTTATTTCTGTATAAATAATAATGTTGTATACCAACTGTGCCGTGTTTAAAAAACTTTCTTATATAATAATATAAGACGGGAATAAAAAACAAAAAGATGAGGATTTAGATTACGTTGATTTTTATTTGTTCATTGATTTTCGGTATTTATAATTAACCCATTATACCTAAAATTTTATACATTTTTATTTCATACATTAATTTATTTACTAAATAAATTCATCTCGATGATTACGCGTCTTAGCATGTCGATCGATAACGCGATCTATATTAATTTGCATGTCGTTATGACAATACATTAGAGCAACTGACGTCATCCTCTCTTAATTACCTTTTCCTTTTTCCTGTTTAGCCTCCAGGAATTACCGTTCACATATTACCACAGAGGATGAATGAGGATGATATGTATGAATGTAAATGAAGTGTAATCTTGTACAGTCTCAGCTCGACCATTCCTGATATGTGTGGTTAATTGAAACCCACCCACTAAAGAACACCGATATCCATGATCTAGTATTCAAATCCGTGTAAAAATAATTGACTTTACTAGGACTTGAACGCTGGAACTCTCGACTTTCAAATCAGCTGATTTGGGAAGACGCGTTCACCACTAGACCACCCCGGTGGGTTTCTCTTAATTACTTATTAAAAATCACGTTAATTATAGAGTTGCAATTTGCAACTGGTTATTTTGAAAATACAGTATTGATAAAATGTTTCAATTCTTTTCAACTGGGTTTTGCAAAGTGCAAGATGTTCTGGTCTCTTTGGGGGGGCATGGCCTCCTCCTGGATCTGCCACTCTCCAACACACGTACAGAAGTACGTATGTATGAACATAATCCCTCACTTGTTTTTTTTTGGGGGGGAAATTAAAAAAAAACCCGTACCACATTTTTTGACTGATTACCATACTTTTTTCTTACAGCATAATTATAGAGCTATGCCAGGAAATTAAAAATATTAATTATAAAAACAAGATTACTCTGAGAAATATATATATTTTTTTTTTCGAGATTTTTCGAGACGAAATATATTTAAAAACCTTCTCAGTTATGCCAAGAAACATAGGTAAAAATTTAGTTGCGATTGATCGGGTATTTTTTTGTTTATCCCGAACAAATAAAAACCTTCATCCTATTTATATAATACTATATACTCGTATATATACATATACATTGTGTCTCATTTTAATAATTTCATATAAATCAATGGTTTTAAGACATACAATAAGAAAATAACTGAGAAATAATGGTTCTAAAAAATACGGAAAAATTTACTTCATAATGTTTATCAAAAATTTCCTTTTTAAAAAAGTTCTTCAATTATATTAATCTGATAAATCGACATGTCTGCCTGTTTGTATTTGTTAGTCTGAGAACATGCATGTGTATCTTCCGGTCGTTAATACTACGTATTACATTATTTGTTTTCTTTATCTAATGCATCAGCAAAAATTAATTTATATAGTTGTTTTAATTTATTTAAAATTACCTATTTATTAAAGTTTATTTATTTTTTTTAAATTTTAAATATCATGGTTTTAGGTTGTGGCTACGAATTATGATATTAGGCCACGCTATAATACATCCTTGAGTTCAGGGTAGGGTTCAAGGATTATTTTAGCTGAAGTTATTAGCTGATTGTAATTATCGTTAAGAATTAATTTGTTTATTTGTTTAAATACCGTTTATTTTTATTATTTATTATTATATTTGTTTATATTTATTTATAAATTACTAATAGGTCTGTAAATTTACCGACACATAAACTTATATTAACAGTTTTTATCTGCACGTTTCAATATTTAATTATTACATGATACTTAACGTTAAAAACGTTTTCTAAGATCCCTTTTTTCTTTTGCTGACGATCGGATTTTTCTACTTTTTATTTTTGTTCATCAACGTACTTCCCATCTTAGTAATCTCATTTTTAAGGATTCAATTTAATAGAAATTTTTTCTTTGAGCTCTCACTCACTTCTCGTTTCTATCTACTATTAATTTAATTACAATCATCAATTCGTATAAATAATTTTCTTACGGTTTTATTTGTTAAATAAAAATTATTACACGTTTAATTTCGTTTATTTAAGCTTTTTTTAAGAGTCAAGACGGCAAATATAATATAGGTTTCTTTAAATTATTTAAAGCCTAATTTAAAAAAAAAATTATTTTGTGTATACAATGTAACAAAGTTTGGAAAATCTTAACTAACCTTTCAACTATGAAGCAGAGAAATGAACTTAGCAGAGATCCTCTTACCTCGATGTGATTTATTTATTTTTCGGTATAACACCACTACTTGGGAATTACTATAGAATACTTTTGAATTTAGCTATGAAAAAAGATTATCTGCTCATCTAGTCGTAGCATGAATTTTTTTTACGTCAAAAATCTTGTTTTTCATCGTCCTTTAAAATGATTTGTCACAATCCTTTCTGTTAAAAATGTTTAAGTTGGCCCTCCTATGGGACCTTCTGGAGGGTTGGAGTATTTTGGTTTCGTATACAATATTGTTTCAAGGTAAAGAGCATTTGCTTAATTTAATTTTTCCATATTTAATGGTAGAAAAATTACTTAAGGTACCCATACAATGTTAACACTTCATATAATATGTACTGTTTTATAATTTAGAAAATATTTAACGTATTATAAAATTTGTATGGTAAATTATTTGTTAGTAGGTGACACAAGTTTAGTTTGAATTTATTTACCTTATTGTTAAAAAAGAAGTTCAAAATGACCACCCTGGGCATCGATGCACTTTTGTGCTCGACTGATCATATTGAGAGTCGTCTGACGAAAAACGTTGTTGTCAATTGCGTTGATTTCTCGTTGGATTTTCACCTTCCGTTCATCAATATTGTGGGGATTAGATGCATAAACTCTCTCCTTCAAGTAGCCCCAAAGGAAAAAATCGCAAGTAGACTATCTGTCCACCAACAATGTTTTCGAGAAGCCAGTTGCAATAATTAAGTCCTTTCGGTTTGTCTCCTTCAGTTGTTGCACAGTTATAACGCGGTATGGGTTTAATTTTAATTCATGAAGAATTTTACGATAAAATGTGTATTTAACACTAGACTATTGGGATAACTTACGTAGTGATTTTTTTTTTTGGACTGGCAGTAATTCTTTCAATAGCGCACCGGGTTGGTCTAGTGGTGATCGCGTCTTCCCAAATCAGCTGATTTGGAAGTCGAGAGTTACAGCGTTCAATTCCTAATAAAGTCAGTTATTTTTACACGGATTTGAATACTAGATCGTGGATACCGGTGTTCTTTGGTGGTTGGGTTTTAATTAACCACACATCTCAGGAATGGTCGAACTGGGACTGTACAAGACTACACTCATACATATCATCCTCATTCATCTGAAGTATTATCTGAAAGGTTGTTACCGGAGGCTAAAGAGGAAAAAGAAAGTAATTCTTTCAATATCGGCAATGGAGTCCTAACGGAAGGTTGCCTATTTTTTCGTTTTGCATTTGAAACCGAACCTGTTGTACGCCATTTTTTTTAACTAAATGATGTTTGCTACTCGTCGCTGGGGTACAGGCATTCGGAAATTTTTCTACGAATACTTGACTTTATTCTTCAAACGATCCAGAACGATATAGGCCTCAATTATAGCTACCCCTTATCCTGGATTGAATAAAGTATTTTATACAAACACAACTGCACTCAAAATACTACACTGCAACAAAACGTATACTGCACTGATACGTAACCACCTGACGAAGACAGCAACAATCACTAGTAATATATACATTCATTAGTCCCGCTAGTTGTGTGAAAGTCTTTCAAAAAAGTGTTGGGTAACGGTTTCATATGGGTTCGGTTTTATGTTGCTTACCCTGTAGCTTTTTCGTTAAATCAGTTATTTTATAAATATAATATACAAATATTTTTACACGATAATATTATACATACAAGTTAATTTAAAGTTTTATTCTACTTATACAAAATGAGACCAGTCTTTATTTTAATAGAAAATGCTATTACTAATTTGACCTAGTTTTAAGTATTAATTTACATAGTTACCCCAAGTACAGACTTTCCAGGCATCAAGAAATAAGTTAGATATATATAGTAAATAAAGGATAGATATATATATATATAGTAAATAAAGGATAAACTTTCATTCTAAGAGAATGTAGGTAAAGTTTACATACTCGAATTAAATGCTTTCATGCATGCATATATATATATATATATATTTCTGATATCCGTTTATTTGTGCATATATAATTAATGTTTATATTCATTTGTTGTTTTCATTAATGAACGGGATGTGCATATTGCATGAATATTAGTACTGCATTCTGTATTACGAAGAAATATATGGTAAACATTGTTTAGCTTAACTGCCAGATTTACATTAGTTATGTGTACTTTACATATTTTGTATCAATGCTGTTCTATATATATATATATATATATATATACACACACACACACAGAACAGCATATATTATTATTGTAAAGTTATACGTGTATTCATCTATAGCTCTAGTTTGTTAAGTTGTATGCGATTGTTGTTTATTGTGACGACAAACGCGGGCGCATACACACACACATACACACACACACACAAACGTACACATTAAATGTATGAATAAACAAATAAATAGTATAATACGAAAGTAAATACAATAAATAGAGATAGAGGACGCGCGAGTCTCTTTATTTCGCAACAGATGAAGTATATACTATTATGCCTTGCTTTACTGTTTTACTTGATAAATATTTATCTGATTTTCTGTCTGTAGTTTTAAATTTCTTTCAGTCCATATTCTAACATTATTTAAATTTTTCATCTTAATATTTAAATGTTCTCTTTGTTTTTTAATATATTTATTGTAATTATCTACTACTACGTTTTAATTTATTAACTTTTTTTTTAATTGATGAATTAATTCATCACAAAAAAGAAGCTTTGTACATAAAAATATGAAAATTTGTAGCGTATGAAAAATTTCATGTCTGACCGGGATTTGAATCCCAGACCTCCGGATTAATCGCCGAGATATTACCACTTCGTTACGGCGATGTGCATCTAATTGTAGTGTTTTAATAGAGAGTATGTATATTGGTTTTACCCTATTTATTTCAATTCTTCTTATCATTAAGTATCTGAGATGTAAAAATCTATTTGCCCATAAATTACGATTTTTTCCTAGATAATATGTTCTGTAGACTTAGTAAATGGTGAAAAATTATGAAAATTATGAAATAGTAGAAAAGAAAAGAAAATTTAATGAATACAATGTGAAAACGTTCAAAATTACGACTCATATTAGTAAGGAGGGTAAAAGATAACGATATCTTCCAGTAATTTCTTACAAGAATTATCACAATGTTGAAAACGCTTCCTCCTCATAAATTCACACAGGTAGCTGTTTTTCTTTCTATTCCTGTTTATCCTCCGGTAATTACCGTTCACATAATATTTTCGAAGATGAATGAGGATGATATGTATGAGTGTAAATGAAGTGTTGTCTTTTACAGTCTCAGTTCGACCATTCCTGAGATGTGTGGTTAATTGAAACCCAACCATTAAAGAACACCGGTATCCACGATCTAGTATTCAAATCCGAGCTGTCTAACATCGCTGAATTAGTTTTAAAACAGCGCCTAAGATTATTTCACTATTCCTCTAAAGTCTTACAAATATATTAGGATGAACACCCGTGATTTCAATTAAATTGCTGTTTTTGTTAACGGTGTTGTGGTCGTAACGTTGATTGTCATACTTTATGTCGTTTATGTACTCCATCGATCGGGAATTATAAGAAATTCAGGAGTAATATTTTTAATATTGATAGGCAAAAATGTAGCAACTGATCTGTCTTCAACTGTGAATAAAACATATTCTACGATAAATACCACCAAACACCCACTGCTGTTTGGATACACGCCCAACATTTTAATACGTAACAAACATCAACTCTCAATTTCCATTGTGAACCCTGGTCCTCCTATAAGTTGAAGAGAAATTAACAATTTTTCTTCACAAACACCTCATAAATAATTGTTCTGATCAACCACAGTACAGTAATTAATCCTACAATTCAAGTCCACAAAATTCTTATAGGTTAACTTAAAACTCCACGAATATATAAAAAGTAAAACCTTGATATAAACGGATTTTGAATCGGTCAATCATGTATTAACACGCAGCTGAACATCTTTTCTACTCGTATTTTTAAAACAACGCCGCTTCTATCGACCGTTCATAACACTTAAAACCATGTCGTGATCGTTTTCACACTGTTTCTCGTTCGGCAGAATATTAACACTCTGTGGTAACTTAATACAGCCTTCATTAGATTTACACAAATCATAAACTTTGAAAATATTAGGAGGAAGTTCCATCATACAAGTGCAATCACTGAATATTAATAACATGGATTAACTATAAATGTATGGCCAATTAGGAGTTGCTTTATCGCTTTTAGGTAACGGGCAAGGTACACGAGTTAAGATCACGCGGCAAAACACTTCATTATAACTTGGTAATTATTATATGGTAAGTTTAAGTTTTGTAGGCAGTTAACGGATTTGGACCAAAGAGACACGAATTATAATTTCTTTCTATAAGAGTTATTACTCTTATACCCCATGGCTGCAGAGTTCGCTTCGTTCGCCATTACAAATTTGCAAGGGAGACCGGCACCCTGGACAGTCGCTCATCTTGCTTCGGTCGTCATTCCCATCTACCCAGAAGGCTCTACCCCCTGGACCGCCGCACTGTACGTTACCCTCATGTTTATGAGAATAATTCCGATAAATAATAACAATTCAGGCTTTATAGAAACCTGAAAAAGAAACTAAATTAGAAAAGATAGAATAATAGTAACTTTTTCTTTTTTTCCCACCCTCTCTCTCAGGCCGGACCCACGTAAAGCATAAACACGGCCCGCGGGAGTGTCCTTTACTCTATCGAGCCCACCCATCTACCGGCTGTAAGTCCGGCATGACAGGCAGGGCCGCCGGTAGGATCTTGATTTCCTTGCCTGCCTCCAACTCCCAGTATGAAATCACCAGGTCCGACAATGACGCGCTCCACCTCAAACGGTGGCAACGCGAAGGTCGCCTCCGCCGGCACTTGGTCCTTCAAGTGCCTGCCTCTAACAAGCGCGAATAATAGTAACTATGGTAACTAAACTACGTACACCTTTGACGATGAAAAATTCATAAATTATTTCTTTGTCACGGTGGCAGAAATATAATAATGAAGTCAAAGGATTAATCTATATTTTCCCTAATGAATATCTTTAATTCATAACTTCACCTTTTTTGAGGGCGAAGAATAATGAATATTTTTAATATCTTTAGCTACCTTCAAGCAGGCTAGGGTCTCGGTCGAGGCCGTGGCTTGAAACCTTCCCTGGGATAACACGAATGTATCCTGCACATTTGAGACTAAGTAATTGGTCGGTTGGTTTTCGTGTGATGCGATAACAAACAGACAAACTTTGTATATATATATATATATATATATATATATATATATATATATATATATATACGTATCTGAATAACCGTGATTTGTTACATCGAGAGTGTACCTGATGCATTCAAAAGTCCTTCAACCTACTATTAAATACCTCACTTGAATTTTGAAAATCGGACGATTGTTTGCAGAAATATAACAGCACCCCATTGCACCTCCCAAAACAGCGCCCCAGGGGCAGTCCGTTTGTTACCAGTTGATGGTGATGATAGGTCTAATCTCCCAATAGGTACTCACTCGCATACTTCATCACTCTAGCCTCACACTCAGACCCGGCGGACAGCCTATTATTGTTACACAGAATTTTTTTAAATTTATTTCGTATTATTCTATTTAACGTAAATTTAATTCTATTATTTTTGTAATATTATTCATTAGATTGATTTTAATCATTCAGTTAACCAAACCCAGCTCACACAGTGATAAAGAGTCACAGTTCATTAATTTATTCATTAAATATTTATATAATTTTTTTTCGAGATGAAATATATCTAAAAACGTCTCGGTTATGCCCAGAAACATGGGTAAAAATTTTGTTGCGATTAATCGAGTAGTTTTTTATCCCGAACAAACAAAAACCCTCTTCCTCTTTATGTAATATAGATTATATGAGTATGTTTGTTACTTATTTAAATTACTATTTCCAGAAATTTTTAAAATTCTAAATACTCAATTTTACATACAGATACAAGATTTTGAGTGGAATATTACAGTATTTATAATCTTTTCAGAGAAGAAGGTCCTCATTTTTCTTAGTATCCCTGCCATTGGATGTTTGTTATTCTTGATTATAATTATTTGGTTTATAAGACTGTTATTGGTGTTTCTTCTGTTAGCTTGCCTATAAGTTTTTTTGTAGTGATCAATCTGAACATTATTTTAACAGTCAATTCCTTACAACTTCCCAAATCCATAACTTATAAAATTATAACTTATAAAATGTGTTAATACCGGTCTCGTTCTAGAGCTTGTCCTTTGAATATAGCCTTTCATTATTGATTTTATTATTATACTG
The DNA here is from genome assembly GCF_047948215.1 of Lycorma delicatula. Taxonomy (NCBI): domain Eukaryota; kingdom Metazoa; phylum Arthropoda; class Insecta; order Hemiptera; family Fulgoridae; genus Lycorma; species Lycorma delicatula. Next base: position 63,918,074 of record NC_134464.1, read on the forward strand.
TCTTGTCTTTTATATATCTAATTTGTCTATAATTCATTTTCTCCGATATTCTTCTCAGACTTTCATCATTTGTCACTTTCTCTTTAACCTTTCTATTCTAAAAATTCAAGCCTTCTTTTTCTACTTTATCTATTATCCACATTTCACTTGTTTCCTTCAGATTAAATTTGTAGTTATTACTTCCGAGTCTCCGATGAGATTTAATATTCGTTGAAAAATTATTTTTCAAAAGAATGCTTGTTCTGCCAACTTTTTGTTGTGTTTTGCACTTTTGCTTACAAGCATTTGTTGTATTTTTTTATTTTTTAGTTTTGTCGATTTAATTTATTCCCTTTTTTATTTTTGTAAAAGAGACCATTAATTACTTCTTTTCTATTAAATTGAATTTTATTGAAAATAATAATTTTTTTACTAAACGTAAAGAAACCTCTGTATTTTTGAGTATCCCTTTTCATTAAAAATTCTGTATTTGTTTTTTAAGCTCTTAAAAAATATATTTTAAATGTATGTAATAGACAATAGATATACAATAATAGGTAATAAACAATGATTAAGCGTTCCATATAATAAGCAAAAAATTGAATTTGTTACAAAACTCCTACCGACCCGATTTCATTTATATGTAATACATATCACATTTACAGAAATAATACAATTCTTATTCGTTGTTTAATAAATGAAATCGGGCCGGTAAGAGTTTTGTAACAAATTTTTCTATTTTTTTCTTATTATATTGAACGCTTAAACATTGTTTATTATATGTTATCGTATATTTATTGTCTATTACATATATTTAACGTGTATTTTTTTTAAAACAAAATTCTAAATTAATAAAGATTCAGATAATAGAAATGTAATGTCTTACCTTTTTTGATATCAGTATCATTTTGTTAAAAATAGTTTTATTTTAATTACAGAAATAAAAATAATGTTGTTTCTGTGTTTGATTTCTCCTTAAAAATGTTTACTTTTTGAATTTCGTTTTTCAAAGAGAAGAAACGGTTTCGAATTTTAATTTTTTTTCTTTTTCTTTTTTGAGCGACCTGCGACACTTACCGTACGGGTTTTACAATTTCATTGTAATTTTTTGGGCTATTACGCGTTTTGTTAGATTATTCTTTTATTTTTTACAAATTACTGATTATTATGGATTTATTTTGTTGCTTTCCACTTTGGAAATAAAAGGCGCGTTTAAGTACTGCTACCTTGCGTAAACCCACCTTTTTGAAGAATAAGTACTGCTATCTAGCGGCGCGATTCGTAAACCCACGTTTTTGAGGAAAAAGTTAAATATTCGAGTCCCGCGGCTCATCAAATGGAAGAATAAAACGTTCTAACAAAATTCCAGGTATTTTTTTGAAGTACTCTCTGTATTACAAATCTAATTGAACTGAAATATAACTTTCATTCTTATTTTATAACTTTTTTCTAATTTTCATTTCACTTTTAGGTTAGGTCATGTTTAGAACTGTAAACATCGTTCATTGACTTCGCCCTGCCGTCCAGTTCTGCGGACACTTACCGGCAAAGTTCTAACAAACTTGTTAACAAGATAAAAGAAATAACTTGTAAGATAAAAAGTAGATCTGATTAAAGTACATATAAGTAAAATTAAATACAATCACGTGAAATAATATTAAGATAAATACTCCAAGTAAAGTTAGTTATTTTTATACGGATTTGAATACTAGATCGTGGATACCGGTGTTCTTTGGTGGTTGGGTTACAATTAACCATACATCTCAGGAACGATCGAACTGAGACTGTACAAGATTACACTTCATTTACACTCATATATATCATCCTCATTCATTGTCTGAAGTAATATCTGAACGGTAATTCCTGGAGGCTAAACAGGAAAAGAAAAAAAGATAAATACATTAAATATAAATAAAATCTACAAAGTAATTCAGAATTCAGAAGCCGCTGTTAAAATTTTTCTTCAGCACATGTATATATTTTCGAAGTTGAAGTGTCTGAGGTCCAAATTCTAGTAAAAGTTAGTTACTTTTAAACGGATTTGAATGCTAGTCAGTGGATACCGTTCTACTGTGGTTGTTGGGTTACAATTAACAATACTTCTTAGGAACGGTCGGCCGTAGTCTGTACTAAATACATTTACATGTTAAACATATCATCCTCATCTCATTGGACCATGGAGGGGGATTACTTATTGTTCACTAGTTGACAAAATTGCAATGAACAATTAGAAAAATAATAAATATTTATGTGTACGTTGAATTGGATGCAGATAAATCGAGTTGTTCATTATTTTTTAATTAGTATTTAAAAATTTAACAACAAAGTAATACTGTTACCGTAAAAGAACTGTATTTTAAATAAATAGGTGGTAAAATTTTAAGATGGTTAAGCGATTTAATAAAAATTGGAACAGAAGCATATTAAGGCCCTTTCTTGTGAGCTGGACTATTTTACTGAATTTATTCGAAAACAGTTCCGTTGTCTGGTTTGGTAAAAATTGTTATTTCTTTTTTTTAAGCATAAATAACTTTTTATTTTTAGCGAAGATTACACATTTATAAATATAAACAGAAGGATAAATTAATATATTTAACCTTCTAAATGCAAATTACACGATTTATTCTTACGGGCGCCAAGCAATTATCATATGAACCCATTTTTATCTTAAAAACTCGTTCTCAGTTTGTGTATCCCAAGAGATGACATTACACTTTAGACTATAATAAACGTATAATTAATTATATTTAAAGTGTAAAATAATTAATAGATTTTATATATTTTCGGCATAAAACTAACAAGAAAATAACGTCTGTCATTGTGCGCTTTTTAAATGGGATTCTCCTTGAACTGGCTTCTCATTTTCTTTGCTTTTTTATTATTTTAGGTTCACTCTTTTCAATGCCATTATAATTTTCCTGTTTATCTTTTGTGTTGTTTTTAATCATTTTTCTTAGTTTTATTTTATTTTTAAATAAACAATTTTCATTCTTCTTTCGAAAATGCATATATATTATTTTTAGATTTTTATTAAAATAAATATACGCTGCAATATAAATAAAGTTTATAAATATGAACAGCAATATTCACAGTTTAAAATATGCGTGTTCAGAAATCCGTGAAAATAAATATATATTTATTACGACTCAATATCTGTTATGTTTACAACACGAGCTAAATAACTTAATTGCATTGAACGACTGACTGAATTAGAACTGCATGCATGTGCGTGCAAACTGATCCACTTGGCCGTGCGCAAATCTTCATGGTGTGTTACATCGGCGCGCGCAACTTCCGTAACTTGCTGAAAAATACTCTGATCAGTTTTTCCTAACTCGCCAAAAGAAGTATAACTTCAAAAAGAAAAAATAGTCATGCATCTCAATCGGTTCAGCCGTTGACCTGCTGCGGTAGAGCAGACATACATATATACAACCTAACCACACTACACTTCTTTTGGACAGTCGTATAAAAAGAAAAATAGAAAAAAATTTGTCAAATAATTTTTTTTTATTTGAAAAATTATAGTAGATTTATAATAGATTTTAATGTTTAACGTTAAAATTTATTATAAAATGTTAATATGTTCGTCACCTTTGTGGTGAAGTGGTAGCATCTTGGCTTTTCATCCGTAGGTCCCGTTCAGGCTTGGTATTTGCTACAAAATTCAATTACCATTTCCCACCCACAAGCTTCAAGTATGTGTGGCGAAATCATCAGGCCAAAAAAAAGTATTCATATATTCGTTTTTTTTTTCTTATTTTTAACTAACCACTTATTAACACGATTAATTAATAAAGTGCCTTTTTTTAGTAGTTTTTTCGGAAAGCCATTAAAATAATTTTTAATTAATCTTACTAAACATATCGGTTGTTTGTTAAGTTTTAAAAGTTATAAATAAGTAAATATAAATTTAAAAAACAAAGATACATTTTACATTTCTTTAGTAGAACACAAAGAGGATTAAAATAAATTTAAATTAACTACTGAGCACGGTTTAGAGACTTGTTGGTTCCACCTAATTAAGTACCTGTTTCACTGTTGCTCATTTGATACCGCATGTTTAATATCTGTAATACTAAGCAACGTAAAGTAATGTATTTCTGCTTTGTTTTCTTCGCAAATAAGGATAAAATAGATTAGTTTTTCGTATATCTAATCTACATTTAATTTAATTCTTGTTGGATTAAGTACGTAGACTTATTTTCTGTTTCCTACATATTTGACATTTAATCTTTAATTAAAATAACACTTTCACGTATTCCCTATTTTTTTTTTTTTTTTTTTCACTAGCAGGTGAGTTTTTCTCATAAAATGATAAAAGTGTAGCCATTAATAATTTATTATTTTTTAAATTGTTTTTTTTTTGTAGTTTTTTCGTTTTTCTTTTTTTACCCCTATCTTAATTTGTTTGTTATAGTGTAGCATCCCATATTTATTGATTAAAGTAAAAAATATTCATATTTTTTAAAATGTATAACTTTTCGAAAAGGAAATGATATCAATATATATAGATTGGTAAAAAAAATATTTAAAAAAATAGATAACTAAATATTTTTCTAATTTAAATTTTCAAATCTCTTCTCCATTAAAAAAGGATTCTGTACGTGGGTTTGTGTTTGTTGTGTGTGCTCACATTTTTAGTTTAGCTGCTATTGGCGCAGAGTGGACGAATGATGGTGTGCCGGGCGGCTGCGCGCAGTCCAAGAACGATTCATTCGTTCGAATGATTTATACTTCTTTATACGAACGATTTACCTAAAATTATATTTGTTTGTGGAAATAAAAAAGGAAAACATTGGGGTTAGAACTGTGAAAAAAATACAACTCAAAAAACAGCTAAAAGCTTTTCGTTGTAAATGTTTTTGTTGTTGTTAGTATACTAAAATCATGAACATTGTTTACTTACTAGTGGCAAAAAATTTAACAAAATTATAGGTAATGAAATATAAACCATGTAATATTTTCGCGGCGCCTCTTTTCTAGTTTATATTCCCTCCCCCCGGAGCCGGATCCGTAACTAAACATAAGCTCGGCTCCGAGGGGAGCTGTAGTCGAGACTACCTCGTCGGGAACAAAGTTCTCGTCAGATAGCCGGGACTCGGTCTTTTAGGCGCTGTCTCTAATGAGAGGACCCCAAAGGATCCTCCCACCGAGACTCGGTTTTTATGGCTTGCCTCCAATGGGAATCCCCAGAAAGGATCTCCCACCGGGACTAGATCTTACTTTCCTCCCAACGGTACTGCAAGGAAGTCCCCTCCCCGATCATCATAAGCGGGAGACCGAGATTTCCCACCCACTCCCGGATGGGACTGTTCCTCAGAGATACCATGATGTTCCTACGAAGAAGCAATTCTAGATACCGATTGGGCCATCTTACATCCTCGATCTCCCCGGGCACATGACCGTGTGACTTGCAGGATAAACACCTAGAGCCCTGCTGGCAGTCCTTGCGTAAATGGTTAGCCTTACCACATGTAAAAAAGTGGCCACTTCTGTCTGCGCCAGAACAGAACTTGACCCTGTGGTATGGATTCCAACATCTGAAGCAAAGGTCGTCAGATGTCCGCCTCCACCACTCGACCACTTGGCCACCCACCCAACCCGAACTCGCCCATTAGACAATAGTTTGTCCACCAGGATTGACGGCACTGCCAGTATAACCACCTGAGTGGAGTTATAAGCCGGCCGCATTGACAGGAGGTCAGTAGTGACCGACTCACCTATCGTCTTGCGAAGCTTCCGAAGAAACTCGTCCTGAGGACGCATCCACGTCCTTAACTAGGACGTGAGCTCTTCTGCCGCCCCTACCAGCCAGGGCCGTTCTTGTTTATTAAGAATCATGTATCATAACTCCTTTTTTTATATAAACAAATTTTTTCATATTTGTAAAATATTTTTCATCCCATATTTTTATAAATAATCTTTTCACTATTGACCATTTTTGGTTTTTAGTAGAATTCTTCTAAGCATAAACAATAGTTACTGAAAATTACTTTTATTTACAGTATGCACCAACATTTATTTATTTTTACTTTATTTATTTCAATTTCTATTTAGGAAATATTAAAACATTTCAATAAAATATTAAAAATTTTATATATATTTCGACAATTCGTATTACATTGTAATATATCATTTTATTGTAATTTTTAATAGGTCAATTTATATTTTAATTACGATCTATTTTACACTGACAATTTGATTTTACGACTAATTTGACTATTGTTTATTTCTTTATTATGTATGAATAAAATATATTGTTAATTTTATTACTTACTTATCTAATTGATTATTACTTAGTGCAGAAGTTTACATTTTATTTTATTTTAAAATGAGTAACCTTGATTTGGTAATTAGGTCTTTTCTATTTTATTTTTAAAATAGTTCTTTGTACTGAATAAATGTTTAATTTTATAACGTGGGGAGAAAATATTTAGGATGTGTTATTTTATTTTTAAATAAAAAAGAAACGAGATGTATATATATATATATTTAAGAACTGAGTTATAAATAAATAATATACAGTCAACTCCCGGTTATTCGCGAGCGGTTTAATCGCGTTGCGAATTAACCCGCGATACTTTTCGGCAAAAAAATAACGTTTAAAAATATACAAAGTACTAAAACCGTAATTGGAATATATTCCATTATGGAATATATATTCCATTATGGAACATATTCCGTTTGGAATATGTAAAACAAATTGTTAGGGATGTAGGATGTAGAGGGTATACTGAAATGAAACGACTAGCACTAGATAGGGAATCTTGGAGAGCTGCATCAAACCAGTCAAATGACTGAAGACAAAAAATAAAAAAAATAAAACCGTAACATTTTTTCATCGTTCTCTAACACGTGTTACTCCTTCATTTATTTGCTACTTGAACGTGCTCTTGTTTTCAATATGATTTTTTTGTTTATAGTTCATAGCGGATATAATAGAACGACAGTTTACTTATTATGCTTCGCAAACTACGAAGTTCAATTAAAAGAAAGTATTTCAGTGAGTCACTAAAACAACAGTCAATCGCATCTCATTTAAAAATAAAATGGATCTGAAACAGTAAAATCACAATTTTTTAATTTTTTTTATTATCTACGTATTTTTTTCTCGTTTGCTACTGTAATTTTAATAAGTGTTTGTTAATGCATTACGTAGTGCATACAATAGTGTATATATAATCTATTTACGTACAGTATTACTGATAGTGAAAATTTATAATATGTTAATACGTATTTTAAATAAACTTCTTGGATATTACTTTTACCTGTTACGTAGTAGTGTTATGTAGTGTACCATATTTTATTTACCGGTATAACTAAATATAATACTGGCATGTAAATACTTTACTGTAGTACAATATATTAGGTCATTTTAACACATATTACTTTATTAAATATTATTTTTGGATCGACCGCGATTTTTTACTATGATTTTGGATTATCCGCGATGCTCTTCCCGGTAATTATCGCGGATAATCGAGAGTTGGCTGTAGCATTGTTTATGATTGGTTATCCGCACACCCACTTGTAGGTTGTGGTTGGTTAAAGGGGCGTATCCAGCCACTTAATTTGTAGGGAAGGAGGATTCACATTCTCCTACTTCCTTCTAATTCGGTTGGGTATATAATATTTCATACACTTTTATTGGATGTATACTATATTCTGAACTATTTTTAAACAGGAAAAATCGTTTAACTAGTCATCAGTATTGCTGTAAAATAAGCAAAAAGGAATGGTATCGACAAAACCAAAAATGTGCTTCATTTTCTTAAATTTTATTTCGATTTATAAAAATTAAGCTGTAAGTTATTCGAAGTGACCCTCACGGGGACTCTAGAAACTAAATTAATTTTAAGCTCGGACTGTATAATCCTAACAACTTAAATCAAAACTGCAGTGTAAACAATCAAAATTGTACGTAATAATATAATAGAAAAGATTTAAATTGATTTTCATTTATTCGTTTATTTCAATATTTATAATTAATCCATTACCATACAAAATTTTACACGTTTTATCTCGATGATTAAGCGTTATAGCATATCGATCGATAACGCGATCTATATATCAATTTGTATGTCGTTATGAATATGCATTAGAGCAACTGACGTCAGCCTCTCTTAATTACCTATTAAGAAAAAAATATATATTCACGTTAATTACAGAGTATTAACTTACAACTAGTTATTTTGACAATACGGTATTGATAAAATATTTCAATTCCTTTTCAACTATTTTTTTTTATATTCTCCCACGGGTTACTTTAACGACACTCCCCCGAGCTGTGTTTATGCTTCACGTTGATCCGGCCCGGGGAGAAGATGAAAAAAAAATTCTTTTCAAATGGTTTTCAAAATGCAACGTCTTCAGACCTTTGCGGTGGGGGGGCCATGGCCCATCCTTGATCCGTCGCTGGTTGGTTACTGTTTGACAATATATGCTTCGTTTAAGTGATATTGGATTTTTTTTAATAGATTTATACATTACAGTTTATGTACATATTGTATAATGAAATTCTAAACTTTTACATTAATTTTATTTTTGCAGAGTAATGTAAATATTTAAATAAAATTGTGTACTGTCATAACAAAAGAATACTTATCTAATAATGATAATTGTATTTATAAGCCGGCCCAATCAGTTTACTTAAAAAAAAAAATGGGTCGATATTTGGTTAAATATACAGTATTATCGTGTTTATGTTATGTACGCGTATTTCTGCTCGTTGTGTTTCTTCATACGCAATCAAACATTACATTCAATTCATTGACTGTATGTATATTCTTGATCAGGAGTAGTTATTTTCAATAGTTTTTAATAACCGAACAGTTGTTTAATTATAATGATTCATGATGTATTTAAAGAGAAGCGAATACATTCGTTCTTGTACAGTCTACTCATATCCTACTTATTATGCGTGCGTACTCGTGCGTATGCGTAATGGTGGCGTGGCACGTGTCCGCAATACCAGCATAATCTCTTCCTTTCGCCCTTAGTGTTCCCTTCTATTTTTCAGTACACTCTTCCTCCCTAACCTTTTCTCCTTTTACTGTGCCTCATCTTTTTAATCAATGAGTTGACACTGTTCGTTATCTCATGGTTTACTTTGTTTTATTGTTTTTGTTTCTCTTTTCTTACACGCACGTAACAAAACACACCCACACGTAACGCAAAATTTTTCGTTGTTTCTTTATCTAATTTTTATTCATATCGCACAAACTAATATAGTTTTTATTCTGTTCTTTATATTTATTCCCTTTTGTTTTTTTTTTCTTTTCAAGAATGAATGACTAAATAAGTATTAACGATTTAGTTTTATTTTAATCACTTATCTTTTATCTATTTATTTGACTTTCACATTTTTCGAACTTTTTTTGGATAAATTATACGTCATCTAATTACATAATTTTTATCAACTAAAAAAAAATTATTGTCATTTTTTATATTAATTTTTTTGGTATTTTTTCCGTTAATAGGCAGTAAAATGTAATCACTTTGAAAATGTAATCACGCCGCCTTTTAATTAAAATTCTTTATATTATCCGTAGTTCAGAGTTCAATAGTACCATTTCCAGGTCGAGTTACTGATTTACTTTTATTTATTGTAATGTTATGTTTTCACTCATATAATTTATTTGAATTAATTTCTCTTTTGTTTTATTATCATTAATTTTTTTTTTTTACCTCCGGGTCTACCGTTTCTTTATTACTTCAGAGGATGAGATGAATGACAAATAACGTGTGAAAATGGCATCCCTAACCTAACCCGGGATCTCCGGATGAAAGGCCGAGACGCTACCACTCGCGCCACAGAGGCCGGCATTATCATTAATTTGTATATACATAAATTTACGTGGTTAATTTATTAAGATATTATAATTTTAATATTTGTACTAGGAAACTGTGTAGAACATTCGTTCTCAAAGTGGGCTATAACTCCCTCTTGTAGGTGCCCCCCCTCTTCTGAGGGAGTGGTAGAAAGCCCACAGAAAATTGAGGGTGTTCAGGCGGTGTAGGAGGCGATGGCTGATTAAAAAAAAAAAAAATATGTTTTCCTGATATTTCAAACTAAAATTAAATATCTACTACACTAGTACAGAAAATTAAAGGGATACCTATATATTATGATAAAAATGATTAACCTGGATTATGGTCGATTGTTCTAGGATTTCTGATAGCATTTCCATCGTTGTATTTGTCTGAACGTGGATTAAGTGCTGTAGCAACGTTTCTAACCAAAAAGAGATATCGGCTGCATGTTGCCGAACACGGCGACTTACGGCTGTATTTAAGAAAATTCCAGCCTGATATTAACAAACTCGTTAAAGCACAACAGATTCATCCTTCTTCACATTAATGTAAGCATAATTTTTAAATCGAAAGCTTTGTTTTAATTATTGTATTGTTATATTGAATATGCTACACTATTGTTGTTATATGATTATATAGATACAATTGTAATTTTTTTGAAAGCAATTTGACTAAAAATACTTCCAAATATGATTAAATATGCGTTCTAGCTGAAAGTAAAAAAGATTTAGAAGAAACAGTGAACGGCATGGATGAAATCCTACGCAAGAATTACCGCATGAAAATAAACAAAACGAAAGTAATGAAATGCAGTAGAAATAACGAAGATGGACCACTGAATGTAAAAATAGGAAGAGAAAAGATTATGGAGGTAGAAGAATTTTGTTATTTGGAAAGTAGAATTACTAAAGATGGTCGAAGCAGGAGCGATATAAGATGCTGAATAACACAGGCAAAACGAGCTTCAGTCAGAAATAGAATTTGTTTATATCAAAAATCAGGAAAACATTTTTGAAAGTATATGTTTGGAGCGTAGCTTTATATGAAAGTGAAACTTGGACGATCGGAGTACCTTGAGAAAAAAAGATTAGTAGCTTTTGAAATGTGGTGCTATAGGAGAATGCTAAAAATCGAATGGGTGAATAGTGACAAATGAAGAGGTGTTGCGGCAAATTGATGAAGAAAGAAGCATTTGGAAAAATATAGTTAATAGAAGAGACAGATTTATAGGCCACATATTACGGCATCCTGGAATATTCGCTTTAATATTGGAGGGACAGGTAGAAGGAAAACATTGTACAGGAAGACAACTTTGGAATATGTAAAACAAATTTTTAGGAATGTAGGATGAACGGGGTATATCAAAATGAAACGACTGGCACTAGATAGGGAATCTTAGAGAGCTGCATCAAACCAGTCAAATGATTGAAGACAAAAAAAAATGCGTTTTAATTGCTCTCATTTAAAATTTAAGTTTCAACTCAAAAATAGGATACGCTACGTTTATAAATAATAATTTCAGTTGATGTTTTTAAGAGCGCATTTTAAAAACAGCAACTGGAATTATTATATTTAACAGATGGTAAATTTAAGAATTTTGGGAGCGCTAGAGAAATTTTGATTCTCAGCGTGAGCGGTGGGTGAAAAAGCTTAAGAATGAATGGTGTAGAAGATATGAACAGACGCAGTACTAAAAAGGATCATCAAGGCACATATTAGTAAACCAATTCGGGACACATCGAATGACAAAAGGAAAAGATATAATATTTAATTTTTTCTTTTTTCATCTTAAATCTGTTTTAATTATTAGACTTATCCATTATTTCCCGTTATTAATCCATTTTAAGATTATATAATTACTTTTAATTCACATAAACCAGATTATATAATGTGTTCTTAAAACAATTTAAAAAATTGAACTTCAAAAAGCATCGGTTATTATTTTGACATGTTGCCGAATCTACTGATATATATATATATATACATATAAAGTACATAAGTATTTTGATATGGGTTATAAGGCCTGAATTCTAAAATATTACGCATTATTTTGTGAAAAAAATTACCATTGTTTTATAATTGTCGCCACATAAATGTAACTAGGTAAAATTATTCTTGTCCCCTTAATACAATATGAACTTAATACGAGATGACTAAATAATGGATATACGGTATAGCAGAAATATAAGTGGGAGACATTCCTGTTGACGATGGTGTGGTCACACTTGTGTATTTATAGAAAAGCTACCTATTATACTGCGTTCAGCGTAAGAGCTATCCTAGCTGTTGTACAAGTATATAGTAGTGAGATTTTACAGCGTGTGAGATTGTGTCAGTGCAGTAATGTACCGGGTGACTCAAATCTTTATTCACCAGCATTTATGTAATACTTTATCATCAATCGTGTTTTTTTCAACAGTGATATAACTTTAAATATAGCTGCCGTGGTAATTAATTCGAAAATAACTTTATTTAGTCGGTGCCAAATGAAAACATCAAATATAAAACATAAAAATATATACGCGTAACTTTCGAGACACTCTATTACAATTCACAACAGGCTAGCTCTTAAAGTGAATCGAGTATAGCGGAAAGCAGCCATTTCTGTTTCTATTATATATATAATAATGAAATAGTATTATTTTTATTTATTTAATTTTGTTTTTTTTTTTTTTTTTTGTAGCTATAGCTATGCTGCGAGAAATAAGATCGTAATTAGTCAAAGAATGGACTATGGGTTTTTTTTATATTTCTCGACTTTTCATGATCCAGGGACCCCAAAAAACAAACAAAATTGAGGGGTAATTATTCGTACGTATTGTGCAGACGTATTATATACTGCTACGTAAGTACGTGTGTCGGAGTATTTGAAACTTAATAACTATTGACTGGATAAACCAATTTTGATGAAATTTATCACAGAGACTCGTGTACATTGTTGGTAAATGTTTGGCATCAATATCTCCAGGAAGTGGGGTAGATAATTTCTTTGGGATCAATTTACTCAAAATTTTGCAAACATACCCCACTTCATATTAAGCTTAGTACATATTTATCTTACCATTACAAAAAAATTTCCCTCAATACTTTCCCTTTTCCCAAAAATCAAAAAAGTTATTTTTTTTATTTATGGCATATTTTTTAAGCGAATTCTTTTTATATCTTCCTAAACATAGTAGTACTGCAAGTGATCTCAAAAAAAATACATTGGGGCAATATTTCAGGTGAGGGAGCCGATTAAATGTTTAAAAATATCGATTGTTTTAATCTTTTAAACTTTTTTAATGTATAGCTATTTTTCTGCTATATAAGTATAAGCAAACAATGCGAGGAAACTATAAAAAAAACTTTGTTGTCATCTTTTTTTTTATATCCACATTAAAACTTTATTTTAGAAAAAAAATAAAAGTGCATATAAAGTATTTTTACTTCCTTGTACGAAGTAAAGGAAGTATTGTAATCACGAAAAATTTCGTTTTCAGATTTCAACGGAAATACCCATTTTGACCATCACTGAATCCATTTTGACTAGTTTCAGCGTGACTTCTGTAAGTACGTACGTATCTATGTTGCATAATTCAAAACGATTAGCCGTAGGATGTTGAAATTTTGGATTTAGGACTGTTGTAACATCTAGTTGTCCACCTACACTTTTGATTGCAATCCACTGGACCAAAAGTGCCCAAAAAAACCCAAAACCAAAAAATTTGGATTTTAGACTTTTTCTTAACTGCAGTAATAAACCTTCATTGAGAGCTTTTGAACGATACATCATAAGTGGTACTTATTTTCATTGGTTTCAGAGTTATAATCAAATAAAATTTTAATTAATGAAATATTTGGATCTTACAACGAAAAGGGACATCAGTTCGAATCAGCCTTCATATCTTTTTTTTGAACTTTTTTTTCAATTTAAATATATTGATTTATCAATAATTATTAACCTCTGATTATAAAAAAAAATTACGGTAAATAATAATTCAATAATAACAATAAAAAAATAAAAAAATATCAAAAGTTATTATTGAAATAAAATTTTATGTACTTTTCATTTTAAAAAAAGTTGTATATGTAATTTAACAGGCGTACAAGGAAAACATGTTGTCCAGATCTCCAATTAGATTTTTTATTTTATGATTTAAAAATTTTTTAGCTGTAATCTATACTAAGAGAAATAGAAAAAACGGGTTAAAATTGATATTACGGACCAGTCAGTAATATTTCAGATTTTTTTTTTTTTAATGCTTTTATAGCATTAAATATTATAATCGCATCAGCAATTGAGTTCATTGAGTTCACTTATCAGCATAATGTAACTCTACCGGCGGTAAATGTGTAGTCTTGAACAGCATAATGTAACTGTACCGGTAAATGTGTAGTCTTGAACAAACTCCTTCCTGAGATATGGGATTAATTGAAACTCAACCACCAAAGAACATCGCTATCCACGATATAGTATTCAAATCGGAATAAAAGTAACTGCCTGTATTAGGATTTAAATCTAAGAACTTCGATTTCGAAATCAGTTGATTTACAACGACGAGTTTATGACTAGACGTGGTTATTTAAGATTTGCATTTATAAATTTACTCCATTGGTATTTACCTGTATTATTTATAAAGGATTGAACGTTTTTATGAGTCAAAATTTAAATTTTTACGATATCAATAAAATAATAGATGAATGGCTAATATTATTAATACTATTAATAGATTTAAATACGAATATCTAAGATAGAAAATTCAAAATTTATTATAAATTTATAATTATTTATTTAGACTTACATAAATTGCCGGATTTATTTTTTCCGTTATTTTTAAAAGCCCGGTAATAAATAAATACAAAAAATAATAATTATTATTCGTATTTTAAAATTAATATTTATAATCTAAACTGTAGGATGACAGATTGCAAGACGCGAGAGCGTTAAGTTGATCCAATTGGCTGGCATGCTCCGTTAACTGTTATTAATCTCATATCTTTGTAGTTTTGTAATATCCATGATTTTATTTCATCAGTTAAATTGTATGCTACTCTAACCAATTAATGTAGCTGTTATAAAATGTATTCAGTAAAAGACAATAGCAGCAGTACGACAAATATATTTTTTTTAACTTGTACTAATTTCTGATGAAATATCTTATTACAGTCATTTTTTTAGGTTTTATTCAAAAGTGTACAGTATTAACTATTCAACTAATATTTATTAAAGTCTTTTTTACTAATTTTAAAAATACTGTCAAGATATTGCCTGTTTTGATAATTCATCAATATAATTTTTTTATTTTATTTTTACTTTCCCGTCTAGATGGCGTTATAGCAGAGCTATATTTTTAGAAGGGAATGAATTGTTATCGATCAATTAGGTCATATCCGGTTTTTACCGGATCATGACGTTTTAACTACTAAGGAACCCAAAAATCCAAAAAACCGGATGGAAATTTTCCGGTGTTAATGTTCGTATGTACGTGTGTGTTCGGTGTCGTATTCTAAATCAACTTGTAGTACAGAAATACTGAACCGATTTTGATCAAATTTCTATATATGGATTATAGATTACTTCTATATATGGGTGCATTGATGCCCATATCTAGCCATTGATGCTACATTGATGCCAATAAATTTTCAAAATAAAAGGTCAAGCGTGTAAGGCTGTAAAGCAAGGTCACCCTCAATATCTCGAGATTTCGACTAATTAAGGTCATCATATTTTTCTTACGCATATTTGTTAACGATTAAAATATAACAATATTTGCAAAAAAAGGTTTTGCAAAATCGCACCTTCACCCAAAGAAAGCTCTAAAATAATGACTAAGTGAGAGTACTGTGTCAATAATTGATCCCGTCACCACAAGGAACGCTAGTGTACTGGCGTAGCTGTAGTAATCTTCTATATTCTGACGTCACAGGTGAACGGTAAAATTAAATAAATGATTTTTTTTTTTTTTTGTTTTTTTTAACTTCTAGATCCAACGTTAGGCATTCTTCAAAGGATGAGATGAATGACTTGTAGCGTATGTGAAAATTCCATGTCTGACCGGGATTCGAATCCGGGACCTCCGGATGAAAGGCCAAGACGCTACCACTCGCACCACGAAGGCCGGAAAAAAATGAATAATATTTAAAGTGTAAAAATGTAACTCGGCCTGGCTAAATCTCCAACTCGATCGTTGACTCGGTACCTAGCGCGCTAAGCCTCGTGGCTACACCAGTCTGCCGATCGTACAGGTGAAATTTGTTCTAAGTTGTGAAATTACATTAGTTTATTTAGCGCCGGCCGTCGCCGGTAATACTACCACATCCGCGAGAATTAAATACGGTATGCGCATATTATAAATCAGGTTTTGTGTGTGTGTGTGTGTGTGTATATATATATATATATATATATATATATATATATGTGTGTGTGTGTGTGTGTGTGTGAGCCTTACATCAGAAACAACTATGTTGTCAGCTGTTTTTTTTTTGAAGGAAAGCTTGGTTTTTTTTTAATTAATTTTTTTTTACCGTTTTCAAATTATGGGATTAAACCTACACGTAATATGTATGCTTGATAATGATAGACCAATTCATGTGGAAGGTTACAATTAATTGTTGCTCTTTGGTAACAAACTTTTATGGATTAAAGATAACACTGGCCTGCTAATCTCTACAAAAATACTTATTTTTACGTTTATTTATTTTTAATAGAGTGTGAATCAAATTATATCCTAAATGTTTCCGGTATATCAACTTTATTTAGGCGGATCCCGTAGATAGAGTTGTTATCTATGTTTGTAAAGTGATTAATAATTACATGTAGTGCTAAATTTACATCCTAAATTGATCAGCCAGGTGTTATTTATTAAAACGTTGCTTATAATAATATTCTTTTATCATACTATTTTTTTTTATATGTAATTTAAATTAATCTTCTGTTCGGATTTCTGAGGTTTTCAAACTAAAGGTCTGTTTACTGAAAATGGTTAAGTTATTTTTTCGAGATATTGTAATAGGTACGTTCTTATTTAAATAAGTAATATGAAATGTTTCTAAAAAAATCCACAAAAAATATGTATAAAAATTTCTGTTACTTTTTGTTTATTCTAAATAAAAAATTCTGTGGTTTAAATTCTTTACCATTAGATTTAATGTATAACTGAAAATTCAAATTAAATTTAAACTCTCATAAGCGTACGTTATTCATTGTAATAAAATAATAAAAGCACATTTCTTTTCTTTGTAAATTATATTAAGGTATTTCAAAAGTCATAAACAAAATTTTTTACTATACAAATAAATCTATTTATTTTGAGAAATATATATATATATATACGTATCTATAAAATTACAATGTATAAGAGTTACTAATTAAATAAATATTACAGGTTGTCAGTTATGAAAAAAAATTTATTACAGAGATAAAATAATATTTATCTTTCAACATAAAGAAATGTTTTAACAGCTGCATTTTTTGTATTTGCTTGCACCTGTATGCATTTTTCAAATACAATATCTTTTGAATTAATATTTTCTTTTCGTGTGAAACTTATTTTTTCTTTATTTATTTTTTGTTATTATAAAAATTTCTATAGATTTATTTTAAAATTAGTATTTTTTTATTTTATTTTTTATTTTTTTAAACATTTTAAATTTAGATATTTAATGCTGTTTGAAAGTTTTATGACGTATGATGCGATAGGAAGGCTTATTTCAATTTTTATGTATTTTATTATTTTACAATCAGATTAATTATTTCAGGTTTGTAGAGTAACATTAATTAATTAATAATCAATTCTTGTTGTTTCTAATAGTCAATTATTTATTTATTCTTTAACACTAACAATAAAGAGAGAGTTTCTAGTGTTAGTTTACTGTTTGTTGTTGACTAAAGGAAGAGCTGATACATTTTAGTACAAAGAGAGAGTAGTTTCCGTGGTATTTAATCATTTTTTTCTTGTTCCATATATTTTTAAGTTTTTCCTAAATTTATTCGTGATTACTGTTCTTTTTTGTGAGACAATTCAACCAAACTTTAAAAACTAGTTATCAGCTAAAACAATTAATAAATAAATATATATATATATATATATATTGTTTAAAAATTTAACAAAAAAAAAAAGTAAAACAATTTTAATGCTGTATTATGTATAATGGTATTGAAATTAATACTTTTATTCAAGTAATAACAAGTGCGTGGGAGGGTGCAACATGTTGTGAAGAAAACTCTTTGTTTCTTTGTTGTTATTTATTATCTACAGTGTTATTAATGACTGCAGACGTTAAGTTTTTTCGTTAAACTCATTATTACAAGGCCAGCCTGGTAGAATTCTGGTATATTAAATTTTATACGTTTTTAAGGTATTTATTACTCGTTATTATATATTAATATGAGATATGTTTAACGATAAATTTTTAAAATATGCCTACGTTTGTAAAAGTATACACAGTGTTAACATGTATAGCAATAACGTAACAAGATTAAATACAAAGAAATGAAATTTAGAAAATGCTTTTACCTCAAAATATCCAACTTTTCGTTATGATACCATTACACCCTAAGCAATTATAATTATCCCCCCCCCACACCGAATGAAAACACCTAAAAAATTTGAAATGGAAAGAATAGTGATATAATGAAATTGGAGTAGAACAAGTGGAATAGATTCTGATACATTATTTTAAAGGGCTATGAAAAACAAAACATTTATTTACGGCTGTCAGCTTAAACAAAAATTTCGGTCATTTAATGTTTTTTCTACAGCTATTTTCAAAAGTGGTATACAACACCTCTTAAATAGTTATTCAACAGTAAACATGAAAAAAAATTTAATTCGAAATCCGTAGTGTTCAACCTTTCATCTGGAGTTCCCGGGTTCGAATCCCGGTCAGGAATTGCATTTTTCATAACCTATAAATTTCAGTTTTTAAATTCCTACGTACATGCTTATTTTTAAACTTCTATGATCAGTTAATTCATCAGACAAAAGAAAATTCTGCTACTTAAAAAAACAAACTATTTTTCAGTATAAGACGCACACCTACAAAAACCCATGGAGAAGAAAGTCAAACATATTAAATGGAAAAGGTATATTCTCCAAAAAGGGTTGTACAGTACACCAAAAAAAGATATCTTTTTGACTGATGAATTAACCAGTGAAGCCTTCAAAAACATTTGTGTATAGGTATATGAAAATGATGATTTGTTGTAGCGTATGAAAAATACCTCGCCTGACTAGGATTCAAACTCGGGACCTTCAAATAAATGTCCGAAACACTACCATCATTTTCACGTTGAAGCATTTACTAATTTTTTTTTTTTTTTTTTAGTATTTCACTGTTGATATTTGAAATTTCATTGTTATTTGAAAGATACTGTAGAGATAACTGTGAAAAATATGCTGGCCTCCGTGGCAGCGTATCGGCCTTTCATCCCGAGGTTCCGGATTCGAATCCCGGTAAATTGTAGCACTTTCACATGCTACAAAATTGTAATTTTATCTCATATTCTGAAGTAATACCTAACGGTGGCCCTGGAGTTAAATATCAAAATCACCTGTGAAAAATATTATGATGCCATTTTAATTATTATCATCGTAGCTTAATGTGTTTTACGTAAGAATTTTTGTTTTTCAGTACTCTTTAAAATGATTTGTTACAACCATAACCTTTCCTATTAAAACTTTCTAAATCGCCCCCGTTGGCACCTGTGTGTGTACGCGCGTGCGTTTGTATGTACACACATCCATATATAAAATTTTTTTTATGGCAAATACTTAAACGATATCAAGCATTTATTGAGTAATTTTTATTTATTTACATATATATATTTTTTATGTATTCATCTGGATTAACGTAAAAAGATAGCTGTAAGGGTATTTAATTAACTAGGTCCTATTTATGTTCCTTCAGGGAATACCGTTTAGTTTATCACTTTTATTACCACATCCGAATTTCTTTCGTTCTATTAAGTAGATGCTATATAAAAATATAATAAAAATAACAAACATTATAAAAATTACTAATATAACTTGAAACTGATTTTTGCTAGTCAAATCTTTATAGTGGAGATTATTAAGTTTGAATCCCTGAAAAAAAATCCTATTTCTTAATAAAGTTAAAACTGTTTAGGAAATTCACTTTACCTATCGTTGAAAAGTTAAATATTTTTATTATTTTTTCTTGCAAAAAAAATTATTTAGAACAGATTAAATTAACATAATATTTCTTATAAACATTTCCCTTAAACCTTTAGTCAATTTTTTTTCTTTTTGTTTGAACATTTATTGTTAAATCTAGTCATAATGATTGGTAGGTTGTCCTTATATACTCTCAGGACAACATTATTCCAGATCTGTTCTGAAAATAACCGAAATTTATTTTTATTTTTTTATCTTTATTATTAAGTTTACATATTATTGGTCCTTACCCCTTCAAAGTACTCCCCACCCTATTCACAAACTTTTCCCAGCGGTGTTTCCACTTCGCGAAATAGTTTTGGGTAGCTTCACTTCAAATGGCCTTTAATGTTCATGATAAATTTGTTTTAATGTCATCAATAGTCTCAAGACGGCGTCCTTTTATCATTGAATTTAATTTCAGAAATAAGAAAAAATCGCAAGGAGCCAAGTCTGGCGAATAGGGAGACTGAGAGAGGACAGTCATCTGATTTTTGGTACAAAACTGACGAATTGACAAAGCCGAATGTCCGGGCGTATCGTCGTGGTGAAAGAACCATGAGTTGTCTCACCACAACTGTGGTCTCTTTTTGCGGATTTTTTCACGTAACCTTTGTAAAACGCCTTGATTGATAGGATGCACGGTTCACTGTTTCACCTTGAGGCGAGAATTCAAAATGCACAATTTCATTAAAATCGAAAAAACAGACAGCATCACTTTGACGTCGGATTGAGACTGACGTGCTTTCTTGGGGCGTGGAGACCCTTTAACAATCCATTGTGGTAATAGAATATTTGTCTCAATGCAGCCATAAACCCAGCTTTCGTCTTCCGTTATGATCCTTTACATGACTTTTTTATCGTCATCGGCTTGTTCAAGAAGATGCCGACAAACGTCCACTCGATGATCTTTCTGCTGTTCGATCATAAAACTAGAAACAAACTTTGCTGTAACTCGATGCATGTTCGATTTTTCAATCAAAAGTTCACGGCATGATCCAATCGAGATGCTAATCTCTTCTGTGAGTTCTCTGACAGTCAATCGGCGTTTTTCACGCACCAATTCGTTAATTCTTTGAACGCAGGTGTTATCAATTTAAGTCAAAGGCCTTCCTGGTCGAGGGTCATTTTCAGTTGACTGACGACCACTTTTAAATCGTGAAGACCATTGGTAACATTGCGTTCGACCCAGATCATCATTTCCATTCGCTTGTATCAAAAGCTAAAACCTTTTTGTTAAATTTTTTCCCGTTTCACGCAAAATTTTACGTTGTATCTTTGCTCCCGAAAATCGCACATCACAAAATCGCACTTAAACACGTTACACTCAAATATAACACTCAATATACACAAAAACGAAACGAGATATCAATAATCCAAAAAAAATATGGTTTCAGAGTAGATTATGCGGAACACAATGCTGCCAACCTCACGTCACTAAATATCTCTTTGGAGGCAATTAAAAATGTTCGGATATTTTCTGAACAGACCTTTTATTTATTCAGAAAATATCTTGTAAATTCAGATTAAATAAAAATTAACTTTGTCAGTGGGCTCGGCCATATTGTTAATAGATTTCAAAACTTTTGGCGGTTTATACGTCAGTATATCAATATAATAAAATTTTATAAAATTAGAATAGAAGTTGCAACAGCTTAAAGTTATTTTTTTTTTTATAACGACACAGCAACTTTACAATCTGTTCAGCAAGATAATAATTGATCAATAACTGAACTGGCAAGTCAGCCGTAAACAGAACATAAAAGACGGGTCCGAGAACGCTTCCTTGAGGTACCCCTGGTTGTATAAGGAACAAATCTATCAAAACCACTCCATGTTTAACCTGAAAACACCTGTATTCTAAGTAAGGTTTCAGCGCTACCTAGAAAACATGCGGTAAAACCTTTTTCAGTTTATAGAGCAACCCTACATGCCAAACCTTGTCAAAAGCCTGACTGACATCGAGGAAAACCGCTGTTTTCTGATACTGTTTCTCGTCTATATCATAATTTATAACTATAAAAACCAAAAAATGGTATTTGAACATCCACGAACTGCTTTAGTCTTTTCAAAAAGAGCTTATCATATAACTTAGAGAAGACAGTAATCAGGCTGATAGGCCTATAAGACGTTACATTTGTCGGGTCGTTACCCGATTTTGCTATCACAATTATCTGTGAAATTTCTCACGGATGAGGAAAATGATCAATTCAGATAATAGCATTAAAATTGTAAATTTTTAAAAATTTTATAAATTGTAATTTCTTTAAAAAAATTAAAATACATGGATTCTGGTTAAACTATGTTTGGATAAATGGACTTATATTTGTAATTAATAATCTAATTATAAATTTAATTAAAAATTTAAAAGAATCATTCATCTGATGGATTTTATACTGTTTGAAATTAGTTGAAGAGTGATGCAAAAAAATATTATTCTTTAAGATGAGCATTGTATTTTTTTTAATTTTTTAGTGAAAGTAAATATAATCAGTTGATAATAATTTTTCTGGTTATTCGCTTATAAAATTAAAATAATAAATAAATAAAAACGACAGTTAATTAGTGTAATGAGTAAAAAATAAATTATAAATAAATGTTAAGTGTGAGTGTATATTTGTATGTATAAATTAACAAACAAATATTTAAAATAATTAATTCCACACCACAATCACTATTGATGATTACATTTTAATTATCATATCTAGAATGGCATATTAATAAATAAAATAACAAATGATCAAAAATCAACAACGACAATAATAATAAGAATACTAAAAGGTGCCTGATGATGATGAGGATGACAGTACTTGTCATTTTCTTTGTTCTATTGTTATTACGAACAGTTGTAGAAATGGAATGTAACATGTTGAGTTGGGAAGAGCAATAACTCGACATCCAACTTATCTTCGAAGTAGTAACAAGTAACCCAAGATAGCGTAGAGCAGACCAACAGATCGCACACAATGTGCGCGCTCGCTCGCGCATATACTCTTATGTTCAAAATAGAAAGAAAGAAAGAATTTGTTAAAGAGAGGATAGAAATAAGCAAACCTGTTTCATTCCAGCCCTTCCAAGTCCCAAAGAGAGTCACACACACACACACACACAATCTCTTTTTTCTTACACAGTAAATGTATGTGTGTTTTGTTCGATGCATTGTATTGTGTGTGTGTGTGTGTGTGTGTGTGTGTGTGTGTGTGTGTGTGCGCGCTTGTATCGGTTAAAGTTAATATACAGCATAGTGTAACTATCCGTACGTTGCACAATTCCACTACACTAGGACGCGGTGGATACAGACAAAAGGGCTTTCACTCCTCTTAGTTGGAACAGTTCAATGTGCGCCATGGCATGCTGCAACTTGCATTAAGGTACAGTTATCGTTAATATCATTATTAACAGAATTAAAAAAAAAAAAAAAATACTGAAAAATAAAATATTAATAATATAGATCAGCGATCTCCAAACGTTTTTGATCGCGTATCCCTAAGACGAAAATAATTACAAATTGTATCCCATATAAAATAATTTTGTGTGTGTGTGTGTGTGTGTGTGTGTGTGTGTGTAGTCAGAAATCAAATTATATATTACTTATTAATTTTAAAAAACATACATACATTTAAATTAAATTACAAATTTACATTTTGAAATAAAATTGAATTTGAGATATGTGTTTAATCACATATAAATGTATTTGTTTAATATCGGAAAAATCTGGTTTGATGCCTTCAGTTAATGCAATTCAAAGATCTGGTTGTAATTTATTCCTATATTTTGTTTTAATTATTGTCATTACAGAAAACGCTACTTCGCACAAGTATGTAGAACCAAATAGTAAGATTGCATTCGTTGCTTTGCTTACAAAATCAGGATATTCAGTTTTCAATCCCTCCACCAAAGAAAAGACAAAAAAATTTTCTTTTAAATTCGGACTGTAACATTGTTATTTCTCCCATGTCAATTAATTGTTCTGGAACTGTAATTTTTCATTGCAAAGGTTTTCACTGGATTTTGACGTTTTGACTCTTAAGGAACCTTAAAAATTAGATGAAAATTGCCGGATGTTAATGTTCGTATGTACGTATGTTTGTTCAGTATTGGCCTGTAAATCACCTTATAACACCAGAACTACTGGACCGATTTTGACCAAACTTAATCAGATTACTTCTATATATGAGGCATTGATGCCATTATATTTTCAACTTTAAAGGTCAAGAGAGTGAGGCTGCAGAGAAAGGTCACCCTCAGTGTCTCGAGGTTTCGCCTAATTAAGGTCATATTTTTCTTAGGCATATTTGTTAACGATTAAAAAATAACTATATTTATAGAAAATGTTTTTTTTTTTCAATATCGCACCCACCCAACCCCCAAAAAAAAGTATTCTAAACTTTGAAGCTTCGTTGTGTTCGCTATGATTGTTGTTTTTCATTGTGGTTTCTTCTATTGTTGTCTAATTAAGCATATTAGTTGAATCTTTACCAAATTGGGAGCTCCAAACCCTACCAAGAGGCCGGTCCCGACTAAAAGTCATGCATTTTTTTTTCTTTTTTCCCTTTTTTTATTGTAATCATTACTGCTTTAAAAAAAAAATTATAAAATTGTTTTCTGATTCTCCACTTTGGGGTTCGCACAAAAAGTAACAAACATGGTCGTGTGAAGTATAAATTTATATAATTTCAAGGGCTCTTAAAATGTTTTTAATATTTAGTATTGTTGAAATAGAAACTTGTTTATTAGTAATACCAGATTTGAAATTTACGGATTTAACCGCAAGTCAATATTATTATCTTGTAATTATAAAGTGGGTTTATTCATTATGTCAATAATAGATTTATTACATTTTATTTATAAAATAGCTGCGTGACGGAAAAGTCCTACAACTGTGTTGTCAGTTTTTTTTTTTGATACCGATTGTTCATGCTGAGAAAATTTCAGTTTAGGTCATGAAAACTGGTAACTTAGATTGCTGTTTCAATTTTTTCAGTTTAAAAGTTTTGTTAGGTATCTATTTATAATTTTTATTAACCTAAATGATACACTCTCCAAAAGTTTTTTTTTGTTTGTTTTGTTTCACATGCATGTCCATGTTGTTATAAATACATAACCTATTTATTTTTTATAGAAAAGATTATGTAAACGTTAAAATTTTTTATTGTTTGTTCGTGTGCAATGACAAAGAAATAGAACACAGTGCGTAAAATGTGGAGGTCGTTGATAAAAGATACAAAAATAAAATAATATTTAAATAAATATCATACAAATTAAAAAAATTAAATTTCAAGAAGTTCTGATCAATAAATTTTAAACAAGTTTTGTGTTTTTTTTTTTTTTTAAATTATTAATTATGTTAATTGAATGATGTTCATTTCAATCATCAAATTGATCGTGTTCAATTTGTATCTGAATTTATACTTTTGTTATAGACTATTCTTGCATATATTTATATAACAATTAATGCATAAATTAAATAAGTCAAATATTGAAAAATTTTCGATTTTTAACATATTTCGCTTAATTATTTTTTTAATAATTTATGCATATATAAAAAAAAATACAATTGTAATTATACCATACCTGCTCTAGATTAATTTTATTCCTTGGAAACGAAGATAAAAAGCTAACTCCATATATATACATTATATACACTCTACATTATACATTATATAAACACTAACGCCATGATTGGCCCAATTTTTTCATAGAACAAACAGGCTGGAAATGTGACACTAAAAAATTTAATGAATACTTAATTGCATCAACTCCACATTATACAAAATTCAAATTTTCTGATCAGCAAATCATTGAAAAATATAGAAATACTATGCATACGAGTATAATGTTATTTATTATATATATATAATTGAAATACATGATTTTTTCTCTACCTCTCATAGGTTTAGATATTTTTCAAGATTTTTTTAAGTTTATACTTCGTATATAGAGCTATCAAGAAATTAAAATGCGGAAAAGTTTTTTTAAATTTATTTTTCTTATTTTAGCCTTTATTGAACGGGGTGTTAGATTTAGAGAAAACTTTAATTAAGCAAATTTATTAAGCTTAACCTATGTATGAATATTTCTAGAACACAGTTTTTCCTTAGAATTTTTTCCCCACCTCCAAAAAACATATATTCCGTCTTTTTTTTTTCTTTTTTAGTTCTAAATCTTTTAATTCTTATTATTACTAGTCGGGAAAGTCATGCAAAACTATGCCAGCTTTTTTTTTTCTTTTTCATTCTGATGACAAGTTCACTAATCAGTTCACAATCGATTGTCAACCGTTAGCGACCGAAAGTAACGTAACAAATATCGATATTAAAAGTAATATACAATTGTTTTCTACTTTTGATATTTGATAGCCTTAGTGAAAGTAATTAGTTACAGAATATATTTTCATACAATCGTTTTGAAAATTAATTTTTGTAAAAATAACTAAATTAAAATAATGACATGGTTTTACAGTTCCGGTATTGTTTGTTTATAAAAAAAAGATTAATATAATGAAATAAAAACCACACTTAGTTTGAAGAAGCGACTTATATATAGTAAAAATAATTTTATTAAAATTATTAACTTGTAAATAAGATGTTTTGTGGTATAAAATTCCGTCAATTTTCTAAATGTACATTGAAATAACAATAGGATAAAAATAATACCGGAAGGTATTATCGATACATCAGTAATACCTATTTAAAAGCTCTTCACGTGATTGAAAAAAAAAAACATTACAGACCTTTCTTTTATTTGCAGTAGAAGATAAGTTATATGGTATCATCCTAATTAAAATATTTCTTAGTCAAAGTAAGATTTCACTTTCTTAAATAATGAGCTTTCCCTTGCCTATATATATATATATCATTCAATTTCATTTCTATCCATTCGATATACACACTTTTTTTATATTCAGTAGACTATCCTACGGTACGTTAACTAATACACCAATTATTGTTCTAAATAATAACTTATAATAACAATAAATCAACATCTCTGGATAATTTTATTAAAAAAAAAACTTTTTTTATGATATTATTTTACATATTAAAATAGATTGTTTTCGTGTCTTGTTATTTCATTCGTTTTTATCTTGTAAGGTCCAAATTCTTGCCCTTGTAGAGAATTGTTGTCTCTGTTAATTGCATATAAATTGTTACGAGATAACGATATTGGCCTTTAAAAAAGTTCTGAATTCATAGTTTCTATGTTGAGTATTGTTTACATTTCTTAGCTTCACTTTTTTATCACAAGTTGACGCGTTTCGGAACCACTCCATTGTTAAAGCTTCTTGTACTGACAAACCTTTTAATAAATAAATAATGTAATAGAAGAAATAAAAAGTATTATAAAGAAAGAAACTAAAAAAAAATTACACGAACGAAGAGAAAATTGGATAAGCTAACCGACCATAATGAAAGAAATAAAATCGTAAAAAATACAAAAATTATATTTCACCAAAGAATTGTTAACATAGCTAACATAAATTTAAAGATGAGTATGAAATGCTAAATAAAGGACTAAAACATAATTTAAAAAATTTTAATATTGAAAAAATGTTGAACAAAACATTATAGATGTAGAGAACGCAATAGAATTATACCGATAGAAGAACAGACGCATACAAGACATTTAGCAGCAGAATTAATAAAAAAATAAATTAAAAAAGTAACCAAGAAAAATGAAATATATGTACAAAAGACAAAAATAAAAAAAACCAATTTAAAAAGAAACTAAAAGAAAATAATGCAGTAATTAAAAAAGAAAATAAAGGAAATACAGTAGTTATCTTTAAAAAAACAGGATTATATAAAGAAAACAGAAAATTTTATAACAGTACAATAAGTTTGACGTGGAGTGGTTCCGAAACGCGTCAGCTTGTGAAAGAACGAAGTTAAGAAAAGTAAACAGTATTCAACATAGAAACTATAGTGATCTTAGCAGAAAAGATAACAGTAATAATTATCTTAATAACAACTATTTTTACTGAATTCATACCCTCTTTCTGAAGATTAAATAAATAAATATATTTTTATTCTGATGCGAATAAAATAATAATAAATAATACATTATATAGATCATGTCAGAATTATGTAAACTATAAATATAAAAACGTATTATAATATTAAAAAAAATAGATGTGTTTAAAGTCCACATTAATTATTTAAATACAAACGCGTGAAATGATGTTAAGGTATTCAGACATCGTGAATGAAAATTATCTGAGCGTATATTTACGTAATGGACGGATTGTACGGGATGCAGATAAATCGTCTTTTTTTTCTTTTTTTTTAGTATAAATGGTTTGACGGCTTAGTAATATTATTTCCCAAAAAATAAAATATATTAGTTTTATTTTAAATGAATTGTGGGAAAATCTTTCAAATGGTTCGACGGTTTATTAAAAAATGGCATAGGAAACATACAAGGCCCTTTCTCGTTAGACGAAGTATTGTGTTGAATTATACGAAAATATTTATCTGGTTCTGATAATCTTTCTTTTTACTTTAAAGAATAACTGACCGTTTTTTTAGCAAAGTTGCGCAATCACAAATGTGAGGTCTGTAAAGTAATGAGACTGGTTAAGCAAAACTTTTTATTTACAATCCAATTACACATGGATTCTATCACCTTCGAAACAGTTCCCTTAGGAAGCCACGCAACGCTTCAAACGGTTTTCCCACTCTTCGTAGCAGTGTTGGGACTCAGAAACTGGAATATCCTTCAGATGGTCGATTACATTTTTTTATGTTTTTTACTGTTCCCAAATGGTGTCCATTGAGGTGTTTTTTAAAGTCGGGAACAGGAAAAAGTCGCAGGGACTCAAATCAAGTGAATAAGGTGGTTGAGGAACTGCAGGAATGTTTTTCTTTACCAAAAATTCATTATTTGTGAGTGTAGTGTGACAAAGTGTATTGTCATGATGGGCAGCATCCAGTTGTCTTTGATGGCTGGTCTCACCAGGGTAACTTTTCCGCAGTCTTTCAAGAATTTCTCGGTAAAAATATTGATTTACAGTCTGTCCTGTAGGCAAAAACTCCTTATGGACAATGCCATTACTATCGAAGAAACAAATTAGCATGGTTTTGATTTTTGATTTGCACATTTTTGGGACGCGGTGAGTTTGAAGTGTGCCACTGCTGCTTTGGTGTTTTGTTTCTGGGTCGTACAAAAATATCCAAGATTTATCACCAGTAATAACATTTTTTAGAAAGTCAGGATCAGTTTCAATTCGCCCTTCAACAGTGAGGTTTAGTGGGACCAATTTTGGATAAACCTTTTTCATATCCAATTCGTTTGTCAAAATCTGATGGACTGTGGTACAGTTCAAATTCAATTGTTCTGCAGTTATTCTGATAGTTAATCGCCGGTCGTACCGTATCACGTCTCTGATTCGCTCAACATTGTCGTCACTTTTTGACGTTAACCGTCCGCAACTGATTCCCGGCCATCTGAAAATGCTTTAAACTACTTAAAAACTTGGGCTCGTGACAGAGCGTCATCTCCATACGCCCTTTTCAATTTTTAAAAAGTTTCAGTAGCATTCTCACAGAGTTTAACAGAAAACTTAATTGCACAACGTCGCTCGTAATTAGTATCAATCATTTTTCTAACGCACAAGAAATACTCGTTTCACGAAAAGTTTGTTTACATCTCACGTGGCAACAATAGACTAAAAATATTATTACGTAATATAAATCAGTTGTTTATAAACCATATGTTTACTAGTAACTTTACAGTGTTGCCACTTTGGCTGCCAAAAAAAAAAAACTAGTCTCACTACTTTATTCACAAACCTCGTATAAAAAAAAGAATGAAGTAACATAATTAATTTTCTAAATATCGGTCGATACACACTATTCACACTATTATGAGTGCCAGATAATGATCTGACAGCGTATTGTTGTATCTTAAATATTCTATCTGACTTTTGTGGGAGCTCCAAGATAAGACATTATACTTTACGTGAGAATATATGTAGATATAATAAATATTTAATAATGATTCTACGCTTAGCGTTTTATTAAGGCGCTTTAACAATGTAGTACGGTTTGATTTTTTTTTTTTTTTGTAAATGAAATCAATATTTTCATCGCTAGAACTTGTCACCTAATAAATCATCCAGAAATTTCACTCTGGGCAACCGAAATATTATCGTTAACGAGAATTCTATCCTAGCGATCGCCAGTGTTTCGTCTACCTTAGAAGTAGAAGCGCAATGTATTGATATGGTTTTATCCATATTTAATGTTAGATGGTTACAATTCATACAATGAATATTTTTTTGAGCTACTCTCTTTTTATTTTCAGTTCCTTTTGTATAATTATCTTCAAATATAGTTTTGTCGTCTGCGGAAAGGGTTACGATGAATAATTGAAGATTTTGAGGAAGGTCATTAATAAAAAATAAAATAAAAAAAAAAACAAAGGACCGATAACACTTCTCTGAGGCACTCCGCGTTCCGCTTTCTACGTCTTCAAATGAGGACATAAATTTAACATGTATATTTTTATCAAAAGATGAAACTTTTGTACATTTAGTAAAATTTTAACTTAACCAACTTAATAAGTTACATTTAAATACGGCAACTTAATAAGACACTTCGGTTTTTTCTTTTGCTTGGGCTTCAAGTAGCTCTTCTGATATCATAGTTACTAAGCTTTTTAATCAGTAAAAAATGTGGAACTAATTTTAATAATTTACTTAGAGAGCAAAAAAATTCAGAATGGAATTTTTTTGTTATCTTCACAATTTAAAACATTTTCCAAGAACTGGAAAATGAATGTGTCGGTAGCAAAATTTTTTTCTTAAAACCATGCTGAAATTTGTTAATACGGTATACTTTTCAAGAAAATTTATATATATTTACTCTATATTTAAAATATTAGTTTTAACTTCTTGGGTATCAACTGGAAATGAAAATGCTAATTCATCAACAAATCTATTGCACGATAATTAGATTACTGGCTTTGTTTAAAAGTCGATTATTCATGCTTTTTTCAGTTGCTTTTGAAAATACGATATTGAACAATAAATTTTCAAATGAAGTGCAGAACTATTCTTAAGGAGGGAAATAACAACAGAATTCTTAAGGCAGCAGCAGCTAGGGATTACTTCTTTGCTGAAAGATTCATTGATTAACTTTGAAACGGGAGTAACAATAGCATTTATTAGTTATTTTAAAATACTAACAGAAATGTCATCAATATCCATGGAATTTACTTTATATTTAAAATATAAGTTTTGAGTTTTTAAGTATCAACTGGAAATAAAAATATTGATTCATCAACAAAACTGTTAAAGATGATTAAATGATTGTTTGAAATGAATCAATATTGTTGATTATTAAATAGAAATGAAAAAGAAATTACTTAATTCATCTACTACCTGAGTAGGAAATGAGATAATAAATGTTGAGTAATTTATATATACATTTTTTTTTTAAGTTATCTGATATTATTTTTCAAATTCGCCTTCTCTTTTGATAACTGTTCACTTGTTTTTTATTTTATTGTTTTAATTATGTATTAAATTATAATATAACCTTTGAACATTATGAATAACTTTAACATAAATGCGTTTGTGTTACTTTCCCATCATTGGCTCTTTCCCAACAGAGCTATAACTCTAGAAGGGAAAGTATTGTAATCGTTCAATTTCGGCCATATGCGGTTTTCACCGGATCTTGACGTTTTGACACCTAAGGAACACAAAAAACCGGATGGAAATTTTCCGGAGGTTAATGTTCAAATGTACATGTGTGTGTTCGGTGTTAGCCTCTAAATCACCTTATATCTCCAAAACTACTAGACCGATTTTGACCAACCTTGGTCAGATTATTTCTATATATGGGGCATTGATGCCATTAAATTTTCAACTTAAAAGGTCAAGGCGGTGAGGCTGTAAAGCAAGGTCACCCTCAGTATCTCGAGATTTCGTCTAATTAAGGTCATAGTTTTCTTAGGCACATTTGTTTAAATTAAAAAATAAAAATATCTTCAAGAAATTTTTTTTAAAAATCCCACCTCACCCCCAAAAAAAACTGATGTGATCGTCTGCTGTGTTGTGGTGTCACAGCTGACTGGTAGAATTAAATAATTGAATAATAATTAAAATGTAAAATAGTAACTCGGTGTCGCTGGATCTCGAACTCGACGCCCGGTCGACTCGGTACCTGGTGCGCTAAGCCTCGCGGCTACACAAGTCTGTCGACAAGCGGAATTTGCTGTAAGTTGTGAAATAGTTTAGTTAGTATCATTTGTCACCGCCAGTACCATCACACCCGTGCGAATTAAATACGGTTTGCGCGCGCGCTTTATTTAGAACCATTGAATTAAAAGAAAAAAATATTTATTTAAATAAAATTATAATTTTTTTTAAATAAGTTATGTGCGTTTATGTGTGTGTAAGGTGTCCACCAGAAATAATACACAGTTGTAGGATTTTCCCGGAATACGGCTTCAGCCGCGTGACTTGAAATTCCAAACAAGATCATTCTACCCAATAAATAAAATAATATTTTGAACTATCCTTTAAGGACTTTCCCAGGTTCTTCAATTCCTACAAGAAAAGTCATACAACTAAATAGTAAATGTTTTTTTAATAACCTTTTTGGAAGTTATCAGAAAAATTATATTTAGAGAATTCGTTATCTCTTTCCATTTCGGCTTTTGTTTAAATCTTGACGTTTCGTAACTCTTCTAATCTAAAAACAGAACCTTAGCGTTGAAAAATTCCGGAAGGATGTATGTGTGCTTTCCTATTTAAGTAAATATATGTATTTTGCTCGATATCTTCAGATCGCACAAGCGGACATCTTTGATCTCCTATTTCAAAATTTTACTCAGAGGATAGATAAAAATTTCACATAATTTAATGACGTTTAGGTAGATATGTTGTTACCTTCTCATGGTGTGTGGTCTTATTAAACTTCCTATAAAAAAGTAGGAGTGAAAAAAAAACATTTTTCTCATATCTGGACTAAAAATCACATTCATCTACTATTTATTTCACCGGGACTGCTTTAGTGACATCGTCCCAAATCGGTTATTTAACAACTGATTTTCGAAGTTGAAGGTTCTGTGTTCAAATCCTAGTAAAATTTGGTTGCTTTTATACGGATTTGAATACTAGACAGTGGATACCGTTGTACTTCGGTGATTTTATTTTTTTTATCTCTACTCCCCTGGACCTTGGTGGTATTACGCCACCCAGGGGAGTGTCCGTTACTCTAATAAGCTCTCCCCAACTACCGGCTATATACCGGCATGACTGGTCAGGCCAACTGGTGACTCTTTTGAGATTTTTTATTCACTATTTTGTCCTTTACGGAACCACATCATACCTACAAGTCGTGATGTGGGCCCACTCTCTTATCCTAACAACATACCCCATGGAGTCCTCAGCGGATCATCGAAACCAGCACACCTAAGCATGCTGGCTCTCACCGCTGAGGCTGTCCTCCCAACCTAATATACTAATAACCCAACCTTTTTTCATCTACATTCTTTTGTGTTAACACTGTCTTTATGTATTCAGCAACCTTCCTCCAGTTTTCCTCACTGCAAAGCATGAAGTCCATAGTCTCTTCGGTGTTTTTCCATGAATACCCATGTCACGTCGTGAATACCTTAGCCATTTATTACATATTAAAAAGGTATGTTCAGAATCGTCATTCTCCTCGCAGTACATGCACGTGGGCTCATTCCTTTTTCACAACTTATGGAGATAACCATTAAAGCACCCATTTCCCGTCATGAACTGGGTGATCCAATAGTCCGTTTCTCCATGCCGCCTGTTAATCCATCCTAATATATCGGGAATTAGAGTTCTTGACCATCCAGCCACTCCAGCCTCCACCCATCTTTCCTGCCAGATTCTATAGATGTCTTCCCTGACTTCATTTTCTGCTCTCCCTAAAAACCTGTACGTTCTGTATCTGGCTATGAGGTCGATAGGAA
Source organism: Lycorma delicatula (assembly GCF_047948215.1). Lineage (NCBI taxonomy): Eukaryota > Metazoa > Arthropoda > Insecta > Hemiptera > Fulgoridae > Lycorma > Lycorma delicatula. The sequence goes on from NC_134464.1 coordinate 63,951,979, forward strand.
GCGTTCCCGAAAGCACACAGAGTGCCTCGTAAGATACAGTTCTGTAGGCAGATACCACGCCTAGCAGTATCCCCCTGTACTTTGATGGTTGGGGTTCAATTAACTACACGTCTCAGGAATGGTCATACAGAGTCTATACAAGACTAAAACTCATTTACATGTCATACGAATCATTCTAATCTCATTGAGCCATTAGGAGGGTGTCTTATTAATTGTTAGTTGAACAGATTGCAACTTACGCTTAGGGAAATAAATAATCTACTATTTCGGTGATTAATTGTATATCATCTTGGTTATGTTATTAGGAAATTTAATTCATGGAAGAAGATAAGTCTAATTTTTTTTCGTCAGTTACCGTTTTGATTTATATCATCAGACTGATAAATAGATTTTTTTTTTAAACTTTATGATTATTTCAGAATATGAGTATTGATGGCATTTAATTTTGGTCACAATTTGTTAAGGAAGCGGAAAGATATAATTGGTTTTGTATCTCAAAAGTAATTTTTTTACATAAATATTTAAGAAAATTAAAAAATACTTCTTAGGAGGTTTATACGCTTTCCTAACTTCTTTAATTGGAAATTAAAATTGTTAAAAGTTTTGATAAATCTTTGGTAATTTTTACCTTTAAACTAGAGAAATATGAATGAGATGATTGATGAAAAATGTTCAGTCCTGGGATTTGTAACATCCCAAACAGTAATTTTACCAGGTTATAAAATCTGGACTTATATAATTATAAATTTTTAGAAAAAACTTTTATAATAAACTATTAATAATTATTTTTAAAAAATTTTCTTCTGAATAACATTTGAACCATGTTATTTTATGTAATTAGTTGGCAGATTCGTGCTATAGAAAATCATAGTCTCTTTTTTAATTATCTTCTGAACTGTGAAAAATTTCGTTCGTGATAATTTTAGGATGGCTTTACGGTCTACTAAATTATTTTACTTAATAAGATCCATTTTATTGCTAATTTGTTTTATGCTCCAATTATTTAATCATTCGTTTTTTTTTTATTTTCGTTTTAATATATTTATTTTTTATGTTTAAATACATTTAGGGTTTAAATATAGCGATATAAAGAGTCGGTTTATGTTTTTTTTTCCATTATTAACAGTTTTCGGCCCCAATCTTTTGTCTTTTATCCCAAATTTCTAGAAACTAGTAAAAGTTCAGTTCTAAAGCATAGTTTATTTTATTTTTAAGATCAGATTCCTGGAAGAAGAAGGTTCTTCCAGGAGGAGGATAACTGCAAAATAACAGCCAAATTTTCATGAAATATGTATTCAATGAGCCGTCTCAAATGTGTGATTCTCAATCGGTATAAAATTTCTTTTTTGAAATTAATTCATCATATGAAGTCGAAATTTTTGCGTAGGAATACGAAATAGAAATTTTTTACATCTGAAAAAAAATGTCATTCCTGACCTAATTCGAACCGGAACTTATTAATCAAAGATATCGAAATGTTGGATATCAAATTTGTTGGAAATATAATTTTTTTTTTCTGTTGAGATATAAAATTAAATATACTTGAAAAGCGGATTTAAAAATATAGTATAAAGGTTTCGAAAAAATTATTTTAATAACTTTATAAAATCGTAAATAATACGAGTTTTAATTCATTTAGTAAAAAAATAAAATATTAAGTTTATTTAACTGCAACGTATGACTGCAATGTAGGGTTTTTTTGTTGTCAGTTATTTCTTAATATTTAACATTCTCGTTGGTTTTAAAATAATGTAATTTTAATTTTTACCTAATACCTATTTAATAGTATAAATTTTCCTAACTCTTGAACTACAGATTTACTTATTTTGCAGGAAAAGTTTTCGATACTGACCTTATCGGTGTTTTACTGACAGTTAGTTTTATACGGATTTTAATACTAGACCGTGGATACCGGTGTTTTTTAGTGGTTGTGTTTCAATTAACTACACATCTCAGGAACGATCGACCTGAGACTTTACAAAGATTACACTTCATTTACATTCATAAACATCATCCTCATTCAGCAGTGGTACCTTACGGTGGTTCCGGAGACTAAACGGAGAAAAAAAAGAAAGACCTAATCGGACTGGCAGCATCTCCATTTTTTATCTGAAACATTCTGATTTGATATCCATATCGTCCTTGGTATTTTTCATAAGCTATAAATTTCATACAGAGTGATTCACTAATACTCGTAGTATAACAAACCTTCAAAAATGTTTTACTGGTGAAAAAAAGAAGAAAATTCAAATAAACATAGGTTCTGAAAAACTTCGTGGGCGAGTGTCGGCCGACGAGAGATTTCGCCCTGATTTCTGCGCCTGCTTCGATTAAATTAGACTGTAATTCTTGGGATTCAAATTAAGGTGTATATTTAATGATTTTATATGAAATCTGGACTGAAAAATTAAAAAAAAAAAAAATAAGGATTAGAATTTTTAGTAGTTACGGAAAATCTGGGGTAAAAGACAAAAGATTGGGGGCCGAAAAAACTCATTATTTTATTTTTTGGTGTAAAATAACTTTCGTAAGTGGATACTTAACACATAAACGTTTAAAAAACTTGTAAAACGTTTGTAGTTGGGTAAAATGTTATGAATAAAGTTAAAATTTCAAAGTTTATTAAAAAGAAAATATATTAAACTGTAAGAGATTTTAATTAGGTATTAAATGAAACAAAATTTTTAATATTACAAAAGAAAATAATTAAATCTTTTAGAAAAAGTAACAGATACAAATAAAAAAAATTATATAAACTGCTGAAAATGTCCACTACCACAGTGAATATAGCACTTTACCCGACGAACAATGTTTTTTTTTTTCGTGGCTTTCCTTATTCCATCCATTCGAAATGTTTCGAATTGGTTGTACCGCAGTGAAAATTCTAATAACTGTTCTCTTGTATTACACTGTTGTTCATATAGTAATGATCTCAAGTGATCCAAATTGCTGTAGTCCAGTGATGCTATCAGGCGTCCTTGCAGGACAGTTGAAAGTCCACCACGTCCAATCCATTTGTTTAAAAAAATAACATTTAAGTATTGTCTAACTGCTAGTAAAAAGTGTGTAGAGTTGCTCTATCGTTTTGCAAAATCAGAACTTCTTGTTATCAGAGGAACTTTTTCCTAAAGATTTGGCAAATTATTCAGGTGTCAAATTTCATATAAAAACACTAAATTAACTCTTTAATTTGGCTCCCAAAACTGCAGTCTGATTTAATTTTACCGAAGACGCAGAAATCAGGATGAAATCTTTCCCCATCGACACCCTAACTAAAGCGTTTCCGAAACTCTATATAAACATTCTTCTTTATTTTCACCAGTACAACATGCCCTGATATTTTGTTACATTCTTCGTGGATTACTATGTGTATGATTATCTAACGCATAAGCCTTTTAACTTATGTTGTAAATAATTTATTAGAAAGGTTCTGTGGATTTCTCTTTCAAAAGATTTATCGGTTTTTGAAAGAGAATTTCAATCAGTTTTCTGTCTAGTTGAACGTGAATGTAAATGTGTCATAGCTTGCTTGTAATTCTGTGTTCAAACGAAAACAATTAAAGTCGCTTCGGATACAAATAAAAAATGACCGAAATAGTAATACATCATTTATATGTTTATCGCTCTGAGAGTTGGCACTGTGGTAAGGAATCTTAACTATTATTCATCTTTATACGTCGTCGGGTACTGTAATGGTTGAACTGAAAACATTAATATATTCATATTTGTAATATTAACCTACTGGCCATTAATGTTTTCAGTCCGTTCATTACTATATTATTTGTATGCGAAATGTATGTGTTTTATTCTTCAGGTTTTTTAAATCGATTTTTTGGGTTTTATTATTTTAATTATGGTTTATTAGATTGCAGTTGATTGGAATATTTTATTTCTGTGAGTTTTTTGGAATTTTTAAGGTGATAGGATTTTTTTTGATAGGTATACTTTAAATATTCTTAAGATATTTATTTTTTGTTCAGGTAGCTTAATTTTTAAAGCTTAACGTTGGAAGTGTTATTATGATTTATTTTCTCCCTGAGAAATGATTTGTGATTTGTTATTATGATTTATTTTCTCCCTGAGATGTGTGTTTACATCTCAGGGAGGGGCGAAAATCATTTTTGTGTTATCATAATCCGGGAAACAAAAATGTGAAATATAAAAGGAAAATACAAAATCTAATAAAACAACAAAATTAAAACAAAAAATAAAAACGTAAGTTAGAAATTTAAAAACAAAGTTAAAACTTATACTAAAAAACTAAAAACAAAATAAAAAAACTTAAACTAAAAAGTTAATTACAAAAATATACCACTACCGTACAAAAAATAAAATGTCAGGAACACTATTAAAAAGTATGTAAAACAGTAACACATTTGAGAAATAAAAATAATCGGTCCTAAACGTTTTTATTATTGCCCAGGATGTGACGAAAACTCCTGGGCAATTTAAATTTACGACGCAAGGCCGCATAACGACGAAAGGCCGCCACAAGGATGTGGCGCACAGTCAAGCGGCACTTGGATCGTATGCATACCGGTGCATTTTCTACTGACATTAGCTCTCGTATGTCCTATCCGCAATCGGCAGAGGACCACTTCCAATCGGCAAATTTTCCTGTTGAAAAAGTAATTTGTAATGGGTATTTTATTGGGTTCCTTTCCAAACCATAAAATAGGAAATGCCTTTTCGACTTTAAAAAATTAATGAAAGTTATATGAAGAAAATGATTCAAACAATCATTAAAACGAGACAACTTTACTCTAACTTTTTTTTTAAATCTATTAATATGTAAAAAAAAAAGTGAGAATGTTAAATCTGATAAACAGGTAGATAGAGAGATATTATGCCGATGAAATTCTTGTCATTTATTTTGTAATGGGCGATAGAAACTATTTACCATTGTTTTATGAAAATCAAACCCCTAATTTATATATACACACATCCAGTCGATAGGAAAGTTGTGCCATACCTTAAGCAGCGTGTTTATAGTAATGGAACTGACAATTGCTTCAATGCTTTGGTTCAAATCAGGTGAATCAGTAGTTAGCGTAGGCGCATACACAAGATCATTCATAAAACCAAAAAGAACAAAATCAGTAGTTAGCGTAGGCGCATACACAAGATGATTTATAAAACCCTAAAGAATAAAATTAGCATTGGATCAGATCGGCTGACTAAGAAGGCCTACCGCAAACAAGCTCTGGGCATTTAGAGCATGCCGACCGATTCAGCAGTTAAGGAATACGTCATTCAACCGATCCAATAAAGAGTTATCCAGTAAGGAGGAGCACCATCTTGTTGTAAAATAAAATTCTCTTGTCGGTCTTGCAGTTGAAAAAACACCCATGGTCGCAGCACATCCAGATAAACAACTGCTGTTGCACTTGCTTCAAAGAAAAATAACTGCCCGTAAACTTGCCGTCGGGATATTACAAAGAAAACATTTAATTTTGAGGAATTCCTTTCGCATCGAAAGAGTTCATAGAGATTTTCTGGCCCCTAGAGATGGATATTATGCGTTAACTTTTTCACTAAACACAATAGGATCAGGCAAGTCGTCATCTTTAATTTGCAACATTCTGATTGCCCGGTATACATAGCGTAGTCGGCAGGCTTGAGAAAGCCTGGGTAAACAGTTTTGTCACTTATGTAAGCATTTTCTTAAAACTTTTTCACATTGTCATCTCCGGCATTACTAGTTAGTTGCTGGCCTTCTTAGTAGATATTTTTAGGACTACACAAGAAACCCACCGCGTTGGTCTAGTGGTGAATTCGTCATCGCAAATCAGGTGATTTCGAAGTCGAGAGTTCTAAGGTTCAAATCCTAGCAAAGGAAGTTACTTTTATACGGATTTTAATACTAGATCGTAGGTAACGGTGTTCTTTGGTGGTTGAGTTTTAATTAATCACACATCTCAGGAACGGTCGACCTGAGACAGTACAAGAATACACTTCATTTACATTCACACATATCTTCCTCTGAAGTAATACCTTACGGGGGTTCCGGAGGCTAAAAAGAAAAAGACAGGACTACGCAGGAAAGACTCCCTGACACGTTCAAAATTTTCTTCAAACACCCTTGGTCGTACTGTGCTCTTCCTTTTGTACAGACATCCGGTCGTTTCAAATAATTATGATATCGACGAATTTTATTCTCACTTGGAGGATTTTCACTCAACTTTCGACGGAATGCAAGTTGAATTACAGATTCACATTTAGAAAACTGCAAAACACTAAAAGTTTTCTGTTCCGGAGTTGCCATTTTTGCTAGTGGCGTCGTCAAGCTGAAATTTTAACGTCGATTTTTTTTTATATGCCATATATTTTTCTAATGGGTTCTTGATAAATTAATAAATTCAATTCCTTAAAATCTGACTGTTCAGCAACACCTGGAACGTCTCAGGGAGAGTAGGCAAATAGAAAATTTACATTAAAGATAAAATATCAACATCTATCTAATAAACCAGTTTCAATAGAACCGGTTGTAAACTAAGTTTTAAAAAATGTTGGGTGCTGTACTTTTGGGATTTATTAGTTCACAGAATTATTAGTTAAGAGAATTTTTTTTTTTAATTCTGTAATATAAAGTTATATTTACTGTAATATCTTGAATACTCTACCTGTTTGCTCGATAGTAATTTCCCTTGGGATAAAAATACGGGTCGGTCGCTTGCAATGTTATATTGTGTATTGCCTGTAGTTACTACGTATATGTTCTAGCACATAGTTATTCCAAATATTATTATCTCGTTAAGAATCACTATTTATTTATTTATTTTTACGTGAGAATGATTGAAACTAAATTTCTTAAAAAATAAATTATTTTTAAAATAGTTTTTTAATATTGAAGTTTTACAATTAAAAAAAATAAATAATAAAATAAAATAAATCTATTTCGTTAAATTTATTACCATAATTAGTAGTCGATTTGAAAAAATTAGCAATTTATCGTCGTTTTTACCGCAAGACGATCAGATATTTATGGTTAGTTAGATATATTTTGTGTAGCAGAATTTTTTAACCACAATCGTTAAAATAATCTGTTTTAGGCTAAAATATTCGATTAAAAAGGAGTTGAAAACGACTTTTTTATTAATTATTTTTTCTTTTTACTTTCCCGTCTAGACAACGCTGTAGCAAACCCATAGCTTGATATAGAAGGGAAAGTATTGTATTCAGTCCAATTTTGGCAATTGCAGTTTTTACCGGATTTGACTTCTGAAGAACCCAAAAACCGGACGGAGATTTTCCGGATGTTAATATTCGTATGCACGTGTTTGTGTTCGTTATTGTCCTGTAAATCACTTTATATCTCCAGAACTACTGGACCGATTTTGACCAAACTCGGTCAGATTATTTCTATATATTGATGCCATTAAATTTTCAACTTAAAAGGTCAAGGGGATGAGACTGTAAAGCAAGGTCACCATCAGTATCTCGAGATTTCACCTAATTAAGGCCATATTTTTCTCAGGCACATTTGTTAACGATTAAAAAATAACAATATTTGTAAAAATACTTTTTCAAAATCGCACCACCAACCCAAAAAATGCTGTTGTAGTCTTCTGGTATGTTGTGATGTCACAGATGAGCGGTAGAATTAAATATATGAATAATATTTAAAGTGTAAAAAAGTAACTCGGTTTGACTGGGTCTCGAGCTGGTCTCGCCCGGTCGACTTAGTAACTGGTGCGTTAAGCCTCTCGGCTACACCAGTCTACCGACCTTTCAAGCGAAATTTGTTCTAAAGTTGTGTACGTTAGAAAACCCGTTATCGCCGATCGTTGCCGCTATTACTGCCACCCCCGCGTGAATTAAATACGATATGCGCGTGCGCTTTATTTGGAACCATTGAATTTTACGAAAAAATGTTACTTTTAAGTAAAATGATAAATTTTTTTAAAATTAAGTTGTGTGTATGCATGTGTGTGTCACATACAAGTGTGTCAGAAGCAATCCACAGTTGTCAGTTCTTTTTTCATAGGTTTTCTTTACAGTAAAAGGTTGACTGCTACACCCAAAACAACAAGAATTGACTATACTGCTATAAAATTGTTTTTCCTCTAATTTTTTTATTTTAAATCTATACATTTTCTTTAAAAACATTCATTCTGTTTAATTCTGTAATTATAATTTTTAAAAATTAGACATAATTTGAACCTTACAGCGCGAGTCAGACATAAATTGGTTCTTATAATTACAATATCTTGTTTGTTTTTTTTGTTGTAAGATGAAATAACGAAAAAAACTATTTTAGTGATCTGAACTAATAAAATCAAAAAATAAAGGTTTTTATGGTTTACAAACACACTAAAAAAAACTTTACATCGTACACTTTTTTTACATCCATCACTTTTTGTAATAATATAATTCAAAAGGAACTTTGACGTCGAAAAAATAAAACGATTTCTAATGAAAATAGACGTTTTTAAAAATATTTTAAAGAGTTTATTAACTGTACTAACAAGTTTTTTAATCTTCGATCTGATTGCGAGTTAGAAAAAGACAGTCCCCAGGAACATCTGCATAACCCAGCTGATTTGGAAGTCAAGAGTTATTTTTAGTAAAGGCAGTTATTTTTATACGGATTTGAATACTAGATCGTGGATACTCGTGTTCTTTGGTGGTTGGGTTTTAATTAACAACACATCTCGGGAATAATCAAACTGAGACTGTACAAGACTACACTTCATTTACACTTATACATACATCCTTATTCATCCTCTGAAGTAATACCTGAACGGTAATTCCTGGAGGCTAAACAGGAAAAGAAAGAAAAGGATCATCTGCATAGCAGATCCTCAAATCCTCCGATACTAGTTCATCACTTGTTTACCGACCTAAATCACAAAATTATTCTACAAATTAGATTCAGTCCATCGGGCTGATCTAGTCGTTAACTTGCCTCGCAAATCAGTCGTTTAACAGCTGATTTTCGAAGTCGAAGGTTCTGATGTTAGAATGTTAGTAAAATTTAATCGTTTTTATGTGGATTTGAATACTAGACACTGGATACCGGTGTACTTCGGTGATTGGGATTCAACTAACCACACGTCTCAGGAATGGTCGGCCTGATTTTGTACAAGATTATACCTTATTTACATATCATCTTGTTCATTAGTTAAGAACAGATTACAGCGCACACATTAGAAAAAAAAATTATATTTTTAAAATCAGATGTTATGTATAACAATAATGTAAATTTTATATTTTTTTTGGAAATAGCCTAGCAACTTTTAAATGACACCATGCATTAAAAATCTAAGGATACCGTTAGGATCGACGCAATTACCTTTATTACAGTATGACGTTTTTGCCCTGAATAATGAGTTAAAAACAAATCTTGAGAAGATTGAAATCAATATTGTAATGAGACATCAAAACGTTTCTCATACTTCTCCAGCTATACGTATTAACTTAAAAACTCAAAATCTTGTTTCATAGCATAAATATATATAAAATTAAATCATTATCACAATTATACTGAAAATATAACGTTGTTTTCATTATATCTTTCCATTTTGTAAAAATTTAAATCAAATAATTTTGATTTATTTTCTGCGTAACTCATAAGAAAGTTTTTTCTTATGAGTTAGTTAATTGTCTGACCGGTTTGATGCTATTCTCCATCTCTTACTATTCAATATTAATATTTTTGTTAATTTTAACATATTTACTTCATCGTATATCTTTAATATCTCTTCCATTACAGTTTTTATCTTCTGTCTCTATTATCAAAGTGACTAAATCTGGATACAAATATGGCCTGCAAACCTAGTTCGTTCTTCTCTTTACAAGATTCTACTATACATTTCCTTCCTATCCTAATCGTTTTTAAACCTCTTCATTTTAAATTTTATCAATTTATCTCATTTTTAACATCTGCTTTTAACACTTCGCCTGCGTAAAATCCTTTTAATCCTTTTAAACAATTTATTTTTCCTATTATTCATCTTTTACTACTACATTAACCCTTCCACTTCACACAAAATATTTTCACGAATTCTTTTCTAATTTGTAATCTATATTCGATACTATTAGATTTGTTTCCTGTATGAAAAATCTTGTTTATTTCAGTTTTTCTTCTTTTTTTATCTACTTCATCTTTAGTAATTTTCCCACCTAAATAAAAATTAAAAACAAAAAAAAACAGGTTAATAGATTTGAATGACATTTTTTTAAATTTCCCTATCTTAATTTTGATTAAAATTATGCATGGTTATTTTTATATTTTAAATTTTATCATGCGGCTTGTTTCACTTATCAGTTAATTACATTTTTACCTATTTATCTGAATAGGATGTATTATATAATAATTTTCAAAAATAAGTACGTCTGTCAAAAAACGTTTTTTATTTTTATTTCCCTAACGTGTAGCTTGCTATCTGTTTAATTAGTAAGCAATAAGCAACCCCCCCACGGCCCATTTCCCAATGAAATGAGGATGATATGTATGACGTGTAAATGTGGTGTAGTCTTGTACAGATTCAGACCGACTATTTCTGAGACGTATGATTAATTAAACCCCAACCACCAAAGTGCACCGGTATCCATTTTCTAACCCGTATTCAAACCCGTATAAAAGCAATTAACGTTTACTAAGATTTGAACCTCAAAACACTCAACATCGAAAATCAGCTTTTAACTGATTTTCGACTATGGGTTAGCCACTAGACCTGTGTGGGCATAAAAATTTAATTTGAAAAATTAAATATCCGTATCAGTCCGTTTTCCTTTCCTCGGTTCTTTTCTTACGTTTAATTTTCTATAAATTTTTATGTCTACGAAAAGTAAAGTGCATTCTTGATGTTTATAAATATGGTTTAATGGGAGATAGCTCCGCCTTTAATTCTGTTCATATGGTCATCTGCGTTAAGGTAGGTTCCTTTGGGCTACGTTTATGTCCTTTCTTCTTTCATCCGGTGTTCGGCCATTCGGTTGGTTCTTACTACAACGCTATCTCCATCCGTTTTTGTCCCACGCCTTCTCCTTCGTTCCCTTGTTATTTCCAATCTTCACCTCATCTAATAACTTCATCCTTCTTTATCCTCGCTTCCATTCTCTTTTACTGATCCTTCCGATGCCGTTGCAAAGATTCTATTTCCCGTAATCACATAGCCTTTTCTTTTGTATACTTCTAGCATAAGTGCACTTCCTTCTCTAATTCTGTTCATTACTTCCTCATTCCTCACATTACTCATCAATCTTATTTTCATACTTCTCCATATTCTTATCTCAAAAGCCTCAATTCTTCATTACGACTAGTTAACTTTTTCAAAATCCTCATACTCCCATTTCCTTTTAGATTGTCTATGTTTTTTGCTCTTCCCTGGCTTCTCATTTTTTTGTACCTTTCACCGATATTTTTAATATCCTTTTAATCAGTCCTTCTTCTCTTATAATAAATCCCTTTCCTATTCTGAATAGTTCTGATTAATCTTCTGTTCTTGTTCGGTTTCTTTTTACTCCTTCATTTTTCATATTGTCTGTCCATTTAATTTTCTCTAATCTCTAGATGCATATCTTCGGCTTTTCTTTTTTTGAAGTGTTCATGTTTCATAACCGTATAAAAATACATTCCAATAATAATAATTTCTGTTTGTTTAATGTTCAAAAGTCTCAACCTTTTAGCTCTTAATTATTTATCAAGTACAGTAGAACATCTTAAATCTTCCTAATGCTCTAAATAATAAAATAGTATTTGAAACAACCTTAATGAGAAACGTTTGTAAATATTTTCATTGAAAGTTTTCTTTTGTTAATATATAAATAGTTGATACTCATCAGATGATTTCACCTACATTTTATTATTTATAGATTTATCTATACATAAGCCTTCTTTTTTCCTGTAACAATCTGCTTTAATATTGAAAAGTGTATATCACAGCTACGTAATTCTTGTACACTGCACGTTTGAGATAATTTCAGTAGTTATTTACATAATACCACTAATTTGTTTTGTAAGCTACTGGTAAAGTTATATTAAGAAATAATAAAACAGCGCTTTAGGGGTAATCCACTTTCTCTACTGTATAAACCTTGGACCCCTATGGAGGTGATGTCTGTACTTGACCGAAATGTATATTGGCCTTCTTACGTCGCTCTCTCTCCTATTCTCTCTCTTACTCTATGTCTCTCTCTCTCTCTCTCCCTCCCTCCCACTACAACATTACTTCTCTGCTTTAAGTATCTTGTATCAGTCACTGCTACCTTCAACCTTATACGTATTCTATACGTCATTCAGGTATGTCTAACAATAGTCGTTTAAAACCTTTCCTCCTATTAATAATAGTTATGTATTCTATTTTAAGCTTATTTAATTCTTTTTTTTTTTTATTTCCTTCTTCCTTTCTTAATTAAATATAATTTAAATCATTATATTCCAATAGTACTTTTGATTTGTAATTGTAAAAATAAACAATTAATATTTATTAATATTATTTAATTAATTAATATTAGCACTATATGTCGTCCAAGTCTCTAAAAGTATGGTTGCATTTTGTTGAAATTGTTTTAATCAATATAAATGAAAGTTTAAACTAAGTTTATAATAATTGAAAAAGTAAAATTAAGTAACTGCTTAAAATAAGTGTTTTTAAAAGTATATAATTGTTGTAGGTTCCTTGACATTATAATACATGGAAAAATGTGTATAATTACCTAATTATAAAAATAATAAACAAATAATTATCCTAAAAACTTTCGTAAATGAAATTAGCACCCTCGTTTAAATCACTTGAAAATGATCTGAAGTGTCAATTCTTTATCCAAATTATTGTAAAAAATCTGGTCTGATATACATTTCTGTTAATATATAAGTTAATTAATGGATGTTTTAAATATGCTAAAATTCCACCTAGTAACAACAATATAGTTTTAGCAAAATTAAATTTCAGTTTATATAATTAACCCCATCCCTGTACAATTTTTCAGACCAAATTTGCAAAAAATTCCATTTCTCTCTTAGAATTATCTCTAATAAACACCAGCGCACAATATATTATCAGCAACGCAAACTGCTTACAACCAACAAGAAACATAATCGCATAAATGTATCAAAACAGAATAGGCCCGAATAAGCTACCCTGAGGGCATTCCATATTAAGGAACTTTTGCTCAGTAAAGCCACCGTTTTCTAGGATTATCAGTCAAAGTTATAAATTATGGAGAATACTATTAAGGAAAGGCTTTCGTTTTCATTTAGCATTTAAAAGCAATTATATTAATTGTAATTATAGCAGAATTACTTTCAAAGTAAGTAAAATTTTGAATGATGGTACCCCGGTTGCTATTGACTTGGGAAATAGATTACACTAGATATTGAGACCAATAGTGGAGTTCGGTAGGGTTGCTGTTATATTTTTTTAATTTATCTGTCACTGACAGGACACATTTTCGACTTGGGAATATAGCTAAATCCTGAAGGACAATTCAGCATAACTGCACTAACAGATGACATTGTCGTTATATAAGAAAGTGAGAACACATAACAACGAGCAGTATATTTATTAAAAAATACCAGTTTTAGCCTAAAGATATCTACTCAGAAAACCTTTGTCTTATGAGCAGAAGATCTGCATTTAATCTCACTGTACTCAAATTAAATTCTTTATTAAAGAATTGGAGGATCGCGTCTAACTTTAAAATGAAATAAGTTTTAATGAAGTATGTAAATATATATATGAAAATATGTAATGTAATTTAATATACGTAAAAGGAAGTCATGTGATGTCCACATCAGATTTTTTTTAACTTAAAAATATCTTTTAAAAAAATAAAGCGACAATTACAGATTTATTGAAAGCTACAAATACAAGAAATCATAAAAACAAAAGAGATTAAGATTTAAGTCTACAGTTTTCTAGTTTATAAATTTATTTTTAACTATATTAAATAAACAGTTGAAGATAAACTTTTTTTTTTTTAGAATTTGAGTTGGAATTTTGTTTTTCTAGCTTAAAAGAAATTTCTACACTTAAATAAACGTATTATACTGTGGAAACAGCAATTTCACGTCTCACAAAAGGAAGTTCTACTCAATTTATGAGCAACATAGATGTCATGAAAACCACAGATGTTCCCATTAAGTGTTTCGTAGTAGTATTACATTTAGATTTCAGTTTTGTCTATTATTTAGATATATAAAGAATTTTTGTTTTAATTTATAAAGATTTTTATTATCTTAAACTAATTTTTTTGTATTTTTTTTATAATAAATTTACTATTTAAAAAGATATAGAGAAGATATTGAGTGAAAAGAAAGTAACAGTGGTTTATTTTGTCCATTTTAGGTGCACCAGTATTTTATTTAGGTTATAAACCTATTAACTTAAGATTTTTAATTCTTTAAGATCTTAAATACTACTGGTAAATTTATTTATTTTTTTTATGTTATATTAACTTAATAATTATGGTAAAATATATAAGATTTAAAGACAACACAGAAAAAATATAAATTATTAGTGTAAAAAAAAAAAAAAAAAAAAAAAAAAAAAACAAGAAAAAAATCCCTATAGGCACGCCGGAAGGCGGAAGTATTTTTCACCGGTGCTAAGTAGGGAATAAAAAAGATTTCCACCTTAAAGTTAATAAAAACTTCAAATTTACTCAAAACGACAATGGTTGCATGTGAAAAAAAGGTTCACATGTTTAGCATAGGACAAATCCCGTCTTACAATTCCAGCAACATTTTGTTCATACCTTACAGTAAGGGTTGGTCATATCAAAAATTGTTTCAGGCAAAAGTTTTAGGTAATGTTTAACGACCACTTTAAACCGTGTCGATACTCTGGCTATTAAGGGAGCTATGATTATTTTGTCTTCTAAACCTCATTTTTTCCACCTCCTGGGCCAGTGGTTGGTGATATCAAAAGATTTTACTTAGTTAAGTTTTACGCACTTATCCAAAGAATAGTAGAAACTTTTAACAAGTTCGATATTTTACTTAATAAGAAAGTTATAGCGATTTTTTTTTCGAAAATCCCCTTTCCACCCCCATGGACCGATTTTGCCACACTCGACCGAGATTTTTGGTCGTTATATTTTATGTATCAATTTGAAAGTGATTAGCGAAAAATTACGGCAGATATCGTGACCACAAGAAAGTAAAATATGTATATATTTATAATTTATACTCTAAATTATAAATTTTTGAACTGATGGTGGGTTTGTGGTTTTGGGGTCTGGGGGATGTGAAACGTGAAGATATGTCGAATTTTCCGGCAGTCGAATCATGGTACTCACTACAATAAGTAGCTTTCTTATGAAATCTACCTAAAAGCAGGGAATTAGGATATAAGGTCAAGACACTGCATTATTTAAACTTTTATCAGGTTGAAAAAAAGAGTCCAAAAATACCTTAACCTAAATAGCTTAGTAACAATGTACTGATGAGTCATGAGAACATATCGAGTTGGAAATCCTGACGGGGTAGAAATGGTAAAGTAAAAGAAATGGTAAATGGTAAAAGTAAAGAAACTATGTGATCGCAGAAAATTTAGTTTTTCAGATTTCAACAGAAATATCCATTTTGACCGTTCCTGAATTCATTTGGACTAGTTTCGGCGTGACGTCTGTATTTATGTATAATGTACATATGTACGCGTGAAATATTGGTACATACGTACGAATGTATCTCTCATAACTTCAAAATTATAACTGTAGGATGTTGAAATTTTGTATTTAGGACTGTTGTAACAACTAGTTGTGCACATCCTTCTTTTTATTGTAATCGGTTGAACCAAAAGTGTCCAAAAAAGCCCAAAATCCCCCAAAAATTGAATTTTTGACTTTTTCTTAAATGCAGTAATAAGCCCTCATTGAGAGCTTTTCAACAATATATCATAGAGTTATAGCTAAATATAATTTTAATTAATGAAATATTTGGATCTTACAAGGCACATCAGTTCAAAACGGACTTCATCTCTCTTTGTTAATTTTTTTTTAATTTAAATATATTGATTCATCAATAATTATTAACCTCTGATTGTAGAAAAAAATTATGATAAATAATAATTCGATAGTAACAATAAAAAAAAATATCAGAAGTTGTTAATGAATTAGAATGTTATATACTTTTCATTTTAAAAAAATGTATATATGTAATTTAATAGGCGTACAAAGAAGTCATGTGGTGTTCGCATCAGATTTTTTTTATTTTTAAAATGATCAGGTTCCGTTGACTCACTGTGTGTATTGTACAAGCTATGTTTAGCTATATTTAGAGCCATGTTATAGGTTTAATTACACATAAGTTAAACGTAAACTATATTTAGTTTAAGAGATTTTTTTTAATGCGATGGACGTTTAAATTCAATTTTTCGTGTTTACTTTTAAATCTTTATTTATTTCATTATTGTTATTAATATAATTTTTTTTAAAATAATAATTTATCTAGTGTCACTTTATAATTTAATAAATTTTCAAATGATATATACATACACTATTGCTACGTAAACTATTCCCTCATATATGTGTATAAAGTATATAAATAAACTGACATGCATGGTCTGTAAACATAAACAGTTTTATAGAAAAAAAGTTCATAAAAGTTAGAATATATTTGAGGACAATTTTTAATGACTAAACTGCCAACAATCGTATAAAACTTTGTGAGAGAGAATTCAAAGTATTAACTGATGTTGGGAAAGAGAAAGAAAGATATATTAAACAGTGATAAAGATACAAACCGCTGGAGAAAGAGAGAGAGTAGATAATAAATATGAATGCAGTGTGTTTATTGGTTGTGTAAGTGAATTATTACATTTTAAAATACATAAACTCAAATACACAAACAAACTCGACAAGCCCTGTGATACACGCACACACGTAGCAGACAGGAATACCTACCACTCGGTTAGGAATACAAAAAAAAAAGGCTCTAACGCCACTTGTGAATATAAACATATAATAACAAGCAAGCAACTAGTGTAAGCAAACTTAACCACGTAATAGAAAGGGGGGAGAGTATTAGAAGAAAGATATAGGATGAAAAGAAAAAGTTGAAAAAGAGTGGATGTTTGTTTCTTAATGCAGTTTACTTAGATCACTGCCCTCAGAATGCCACATTCCCTAATTCTTTTTTAACATTTTATCGCTCGTTTCAAGACAAAGCACGTACTAGATTTCTACATAAAATATAAATAATAATAAATTCTTCACCATAAGTTGCAATAAATCATTTAAAATTATATTTTCTTTACTTGTTTCTTCTTTTACTGTCAAAAAGTAAACAGACCCTAATTTTTTTTCTTTTCATTCAACATCACAAAATATTTTGCTTTTTAGAAGGTCTTTAACACATGTAATATCTTCAACTTATAACGAATTCATGAATAGGAAAGATTTACTTTAATTTTGTACGTATTTTAATGTTGAGTAATTACGAATAAGTTTAGAATCATTGTAAAATGAAATTCTATTTTTTTTACATTTGGTTACCTGAGAAATTAATCAAAAATGTATATATATATATATATATATATTTTGAAATAAACATTTTGTTAAGAATTTTGAAATGTTATTTCTAAGAGGCAGATAATATTGTTATAAATTTTGCTTACATTAGTATTAAACCGTAAATTGTAAATTTATAAAACTTTTTACAAAAAAAAAATTAAACTAATGACATATTTAAGCTTTGACTAAGTAGTATCATTGATTTTTTTATATTATGCTAACACATCTACAAAATTTATCAAGAATCATTGATGAACGAATTAAAAAAAGATATATATATATATATATATTCATGATAAAATGCAAAGCTACAATTATTTTGTTTAAACAAGGTGACAGTAGATCGTATGTGTGTTAGTACGTGTTACAACACAAATAATAACATAAAAAAGGGGTGATAATGGTTTTCAATAGTTGGAAATTTAAAACCTTATTTTGCAATTATTTGAGTTATTTTATCTGAATCTAGTACCTTAGTGTATTTGACATTCTCACACGTAATAATGTATATTAAAAATAAACAGAAAAACTTCTAAGTTTGTTATTATATTATCATTCTAATTGGACCCTCTTTGATAAAAACAATGATTATTACTTTTCAATGATATTTTAGTAATTTCTTACTTTATGAAAAATTCCTTATTTGTGTATTACTTTAACTTTTTTCTTTCTTTTTAATCATGCAATCCCAAATCAGGATTAAATACAAGTCTTTAATCAGTCAACAGATTTTTTTTTCTGTCGGTCATTACTTGTATATGAAGTTGAGTTAAACATATCCTATCAAAGATGAAATATCATTGGTGACATTCTTATTACTGTGCTACAATATCTTTTAATTGTCACAGCAGTTTAAAGAAAGGAGGATTTAGTTATATCTTCTTGGATGCTATTGGTTCTACAGTAAGCTCCGCCTCTATTCGTTACAAGCTTCGCCAGTATTCCATTATTTAGTAGTATCTATAGTTCGTTATGTAAAATCAAAATAAAATAGATACCATATTATATAATATTCAGATAAAGTTCTTTTTTCCGTACCAGTAGAAAGTAATTAAATATAATATAATTTATTTTTTTAATTTGCTGGTAATTAATTTTCCAGTTTAAAAATTAATTTTTTGTTTTATTTTTTTCAGGTAATCTCAAGTTAAACATTTAAATGAAATAAATTAAATCTTTTGGTAAGTAAACAAAAATGTTTGAATTATTATGTTTACTTTTCAATATTATTTAATTTTAATTACTTGAAAAATAATATTTACGTTCTTTTTTAATTTCATTTAATTATAATCTGTTCCAGCAGGTTACATATTAAATTTTTCCAAGTGAAATTTTTCGTTTATTAAGATAAATTATGAAATGTTTTAATAACTAAAAATCAATTTTACATGATTTATTAATTTGATAAAAAAAATTAAATCGAAACAGGATGTAGATTTAAACGATTCATTTATATATAAATGTTTTCCTCCAAAATGGTCATTACATATGTTTTTGATGCATACATAAATATATTTAATGAATTATTGCTGTTAACAAACTCGAAGGATTTCTCTGGAGACCAATAAAACATTCAGATATAACGCTCAAAATATTATTGTATGCAGAATACATGCGAACCAAGCTGGTTCGAACTACCATTATTTGAGCGTCACCTTTAAAGCTGTTAGTACTAGCGCCATTGTTATTTGTGTATGTAACTACTCTCGTCTATCGTTAGTCGTAAACTAACAACCAAATGTTTAATGCAGTATAGTTTCTGTCTTTGCAGTTGAGCCTTTCTAAAATTCCTTATCAGATTGAGGAAAGGGTTGCTACAGTGGAATCATGTGTTCGTTCTGGATCCTTTCAAGAAACCCGTCAAATATTCGCGAAAATTTACCGAATACCAGTGTCCCACCAGAAGAGTACCATAAACGATTCAAATAAAAAATGGCGTAAAAAGGGGGTTGGTTTCAAACCCAAGACGAAAATAGTAGCTCTTTTTAGGAACCCATAGCCATATTCAAAGAAGAAGAATTTCTGTCGGTCCGAAAAGAATCTACAAATATGTTTTCACAACAGAGATATAGAATATACATGTTGCATGTTACATGATTTGAATTTGGAATCTTTTTTCTTTCGGTATGAGGAGGAAAAATCTGCAACCAGATGCCCAGCAGCCCGCGCTACTGGATTTTTGAGGTTTCCCGCATAGTGCAGTTACATTATAAACACCTTTCCCTTTTGTACAGCAGCCCGGATACCTTTTTTTTCTTTTTTTTAACCTCCGGGACCACCGCTAGGTACGTTTTACTAGTACGCTTTCCCGAGCATCCTGTTTCGAGATCCCAGCTAGCCGATCCACACGCTCGGCAACTCTCAATTCCACAGGCGGCTCACCTATTATGATGAAGGTAGCATCGAAGGAAACACTTCGATAGGCGGATATAACTCTAAGGGTCATCCTTCTTAGAACCCTGTTCAACGACGTCCTACATCTTCCGAATCGTAAAGCTCGCTGCCAAATCGGCACTGCATACAGGACTACAGAAAACACCGTCGTGGTAAGGAGCTTTTGCTTTGACTCCGCAGGACCTTCCATATTCGCCACCTGGTCAGCGTACCGTCACCTTTTCTGCTTTGCTAACCTGTTCATCCATCCACATGCCTGGTGAATTTCCTCTAATGATCCAACCAAACGCCCAGATATTTCACGCATCTGACTGGTTCCACCAACGTATCGCCTACCGTGAATCGTAGGGGCGGGAGCCACCTCCTTCCCGCCGGAGCCAACACCTCTGTTTTCTTGGCAACGATTGTCAGCTCCTTTGCCTGCAGCTAGCCCTTGTCCGTGCTAACGGCCCGGTTCACCTTAGCTACCAGCCGCTGTGAACCCTTGTCCACCGCGACTAGTCCAACGTCTTCAGCGAATCCTACCGCCTCCATCCCATCCGGCTAACCGAGGTCATGGATACCATTATAAACGAGATTTCATAATAGAGGCCCCAAAAAGGACCTCTGAGGCACTCCTCGTTCCATGAAGAAGTCCAAATTGCCGTCTGCCGTCGAAACCATGATTTTACTTTGCGACAGATAACTCTGGACCGACCTCACTAAGTTGGGGCAGATCCTTCTCTTCCCAAGTTCCTGCAGTATCGATGACCACGTGACAGAATTAAAGGCGTTTTTGACCTCAAGAAAGACAACAACGGAATCATCCTTGTGCCTCTAGAAAAATGTGAAACTTATTGGTTTTTTCGTTACCATAGATATTACCCTATATTTTGTAATCTAGTTTGTTATTCAGGTTTCTATAAAGACTAAATACTTTAATTGTTATTTATCAGTATTATTCTCACAATCATGAGGGTAACGAAAACTGCAGACAGCCAGGAGACGGGGCTTCCTGGCTAGACGGTTGGACGAGCGATTTCTAATTTTAATAGAAATTAAATGGTATGTCGATTGCTTTATTTCTCTTCATATCGCTTTCCATCATTAATCTAAAGTTAAAATCTTTTGTTTTTTGCTAACCCGAATAGTTCTTCATCTAGTATACTTTCTATCTCGTTTATAAATTACGCTACTGTTGATACTGTTGCTACGGTTAAATATAATGTAATTATATTTTATCTGGGATGAATTTATCGAAATATGAATACAGTTTTGTAGTTTCTAATGTTAGTACATTAATCTGTAAAGGATATTTTCAGTTCGATTTCTTATAAATTTTTGATTAATTTATGTTTTATATTTAATTAATTAATTATATTAATTAAGGTAAAAAGTATGATTTTTTTTTACTTGTGTAACTTTGGATCACAGGAAATAAATTAAGTTTTTTGATTTATTCAATTAAATTCTTTTTTTAAATAGATAATTTATTAAACGATTCTAGAATAGTGCTAACTCACTTTTTAATAAAATTAATTCTGTTTTATAAATAGTAAACTATCACAAAGGTAATGTAAATTTTATATTTGACGTCAGTTAACCTCTTTATCAGATAATAAATGATATGAAAAAAATAAATATATAATATAATAAATAAAATGAATATTTAAAACAAAAATATTTTATACCTCATTTCTGATTATTTTATATAAATAAATTTTATTCTGAATTCTATTTATAAACAACCGACAAGGATGTAGTTATTTAATAATTATGTAATTATTATTGACGCAGACTGATAATTTTTAAGAAATTACCGTTAGTTTAATATAGAAGCAAATGGCAACAGTCAATTGTTTAAATAAAAAATACAGAAATATACTAAAAAAAAAAAAACTAACTGTCCTTCATTGGATTTTAAGCTGGTTAAACTGCCAGCAAATCGGTGTCTAATAATTTAACCGCAAGCTATTCTATCTACATTATCCTGATTGAATTTAATTAATATTTTATTGTATATTATATAAGAATTATTTTTTAAAAACTTAATTTTTTCAGTTTGACTTTAGTTAATTATGAGTTTTTTCATTTTGACCGAATCTTTTTCTGAGATACCGTCTCTTCTATAAGATCATTTTTACGGTTTTTAATCTTTAAAATGATGGTAGCATCTCGGCCTTTCATCTGGAGGTCCCGGGTTCGAATCCCGGTTGGCATGGCATTTTCACACACGCTACAAATCATTCATATCATGCTCTGAATCAATACCAAACGGTGGACCCGGAGGTTAAAAATAATATATCTTTAAAAGAAAAGGAATGTAGTTGAATAAATAAATTTATAAAAAAAATTATAATTCTTTATTTCTAGGATAATATTAAAAAATTATATATATATATATATATATATATATATGTACACGTATTTAAATAGCCGATGATACTACCGGTAACGTAAGGATTTCAACGCTAGGTCATACATTTAAATCAGTTCAGCCGTTGTTGGGCTGCTACGGTGGAACATACATACAAACACCGTACATACATTACATTACTTATTGGGCGAATAATTATCGTGAAAACGATAAATGGCTTTCGGTTATAGTCATTTTACAGTTATTGAATTAACATCAGAACCGGATGGAAATGTTAATTCAAAACATGGAATTTTGCATAGCATTTAAATAAACTGTTCCGTTTCTTTAATTTAAATGAATGAAAACTAATAATAATAACAATAATAAACCAGGGGTTTATATTTTATGATTATAGGTTTTATATTTGTAAGAATTTTTATTAATAAAAAGTACCGTGCTTTACGATCGTAGAACATCATTTATTTCAGTATAAATATAATTATTATAATTAGCTGTATTACGTCTTTTGTTGTCACTAAATCTATAGATATAGTTTTTATCTAAGAATCTGCTTTTACATATTTCTAGTAACAAATGAAGCTTTGTGTACATTCGTATGCTACGCAGCGTTAAATTAGGTCCATTTCTGATTATATCAGTTAATTTTTGTTCTAGTTTTGTTCTATTGTGTTTTTTTTATACTAGCCTGTTTGAATTTTGAAAATCGGAGGATTGGTTCAGAAGATATAACAACATTTCCGAATAACCGTGATCTGTTAAATCGAGAGTGTACCTGATGGGTTTAACTTATTAACAAATACCCAGTTTGAGTTTTGAAAATCGGACGGTTGTTTGCAAACATATTAAGAGCACCCCATTGCACCACCCAAAACGGCACCCTAGGGGCACCCCGTTTTTTAACAGTTGAGATGTTGATGATCGGTCTAGCCTCCCACGAGGTATTAGCCTCCCCATTAGTATTAACATTTGTAAAACAGAATTTTTTTTAAATTTATTTAAATATATATATACGTATTTATATAGTCTATGACCGTCCCGTTATCATAAGAATTCCAACGCGAGATGATTATTCATATAAGTCGGTTCAGCCATTAAGCTGCTCTACGGTGGAGCAAACATACATATATACTAAATACATTAGATTCCTTTTTGGGCAGTCGTGTAAAAAATAAATTTATAAAATTTTAATGTTTCCTATTTAGCAACGGTAGATTTCGTAACCCATGTTGAATTATAAGAATTCACGAAATTTTGTTCTAACTTCATTATTTTTAATGAATGAATAGCGTTTTATTTTACTTGCACGTACTTTTTAATATTGTACTATATTTATTTATAGTAGAGAACGATTCTTTTTCAATTGATCGCAGTTGATCAAGTGTCGAGTAACTAGCAAAAGCTGCGTCGGAATGGTGCAATGACAATAACAATCGACTGTCAGTTATCGATTGTTGTGTCGGTCGGTACGTTTTTTTCTAGTACCTTTTTTTGTATACCATTGCTTTGTCACGCTTATTCAATTGATGAATTGTTATTCCCCATAGATTTTGTATGGTTATATTGTATTAGGCCGTTGGTTAAATTTTACCGTATAGCAGCAGAATTAGTGACCTGTAACAACAATAACTTGATGCTAAAATACCGCACAACTCGTCAAGGACTTCTACTCCCCTCTAATCCATTTTTACCCCTCTTCGACGCCACCGACTCACTTTTTAAGTTTAATTCTGTAACACTGAATACTTAACGTTTGTAGATAACGGTTATTTTTAAATAAATCTTTTTTTATTACTTATATTCCCACGACAATTTAAAAGAAAATTATGTAGTTAACGCGTGTATTTGTATAAATAGTATATGAAATATTATACTGATTTAATCTAATAATAAATTTGTTATACTGAATCAAATATCTCAAATATATATATATTATTAACACGTTAAGTGCTATTTAGAAATTCGTAAAGTGGCTTTAAGTGGCGTAAAGTGGCGAAGACAGTTGTTATAACTTCTAAAATTATTATTTAGGTTTTTTAGTTCTTTTATTGCTGATTTTGATCATTTTTGGATCTCGTGAATTAACCTTGCAATTTCTTCTTCTCTGCTTTTCTCTTCTCCCAACATTCTTTTTCATTCTTTCTCTAAATTGTTTTTTCTTTCTTCTTTGTATTTTTGGCCCTTTTATTTTTGAACTTTAGAAACTCTTGTATTTCTTGATCTTTCCTCTTAAATCTTTTTTGCCATAATGTCCTCCTTTTTAATGCCCATTTCTTCTATATCTTTTTTAACTTATTTTATCCATTAAAGCGTTCGAACATTTTTTTTTTTTTTTTAGTTAATCTATCCGAATTAAATGTCCATAAATCGTTACTCTTCTTTTTGTAATTTTGTTTAATAGGTTTTCATTTTCCTAATAAGTTTTTTTTGTTACGTTTTATTCTTTTTTTCAATTTCCAAAAACTTTCTCAAAATTGTTCTTTCTTTATTTTTCACAAGGAGAAATATTCCGCCGCATATAGGAATTCCAGTTTAATGAATTGTATTTTAATGTCTAATTTTTGTTTTTTGTTTTGCTGTACATTTGTATTTTCAATTTAAAAGCTAGTTCTATTTTTCTAGTTACGTTTTGTTAGTTTCTTCATAAAGTCCATTTTTCTATTCTATTTTCTTTGTATATTTAAATTTTTCTACTCAATTGATCTTTATATATTTTATGTTTAAAATAATTGGTAAACTTACCATATTTTTAATTGGTCATAAATTTGGTTAATTATTTTGAAAAGATATTTAAAAGTCAATTTTTCTATAGCCCGGTGGAAGTTGGTAGCATATGAAAAGATGCCGTGCCTGACCGGGATTCGAACCCGGGACCTCCTAACGAAATGCCGAGAAGTTACCACCTCAGCCACGGAAATCGACTACACCTCAAAACTAAAAGATTATACCTCAATTTAATCTGTTTCTTTTTTTAATATTATTTATTGTTTAAGATTATTATTATTGAGTTTACAAGTAGAAAATCAGTAAAATATAATAATATAATAAAATATAATTATGGACCGCTGTGGTGTTTGTAGACCTGTGTTAGTTTACAGAAGCAAGTGATTCCCCCTTGTAGTCAACAATGAAGGGCACGGTTTCCGAAGTTATTGTTTCAGTTTTTCATTAGTGTAAGAAAATTATTTTTAATCATGTTTGGTACAGTTTTTATGTAGAAACATTTATATATTAACATTTTTTTGTTTCATTACTAAATTTTACATAATTAATAAATAATATTTATATATTATTTTAGTAATAATACAATTTTCT
This sequence comes from Lycorma delicatula, assembly GCF_047948215.1. Lineage (NCBI taxonomy): Eukaryota > Metazoa > Arthropoda > Insecta > Hemiptera > Fulgoridae > Lycorma > Lycorma delicatula. Next base: position 63,977,504 of record NC_134464.1, read on the forward strand.
TTTACATTATTCCCAAGGAAGAAAACAAATTAAAAAATATCCCAGTAAAATTTAAAACATACATAATAAAGTCCGATAGAAACAAAAGACCTCACGTCAAGCTATTTCAAGAACATCGTAGATGATATAAACAAGTAACCACAGACTGGCCAAACGGGACATTGAATTGCTGGTCCCTTAGTGCCGTCACAGCGTTTAACATGTTAAATAGATAATAATCTATATCTGTCTCTTTTATTCCATTAAGTAAGGCCATAAGTAATCTGATATGAAATTTAAAATCACTTCCAAAAATGTCACAGCTATTTCTCAAGAGTAATAAGTATCCTAAGTTAGGCTTAAAAAAAATAATACTTTTTTTTTCACTGTTACTTTTTCTACTAAGCTGAGCACAAGAGAATTACATGTTAACGAAATGAATATGATCTTTAAACCTATGAGTAAGATTGCTTCTCTCTGTTAATCGCAAGAGTAGCTATTTAAAGAACATCATTATTTTCAGAGAAAGTAACTATGATTAGTTCTTTTTGCACGTCAGCCACTTTAAATGCTTGAAAATCATAATAGATATTGTAAATAACAAATTGTTAATATTTTCCCACAAAAACATTAATAACCATTTCAAAGCGTATAATAATTTGTTTTCTAATTTATTTTTGTATTTTTTTAATTAACAAATCTCTTTTAAAAATATTTCAATCGTGTTATTCCACGGTAGATATTTTTTATCTTCAGAAAAGTAATTTTTATTTCTTCTTCTTTTTCGTTTCTTCCGATTTGGGGGTAAGTTGCATCAATCATCTTTTTTGTGTTGTGTACCTTTCTTTTAGCCCAGTACTGTTTCATTCTTTCCGATCTTCCTTTCCTTTCTTCTTCGGAGAATTGGATCTTACTTTTGGTTTTGGGTTTGGCTTGAAACTTAGTTTTCTTGTCCTTGGTAACTGTTTTGTCCAGGAGCATACTTTCTATGATCTGGATTACCATTAGATCTTTTTCTGTTTGGTTAAATCTGGTTTGGTTTTTTGTAGTGGAAATAATCAAAGATTTGTTTCGTTAATCTGTCTAAATTCATTCTGAGGTTGTGTCCGTAGAAGTCAAATCTAATTTTTCTCATTGTGTCAGACAATTTTTATATTTTTTTTTTTATCGGATGTAGTTTTTTTAAGTGGATTAATTTGTTGTTTTGCAATTTGGAGCCTAGGATTTTTTTAAAGATTTTCCTTTTTTTTATCTCCAGTCTTTTGACTGGGCCGTAGTTAGCGATGGATGTTTCTGCTGCATACGGAACTTTTGGTTTGATTACCGTATTGTAGTGTATTTTAGCATTCCAGGATAGATATTTTTGTTGCAGGAGTTTTTGGTGAGTTGAAAGGCTAATTCGAGTTTGTTTCTGATTTCCATTACCTTTTTCTCAAAAGCATTTCACCTGATCCATATCTATCGAGAAATTTAAATTCTTTGAGTATTTTTATCTTTTGTTCTCCAATCTTAAGGTGCCTTGATAGGTTTTTGATGTTTGTCATTATTTTGGTTTTTACGAAGGTGATTTTGAGACCTAATTTCGCTGTTTATTTTTCAAGTTCTAGAATCTGTTCTTTGGCTTCATCCCATGTCTCTGCTAGCAGGGCCATATTGTCTACGAAGGTTAAACAGTTGATTTAGATACCTTTTTTTTTTTCGTAATAGGATTCCACTATGAATCTTTCGGTTCCATTTTCTAACTATTTTTTCTAAGGCACAGTTGAACAGCAGTGGGGAAAGTTTGTCTCCTTGTGGTACGCCGGTTTTAATGTCGAAAGAGTCATAGTTCTCCCACAAATTTAACTTTGGAGTATGCTGGTGAGTGTTTCTTTAATTAGGTTTGTAATTTTGTTGTATAAGTTTAATTAGGTTTTGTGGTTATCTAAATTATTATTTTAGAATAATCATTTTTATTTATTATCGCAAAGTTTATTTTTTTACCGAAAACTCTAATTTTAAGGTTCTTAAGGAAAAATATATAAATCCGGGGAATTCAACGAGGAGCATTAACTGAAAATTTGTAATAATATTTTTTATCATTTTCATATTTTATATAAAAATAAAATTATTAAAAAAAAAAAAACGCATTCAATAAGAAAAAACATTTCGTTTCAGTTCTTATTTAAATTTCATCGTTTTTTTCGATCTGTGCCAAATTATCTGTTAATAAATATTAATATATGTTATCCTTTAGTTACAATTTTGAGGAGATTTCATAAATCAAAATTTATATATACTTTATAATAATATTTTTTAATTTGTAGTCGATTTATGTAACGCTTTTTGTACTCCAGGTGATAAAATCGTAGCTTGGAAATAATTCCTTATTATATATAAACTGATAATCTCAAAAAAAAGCTATTAAAAAAAGAATAATAATATTTTTTTTTAAATCATAACTTTTATAACAACAATATTATTGCTTACATGGTTTTGCACTATTATTAATTAACCTAACATTTAATTATTTCTCTAACTGGATTTTTTATAACTTTAATAATTCTATTACATCTAATAAAAGTAATACCTGACTGTGTCATATGCTTTCATAACTAATAATTGATTTCATAAATTAATTTTTAGCATATGTATTTAATACAGGCCTGGAAAAAATTAATTGATCTTTAACGCTATACAATTGTTTAATATACTTTTGTTCCGGCGTTTCGGTATTAGACGATAAAACCTATTACAGTTAATAACTAAATTTATTGAAGGTCATGTTATTATCATTATTACCTTATTGTTTTACCAATAACTACAAGGTTTCTTTTAATAGTCTGACTTTTAACGACAAGATATGCTTACTAGGGAAAAATAACACATTTTTCGTAAATAAATTGTCTAATCGAAATGTTTTTGTAGTTTTGAATTATTTATATCTTTCGTTCTCTACCGTAATTGCAGAAAAAAATAGTGAAATCTGTTATGTTTTCGTACTAGTAATGTATGATAATTTCATTCGCCGGCCTCCGTCGCGCTAGTGGTAGCATCTCGTCTTTCCATCCGGAGGTCCCGGGTTTGAATCCCGGTCGGGCATGGCGTTTTTACACGCTACAAATCATTCATCTTATCCTCTGAAGCAATACCTAACGGTAATTCCGGTGGTTAAACAAAAAAATAATAATAATTTCATTCGTTAATTTTAATGTTAAAATTAAATCGCAAAGAATGATTGAAAATGTATAATAAAATTAATTAAAAATGAATAAATTCATAAAGTTCCATCAATAAATGGTTTCAAATTTAGGGTTTTCTAAAAATATATGTATTATTAGGAGTAGTAAACATAATTATTATAGGTGGCCTAAAAAGAGATAATACGCATTCAAAAATGGCAATAGCCTCTTCTCAAGAATTATAAACCTATTTCAGGATTATTAAAGAAAATGAGGATTGAAGTGGTTTCGCGTTGTCTTCTTTATTTAATCAAACATAATGTTTTATACTAGAATGCCAAGCCTGCTGAAATCCGCATGATATTCAGATTTACAAATGTTTTCACTCTATTCCCCACAATAATTGACTATAGTAAACATTTTTATTCTCAAAGAAAGCAGCTCTGATATGTGCTACTTATACCCCAAATGCCGTAAAAATGAATTTAATAGATAGCGTATAGCGAAAAATCGATGTATTTATTTCTTTGGGAAATAGTGTTTTGTATGAGTGCATTGTTACCCATTGTCAAACTGTTTTAGAATCAGAGGGAGTATCATATACGTTAAGGTAAATTTAATGATAAAATTAGGTATTTAAATTTAAAATTGTAAATTAGTGTATTTTTAGGCAAATAATACTACATTTTTATAATTATTAATAAATTAAATCTATTATAGTACACTTTTTTATACGAAAAGCTTCATTTTTATTTTATTTATGTCTTACGCATTACTTAATTGAAAAAAGGTAAATGGGTCTAACTTATTCAAATTTGTTTTTCTGGGATTTATTTGAAAGACATATGTGGGAATAATCACAGATTATTGTGTATACAGTCGCTTTACATTACTAGATGGTTAAATGAGTTATATTATAAACTAATATTAATCATCAAACTACAGAAAACTCAGTTGACTTGCAGGCTGAGGATGGATTCCATTTGGCTTCGTGCTACTTACGACTACTTGTCGCGTGACACTATTTTCTTCAACAATAGTTAGCCCATACGTAAAACTATTATTTATCTATGTAATTACGCCTTCTAAACCTTTGATAAATAATTGAAAATGTGGGCTGTATTCTTTCTTTTTCCTGTCTAGCCTTCAGTAATTACCTTTCAGATAATACTTCAGAGGATGAATGAGGATGATATGTATGAGTGTAAATAAAGTATAGTCTTGTACAGTCTCAGTTTGACCATTCCTGAGTTGTGTGGTTAATTGAAACCCAACCACCAAAGAACACCGGTATCTACGATCTAGCATTCAAATCCGTGTAAAAATAACTGACTACTAGGACTTGAACGCTGGAACTCTCGACTTCCATATCTGCAGATTTGGGAAGACGCGTTCACCACTGCACCAACCCGGTGGGTTGGGTTGCATTCTGCGTTAATATAAAATTGTTGATTATTATATTATTTTTTTTATAATTCGGGTGAGCTTGCGTCAGTTTTAATGGAAATTATTTTTTTCGCACATGATTTTCCGTACTAACTATATACGTAATGTAATAGTATTTTAAAACCCATTAGAAAAAAATTAATAATCCCATTTTTACTTATAAATGAATTCATCTATTTATTTAAATACTTGCCGTATTGAACTCATATTAAAAAAACTGGTTTCTTAAATACGTTTACACTTTATATTTTTAAACAACCAATTAATTTTTTAACGAAGTTTCGGAATGTTAAAATTACACTAAAGATAAAATACTATGCAGGTTTTATGTATAACATTTTTAATTATATTTACAGATTAAGTAAATTAAAGGTCTTAAATGATTAAGTTCTTGTTTAAACGAATAGAAAAATAGATTTTAATATAATAAAAGTTAAATATTATCACTTATTAAAAATTAGTATTCAACGAAATGTTTAAAATCATATTAAAAGATCTATGCTTGATTGAAATAATTACTAATGCAATCAAAAAGTGTTTTTTTTTTTACGGTTTTATTTCTTTGTTTGAAACAAATGACGCGATAAAGATTTGATTTGATAGATAATTATAATCTATAACTTTATTTTAAATGATATTAGATATTAATTTGCGTATCAAATATGCATTATTAATCATTTTTATCACTGTAACGTTCAAGCAAATGAATACATCTGCAATCAGCACTTAACGGTACACAGAAAAACAAAACGATTAATAATAATAAAAAAAGCGTTATTCAAGTACTTTAAATAATTTTTTTTATTAATTATTTAAATTCTAATTAAAATCTTTTTTTTGTAAACAAAAAAAGCTGACAAAAGAATCAGTTCTGATGCACGGCATACACACACAACGTAATTTTAAATACTTATCATTTTATTTAAATGATAATATTTTTCCGTTTATTTAATTCAATGATTTCAACTAAAGCGTGCGCCCATACCCTATATAATTCGGGCGGGTATGGCGGTACTAGCAGCGACTGTCGGCACTAACTAAACTTATGTAATTTCATAAGTTACATACAATAAATTTCACTTTTCCGGTCGGCAGACTCGTGTAGCCGCGAGGCTTAACACGCCAGATACCGAGTCGATCTAGTTTGAGACCCAGCCAGACCGAGATACTTTTTTTACACTTTAAATATTATTAATTTATTTAATTCTACCGCTCATCGTGACCTTACAATATAGCAGACGACTACAACAGCATTTGTAATCTGGGGTGAAGGTGCGACTTTGCAAAACTTTTTTTGGCAGATATTGTTACTTTTTAATCGTTAAAAAATGTGCCTAAGAAAAATATGACCTTAATTAGGTGAAATCTTGAAATACTGAGGGGATCTTCCTCTACAGCCTCACCCCCTTGACCTTTTAAGTTGAAAATTTAATGGCCTCAGTGCCCCATATATATAGAAACAATATGATCACGTTTGGTCAAAATCGGTCCAGTAGGTCTGGAATATTAGGTGATTCGGAGGTCAACACCAAACACACATGCGAACATTAACATCCGGAAAATTTCTATCCGGTTTCTTTGTGTTCCTTAGGTGTCAAAACGTCAAGATCCGGTGAAAACCGCATATGCCCAAATTGGTGGACCAATTTCAATACTTTCCCTTCTAAAGTACAGAGCTATGTAGACGGGAAAGTAAAAGAAAAGTATAAAATAAGAACAGTAAATTTTATTATTTTTGAAGTAGAGTAAAGTTTTTTTGCGCAAAATAAATCTTCAATCTGAAAAATATAATTAGACATAAAAGAACATCGACGAGTAATAAATAATGCAGTAACTTTTTAAATTTTAAGAAAGCCACAAACAACTTGGTGGACAAAAACTTTATTTAATACCCTAGAAGATTCGGAATCGTTTTTATATCTAAAAAATTAATTCAAGAAACTTGACCGATATCTATTACAAAATCATGTTCATAGGTGAAATATCTTTACATTTTCTGATGAAAACCAAAGTCATGATTTATTGTTACCGATCCATGCATGGATATATAATCCAACCCAAGAAATATATCTCTTGTCTATGAGATATAATCCAAACCAAGTATGTAATCTCCCGATTATATCTTCCGGTTTTATTTCAAAGAAATATCAGATTTCAGATCTCCTTATAATAAACTAAATTCTTGACAAATATAAATAATTAAAATAATTCGTTAACTCAAAACATTGAAAAATCCTGGTCTGAAAAAATTAAATTCTTAGGAGAAGTGATCGAACAAAATGGTTTAGAAAAAAATGGCTTTCTTGAAGGAATCAAGAGAATGGAGAAAGCGTACAGAATAACTAAAAGAATCTTCAACAAAAATGGCTTTCATAAAAGTAAAAAGTAAGGCATTTAAACCCAAAAGTTTATATTAAAAGAATGTTTAATCCAACACTAAACGAGAAATAAAAAAATTCGGAAGTAGAATTTTTTTAAAGTTTTAAGAACCCAAAAAAAAGGAAACAATACCTGGAAAATAAAGATAATTCTGAAATATACAAAACAATTGAAGAATTTTCCGATTTGATTTGATAGAAAATATTGATATTTTAAAGATATGTCAAAAATGGAGAAAAATAAATTGACAAAGAAAATATATTAAACAAAACCGTTTAATTAATTTGTTCTTTAGAGATTACTTGAGAAAAAAAACCAGATTTTTTGAGGTCAAAGTCCCAGAATAGGTACAGTTTTAGGAAAAACAAAAAGTTTAGGAATCAACAATTGGAAGGTCTCCTAGGTAAAATAAAAAAAAAAACCTAAAATTAAGATCAGTAGTCGGGAGAAAGAAAGAAACGGCACGGTGAAAGATTATTAGAAAAAGTGAAAACTATAGAAAACCAAATTAAAGTTTGTAACGTGGTCCTTAGCGTGGAAAAAAGGAAATTTACGTTTACTAGTTATAGAATAATTTAGGTAGTTTTATTTAGTAATTTTATCTGGTAACTTAGTAAACCTGCCAATGTAAAGAAAGAATAAATAAAATTCGTATTGTAATGTTTCAGTATTATTATGTATTTAACTATGATGTGAAAGATACTTTAAAGGTCCTTTAATAATGACGTCAGAAATGACGTACAATTCTAATAACATTGTTGGTTATAGGAAAATAATAATGTTGCAGTTGTTCATTGAAAATTATTCAAGGACTGTGTTTTTTCCCAGTCAGTCTGGTAACATTTATTATAAATTAATATTAAGTATTTCTTATAATCGTTATTTTTATTTTTAAGAGTCAAGGTTAATTGTACATTTATTTTTATTTGACGTTTACCTCCTATTCATTCTACATTTCAACTTGTACTAAATTTTAATACACGCAATGTTTATAACAATAAATAGTAATAAATATTTTGCGATCAACAATAATTTAATTCCCCTTAATTTACGGGAAAATTAAAAATAATAATTCTGTTCGTTTTTTATTTCTTAAAAAATAAATTAGATTTTTTTGTTATCTATTAAATAATCTTTTTTTTTTTGTCAAAAAATTTAAAAAGTTGTATTTCACATTATTTATCCCAGTCATTTAATTACATGTAAAAGTAATATATATCCTGAGATATAAGAATTATTAAAAAATGATTTCTTGGATATCAACTTACATAGAACAAATTTCGCTTTTACGGTGGGCAAACTCGTGTAGCCGCGACGCTTAACGCACCTCATACCAAGTTGATCTATTTCAAGACCCAGCCAGACCGAGTTACTTTTTTTACACTTTAAATATTATTTAATTCTATCGCTCACCTGTGACGTCACAACATAGCAGACGGATGAACATCAGTCTGATTATTAATAATATCATTGTTCTTGTGATAAGTAAAATAAAAACGTCGCTTGAAAGCTTAAAAAATATCAAATGGATTTTGTTTGGGCTTAACAAGCTGATATGCAACGTTATATACATGTACAGATGAATCACGAAGTTCTCCTGGGACTTTCATAACCTATTCTACTCGTGAAAATAATGGAAAAACTACACATAAACTTATGTTCTAAAATACTTCGTTTGCGAGTTACATTTAGTTGAAGATTTCGCTCGGATTTCAGCTACCGCATTGAAATGAGGTCGTATTGAAATCTTTAGGAAGTTAATTAAGGGGGATAATTAGTGATTTCTAATGGTTTTTAACCTAAAAAGTCGAATTAAATAGGTCACAGAACCGTACCTGATAGTTTTTGAAAAATCTTAGATGAAAACCAATAAATTGAATTAAAAATCCGTTTTTCTTTTTCCTGTTTAGCCTCCGGGAATTACCGTTCACGTATTACTTCAGAGGATGAATGAAAATGAAGTATAGTTTTGTACAGTCTCACTTCAACCGTTCCTGAGATGTGTGGTTAATTGAAACTCAACCACCAAAGAACACCGGTATTCACGATCTAGTATTCACACATCCATGTAAAAGTTTACTAGGACTTAAACGCTGGAACTCTTGACTTCCAAATCAGCTGATTTGGGAAAACGGGTTCACCACTAGACCAACCCGGTGGTTTGGAGTAAAAATCCCTGTTTTTTTTATTTTTTTTTATGTTTGACTACAATAATTTTGTTAAATGTGTAATAAATACATAAAAATTTGTAGAGATTTTAATTGTGAGCAAAATAGTGTAAGATAAATAGAATGAAACGATTCTCTATCTAGTGCTAGTCGTTTCAATTTGGTATACTTCCTACATCCTTCATCCCTAACAATTTGTTTTACATATTCCAAACGTTACCTGCCTGCACAATTTTCCCCGTCTACCTGTCCGACCAATATTAAAGCGATTATTCCAAGATGCCTTAATATGTGGCCTATAAGTCTGTCTCTTCTTTTAACTATATTTTTCCAAATGCTTCTTTCTTCATCGATTTGCCGCAACACCTATTCATTTGTCACTTTATCCACCCATCTGATTTTTAACATTCTCTTTATAGTACCACATTTCAAAAGCTTCTAATCTTTTCTTCTCGTGTACTCCGATCGTCCAAGTTTCACTTCCATATAAAGCTACACTCCAAACATATATAATTTCAACAATTTTTTCTTGACGTTTAAATTAATTTTTGATGTAAACAAATTATATTTCTGGCTGAAGGCTCGTTTCGCCTGTGCTATTCGGAATTTTATATTGCTCCTGCTTCGTCCATCTTTAGTAATTCTACTTCCCAAATAACAAAATTCTTCAACCTCCATAATATTTTCTCTTCCTTTTTTTATACTCAGTGGTCCATCTTCGTTATTTCTACTACATTTCATTACTTTCGTTTTGTTCTTGTTTATTTTCATGCGGTAGTTTTTTATCCATGCCGTTCATTGTTCCTTCTAAATCTTTTTTACTCTCAGCCAGAATTACTATATCATCAGCAAATCGTAGCATCTTTATCTTTTCACCTTGTACTGTTACTCCGGATCTAAATTGTTCTTTAATCATTAACTGTTAGTTCTGTGTAAAGATTAAAAAGTAACGGGGATAGGGAACATCCTTGTCGGACTCCCATTCTTATTACGGCTTCTTTCTTATGTTCTTCAATTATTACTGTTGCTTTTTGGTTCCTGTAAATGTTAGCAATCGTTCTTCTATCTCTGTATTTGAACCCTAGTTTTTTAAAAATCCTGAACATTTTATTCCAGTCTACGTTATCGAATGCCTTTTCTAGGTCTATAAATGCCAAGTATGTTGGTTTGTTTTTCTTTAATCTTCCTTCTACTATTAATCTGAACCCTAGAAGTGGTTCCTTTTTCTCTATACTTTTCCTGAAACCAAATTGGTCTTCTCCTAACACTTCTTCCACTCTCCTCTCAATTCTTCTGTACAGAATTCTACTTAAGATTTTTGATGCATGGCTAGTTAAGCTAAATTTACTGTTAACAACTTTTAAAAAACTGGAAATTACACAATTGTAAAATAAAAATTAATTAGATAATAATTTTTTGGTCCCGGGAGAACTTTGTGATACACTCCGTATTTCCAAAATTTTAGTATTTATTTTAATTTTATTTCAGTATCAATAATTTTAAATAATATATTTAGATCTCTTAAATAGATAATCTTCTTAATTGGCTTAATAAGGTTATTTTAATAATTAATTGATTGATAAAATAGATATACTCATATTTTAGACAAATTTTACGTAATTAAAACAATTTTTTATTATTGGTTTATTATTTTGGTTATTTTATATCATGGATGTGCGCGCAGTTGCAATCACGTTTGTTTAAAATCGTTAGTATTGTGTATATATTTTAAGTGAAAGTTGTTTGATTATGTTAGAAAAAGTTAAATATTTTTAGTTTGCATATAGGCTGTTTTACAATCTGTGTGTGGTGGATAATAATCAGGTTTTAATTTTGTAAGAAAAAATAACAAAAGCAGCTTATACTTCCTGCCAAGCTTTATATCAAATACTGATTTGTAACTGAATAATAATATTAATTATTATTGTTAATATTATAATAATAAATGAGTAAATAACGAGATAATGAATGTAAGTTTATGGGTGTCCATTCTAAACAGTATTCATGTATTATTACATTCACTTCTATAATCTTCACTTCTATAATCTGATTCTTCATATTTTAAGAAATTTATTTTTTAAAGTACGTACGTACATAACCTAATTATTAAAATTTGATCTTAAATATATTTAGTTTATTTAAATATATGTAAGAAATTTTTTCCCGTTGAAAATAAAAACGAGAAATATAATTTAAATTTAAAGTTCTAATTTTATTTTATTTAAAATATCACAAATTTATTTTAATTTTTATTTTTTTGCAAAACGAAATAAAAATAAAAAAACAGAATATTGTATTTGTAAGTAGTAGTTTAAAGAATTTCCATAAACTTTTTTTGTGGGGTTATCCATTACAAAATAATCTGGGAATTCGTTTTATTCTGCTTTTGTACTTATTTTTGTAAAAGACAATATTTTTTTGAAATTTTTAACTCTCTGTTACATTAAAAAATTTCAATTTTTGGCGTATAAAAACAGAACAAATTCATCTTAAATGCCATTATGTTATTTTTTACGAAACGTTTGGTTAAATTTTTTGATGTAATAAATTTGAACCAACTTTAACTATTAATTCTCAAATTTTTTTATTTTACATAATTTTTTTCAATTTATTCATCATTTTATTAAAGAATTTTATAATTTTTCTTTTTTTCTTATGAAAGATCGAGCTTCAATAAATATTAGCACCGTTGAAATTAGTAGCTTATGAAAAGATACCATGCATTACCGGGATTCGAACCCGGGTCCTCCGCACGAAATGCCGAGACATATCTACTCAATCACGCAGGTCGGCTGAATTCTAAATAAAAATGAGAATTTTTGTTTTTATTTTCTTGTAGGAAGTATTGTGATCGCGAAAAATTTCGGTTTTCAGATTTCAACAGAAAAATCCAATTTGACCATCCCTGAATCCATTTTGACTAGTTTCGGCATGACGTCTGTACGTACGTACATATATATCTCGCATAATTAAAATACGATTAGCCGTAGAATGTTGAAATTTTTGATTTAGGACTGTTGTAACATCTAGTTGTGCACCTCCCCTTTTTATTGGAATCAAAATCCAATAAAATCGTTGGATTTTGGACTTTTTCTTAACTGCAATAATAAGCCCTCATTGAGAGATTTTCAACGATATATCATCTATCATAAGTAGTACTTATTTTCATCGGTTCCCGAGTTATAACCAAATAAAATTTTAATTAATGAAAAATTTGGATCTTACAAGGGGAAGGCACATCGGTTCGAATCTGATTTCATCTCTTCTTTTTTTTTCACTTTTTTGTTTAATTTAAATATATTGATTTATTAACCTCTGATTGTAAAAAAATGTACAGTAAATAATAATTCAATAATAACAATAAAAAACAATCTATAAGAAGTTATTAATGAAATAATTTATTTACTTTTCATTTTAAAAACATGTTTATATATCTTTATACACATAATTTAATAGGCGTACAAGGAAGTCATGTGGTGTCCAAATCAAATATTTTTACATAATGATGATTACGTGAAGATTATGTCTATGGGATATAAAACTAAACTGTAAAGTATTATAAGTAGAATTGAAGTAGCTTAGGTAAATTCATTCGTCAAAACTAATATTATATTATTTCAGACAAAAAAAAATAATTTAAAATTGTTGAATCTTTATCCAAGTCGCAATTTATCAAATTGTACGTAACATATCTCATCTATAGTTTATTTCAACAATATTTTTCAATTTAATTTCGTTAGAGCTTAAGCAGTTTCTACCATTTCTTGATCTTTCATGCAGATTTGCAATCCATTAACATTATGCTTTCATTTCATTCTTTCGTCATTATGAATTTCTTTCGTTAGAATAATCTGAATATTCTGAATATCTTAAGAATTTCTGAATATATTAAGAATAATCTGAATATTCTTTCGTTATAAACGAACATTATGCATTATCCTTGTTCATTTAACATGTTTTATTTATACTATCTCACCTATATGTCACTTTTATTTCTTATAGACTTTTTATTTGTTTAATGGCTAAAATTAACAAACTAGTTGTTCTATGATTAATAAATTTGCTAATTTTCGTACTGAATTTAAGACCAGGAGCTTTAAAACGAAAAGACTTTATAAAATTAACATTTTTTGTTTGACTTAATGATATCGACATAAATAAACTTACGCGTGGGATTTGGAAATGGAATTTTGTAGTGTATGAAAAAATTCCATGCCTGACCTGGATTCGAACCCGAGATTTCTGGATGAAAGGCCGAGGCGCTACCACTCCGCCACGGAAACCGGCATTAAAATATAATACATAAAAAAAAATAAAGCATAAATCGTGTTATAAATAAAGTGGAATATTTAGGAGAAACAAACCAACAAAATGCTTAGAAAAATGGTGATCCATGAAAACATCCGGAAAATGGAAGAAGCGTATAGAATTACTTAATTGATCTACATTAAAAAGTTTATCACCATAAACGAAAAAATAAGACATTATAACAGTTACTAAAACCGGAAGTCTTAAATCTTAGGAATGTTAAACCAAAACAGTAAAAAAGAAATGAAAAAATACAAATTTTAGGATCTACAAAAGAAAACGGAACCTGGAGAGTAAAGAATCTTTCCGAAATGTAGAGAAAAAACTGAGAGGCTTTCAGATTCCATTGGAAGTCAAAAGTTAATCTTTCACAGAAAAAACTGGTTATAAATATTTGAATTCTTTAAAAACAGAAAAGTTGAATTTACTTCCGCCTTGGAAATCAGGAAAAACTTGAATGAAAATCAGATCTCTGAAGAGGAAATTCAATTCAAAGAAATTTTTGGGAAGGAATCTAGAAATTTGAAAGGTTCACCCCTTTGTGCGAGAAGAAACGAAGCGAAGGGTTAAGGAAACGAAAATGAGATGTTACCCTCCTTTACATTCGTCATTTACTTTTCTTCTCTATAGTGCTCGTTGGTCAGGAGAAGCAAAACAATGAAATATTTTATTTTCGTCACCTTATACACTGTTAAAATCATTGGATATAACCCTCTACTATTGTTCGTTCAATGTAGAAACAAGCCTGACCAGTTTTGGAAAGGGATTCCCTCAATTCCTCGTAGCGTCAATCATTCTCACGCTGGAAACATGCATTGTTGAAAATAATGAGTCGACTGTCAAGTTACACGATATTTTCCTAACTACGTTATATGTGTTTGTTTAATCTTCTTATATAATGTTAAATATTTATTTTTTTGTGACATTTATCTTAATAATATAATATTTTTCTATTTCACAGCTCTGTCGCTTGATTAATTACAGCTATGTATTACTATAATACATTTTTTTCATTTAAATTGCCAAATTACCAGTCCTTTCGTTTTCTTCATTACTGTTCCTTATTATTGCTCATCCTCAAAGTTATCACTTTTAACTATGTCTCCTTCAGAGTTACATTGTCTTTGTTTTCTATCATTCCTTATTGGTCAACAGTAGAAAACAATTTCTGCTACTATTTTATTTTTATACAAGTAAAGGAGAGATGCAGTGAAGGGGCCATTATCAATATGTCTCTTAACGGCAACGCGTTAGATACTTAAATTTTTTAAAGTTTTACTCCATTTTTTAAGCTTAATACGTTTATCGCGGAGACCATGTTATTACTTATTTAAAGCTTTGTGCGCCTTTCTCAGCAAACTATTTAATCCTTAATCTTAAATTGATTTTCTATAGATTTATGTTTTATCACTGTTCCCACGGATAGATTATGTCAGATAAAAAAGAACATGGGAACAGTGGAAGTATTATCTGACAGCGCTCATTAATGTTTAATATCAGTTAATTATGATTAACAATTCTACTTTGCACCTCTCTTTTCGATTTGGTTACTATGTACTGTGTTAGAATTTTTATATCAACGTTTTCTTTTTTTCCAATATTTCGTTGTGCTGTTTTTTTGCTTTCTTCCGACCATTTAATTCATGGTTTTTTATTTTGATTTTTTAATCTTACAATTTCAGTAATTTTTTCCCCAAAGCATTTCCCTCTACCGATTTCCATTTTAGATATATGGTTTTTTCTTAAGAGAAAATCTAAGAACCACCAAGTAATTAAATAACTTTCAAAGAATTCGAATAATTTCTTTTCAATCTAATTTCATGAATTCTTAAAATATGTTTGTAAAAATTATAGCTTTCCTTTCTTAACAAAACGGAAAAATTTTTTTTCCAAAATTATTTTTTATAAACATTTTACTTTCTCTTTTTTTTAAACTATTCCTCTTTTGTGATTAGGTTTAAACATTCCGTTGATTAAAATTCTGATGTCACATTACTTCCTTGTACCCTATTAAATTACATGTACACATTTTTTAAAATGAAAAGTATGTAAAATTTTATTTCATTAATAATTTCTGATATCTTTTCATATTTTATTTTTATTCTTATTATTGAATTATTATTAATTGTAAAAATTTTTTACAATCAGAGGTTAATAATTATTAATAAATCAATATATTTGAATTAAACAAAAAAATTTAAAAAAAGGAGATGAAGTCGGATTCGAACCGATGTGCCTTCCCTCTTGTAACATCAAACTATTTCATTAATTAAAATTTTGTTTGGGTATAACTCTGGAACTAATGAAAATAAGATATATCGTTAAAAACGTCTCAATGAGGACTTAATACTGCAGTTAAAATAAAAAGTCCAAAATAAAAAAAATATTTTGGATTTGCCTTTTTTGGACACTTTTGGTCCAGTCGATTGTAATCAAAAGGGAAGGTGCATAACAAATGTTACAGCACTCCTAAATCCAAAATTTCAACATTCTACGGCTAATCGTTTTTGAGTTATGCGATAAACCGTACGTGCAGATGTCACGCCGAAAGTAGTCAAAATGGATATTTTCGTTGAAATCTGAAAACCGAAATTTTTCACGATCACAATACTTGCTTTACTTCGTTCAAGGAAATAAAAATTGTTGAGTTTAATTATTGTGTTTTAATGTCTTATTTTTGCGTTTATGGTAATCATTTTTTTGTTCTAAATGGAAATATATTTAGTTATTCCGTACGGGTTTTCCATTTTCTCGGTCTTTTACTGATGCTATTTTTTCTAATTAATTTTTGTTGAATTTTTCTCATAAATATTGTAATTTTATTTTTAATACGTTTTGAACTTGACGTTATATAAATTTTGCACTTTATTTTAATGACAATTTGATTTCGTTTTAAATCTCTAAATGAATTAATTCTTTACATTCTTGATTCTGTTTTCTTCCGTGACAAAACATTTATTGTCTCTTGAGTTAAGTACTAGTTAATTCTGTATATAAAGTTATTACTTGTTAAATTACATTTTCTGATGAGATGTTTAATTATGCTCATACCATTTTAATCGGATTAAGTTCTTAATTATATGGTGAAAAGCGTAGTTTTTCTTCGTATTGTGTTAATTTTCCTATTAATATAAATCATTACACAATTAACCGTATTAATTTTACTTGAGTTTTCTCTTGATAATTAATTACCAATTATATTTTTTTTTAATTTGAACATTGTACTCGACTTCATCAATCTTTCTACGTTTTATGTTTTTTTTTTTTTTTTTTTAAATTAAACAGAAGCAAAAATATTGTTAAAATTCTATGTTGTGTAATGTAGTGTAGTGCAGATTTAATTACTTTTTGCAGAACAGTAGACTGAATGTTTTCGACAATGTATTTAGTGTGGGAGTATGTGGATACTGCGGGTGGCGGGGGATTCCTTTTCAAAACTAGCCAGACAGTGGTTAACTACTCGCACAAGCCATTTCTTAGAGCTTCTCGCTGCAGTGGGCGAGCCCTCTTAGAATTAGCTATACTTTGTTCATTGTAAAATAAAATTAGTGTGTTCACATTGTCAGCATAACCTCTGATCATATTTCATCTCATTACATGTAATTTTTTTTATTTATTATTGATTATAAGAAAGTATGTGCGGTTAATCACGTAAGAATTTTCATCATAATTATTTTTTTTAACTGTACTCTTCTTCACAGTTAATTATTTTTGAGTTTTTTTTTTTTTTTGAGTTCCTTCTAGTTTTAAATTTCTTGATATTTGAATTTTCCTTAATATGCATTATATTTTATTTTTATACTTTTCAATTAGGTTCGATTTTATTTATTTTTTATTTGTTCTATATAGCAAATTAATTAAAGTTGTTTTATATGTAAGATAAGTTAAACTGTTATTTTAACTGTTAAAACATCAAAGATAAAATAGAATTGTTAAAAAGATAAAATAAAATATATCTTGTTCTATTTAATGTACCACTCACTTATTCTGTCTCATGTCAGTTGTTTCATTCGATAATGAGTCTGACGTAGGAACTTAGGTTACGTATGAAGTGTTAGTGTGAACGAATATGACGTCACATATGCGCTAAAATAAAGAGCTGCAAATAAGAAAGTTGCAACTGTATATAATGGGAAGAGATAATCGCTACACTAATTTATACACTCTGTACGTAGTTGGTAGTTCGCCCAATGCTTCCACTCATATCTCAAAGAGTATGTGTGCTGTTCGTGCGCGCACACACGCACGCATACTGTATTTTATGCATGCTCACATTCTTTCTCTTTTCATATTGTGTTCATTGGCTCCCCTCCCCTTCAAACATTTCATTTTATCACTCTTTTTTCTTTCTTGTTGCTCTATTTCACATTCGTATATATTTTAAAAAGGTTATTTGATATTATTTTTGTATATAATTTAGGATAAAAATATTAAAATTTGTATTAATTAGACAAAAAATTTTACGTTAGCTAAACACTTTTATTTATTCGTAAAAGTTAAATACCGGAAAATATTTTTATAAACTAAAAAAATCTTTGTTTTATTTCAAATTAAATTCAAATTTTTGCATAATGCTGTTTTACGTAATTATTTTATTTATAAAAAAAAACCCACAAAAACATTTAAACTTTTTAATATTATTAGTGTAATTAATTATAGTGTGAAATTTAATTACTGTAATATTAAAAATTATCGTAATTTAATTGTGAATGGTCTGCTTTTTATGATTACTTCCTAATAAATTATTTTAGATCTTATATTACGTTACTCTTTGGTTTTTTAAATTATTTTAAAAATAAATATATATATTTTTTTAATAAATATATGCTGATCATCGTGGCGGAGTGGTAGCGTCTCAGCCTTTCATTCAGGGAATGGGTCCCGGGTTCAAATCTCGGTCAATTTTCGTACGCTACAAAATTTCATTTCCATATTCTTACTTTCAAGTTTTAGAAGTTTCAGTGGTAAATTAATTCACCAAGAAAATAAAATAAAAACATGTTTATAGTAAACGAAACCTTTTTTAAATACCGTTTTACTTGTAGTCTCATGAACTAAAGTCATTAGAGACTGAAGCGTAATTGTAAATGTACCAGTGTACATTTACAATTAGTTAAATATAAGTTAACTACATTTAGTTAAAAACTAAATGTAACATGTAGTTTTTAACAGACTCAGGCCGACCATTCCTAAGACCTGTGGTTAATTGAACCCCAACCATCACAGAACATCGGTACCCACTGACCAGTATTCAAATCAGTATAAAATCAACAAACCTTTATTAAAATTCGGACCTCGAAATCTTCGACTACGAAATTCTGCAGTTAAATAACTAATTTGTAACGAGGAGTTAACCACTCGACCACCCGAAGGGATTTCTTTTTTTATTAAGTGAACAATAACAATAAGTATAATTTTTATTATTTATTTCTTCGGATCCTGGAATTTTTTCTTTAATATTATATCATATTAAGAAAAAATCTGTTAAAATAATGAAACATCAAAATATAGTAAAAACTAGATCGAACATAAGCTCTCACGTCACTTTACAACCGTTTAGACAGGAACTCAAGGTCTCGACATAAACAATTTTTTTTCTATTTCCTCATAAAACAACGAAGATAAAATGTACAGAATGAATTTTTTTTTATTGTGAATAACTGTTGCATTTTTTCTTATCAGCAACATGAATTGTACAGTATATTTTTTACACAGACGATAATAAGTGAGATTCTCAGTGTATTTACAGTTTTGTTTACTCTGCTAACCCTTTTCCAAAAGGGAGTTATGTAGCTTATCCTTTTATTCATAACGATGTGGCACGAGAAATGATAAATGGAATAATAAGACTCCGTCTTGGAAATCGAACTTGAGATTT
Organism: Lycorma delicatula; assembly: GCF_047948215.1. NCBI lineage: Eukaryota > Metazoa > Arthropoda > Insecta > Hemiptera > Fulgoridae > Lycorma > Lycorma delicatula. The sequence continues at coordinate 63,996,823 of NC_134464.1, forward strand.
GCATCACAAACAGTATGTATGTTACAAATACATGGCTGTTAAGTGAAATATCGATTGTCATCAATCAGAATAACCCAGTATTAGAATTTTAGTAATCTTTTCTTTTTTTTATAGAATTTTAAGCATCTGTTATTTATGATCCTTTTTTATCGTTTTCAGTACATATTTTTGCTCATAGGCGAGCTTTATTTTTGTTACTATTAAAAAAAAATTGACAACACAGTTGTAGGATTTTTTAACCCACCGGGTTGGTGTAGTGGTGAACGTATCTTCCCAAATCAGCTGATTTGCTAGTCGAGAGTTCCAGCGTTCGAGTCCTAGTAAAGTCAGTTATTTTTATACGGATTTGAATACTAGATCCTGGATACCGCTGTTCTTTGGTGGATGGGTTTCAATTAACCACACATCACAGGAATGGTCGAACTGAAACTGTAAAACATTACACTTCATTTACACTCATACATATCATCCTCTGAAGTAATATCTGAACGGTAATTACCGGAGGCTAAACAGGAAAAAGAAAGAAATATTATTCAATTATTTAATTCTACCGCTCACTTGTGATATCGCAACGTAACAGACAACTGCAACATCATTTTTTGTAGTGAGGGTGTGATTTTGTAAAAATTTATTTTTACAGATATTGTTATTTTTTAGTTGTTAACAAATGTGGCTAAGAAAAAATGACCATAATTAAGTGAAATCTCGAGATACTGAGGGTGACCTTGGTGTACAGCCACAACCCCTTTTAAGTTGAAAATTTAATGGCATCAATTCCTATACATAGAAATATTCTGACCAAGTTTGTTCAAAATCAGTCCAGTAGTTCTGAAACCTGATTTAAAGGCCAATTCCGAATACACATATGAACATTAACATCAGGAAAATTTCTATTTGGTTTTATGGGTTCCTTAGCTGTTAAAACTTCAAGATCTGTTGAAAACCGCATATGCCCAAACAGAACCGATTACAATACAGATCTATAGCTCTACTATAGCGCTATCTAGACGGAAACTAAAAAATATAGTCAATATAGTCACTATTCGAAATGTAATACTAGCATATTTTGTCAATACGACATTTAAATTTAAAAAGTTTAACCTTTTGATCGCGGTTATAAGCTACAAAAATGTAACGTCACGTTGGTTGTGTGTTCAGTTTACAAAATGAATTCATACATTCTAATTTGACTTTTTATTTACGTAAAATTCAATTAATGTAAACTATCTTTAATAGTTTTAGTAAATAAAATTATAATTTTTTTTATAAACTAAACACTTGTATGTTGTTTTTCAAGAATAGTATTTTCGTGTATTGTGTGGGTTACGTCGTCATACTAACTTAAGTTTTCTTGTTTTTTTTTTTAATAATTTATTATTACGCCTTTAACTGTAATTAATAATAATAATAATAATAATAATAATTAATAAAATAATAATTGTATAAAACGTTATTTTTTAATTATTTTTTTAATACACAGTTTATTTGTTACGTAGATGTTTTAATATTATGTGTTAAGAAAATACTGAACCGCAAATTGTGTTACGTAATACTCTTGCATTGTGTTTTATTTGATAAATGCAGTGGCTTCAAATGTGGTTTATTATCTTCTCACTCGATCTTTATTTCACGTTTATCCTCCGCTTGCTTCTGTTATTATTTGTGTCATTTTTAAAGACATTTTTCTTATTTTTTTTTACGCAGTAAATGATCAATATTATTTACTGAACGTATTTAGATATTAGTGATTGATTTCCTTTAAAATTTTGTTAATGTTTCTTGTTTAAAGGAATAAAAATTTAATACTTAAAAATATAGATTGTGGAATTTTTGTAGCTTTAGTCTCTTTATCATTGACGACTCGCATATAGGCACTGTGGAACTGCAGCACTCCCTATTTCCACTTTATATTATCGATAATATTTAATATATTAATTATTTTTTAATTTAATTCTTTCTTTATACTTGTACAGTATATAATCCTTAAGGTTAATGTCAGTAGTCATCTCCCAGTTAATGAAAAAGATACAAAAATCTTTGTATGGAACTGTACGCTTCACAGTTCCATCGGCGTGATTTTTAGTTGTTGTGCGCATGCGCACACTCCTGCGCGTGAGAGCACTGTCGCTTTCGCAGTGACGACACTGGCGTGCTGGTAGAAGGTAATTTGTTTTACTCCGCGTGTGTATGGAACGTTCCTTGTTCGTTCCCTTTTCTGGTTTATTCGGTGGAAGGAATCTGATAGTGGTTTAGTTGTTTCTTCAGTAGTGATCAGAAGATGGCGGAAAGCAAGGGCTCTTTGATTACCAAAAAACACGCTGAAGGGCGAAAGAGAAGGTAATTAGTAAAAACTAATTATGTATCTGTTGCTGTGTACATAAAAATCTTAATTAAGCAACATTGGATTATAGTGTTTTTAAGCGAACATTTTTATTAATTTATTATCTAATAAAATTAAAAAATATTATCTTTATTGGCATTTTATTATGTATTGGATTAAACCGAATACGGTTTTTAAATACATTGTGCTAAAAAGCATTGTGCTGCACCATATTCTTCAATGTGGTAAATTTAGAATTACATTACTATCCTGCTTCCAACTATTCCATTTGATTCATTTTTTCGATTCTTTTATTTTACAAAAAACTTTAACCATGCCCTTGAAAAGGCCCAGAAAAAAATTTTCTGGAACACCCCCACTGCTCTGTATCAGAATGCACTACGCTATTATAAAACCATTTTTTTTCTGGTTTGAACAACTTAAAAAATTTAATCATAAACTATTCGTTTTGGTAATTTTAACAAAATGATAAAAAAGTAAATCCTGAAAAAAGTTTATTTTAAATTTGTTGAATGATCTTAAAATTTTTACTGTACATCTTGTCAGAGTTGTTAGACCAATGACAATGATGTTAGGTGGAGATCATACCTCTTGTGCGATATGAGAAGATATCAAGAGGGAGAGGCACACGGATTAAATCATGCCTCCTAAAGAAAAGTAATGTAAAATAAACAATCTTTATATACTTCAGGGTACTCAATTTAGTGTTAATTTCAAATATATTGCATATATTTATTATATAAGATATAGAGGGGGGAATAAGGGTTTTTACCGACTTTTGAAAGAAAAGTACAGTATTATTTTCCGTGACGCGGTAGGAATTGCGAATGAAATTGAATTTTCTTCACGTCTCGTAGTATGAGGATTACGAAAATACCATTTATATATAAAATTTTGTGGCTCGAAAATGTTCAAAACCACTTGATTAATTTCATTGAAATTTAGATATACTGTAGTGGTGTATCTGAAGTTGTGCGTGTGAAAATTTGATGAGAATTAGTTGAATCGTTTTTGAATTACGTTCGTCAATTGGTTTCAAAAAATTTCAAAATTTGTGACTTGAAAACCTCCAAAACCATTACATTAATTTCATTTAAATTTAGATGTACTGTAGTAGTGTATCTGAAGTTGTACACGAGAAACTTTGATGGAGATTGGTTGAGTTTTTTTTCATTTACGTTCAACTTAAGGTCGACAACAGACAACATAATTAATACATCAACATAAGCTCAATTTGAAGTTATGTTGACTTTCTATTGGTGTATTTTTCATACTCGCTTGTGCTGTAAGTCACAGTGGTGAATGAGTTTAAATCTTATGCTTGTGTGTAGGATCTATTCTTTATTTTTAATTATTTCATCAAATTACGGTTATAATAACTTAATTTTCTTACAAACAGAAAATATATTTTAATATTAAATTAAGAAAATTATACCTTTTTTCAGTTTATTATTTAATTTATGTTTTGTATAATTCTTGTGCAAAAAATAATACAAAATAATTATACAAAAAATAACGAAAAGTCGGTCGATCTTCTTGCACAGATTTACGAAAGAATCTTTGTTTGTTGATGTTTCTTTATGAGTTTTGTTTATTTATGTTTAATACACGGTACATAAAATCAAAGTTTGAGTGCTATAGTATGGAATTTGATAACGTATAAAAGATTCCACTCCTGATCGGGATTCTATACCGACGCTTTTCCATTGAAAGATTGATTCGTTATCATTCCGTTATGTAGGTTGGCAAATAAATGCAATATAATTTAATTATAAATTTCTTTTAATAATTTTTAAATTCAGATAAAGAATTTTTTTTAAATCGTAGTTAACAAGAAGGAAAATTTACAACCAATTAACTTATTTTTTTTTATAAAATTATGTTTATAAATTTATAATTATCGTAGTGATTGAAATTCAAAGTTGTATCTAGAAAAATTCAATTCAACGCCCAAGTATTTGGAGTAATTACTTAATTTAAAATAAATTTTAATCTCTTAATGATAAAAAATGTTTATTTAAAAATATTGGTTATTATCAATTGTATTATAAAGTAACTTTTTATTTTCTATTCGAACAGTTATAATAATAATTATAATTGTATAATTGTTATATAATTATAATTGAGAAGTTCTATTTGTTTAAAATTTTTGGTTTTGTTTAAATATGCTCCTATATTTTCAAAATTAAACGCTGGATAAAATCTGAACACTAGGCTTAATCTAACATTTAGTTACTGAACTACTCATTATATAATATCTCTTTATTCATCCAAACACAGTTTTATGCGGTGACAGCAGCATGTGAGTTTCATGCAAGCTCTTATAATGAGGAAAATTAAGATTGCACATTCGCTACGAATAGACCATGTTCCGCTTGGTTGAATGGTAGTTTGAATAATTTGCTGCTCTGTCACCCAATGCCTATTAGGAAGCAAGGTTCCCCCCCAGCAAAATCTAGCATTCAAGTTTGAAATTTAGAAGTACTTGAAAGTTCTTTTTAAAATTATTTCTTATAGTTTTCACTTACCCATTATAACTATTAATAATGATTATTATAATTATTATGTAACAATCGAAATGAAAATTTAATTTTTTGATTTTTTCTTTGTGTAGAACATTCGTGAATGTATTCTTTGCTTATTTTATAAGCAAAGCTCGTATCAATAAACTGATTTTGAGCTTTAAATTTATTACGCTTTTGTTACGGTATCATAACAATGATGATAATGAAATTCGAGTTGAATAGTTTTGTAATGCATATGTTGAGTTTGTTTTAATTTTGTTAAAGAGAACGTAAAATTAATAATAACTATGGAGATCTAAAGTTGTCTATATTCACAGACAAAACAGTTAAGTTAAGAGGAGATGAAATGAGATGACTATGACAGAATGAACGAGTGAGCAGTAGTAGGTTTTTGAATTGTGGGAGATTACCCCGGCTAGGAAGATCAGTTGGTCGGTCGACTACGCTCCATTGAAGGGGAATATAGATTGTATGAGTATGGCGAGGGGAAAGGCAAAGGGGAAGCTAGGCTGCCGGCTATTTACATAATGCTATCTTCACCATACTCATACCACCCCTCCGTTCTTCATAACCCCCTTCTCCGTCACACAACCGTTTTACCCCTACGACGCCCTCGCCTCTAGCGTTTCGGCCCCAATATCCTCTCTGGCAGTAGTAGTGATTGCGATTGTTTGAACCTATTCAGTAATTGGAAAGTAAATCTTACGCTTAATAATCCGTTCAATATGTATTATTAGACTGCCACTTCCCCACCCTGTTTATCCTTCTCCCTTTTAACATTTACACTTATACTACACTTCTCATTCACACTTAATCCTATTTTATTATATGTATTTATACATTTATTGCATTTCAATAACTGCTAAAACGTTCAAATTTTTTTAAATGTTTCTAAGAATATTACAGTATAACTTTGATTAACGGTGACCTGATCAAATGTAATCCATTACAAATAAAACAATAATCACGCTCGATTTTTTCTACTGTTTACTACATTTTTCATAAAAATCTTCAAAGAAGAAAAATTATAAAAAAACGACTTCTTTCCAAATAAAATAATCTAAACAAACAGAAAAATAATCTAAAATAGACATACATTCTCCGAGTTAGTTTTGTTCGTTTGTTATATTTAGGTACCCATTTTGTACAAGAGGTTTTTCTGGAGTGTTGATATAAATACAATATTAAATAAGCATTCGAGATCTTATATTTTATATGTAAATATAAAAAATAAAAGACGTATTTTAAATTAAGATCTCTTTTGAAATTAAAAAAAAAAAAAAAAAAAAAAAAACTGAAAAATGTGAACAAACATTATAAATATGTATTACAGATTGTACTAAATAATAATATGCTCGCTCACTCATTCTGTCATAGTCATCTAATTTCATCTCCTCTTAAATTAATTGTTTTGGCTGTGAATAGAAACAACTTTAGACCACTATTGTTATTAATAATTTTATATTCTCTTTAACGAAATTTAAACAAACTCAACATATGTACTACAATTTTACCAATAAAAACTACATTTATTTACTACAGCTGCCTTCAACTTTAACAAACCTTTAATAGCGATTCACCAGAAAATGATTTAAACCACGCATTAACCTCATTTTTCTATTCGTCATTATCAAACCTTTTTGATCCAGGCCACTGTTTAGAGTGAAGAATCAGGAAGCTAAGTCAGGGCTGCAGTGTGGATGATTGAAGATTTTACAAAAAAATATTCTATTGGTTTCACTTGTCTGATTTGCCATGTATAGCCCGGTATTGTCATGAAATAATAAAATTCTGTGAGAACATCCCACGTCGTTTGTTTTTTTTTTTTTTATAATTCTTGTAAGGATTTTTAAAGTTTCGCAATATATATCGGCATTCACAGTAGTTCGATGGTCACTAAATTCGACAAGCAAAATACTCTTTTTGTCCTAAAAAAAAAATTTATCGAACGATGTTGGTAGAACTTCGGTCTAGAAGATGATGAATGCCACTTATCGCATCGACTGCTTCTTTGTCTCGACGTTCAAATAAGAAATTAAGGTTTCATCAACGGTAATCATGCGATAAAATAATTTGTCACCTTGATTTTCGTAATACCGCAAACATTTACGCGCTCCAGCAAAATATATTTTCTTGTTAATGTCGGTTACATCTTTAGCACACAATTTTATGTAGCCCAATTTTTCAGTCGAAACTTTATAAATCAAAGATCGTGAGTATTTTCGTCTCACAAAATACGATTGTGAGACGGTGAAACATAGTTTTTTGTTTGTTTCTTTTATAAACATGAATTAAAACATACGTTATCAGTGATGGCTGGCCGCTACGTTCTTAATTATGAACGTTCGTTCGCTTTTCTCAAAATGAACTGCAGTACCGCTGTCTTATTTTAACGTTACTCATAATATTTGGCCCGTAAACGTTACAAATTTGCTTATGAATTTCAGCCGCTGAGTTTTTTTTGTCATCAAAAAACAACGGATTATTCTTCGTTTTTCATGCTTGGCAGAATCATAAATTATAACACTCATTGTATTCGAATGATTATAAACAAACAACAACAAAATGACTAAACTATTGTTCTTAACAACAATATCGAGTGAAAAAAATGACCTACGCAAACGCCATCTGTTTACCTCACGGATGTAGGCGGCAAATTTAAAATAGTCGTTCTTATTTTAAAAACACGCCTCTGTTCGCCAGAAATTATGAGAACAATTTATTTTACTTTTTCCACATTTTAGCATCATTTATGATATTACTATCACGGATAATTACTCCAAAAGTAGGTTTTTAATAATCATTTTAAAAAAAAGCTGTAAAAATATTCTTTGGTTGCTTAAAAATACTCGTTAATTACCTACCTTGTTTATTATTTGTTTTACTAAACATTCCCATTTAATTAATGTAAAAGAAAATACAATCAATTTTCCATTTGTATCTGAGCAGCATAATTACAATATGAGATGAAAACAAGATTTATAATTACCGTTCTGAAGTATTAGCTGAACTCATTAAAATATTATTCTTATAAATAAAATAGTATATAATAATTTATCTTCTTAATAAGAAATACGAAATTCAAGATTTTAAGGAGTTTTTCAAAATTTGAATTCTTTTTTGAATATTTTAACTTTTAAGTGCCAGTTACCTTTTTTTTGTTTAACCTCCGGGACCACCGTTAGGTATCGGCTTCAGAGGATGAGTTGAATGATTTTTAGCGTGTGTGGAAATACCATGGTCTGACCGGGATTCGAACCCGGGACCTCTGGATGAAAGGCCGAGATTCTACCACTCGCGCCACGGAGGCCGGCCGAAGTGTACTACCTAAAAGTTTACATTAGTCGTCGGATTCCAACATTTTATCATTTAAAATTAGATTTAAATTTAAAAAAGAGGTTTGGAAACATTAAAATAAATTTGAAAACATGAAAATACTTGTTCTTGTGTTGTAGTGAATTAATTCATCCAAGCAAAAAGAAAATAGCACTACCCAATATTCTTAGATTCGAAAAACATTGTAAAATATTGCTTTTTATTAGCTTAATAACAATAATTATTAATTATTATTATCCTGATGAATCTATCCTAAAAATGGCTTCAAATAATTTTTTCTATAAATATTTGTCCATTTCCTTTTTTTCTGAATATAATTATTGAAAAGAGAAGATCTAAGGAAAATCACAAAGTATATTGTTCACCTGTTTATATATATATTTTTTTAATTGACTGCGTGCCCGAGCACTGCGCAGTATGATTTATTTGTTATTTTATATATTTCTACTTCTTACTCAATAAACCTTTACTTTGTGTGTATTGAATTAAATTACATATATATGTCTTATAAATAGATTGAAAATTTGTAACACCTAGCGGATTGAGGCAATGAAATTATAGACCCGGTGAAAACAAACAAGGAAAATCTGGGGAGGGTTAGAAAAAGTAAGGAACAAATTCCAGAAGAAATAAATGGAAAACAGATTGCTTTTAAACTTAATTTGACAAAGATAGATAAAATTTATTTAGTATCGATTCTTAATATCGATACTAAATAAATCGATTCTTAATAAATATATTTGAAGGAAAAGTAGTAGGGAAGAAACCAGGGGGACATTCCGGAGTTGCATTTTTAACATAAAGAAGGAGATTTCGCGTTTTACATCGGCTTGAAGATGGCTTGCAAAGGGAAACGTGGCTATTTCTACAAGGCATCGCCTTTAAAAGTTGATAATTATGATCCTACAAACCGGTAAAAATTTTAGATAGTATTTTTCCTCTTAATACTGCAAAACTTTCGGTTCAAGTCCATTTTAGATTAATTACTTTTAACTGAACCTTATAACCCCGTCATAATTGGTAATGGTATATTTTTTTCATTGAGATACAAGTAATGAGACATTTCGGAAACGGTTGTCTTGAGACATACCAAATGTCAAGTTTTAATTCGGCTTCACAAAAAATAGAAATTAGCAAAACTGATGAAATCTTCCAAGGGTTACTACTATGTATTCATTTTACGTTTGGTTTTCGTTTAAAATGATCTCTGATAACAAAAAAAAAATTTGGCCGATTATTGTGTCTAAGTAGCGTCTCGGCATTTCGTGCGGAGGTCCCGGGTTCAAAACCCGGTCAGGCACGGCATCTTTTCGTACGCTACCAATTTTTACCGGGCTAATGATACCCGATGTTTCATAAAAAAAAAGAAGATTTTAAAGGATTTTTTTTATTGTCCTGTTAGATAATACGTACTGATATATACTTTTTTGGTTTGATTTAATAGTTCGTCACATAAGCTCGAAGCTTGTACTTGGGAATACGGGAATGGAAATTTTGAAATGAATGAAAAATGATATGGTCTGACTGGGATTTCAACCCATGACTTTACGGATGAAAGGCTAAAATTCTACACCATACCTCGAGGGAAGAATAAAATGCGTTAAAAATAATATTAATATATCGTAAAATATTGCGTTATACGTTACAGTAAAAAATAAATCTAGTAAAGGGCTTTTTAAAAATATTTTCTATCCATTATACTTATAAAGTAAGATTGTATATTCAGCCACGTAAACTCTTTCTTATGATTCTTTTTTAATACACAGAAAATAAAAAAAAAAGCTATAAATTAGTCCCTTTAAAATCAGATGTTTCTTTTAAAAAGGTTTTTTTTTAATTCTTTTCCTCTGTCTCATATAAGAAGGTGTACGTACGCTTAACATCTTCAGATTATATTTTTAACATGTCTCAAACACAGACGCACATATTAATCGTCCAGAGAGATGCCCTACATACATGGTATGCATTTGTTAATGGATAGTCTTGTGAAAACTAAAAATAGTGCTGTAACTTCGTGTTGCGTTTACTATTTTATATGTATTTAATTATTTTTATAACATCTATTATTTAAATTAGGCTAAGGATTTAAGTACTGTGAATTTTATATTTTAAGTTTATAATCTTTTTTTGTATAAAAATTGGTTTAAATTTTTATTTCATTAATGTAGGTTTTTAAGGAATATTTTTATAAAGATATTATTTAAAAAGAAATTTTTTGTAATAGCTCTTTTTACTTAAAAGACTTGTCACTGTTATTTAGCAGACGTTAAAAAAGAAAAACTTATCTATTCGAACCATTAAATAAATTTCTTTATGAAATATCATGTCTTAATCATTTCATGATTCTCTTTTACATTACCTACATTACCATTTAGATAGCGCTATAGCAGAGCTGTAGTTCTAGAAGGGAAAGTATTGTAATCGGTCCAATTTGGGTATGCAGTTTTCACCGAATCTAGACGTTTTGACATCTAAGAAACCCCAAAAAACGGGTTAATGTTTTTATCTGTGTTTGGTGTTGACCTCTAAATCACTTTATATATCCAGAACTATTGGAGCGATTTTGACCAAACTACGTCAGATTACTTCTATGTATACGGTATTGACGCCATTAAATCATCCGTCCAGAGTATTCATCATGTTGAATGGATATACAGTCACGTTTAAATTCAGCAGCCCATTTTTTTTTTACCAAAGAAAACGAAGGGTAAGTATCTTTCTTTTTTTCCTGTTTAGCCTCCGGTAATTACCTTTCAGATAATACTTCAGAGGATGATATGTATGAGTGTAAATGAAGTTTAGTCTTGTACAGTCTCAGTTCGACCATTCCTAAGATGTGTGGTTAATTGAAACCCAACTACCAAAGAACACCGGTATCCACGATCTAGTATTCAAATCCGTGTAAAAATAACTGACTTTATTAGGAATTGAACGCTGGAACTCTCGACTTCCAAATCAGCTGATTTGGGAAGACGCGTTCACCATTAGATCAACCCAGTGGGTTGAAGGGTAAGTATCTGCTAAAATGGAATCTACCTGTTTTTTTTTCGTGTCCATTGGAATTAAACCTTTCAAAACAAAGTACTTTATTACAATTCGAACTTTAACTTTATCCACTTTTCAAAAAATGTTGAAATATTTTTTTGTTTGCTCGATGTCACAAACAAGCAATACGTCTTAAACTTTGCAGTACGCTATCTAAAGGATTATACTTGACATATACCATTGTCAATTGATCATACTTTTTCCTTTTTTCTTTTTCTTTTTAGCATCCGGAACTATTGTAAAGTATTACTTCAGAGAATGAATGAAGATGATGTGCAAAGAACGTAAATGGAGTGTAGTTGTCTTGTCCAGTCTCGTCGACTATTCCTGAGATGTGTAGTTAACTGAAGCCCAACCATCAAAGAACACTGATATCCACGATCTAGTATTCAAATCCCTATAAAAGTAGGATTTGAATCTTAGAACTGTCGACTTCGAAATCAGCTGATTTGCGATGACGAGTTTATCGCTAGACCGACCCAGTGGGTGACTTGATCATACTTGTGCCGTATCAAGACGAGAACTTTCGACTCGGTAACTTTGAAAAAAAATGACCGTGTTGCATTCTGTTCTATCGTATATATATATTCTTACTTCGTATGAGAACAATGGTATATTATATGTTTTTCTATAATTGTGCAGTGATTGCGTATCATTTTCTAGTAATATTATGAAGGAATGTAATAAAATTAGGATATTGTAAATCTCTCTCCTATCTGGTCCCAATGTATTGTTGGTCTCTAGGTCATTAATATCTCTCTCCTCCGTTAACTATATCTAACTTTATTTGTACCCAAAACTTTCATTTTTAAATAATGATAAATTTTGAACGAAAAAATTTAACCTTAGATTTGATCACATGATTTTGTGTATAATTGTATTATTAAAATATATATTTTTTAAAAATCTTATTTAATAATTATTACTTAAATTTTTGTTCGCAGGTATGCCAATTTCTTCTTCCTGTTTTAATGAAATTAATTGCTGATCTAATTACGATGTGTTTTGTTATGGTATGTAAAATTGTATTTATTTTTTTTATGCAAGTTGTTTATTTGTAATAGTATAGAAGTGTTTTAATTAATATGTGTTCTGATTTATATTAGCCTGTAGAAATAAAAGTATAGCATTGTTTTTTCCTTTTTATTATTTTGCTGACTGATCTGATGCTGATATAATTAATTATTATTAAAATATCGTATAACTTATATATTTAATTTGTTTAAATATAATTTCCTCCTTTTTTTATTTTATCATCAAGTTATTTTAAATATTATATAAAATTATTTTGAATATATTTTTCCAATATTCTTTGATTTAATCATCTTCTCTTCCGTTTGATTTATTCGTTTCCTTCAAACGGATAAATAAACGTTATTCTGTAAAAATGTTCTGATTTATATTTAGCTTTCCTACCACCACTTGTTTGCCTGTGCTAGTAATAAGTTTTCACTGCTACCGCCTTTATTTGCCAACGTATTAACCATGTTTTTTTTATGTTATATTAATACTATGAGATGTATTTATTATTATCTTTGTTTGTGATAAAAATTTGAATAAGTATTTATAAAAATGTAAGTTATACTACTATATATTTTTTTTTACTTAAACATTATTTATAACTAAATATTCTAAAAGAAAATATATCCTCTTGGATAATAATCGAGGGAGGTGGTCGAGGACTTCAGTATTTTACTTCCTTATAATATAAATTAAAAAAATTTAAACGTTTGAATCTGTATTAATTTAAAAGTAAATCTGATATTTTTTCCATTAACGTAAGCTATAAAAATGGCATCCACGCGTCAATGTGTACTAAAAATGTAATAAAACTCTGGATTTAATTGAATTTTACAGTTTTATTTTCTTCTTACGTATACGACACAGGATGATAACTTAATCATTTCTGGTGACTTCTCCAATCTGAAAGGAAGGTTTTAATTTCATTTCTTTTGATAACATTAATCGCATTTGAAATTTCAGGTTTTTACTTTCTCATCTAAATAGCGCTGTGGCAGAGCATAGCTCTAGAAGGGAAAATCTGTTTTGGATTTTGGGCTTTTTTGGACACTTTTGGTCCTGTCGATTGCAATCAAAAAGGGAGGTGCACAACTAGATGTTACAACAGTTTTAAATCCAAAATTTCAACATCCTACGACTAATTGTTTTTAATTTATGCGAGATACATACGTACGTACAGATGTCACGCAGAAACTAGTGAAAGTAAATTCAGGGGTGGTCAAAATGGATATTTCCATTGAAATCTGAAAACCGAAATTTACGAAGTAAAGGAAATATTAAGATCGCGAAAAATTTCGGTTTTCATATTTCAACGGAAATATCCATCTTGACTATCCCTGAATCCATTTTGACTAGTTTCAGCGTGATGTCTGTACGTACGTACATAAGTATGTATCTCGCATAACTCAAAAACGATTGGCCGTAGAATGTTGAAATTTTGATTTAGGACTGTTGTAACATCAAGTTGTGCACTTTTCCTTTTGATTACAATCGACTGGATCAGCAGTGTCCAAAAAAGCACAAAATCCAAAAAAAAATTGAATTTTGGATATTTTCTTAACTGCAGTAATAGGCCCTCATTGAGAGCTTTTAAACGATATATCATTAGTGGTACTTATTTTCATTGGTTCCAGAGTTATAGCCAAATAACATTTTAATTAATGAAAGATTTGAATGTTACAAGGGGAAGGCACATCGGTTAAAATCAGACTTTATCTCCTTTTTTCTTAATTTAAACATATTGATTTATTAATAATTATTAACCTCCGATTGTAATAAAATTTTTACGATAAATAATAATTCAGTAACAACAATTAAAAGAATATCAGAAGTTATTAATGAAATACATTTTTTTTATGTACTTTTCATTTAAAAAAATATGGTTTTATGTAATTTAATAGGCATTCAAGGAAGTCATTTGGTGTCCACATCAGATTCTTAATATTCAAGATTTTGTTTTGTTTAATGCCTACTTAAAATATTGCGTATTTTTGATTCGTTAGATTTTAATAAACTTCGAAATTCTTACATTGGTATTTATTTAATGTAGACTTCTCATTCGTACTATTTTAATCTGAATCAAATTCTCTACAAGCTATGTGTAAAACGTTTATGTGTTTATTATTCAAAGTGACTTTAATAAAGTTATTTTACGCCAAACATAAAACAATGTGGCTTTTTCCACCCAATTTTTTGTCTTTTGCCTCAAATTTCTCGAAAACTACTAAAATTACGCTTCTGAGACTTTTTTTTCAATTGATTTTAGGACCCCCAAATTGGGATCCCAAATATCACAGTTTGGCTTAATTTTACCAAAGTAGCAGAAATCGGGGGGATCTCTTTGCCAGCCGACATTGCTTAACGAAGCGTTTCAGAATCTATGCTTATCTGAACTTTCTTCTTTATTTTCATCACTATAAATTGTTCTAAAATTTGTTACAATCTTCGGGAATCACTACATGTTTTTATATTTAAAATAAAATTTTAGTTTTACGAACTGCTCAAAAAATTATCTTTTGCTTGTTTATATTGATTTGTACATGTATGTACGTGTGAATTTGTTTGGTTTTATTAATACTTTAGAAATAGCGAATATAAATTAAAATATCTAGTTATTTAAAATAAGATAAATGTTAACTTAATAGTTTACATCTCATAAACACTTATATATTACCATATCAATAATAGTAATCATAAATTATAATAGTTTCATTTAATTAATTTTTTTCTACTTTAAAAATGTCTGTTTTTTTTTTTTTTACTTTTCAATAGATTTTTTTGTAAAAAATTATTTTTTTTCAGTTACAATAAATATATATATATATTAATAAATTGGTTGGTAGCGTACGTGCCAGTTTTAACTTGGTTATGGCTGACTATTAGCTGTTGTAAGAAGTGATTTCCCTTTCCTGCATCAAGGACACTTATCAAAATTCGTGTTACTTTTTTTTCTTGCCTTGTCTGAGCGATGTGACTGGTAAAGAATGATCAAGGGCTGGTTTTATATATACAGAAGGGAGAACGGGTAAAAAACGGAAAGGCCGTTCAAAGGTGATAGGTCATTTAAACCTTTCTCTTTGTCTAACAAAAATATTTTTAGTTTCTTTTTTCGTTATTATTTTTATCTGTTTATTTATTTTTTTAATAAACTAGTATACAATAATGTATTCTTTCTATCTGCTTCACTTTTAATTTTATTAATATTTTGTTCCTTTTACTTTTTTTTTTTTTTTTTTTTTTTATTATGTTGCATAGTTTATTCATTTTCTATATTAATATAATTTGTTTTATTTAAATTTATTAATTAAATTAATTTCTTAATATATTTTGTTTTTGTTTTTTTTTTTTATAAGGTAGTATGGTATCGTGATATTCACTTTCACTTCAAAATTTGTTCTATGTTTTACTTTAATGCAGATTGCAATAACTTAGCAACCAGTTATAAACAAGTGTTGAACGGCTATAATACACATACGTAGATACACAATAAAGTACAATTTTTTTTTTTTTGAAAGTACAGTAACCATACTGTGAAATATTATATTACAGTTGAAAAATTATTTCTGTACGGTAAAGGAAGGATAAAAAAATTCTAAGCTACATTTTTATCACACTTTCTCTTTATTTATTAATTTATGATGCTTGAATTACTTCGCACTTTTTTCTTGCTCATAAATCTTATATCAAAGTTATTTAAAAAAAATAATAAATAAATATATGAAATACTCATATCAAATAAGTTTATATTATTTAAGCGTATATATATATATATAAACTTTAACTTTCCAAATTACTAGATAAGCAATAAATTTTTTTATTACGACAATATTTTGTAAAAATTGTATTCCAATTTTAATGTAGATGGAAATGGAAGTTATAGTCATGAAAATTATAAAATTAAGGAAATAATTAGATTATATTCCTGTTGTCTTTTTTTTCTTCCATTTATCTACACTCTTTTAATAGTTTGATTACTACAAGACCCGATTCTGAGCCTTAAGTTATACATGGTGTCCGGACTAAATTTATCCAAAACTAACAGCTTATAATGAGAGAACCAGTTAATATATATATATTTTTTTCTAATAAACACAGCAACTTTCCAAATTTTAATGTAGGTTAGTAATTAAATATGTGCATCTTTTATTTCTAGCTTGGCATTCATCTAGGCGATAATCGTTTTTTTCCTGTTTAGCCTCCGGGAATCACCGTCAGGTATTACTTCAGAGGATGAATGATTGTATGTGTAGTCTTGTACAGTCTCCATTTCTGAGATGTGTAGTTAATTGAAACCCAACCACCAAAGAACACCGGTATCCGCGATCTAATATTCAAATCCGTATAAAAATAACTTCCTTTGCTAGGATTTGAGCCTTAAAACTCTCGTCTTCGAAGTAATTATGACGATTCCAACGGCATGCTTAGACTTTTCTTTTTGTATTGTCTCATTTAAAAGTAAATAAGCAATTTCCCAAAAATTGTAAATTTTACATTATTGCTATAAAATAACAAATGATTTTAAAAAATAAATTTAATGTGTAGAATAATTTTTTGATTTAGGTTGGTAAACATGTTATGAACTAGTGTCGGGGCTATGCGTATGTACCTGGGCTGTTTTTTAAGAGTTCAATTACGAGTAGATCAAGAAATTTATGAATAACTCTTAAATATTGTACATGAATTCTTTTAAATATTTAAAAAAGACTCCTACTTTCATTAGTTATATTTTTCTCAATGTCTACGTTCCTTTTGAATTATATTATTACAATAAAATGATAGGTCGAATAAAAAGCCGATTATTTAAAAAAAGTTTTTTCCTGATGTGTACGATGCAATCTGTTCAACTAATGAACAATAAGCAACCCCTCACAGTCGGTTGAGATGAGGATGATATGTTTGACATGGAAATGAAATGTAATTTGTATAGACTTTGGCCGACCATTGCTGATTTCTGTTGTTAATTGAACCCCAACTTCCGAAGTACACCGATATCCACTGTGTATAAAAAATAATGATTGTATGTAAAGTTTTCTCCGTGTGCTTACTAAACCTCACAAACCTACATTCTTGGATTTCATTTTTCAGATGACTGAAATAGGTGTTTCTTTATTTCATCCTTGTAAACAAAACTATATTGAAATTATAAGACCTCATTTATGACTCATTCACTAAGTTTAACTTTTTTTGAGGTATCAGTTTCTGCCTCACTTACTGAGGTGCTGCATATTGAGAGCTTTTCAACGATATGTCATAAGTGGTACTTATTTTCATTGGTTTCAGAGTTATATCCACATTAAATTTTAATTAATGAAACGTTTGGATCTTATAAGCGGAAGGCACATCGGTTCGAATCCGACCATATACATATACTTGTTTTAACTCTCGTTTTTTAATTTTTTTTTTTTTAATGCTTTTATTTACAGTCGCATCAGCAGTTACAGTCATTAGCGACTAAAGTAACGCTATCATGTAGTGTTACATAAAATAACAAAAATAAACAATAATGAAACAGGAACAATAAAGAATAAACAATAGATAAGTAACAACAACAAATACAAACAAAAGTACTTAAATCAGACAAAAATCACTAAATCGTATTCTTCATTTTTTCCTTTTTTAATATAAATATATTGATTTATTAATAATTATTAACCTCTGATTGTAAAAAAAAATTTTACAGTAAATAATAATTTAATAATAATAAAAATATGAAAAATATCAGACGTTATTAGAAAAATAAAATTTTATGTATTTTTCATTTTAATTCAAAAATTTTACAGAGGCTAATAATAATTATTAATAAATCAGTATATTTAAATTATGAAAAAAAGTTAAAAAAATATATGTATATGAAGTCGGACTCGAACCGATGTGTCCATGGTTACGGATCCGACAACTTCTCACTTACACTACATAACTACTTACTTGAGCTACGTGAAACAAAATTAATAATAAATTAATATAAAATGCTGATACGAACACCACAAAGAAAATGTGATGCAATGTTGTTTCCACCACAATAGAATTTTGTAACTGTTCACTTTATTAAAGAACTGGAGGATCGTATTTCACTTTCAAATGAAATAAGTTAAGTGAAGTGCAGCAAAAAATGTGATTATGTAATTTAATTGGCGAACAAGGAAGTCATGTGGTAACCACATCAGATTTTATTTATTTTTTATTAAAATTGCGCAAAATTTCAGATGAATGAAATTTTGTATAGAAAATGTATAGATTGAAACGAAAGAAAATTGAAGGAAAATATTTTTATGTAGCAATGTCAGGTATTGCTGTTTCGAGTATAGCAGTCAACCTGTAAAGAAATGAGGCTATAGATTAAAAAAAAAAACGCTGTAGTTAAAATTGGGTAAAATTAATGTTTTATCAACTTTAAAAAAAATTCATCGAAGAACAAAGAAAAAGAATGTAAAATAGGATGATATCGTAGCAAGAAAATTTAGAGTATTTATAGATAAAATAAATTAAATAAAAACAGAGTTTAATAGTTGATAAAGAATAAGAAAAAAACACACTGGAAAAAGGAAAGGAAGATTAGTAAGAAGCCTACAATAGAATATTGAACGGCGCTTGTCAAACCATACCTTACAATAAAACTACGTTGGCTTGTTTCCTTGCTTTTCGTTTGCTCGCACGCCCCTGAATTCTCTTCTACATTGATTCGAAGTATTGTCTTTCGGTCGCCTGTTAAACACTGAACCGTTAATTGGATTGGATGAAGTTCTTCCTGCTTTTTACTCAAGAATAAAGCATTCCGCCTTCATCTCCAAAGCCAATAATTGTGTGGTTATAATATTTTCCTTTCCAGATAAATATAATATAATTATATTAACTATCTTATTATAATTGAACCATAAAGTTACACTTTCAATTCCAATTAAAAAATAAACAATATTACTTTAAAAATAATATTTCAATAATATTCCTCTACAATTCATTTAAATTTTAATATTGCAGTTGAAATTTGACAGGTTACTTTTATGTTCCTGTCTTTTCTACGGTAATTTTTTTTAATTTTAACAATTTCTTTACATCCGAATTGTTTTAATTAATTATTTGGATTAGCGTTTTTCTGTCGTTACAGTTTTTATATTTTTTTTATTATGAAATTCAACTAATCGTTTATATCTTAATACATTAATTACGAACCACTTCGTATATTCCCGGAACGCGGCTTTTCAGCCGCGTTCCGGGAATATCTTACAACTGCGGATTGTTTCTGATACACGACATTCACATACAACTTAATTTAATTTTTTTTGTTGTTTAACCTCTGGAACCATCGTTAGGTATCGCTTCAGAGGATGAGATGAAAAATTTGTAGCGTGTATGAAAATACCATACCTGACCGGAATTCGTACCCGGGACCTCCGGATGAGGCGGTACTAGCGGCGACGGTCGGCACTAACTAAACTAATGCAATTTAATAACTTACATACAACAAATTTCGCTTGTACGGTCGGAAACCGGTGCAACCGCGAAATTTAACTTACCAGTCGAGAGGGCGATCGAGTACGAGACCCAGCCAGTCCGAGTTATTTTTTTGCGCTTTAAATATTATTCATTTATTTAATTCTACCGCTCGCTTGTGACGTCACAACATAGCAGACGACTAAAATAAATTTTTTTGGGGTGGGGTGGGATTTCGCAAAACTTTTTTTTGACAGTATTGTTATTTTTTTAATTTTTAACAAATGTGCCAGGAAAAATATGACCTTAATTTGTCGAAATCTCGAGATACTGAGGGTGACCTTGCTCTACAGCCTCACCCTCTTGACATTTTAAGTTGAAAATTTTATGCCATCAATGTCCCATATATAGACGTAATCTGATCAAATTTGGTTGAAATCGGTTCAGTAGTTCTGGAGATATAAGGTGATTTAGAGGCCAGCAATAAACGTGCACACGTACATTAATATTCGGAAAATTTCCATCCGGATTTTTGGGTGTCAAAAGTCAAGATCCGGTGAAAACCGCATGTGCCAAAAGTGGACCGATTACAATACTTTCCCTTTTAGAGCTATAGCGCTATCTATACGGAAAAGTAAAAATTCTGTCTCCTAAATCTACATTCAATATAATTTCTTACGTAAACAAAGTTTAAATCTTCATTTACTTTAGTCATTTGTATGGTATTCTAGTTATTTCTAGTGTAGGTTTGTAACTTTTTACCTGTCTGGCTCTACAAGCAAATATGTTTTGTTAATTAGAATCAAACAATTGATTAAAATGGCCTTGATATAGTAATGAGAAACGTTAAAGTTTAACTAATTAGTTTAGTAAGGTCTCGATATTTCAACCTCCCGCACAATTTAGGAAACGCTAACATTCTTCACTATTTCGACACGCTAATCTGATTTTGATATCTAACATCATATTATTTATCATTTTTCTTTCCTATCTTTTTCCATTGTTATTTAATTAGTTATCAATCAATTCTTACTAATTCACTTTTAGTTTCAAATAAAAAAAATATCGTCAACAGATTTAATTTTTCTCCTTGGATTGTTACCCTGCTTTCGAAATTTTCTTTCATTTATTCTATTTCATTTATATTATCCACGTAAAGGTTTATTATCTCTATATATCAATCTTATATCGGTTAAAATAAATATTTTATTCAGTTCTACGTTCACCGAATAGTTTCTTAATATTTAGTTTCATTTAAGTTGCTTACAAAAAAGTGTGGATTATAAAAAAATAGATTTTAAAGAATTTGTATCTGTGTAAAAAAAAAGCATTAATAAACGATTAAAAAAGACTCAAATTTTGTTACCATTCATACCATAATACCATAATTTATGGTATAACAATACCATAAATATACATATATTTATGGACCATAATTATACCATATATTTATAGACTATAATACCATATTTATGGACACAATTCCATAATTCATTGACACAAAATATTATAAAATTTTATAATCACAACCAACATTTCACCTATGAGTATGTTTTAGTGAAATACGTACTAACTTTGAATATATAACTTATATGCGCGCGTGCACACACAAACACACACACACAGGGAGAGAGAGAGAGAGAATAGTTTTTTTTCAAATAATGTAGAACATATTTATCTCTATACTTAGAAGCGTGGTAGATTGAATATTTTTATTTACATGAAAATCAATCAAATTTTAAAATTCGCCACAGTTCAAAACTTATAGAAACTTCTTTTCTTTGCGCTAAAGGGTCATTTATTTATTTTTTTGCGAATAAATCAACACTGATATTTTTTAGTTTTATTTTTTCTTTCTTTTCAGAATTTCTTCATCTGTTTTAATTTGATCTTTTTATATTCTTCAGTTCATTTCCTATAACTGGGTTTTATTTATTCCACAGATATGTTCATTCAAATTGTTTAAGATTTTTTAACAAAAAGCTCTCAGTGAGGGATTATTACTCATTGACCTATCAATGAGTAAAGAAGAGCCAACATTATGTGAGAAAATTTCCTGAATTTTTTATGCTTTTTTAGATCAGTTTATTTTTCTGAGGACCTCCTTCCTATTTTTAATTATCTTTCTAAATTGTTATGTAAATGTATTCAATACTATACAGAATAACAGGTTTAATTAATGTATTGTTATGTCTAATACTGGCATTTGTAGATAAATTTCTTTTGTTTTAAAACTTTTAGTTAAAAATCGTAATTTTAATTAAATATAAATTGTTTTATATTATTATTTGTAATTTTACAGAATTGTGAGGGATTTTTGTCTGTTCCATTATTGTTGATTATTTCTACACAATATTTAAAAGTTTTAGTTGTTTTTACATTTCAAAATTTTGTATGGATTATTTTCTTGTTGAAATTTTTAATGTTTGCCATGATTTTTATCGATCTCTGTGGCGGGCGTGATGGCTCTTCAACCTTTCATCCGAGGTTCCCGGGTTTAAATCGCGGTCAGGCAAGGCATTTTTTATACTCTAATAAATTTCATTTCCATATTCTCTCATATAAGCTTCAAAGCTTTTGTGATAAATTAATTAATTCATCATTTCACGTTTTGTTAAAAGAAATTTATAAATCAGCTTACTCAGTTATTATTTTAAGATCTTTAATTTGGATGATTGCATCTACTTCTGATATCGCTACTAAAGGTAAATCATAAACAAATGCTAAACATTTTAACTGTTATCACTTTTTTTTTATCTTCCTTGTACGGAGTAAAGGAAGTATTGTGATCGCGAAAAATGTCGATTTTCAGATTTCAACGGAAATATACAATTTACCATCCCTGAATCCATTTTGACTATTTTCGGCGTGACATCTGTACGTATGTATCTCGCATTACTCAAAAACGATTAGCCGTAAATGTTGAAATTTTGAATTTAGAACTGCTGTAACATCTAGTTTTGCACCTCCCCTTTTGATTGCAATCGACTGGACCAAAAGTGTCCAAAAAAGCCAAAAATAAATACATTTTGGACTTTTTCTTAACTGCAGTAATAAGCTCTCATTGAGAGCTTTTCAACGATATATCATAAATGGTACTTATTTTTATTGATTCCAGAATTTAGCCAAATAGAATTTTAATTAATGAAATATTTAATCTTACAAGGAAAATCCACATTGGTTTGAATCCAACTTCATTTCCTTTTTTTTTAAATTTATATATATTGATTTATTAATAATTATTAACCTGTGATTGTAAAAAAAGTTTTACATTAAATATTTCAATAACAATTAAAAAAAAAAAAAAAAAAAAATACGAAAAAAAATCAGAAGTTATTAGTGAAATAAAATTTTATGAATTTTTCATTTAAACAAAATTTGTATATGTAATTTAACAAGCGTACAAGGAAGTCATGTATGCCCACATCAAATATTTTTGTATCAAATTTTATTCCTTTGTTACTCTTCTCCCAAAATATTTTCATTGCTTTATATAAAACAATATTTAAAAGTACGGTTGATAGACCATCTCCCTGTTTTAATTCGGAATGGTTTGTTGATTTCTTTCCAGAATATAACTTTGGAGGTTATAGTAATAAGAATAAGTTTTAAAAGATAACTGTTTTTTTTATCAATACCATATACTTCTAAATAATTAATTAGTGTTCTTCTGTTTACAGAGTCATATGCTTTTTAAAAATGTATTAATGGAATGAACGCTTGTTTGCTTTGTAACGTGTGAATTTTTATTATTAATTTAAACTGAGCATTTGTTTTGGATAAGATCTACCTTTTCTTCTTAATCCCCCTTGATATTCTACAATTTTATATCAACTTGAGGTTCTAGTGTGTTTAATGGAATTTCCAGAATATTATTACTTGATTAATTTATTTTTTTTGTATTGAACTTAAAACATTTTTAATTAGCAACCCGTTGGTTAAAATATATATATATATATATCCGTATTTTTTTTTTTCGTTTTTAAATATAATTAGTATTACACCGAATATAAATCCATTGGTATTGGTATCCATTGGTATTTTATTATTCTAATAATATTTATATAAATAAATTTTTCGAAATTCAAACAATTTTTCATTGTGTAATAATTGTTTATCAAAAGTAAAAAGGATGATAATTATATTATATATTTCAGATGATTCGATTAATTATAATGGTATTTTTATTTATTTATTTATTTTTTTTTTTTTTTGAGCAATATATTGTTACAATCCATCGCCAAAAATTTGCGACCGTGAGTAAAATTTTTGGCTGAGAGTTACGTGTCAGAAGACCATTAAAAAATAGCCCACTTCAAATACAGTATTAATATAATATGCATTAACTTTCGTGACACAAATGAAGCGATAACAAAAACGAAGATAACAAATAATAAAGTGACAAAACATTAAAGTCATCCAAATAAAGTCATAAATATTAAAGTCAGATAAAAACAAACGTCGAAAACGGAGATTTGGGGTTGGGTCGATAGCCCCTTTCAGGAGGCGTGGGATGCCGAGGTATTTCACGGCCGATGAGTGAAAGGGGACTCCAAGGGGTTTGTTAGGAGGTTAAAATGAAAAGACCCGGTTGGAGGGTGCTCTAGGGGGCTCTCCACTTAGAGGCAAGGTATGAAGGAAGACCAGTCCCGGGTGGTGATCCCTCTAGGGGGACTTCGGCTTAGAGGCAAGACATTAGAAAAGACCCAGCCCGGCCGACCAGGTGGTACCCCGTGCTGGGAACGGCATAGCCGAGTCCAACACGGGAGGTTAGAGGCAAAGGCACCCTTGAGATAGAGTCGTGCTTCTCCGGCCTAGGTCCGGTCCCAAGGGGAAGGGATAAAAAAATCACAAAACAATTAAAACATCGAATTCACAGCAGAAAATCAAATCGCTTTCTCAGAGTCAAGCAACAGCTTCAACTTATGTCAAATTCCAGTATAGATTCTTAAAGTTTAAACTACGAGTATTTTTGACATAATTACCACTGTATCATCCTACGGTTCATGCACTCCAATAATCATCCATGCCTTCAATGCCCTCAAAGATCAGCAAGGACCAGTGCATGCTGCCTTCTCATTCGTTTTACTTCCTCGCCACTGTCAAGTATTTAGAGCCAGATGTTTCACATGCTTTGATTTTTAGTTTCTCTGAGTGTGTTAATTTTCGTATGGCGTTTTATATAAAGTGAGATAGTGTAATTTCTTTTTTTTTGATTTCATAAAAGATAGGAATAAAGTTCTAAGAAAATTAAATCTGGGAAAAACGGAACTGTCAAATATAGCATATGTATATTATTAAACCTTATGTTAGATTATTTGGTCGGTAGTTAATTTTAATTTAATGAGGCATGCTATAACAACTTCCTTTTTGGATGTTTTTTTTTTATTCTTTAATTTTGTAGTTGTAGAAATAGTAGCAGATAAATTTAATTAGTAAATTATGACTACATTTTACAGTTTAACATCTTGTTATTTAATTTTTCTTAACAATATACATGGTCTATAACAATAAGAAAACTTTAGTTACTGTAAGTTTGTTTGTTTGTTTTAATATTCATTATGCATTCTCTATACAATAGTGCATAGTAATTCTTTGCATGGTTGGCCTCCGACAAAGAAGCAATGAAACTGTAGCAATTAAGGGAAAATGTTACTGCTCTCCTTGGTGATTGTTTGCTTGCTTATTTACTACTATATGCACGTACAGTATAAATTTATGCTAGCCCAGTTGTCTGTTCAGTTCAGCTTATTGAACTTGCATATCTATACTTGAAAATATAATTTGTTTATTTTTACATCATTTAATTCAGTAAAAATTATTTTTTTATTTTTTAGTTCTGTTATTTTTAGTATTTCTTTTATTAAAAGAATAAACAGAAATTAAAAATTAAAGATTTTTTTTTTTTTTTTGTCTTCAGTCATTTGACTGGTTTGATGCAGCTCTCCAAGATTCCCTATCTAGTGCTAGTCGTTTCATTTCAGTATACCCTCTACATCCTACATCCCCAACAATTTGTTTTACATACTCCAAACGTGGCCTGCCTACACAATTTTTCCCTTCTACCTGTCCTTCCAATATTAAAGCGATTATTCCAGGATGCCTTAGTATGTGGCCTATAAGTCTGTCTCTTCTTTTAACTATATTTTTCCAAATGCTTCTTTCTTCATCTATTTGCCGCAATACCTCTTCATTTGTCACTTTATCCACCCATCTGATTTTTAACATTCTCCTATAGCACCACATTTCAAAAGATTTTAATCTTTTCTTCTCAGGTACTTCGATCGTCCAAGTTTCACTTTTATATAAAGTTACGCTCCTAACATACATTTTCAAAAATTTTTTCCTGACGTTTAAGTTAATTTTTGATGTAAGCAAATTATATTTTTTACTGAAAGCTCGTTTCGCCTGTGCTATTCGGTATTTTATATTACTCCTGCTTCTTTCATGTTTAGTATTTCTACTTCCCAAATAACAAAGTTCTTCTACCTCCATAATCTTTTCTCTTCCTATTTTTATAATCAGTGGTCCACTACATTATTTCTACTACATTTCGTTACTATATATATACTATATATATATATATGTATATATATTTCACTCTCTTGTGGACACGATAACTTTTTGGGCAAAAACTTTTTGAATTGACAATAACTTTTTGGTATTTTGGGCTAATCGCTTTCAAATTGTTACATAAAATATAACAACCAAAAATCTCGGTCGAGTTCGTTAATGAGCAAAATTGAACCATGGGGGTGTAAAATGGGGGGGCTTTTCCGAAAAAACAAAATATTGCTATAACTTTCGTATTAAGTGAAATATCGAATTCGTTTAAAGTTGCTGCTATTCTTAGAATAAGGGCCTAAAACATATTGTCAACGAATGGCTTTGATGGCACGTGGCACTTACTAACCTTATAGTAGCTCTGAAAAGAGCCGTTTTTGTCGTCGATTAGCTTCGACAGTTCGTTGTAATAACTAACTTTATGCTAGTCCCGAGAAGGGCTGTTGTCGTCGAATAGCGTCGACGGCTCGTAATTCATAACCTTGTGGTGGCCCTGGAAAGGGCTGTTTTTGTCTTAGCTCTGAGAAGAGCTGTTTGGTTCGGAAGCTGGTCTCCGGCGAAGTCGGGAGTTGCGGCTCGTCCACTGAAGTCAGACCGGGTTTTCCCTCAGCGGCAGTTGGGTTCCAACTACAGCGTGGCAGTGGTGGCCTTCAGACCCCCGCAGTGTCGGGTCGGCGTCGGTCGTCCTTCGCCGGCGCGGCCGTGGCGATTCTCCCCGAGCGATTGCACGCTAGGCCGGCTACTGCTGCTGAGTCCGCCGGCCAGGGCGATTGAAGCGGGAAGGTAGAGTCCGCGTCCAGCGGCTCCTTCGGCGGGCCGGTCAGGCCTGCTGTTCCGGCGGGAATGTTGGCATCCGCTGGGAGGTCCCACGTTGAGGCGGCCAGGGAACTTCTGTCTTCTTACACCTTCTTCTTGGTCTTCTCCAGGTGGTGGTCAACGATGAATTGAAAATTCACTCTCGTGCACGCTCTTTTACTGGAGGCTGAGAGTGGTGTGGCCGCAGCGCCGCTATGGTGGGTGAACTGCGCGATCATCTGCGCTGCGGTAGTGATGCTTGTATCAGCGCGTTCCGTATACTGTGCACCAGCTCATATCTGAGTTGCTATACCGGGTTCGTCCGCCGATATTAAATTAGGCGTATAGGCTTAATAGGCACAGTATCGAATCGGTATAAAGTGGTCGTTAGTCTTCTAAACATTACCTAAAACCTTTGTCTGAAACAATTTTTGATAGGAGCATCTCTCACGGTAAGAGATGACCCAAATGTTGCTGGAATTGTAAGAAGATGGGGTTTGTCGTATGCTAAACAGGTGAAACGTTTTTTCATATGCAACTATTGTCGTATTGAGTAACTTTGAAGTTTTTCTTAACTTTAAGGTGGAATTTTTTTTAACCCCTACTTAGCACCGGTGAAATCTACCGCTGCCTTCCGGCGTGCCGAAAGGCATTTTTTATATTTAGTAACTTTCATTTTTGTATTTACTCAGTGTATTTTTTACGTAAAACCATAAAGGTTAATCAGTAACTGATAACTATATTATGATGTTTAAAAATGAATTTATCATGAATCATATAAACAATTCATATTTATTACTAAGTAATATTTACGTAGTTTTACGCCGATAAATATCCGCTTTCCTTGTTCAACTGTCAATACAAAAGTTTATCAATAAAAGTCATTAATAAATACGAAAAAAAAACAATTCGGTCTAGAAATGGTAGTACTCCAGTTATATTGCTACAAGACCGTATCTATTTAGTCTTATCTAACTTATCAGTGTTTGTTAATTCTATAACAAAACTGGCACTTTTTGTTTGTGCATTTATTTTACATGCCGTTGATATAAAGGTAAAGTAGGTGGCTCAACATCATTGACCCACCGGGTTGGTCTAGTGATGAACTCGTCATCGCAAATCAGCTGATTCGAAGTCGAGAGTTCTAAGGTTCAAATCCTAGTAAAGGCAGTTGTTACTTTTATACGGATCTGAATACTACTAGATCGTGGATAACGTTGTTCTTAGGTTGTTGGGTTTTAATTAACCTCACATCTCAGGAATAGTCGACCTGAGACTGTACAAGACTACACTTCATTTACATTCATACATATCATCCTCATTCATCCTCTGAAAAATAAATCCTATTAAGGATGAATGAGTATGAATTTAGCCTCGGGAATCACCACATATAAATATATTAGCTTAAGTAACAGTACCCACGGGTTGGTCTAGTGGTGAACGCGTCTTCACAAATCAGCTGATTTCGAGGTCCAGAGTTCCAACGTTCAAATTCTAGTAAAGGCAGTTATTTTTAAACGAATTTGAATTCTAGATCGCGGATACCGGTCTTCTTTGGTAACCACACATCTCAGAGATGGTCGACCTGAGACTGTACAAGACTACACTTCACTTACACTCATATATATCACTCATTCATCCGTCAGGGATGAATGTTCCAGTTGATTCCTGGAGACTAAACAGGTAAAAAGCTTATAAATGAAAGCTTAATTTTGTTCAACATAGGGAATGACTTGTAAACATCATTACTCATACAGAAAACAACTCTGATTGACGATTCTTTTAACCGAGTTGGTTTCTGAAGTTTACAGTTATAATAAGATTGGGGCAAATAATATAAAGCAAAAAATTATTAAAATAAGGTATTATTATTTATATAATTATTATATAAATTATATATAATTGTTTTAAATTGATATGTATTATCTTTTTTTTTCTCAAAATAGGTAACACACTCACCTTACATGAAAATTGTAATAAACTAATCCATTTTTGTTTTCTTTAGGGAAACAGAAAGTATTACACGGGTACATATTTGTATACGGGCTACTTTTTTTTTTCTTTTAGTTGTACGACCTACAATACACAGAGTTTTATTGGAAACATTTCTTTTTCAAAAACGTTTTGTATAAAAAAAAATCTTTCAATTTTTATTATTTTCGCTGAAATCGTTTGTTGAAATACATTTTCCATGAGTAGATTAACAAAAATATGCTTCAAATTATATATAATGTTTAAAATTCTATTTATAAACATATTCTATACATATAAAATTTTATTTGATTAATTTTATGTTTCCAAATGATTCCTTAAAATATTTTATTTAATTTTTATAATATGATTTGATTTTTTTAAAGTGAACGAGTAATATCATTAAAATTATACTAATAAAAAATAGTTACAAAAAATATTTTTCCGGAGAGGTTTAGAATTTTCCCTTCTACTCACCAGAAAATTAAAGGGGTGAGGATTTTATTTAAAAGGTCACAAAATGCTAATAAAAGTTTTTTTTAACATTCTCTCTAATATATTTGATATGTTCAGTTACATTCTTCGTAATATAAATTTTTGATGAATTAATTGGAACAAAAAAATATTTCCTCATGAAGGTGCTTCTGGCTACCGTTAAAAATTTAGAAAATGTTTTTTTTATAAAAAAAGAAGTTTTGCAAGTTTTTAGGCATTAAATTTTTTTCCAGGAATGCAGTGCGCGCACGTTTTACAGTATAAAACATGTATATCAGTAACATTTATATTTATTATCTAACAATTTGTCAGTTCGATTTTTAGTTTAGTATGAATGATTGATGTACATCGCTTTAAATTTAAACCAGGTAAATTTTCTGTCAGCTGTAAGTTGAATAACAAAGAAAGAGTCAATGACTTTTCAATAACTTATTATTTTTATAGTCTATTCATTATATTTTGGAATTTTTCGTTGGTTGCCTCTCAATATAATAGACCTCAATATAATAGATCCGTTTTTAGTTAACCATATAAAAATTTTCATTAAAGTTTTCCATTACTTCACAACACATTTTTTCCCATCATTTTTAATCATCATTATAAAATTCTATACGTATAATAATTTTATTATATTAAAACGCACAGTTTACTTAAGAAAAGAATATCCTGCATTTACTTATAGCCCGAGTAGCAATTTTTTTTTTTTTTTAATGACCACAATATTGAAACTAACTACTGGAAAAAAACACAATTTCTTTTTACTTTCATGTATACATCAACATTAATATTTTTATGCAATATGTAAATTAAGTTGTAGATCGTTGAAATGGCATTGCAAGGAAAACAACCATAAAACGTTGCACTTTTTATGCCTAATTTGCTGTAATATGATATTTTTTCTTTAAATAAATTACTGTTAACAACAAAAATAAATAACAAGGCAGAAAAGAGAAAAGTTAAAAATATTATAAAACTTAATTTTTTCATTTGTTAGGTAAAAGAACAATTGATATATATATATATATATATATATATATATATATATATATTCTCAAAGATATAGCTTTTCTTTCGATGGCATGTTTTAGTAAAACTAAACTCTTAACTAACATACTTTGTTTAAATAATTAATATAATTTTTTTTTCATTGTTTGTTTATAGTCGCATCAACGATAAGAGTCATTAGAGACTTAAATAAAACTAAGTTTTAATGTGTTCATAGGGGGAGTTAAGACCAGAGTCCCTGTGGGGGATCCTTTTGGGAACCCCTCATTTGAGGCATAAGACACAGACAAGACCGAGACCCGGCATCCTGCTAGGGGATAAAGGTTGTAGCATTGCTGAATCCAGTCTTCTCGCTAAGGGTTAGAGGCTGGCACAATAAAAAAAGTCCAACCGGCGGGGGCCGACCTGCCTTGCCGGAAGTACAAAGTACAGCTGTTGTGCTGGAAGACCCGTTAGAGTTAAAGGACACTCCCGTGGGCTGAGTTATAATTAGCTGTGGTCCGGCTCAGGGGAAGGGAAAAAGAGTGTTCGTAAGTAAATAGGCAATAAATACCAATTATTGGATAAGAAATATTGAACAGGAACATGACTATTAGACTATTTTCACTGCGAACACAGTACTCCGCAACGGATTTCCCGTAAGCAAAACCGCTAAATTGAGTTCCCCCTCCCCCATCATTATCAATGAGAAACCGTAACAGTCTTTCAATGTATTTCTTCCGGTTGAGCAAACCCTTCACATCTGAATCCAGGTTTAATTGAAAACGAATAGTCCTGAACATTGAGCAAACTAGAAGTTCGTCGTTTACGGATAATTTTACATCGCACTTCTCACAATACTGCTGAGGAGACCCAAATAGGTGGGCGTGAGTTAGCTTTGTGTACCCAATCCTCAGCCGCGTTAGGATGACTTCGTCTCTTCTGTTGTTTCGGATAAAAAGTTTCTGGAAGACGGATGCCGTGTAAAACTATGGGAAGACTCATTAGCCAGAATTTATTTCATTGAGTACGGAATTTGATACGGACTGCATTCGTGAAGTCGATCTCAAACGTTAATTCCAGTCACAGGCCATATCTTGCCGCTTACCTGGAAACCTTAACAGATCGTTCGTTCCCCAGAATGCCGCAGTGGCACGGGACCCATACGATTAACACTGTTTGGTTTACTCTTGAGAGGGTGACATAAATAATTTGTACACTTCTAGAGCCAGTTATTATCAAGAAGCTGTCATCATTGCGGGCCTTAATAACTCTGAAGGCACAGTAAATTGCATAGGCCTCGCTAAAGAACGTAGAAAAGTAAGACACTAAGCTTATGTATTATCTCGTTATCAGGATGTATTATTGAAGAGCAACACTCGTCGACCGAGTTAGAGCTGTCTGTATAGATGTGTGTAACTTTTATACTTCTGTCATTTTGCTAAATTGGTCCCCAGCAGTTTGCGTTTTCCAGACGGTAAATTTTCAGTCGATAGAGCTGTGCGCGTCTAAGGAGCGCCGCATCTGCCTCCTTCCCGAGAAGCCTCGTAACAGATAGGCGTAGGTCCTGAAAATAGCGAAGCAGTCAGGTCAGAAGTGTTGGGTAAGGGGTTCTTTTCCTCAAATTGCTGATTACGGAATGGCTTGGTCGCCTGCCTTGATCAGTTTCAGTTTCAAATGAACTTATTTTAAAAAATAATAATTTTTCGAAGTTTTTTCTAATAATTTTTTTAATAAAATTATTACTTTCAAATTTATTACAAATACAAAAATTACAAATTAAATAAAAAATACCAGATGGTTTTTCATTTTCAATGTTATTCTTACTGAATT
This sequence comes from Lycorma delicatula, assembly GCF_047948215.1. Classification (NCBI taxonomy): domain Eukaryota; kingdom Metazoa; phylum Arthropoda; class Insecta; order Hemiptera; family Fulgoridae; genus Lycorma; species Lycorma delicatula. The sequence continues at coordinate 64,029,160 of NC_134464.1, forward strand.
AGCTTTCTTTGTAAATATTTTACGTCATTTGTATCTATATGTGTATTTACACACACACACACACACACATATATATATATATATATATATATATATATATATATATATATATATATATATATGTGTGTGTGTGTAAATACTATTCTTTTAGATATTGTTTTTTCTTTGTAAAAACTATGTAATATAATATGAGATCTGGCATCAAAAAAGCGTAAAGCAAATAATATTTTTCTTCGTATAGATGGTACAAATGAAATATAGAAAAATTCTTTTATTTTTTTGAGAAACAGTTAAAATTTTGAGTATCCTTATAAAGATAACAAGACTGCCAGCAGTGGCGGCTCGCGAATAGGCATTGTAAAACATATTTCCACTTGATATTATCGATAGATTCAATAAAATGAGTCCTTTTTTTTTAATACTTTCTATATACTTGTACAATAATGTAATCCTTAAGTTTAATGTCCGTAGCCTTCACTCAGTTTATGGAAAAGATAGAAAAATCTTTATTTGGAACTGTGCGCTTCACAGATACAGCGGCGTGGTGTTTGGTTGTTGTGCGCATGCGCACACAGGAATCTGAACACGAGGCTGTGAAGGAGATGGAGTGCTGTCGCTTCCGCAGTGCCGACCCTGGCGTGCTGGTAGAAGGTAGTTTTTTTTTACTCCGCGTGTTATGCTTAAAATAAAGTGTAGAATTAGATCATTATCCTGCTTCCAGCTATTCTATTTGATTCATTTTTTTTTAGATTCTTTTATTTTACAGAAAAATTTAACCATGGCCTTGAAAAGGCCAGAAAACAATTTTCTGGAGCAGCACCCCCACTAAGCTACGAGCTGCCCCTGTTTCCAGTTTAAGGATTAGAGAAATCGTACGACAAGTGAAGGTTTTGTAGAGTGAGGTACATGGATGTTTTCTCATCGTAAATTGAATTTTCTTAATTCAATCAATATTGATGAATTACATTTTTGAGATTTGTATCATTTTTTATCTGGGGTAATATATATATATGTATGTATATATAGAACTATAAAATTGTTTTGAACTTTTTTTTTTGTTATAAAAGAGCGGGTACCAACAGCTATGATGGATACTGGTAGCGTATTAAAAGATTCCATGCCTGATTGACCGGGATTCGAACTCGGGACCTACGCACGAAATTCCGAGACGCTACGGGGGTCATATTCTGCCACGGGGGTCGGCTATTTTCGAATGTAATTAAGAAATTGAATAAGGACTAAGGAAATGAACAAATTTTTATCCTTTTAATCTACGTATCAGTTATTAAGAGTATAGTTTTTATTTATTATTTTTTTAAGGAAACTTTTCAATAGGTATAAATAATTTTCTTGTAAATTTCCCTTAAAACCCCCTCAATAAAAAAAAACCATGTTAATTAGAAAGAAATTAATATGAATGCATATTTTTTTATTAATTACATCTGCTCTCTCTTTCTACGCATTTTTCAAAACGGGTCATTTGATTGTCTAAAGATGAAATTTATGATAAAATGTCATCAAAGATTTTTCATCATAAAAGGAACTTAATCTTAAACTGATTCAACTTTTTAAATGACTGTAGGAAATTAGACTACTTAATTATTTATTTGGGTGGGATATTTAAGTATAAGTTTATTTTTGTACAATTATTATTGTAAACATTTTTATTTTCTATGCCGTTTACTTTTTATGTTAACATACGTTCTTGGTTAGATTAACAATTTAAAACAAAAAAAAAAAAAAACACCATCAGAATATGTCAACAAAGCTTTCAACAATTTTTTTTTTATTATTTATAAAAACAGAATATATAGAATTCATTGACCTTTGATTATTGGGTACGACTTTAAATATTTTTTATTATAAAATGAAATTTAATAATTTAATCCCTATAACGACAAGTTAAAATTTTTGTGCAAATACCTGGATTGTTTTGGTTGTATATAAACCATGAAATCATTTTAAAATTATTTACCTAAAAAGAAAAAAAACTATATATTTAATACGTATTGTAAAAAAAGATATTTGATTTAACAGAATTTATTCACGGATTTGATAAATAAAGCTCTTTTATGTAAATAAAAAAGAAAATCTGTAGAAAAAATTAATTAAATGTTGAATTATAACTTCTTCAATCATCAGTTTTTTTTTTTTTTTTAATGAAATTATAGATAATTTAGTATTTATAAATAAAATTTAATAAGGCATAATCGGTGTTTTTTTTTCTGTTTTGACCTTAGGCGATTAACAAAAAACCATTGTATCTGTAAAATACTCCGTGCGATTTTTTTTATAGGAAATAAATCAGCTATTAAGTAACCTCAAGCTATTCCATTTATTAAATTCAATAAGATACTTTTTCTTTTGAACTTTAAATACACTTTTTAATTGGTCGTACAATATTACATAAATGAAGATTTTTTTTTTCTGTATTTTCAAGAGATTACAACGTAAAATGTTTTACTTTTCTGCAATTTATTATTTTTTTATAATATAAAAACAAATATTTCTTTGTTAAATATTGTTTTTCAATGTGTAGTTTATTTATGAATGGTAAAAATAAGCTTTTGCCTTTTTATTTTTGCTTTTTAGAAATTGCGTGAAGATGATTGGTTATGCATATATTATTGTTATTATTCATGTTTTCCGTTAAGAATAGTGTTTGAACTTTAATTTATTTACTTTTCCTTTCTTTTCTGAAAGAAAAAGGAAGGAGCTGAAGGAACGATCGGCCTGGGATGGATCACGCCCGAGGGTACGGTTGCCTTCATGTTGCAAGATGTGAATGAATGGAGAGCAGTTGCGGGGTTTGCTGCTGAGATCTTGGAAAAGTAGCAGGCTGACTGTCCAAGTAGGGGGCCGACTGCAAAGGATTGCAGGGTCGGGGGGTTTGTGGGGGGAAAGGGACAGCCCACTGCGGAGCTATCCTTCGTCCATCTTGCATGGATGGGCGATGGCAATGAGGAACGGGGACTCCTGAACACAAACGTAGAAAATGACTGAGTTCCGGAAGGGATATCCTCTTCGGAGGTATCCTTGTAGAGGCATTGGCATCACGGCCGAGTCTCGGTTTGTGGGGCGGGACCCGGGAACGATATAGTTAGGTTCCGGCGACCTGCAGGTTAAAGGCAGGCTATTGAGTTAAGATCCAACCGGCGGGCTGACCTGCCGTGAGGCCCTTTTGAGTTTTATGGACACTCCTCCGGGCTGAGCTATACTTAACTGTAGGTCCGGCCTGGAAAAAAAAATTATAAAAATGTATGTAAATCAGAATAAATTGATTTAAATTGTCATCCTTACTCCTATTTACAAAAGAAATAGTTCATTTTTTAACAAAAAAATAAATATATATACTTTTTTTATTTTATTAAGCATTTATAAAAAAAAGAACTATGGGGCGTAAAATAGTACCTTAAAATATTGTTTAAACTTCATAAACTTTTAGCCTTTTTTTCCTTGTTTAGCCTTCGGGAATCACAGTTAGGTATTACTTCAGAGGATGAATGAGGATAATATGTATGAGTGTAAGTGAAGTGTAGTCTTGTACAGTCTCAGGTCGACCATCACAGATTTGTGGGTACCAAAGAATACCGGTATCCGCGATCTAGTATTCAAATCCATACAAAAATAAGTTACTAGGATTTGAACACGATGGAACTCTCGACTTCGAAATCAGCTGATTGCGAAGACGCGTTCACCACTAGACCTACCCGGTGGGTTATAAACTCTTACCCTGGACTGACCAAAGACAGTTTTGATGTGTATTATTATAATTTTTTTTCTTGTTTTTGTTTATTTATAATCAACCATGATGTTTGAATAACAATTGAATTCCACACGCTTATTTATTTCTTTATTTAATTTTGTTTTATTTTAGTTTACTGTTTTCTTTTTTAATTAATGATGAAGATTCTTTTGTAATCAATATGCACAAGTTTACTGTTTTTTTGGTTTGGTCAATAGGGACATCTAGTTACAACTTTTATCATTTTATTTTCTTATTTACATTTTCTCTAATATTTCTTCGTCATTTAAAAGTGCCGTTTCTTTCTTTTTCCGCCCACTGGATCTTAATTAGTTAGTTTTTGATTTTAGGTTGGAATTTGTAATTTTCTTTCATGTATTAGATTCTTTTTTAAATAACTATTTTTCCCTTAAGTTATTTCTGACATCTGAGAACCAAAATTAATCCACTTCTGTTTATAAAGAATTTGAATATTTACTTTGTCTATCTTATTTTGCCCATTCTTGAAAGATGACTGTAAAAAAAAAATATAACATTTTTTTCTTCGAATTGTAGTATTTTTCAGTTTTTTATATACGTTTATATATTTTTTTATATATACTTGCATGTTTCGGAACGATTTTTATTCTCTTGAATTCGCTTTATTTTGTGATTTTAATTTTTTTTTAATTCTTTTTCTTTTTTCTAATTCTCTTTTTCTCTTTTTTTTTGGTTAAAATATTTTGATGCGTAAAGGTTTCCGAGTTTAATAAATGGGTTATGATGTCAACGTTTTATTGTTTACAATAAGGCTTTTTTCCGTGTTAGTTTAACTTTTTCCAATTTCTTTACCTAATGATAATATTAGTTTAAAATTGAAACGGGTATTAAACTTCTGTTAATTGTTCATCAGCATTATTTTCTCTTAACTGTTTCATTTTAATAACTGATTAGCGTAGATAATTATTTTCTATTGTAGTTCAATGCAACACATTTAAGCGTAGTTAAAGTAACAATATTGAAAATACAATAAACAAAATCGTCGAAACAATTATTTTCCTTTACTAAATAATAATGATAAGGAGGACATAATATACTTTTATTGTTGTTTAATTTTTATAATCTTTGTGTTTTATTTTTTATATTAATATATTTTTTTTAACGACCTTCAAATAGCTTGATAATTTTGTCGTTTTATAGCATTATTTATTATGAAATATCTGCTGATTCTTTAGCATATTAATTTGTAAATAATTTTTATATCAATTGCTATTCATTCGCGTTTTATTTTAGTATAAAATGGTAACATACTCGTACGTGATTCTTTTATATTGCAGTTACGTGCACACAAAACATTTTACACGATAATTCTACGCTTATATTTTCATTTCTTTTTTTTATACTAGAATTGCATGTTTTCATGTTTAAATAGATATTAATTTACCGGATGTGTGTGGGTGTGTGTGTGTGTGTGTGTGTGTGTGTGTGTGTGTGTGTGTGTGTGTGTGTGTGTGTGTGTTTTTTATTTTTATAACTGACCAATGTTAGAGAAGCATCTGAAGATATTATTCATTTATATAATTGATATTTGTATTTTTAGACTTATAAATTGTAAATGGCCGTTTTGAACTACAACGTGTTTTTTAAAGACGTATTTTTTGAACCTCAACGTGTTTTTGTGTTCAACGTGTTTTTTAAAGTGTCCTTTAAAACGTACAAAGATTAGATCCATTGGAAAAGGATAAAATGGACTAAAAAACATAACAAAATATAGGTAAAATAGCCGGCCCGTCTTGCCAAACCTGGACTCTCAGGGCTCAGGTCAACCCAGGCGAATCCCGGAGCCATCTCAGGGGCTCTTCGGGGCCTACCAGGGCCAAGGAGCCCACCCCGTGGTCGCAGAGCTTGCTTTGTTCGCCACTTTCAATTTTCCAGAGGGACTGGCAACCTTGACACACGCAGAGCTTGCTACGGTCGTCATTCCCAACTACCCAAAGGGCTCCAGCCCCTGGACCCCGTACTGTTCGTTATCCTCACGGTTGCGAATAATACTGATAAATAATAATTATGGTATTCAGGCTTTATAGAAACCTGAAAAAGAAACTAAATTATAAAAGATAGAATAACAGTAATTATAGTTAGTAAAGTACGCACACACCTATGACGACGAAAAATTCATAACTTATTTCTTTGCCGTGGAGGCAGAAATATAATAATGAAGTAAAAGGATTAATCTATTTTTTCCTTAATGAATATCTTTTTAATTCACAACTTCACTCTCCTTGGTGGCAAAGAAATAATTAGTATTTTTAATATCTTAACCTTCAAGGGAGCGAGGGCATCGATCGATGGCTTAAAACCTTCCCTGGGATAACACGGATGTATCCTGCAATTTTGAAAGTAATTGGGCGGGGATTCTAACGCGATGCGATAATAAACAAACAAACAGGTAAACTTTATATATATTTCCGAATAACCGTGATCTGATAGATCGAGATGTACCTAAAGCATCCAAACGTTAGCCTTCAACCTACTGACAAATACCCCGTTTGAATTTTGAAAATCGAAACTCATTGCAGAGATATTATAAGAGCACCTCATTGCTCCCAAAACAACGCCCCAGGGGCACCCCGTTTGTTTCCAGTTTATGGAGATTATCGGTCCAGTCTCCCCCGAGGTGGTCGCATACCTCACCACTCTAGCTTCACACGCAGTCCTCACGGAAAATCCATTATTTTTAAATAGTTTTTTTTTAAATTTATTATATATTATTTTATTTAACGTAAGCCTAATTCTGTTATTTTTTATTATTCATTCAATTGATTCGAATCATTCAGTTCAAACCCAGCTCACAGTGAGAGGCTCACAGTTCACATTTCATTAATTTAATTCATTAAAGTTTGTGCATCAACCAGCAAATCTCCACTATTACTTATATAATACTGATCGAGTACTACATTCCATTGATCGAGTCGTTTTTTGTTTATCCCGAAAAAACAAAAACCCTCTTCAACTTTAAATATAATAGTATAGATCAGAGGTTCCCAAACTTATTTTTCTCATAGACCACATTCAAAATTTTGCTGGTTCCGGTGGACCCCCTGCAGCTAGTGTACTAGCTCCGGTAGACCCCATGCAAGTAAGCACTTACTACTTTTTCGACACTGTCAAACGCTAACATCTATTCACTTTACTTTTCTTTTCGAAATTCCGGAAACAAATGAGTAACGTTTATCCTTGGCAATCGTATTTATATTAGTGAAGAATCAAACAAGTTGATGCAAGATTGCTAGCACACACACACACCACAAGTCGTATTTCGTCCCTTTGCACGTCTGAACAAGCGTTGCGGACGGCGGCGGCGCTTTGCAAGTCTCGACACGTTCGTTGTATTGAATATGGAATATGCAAGTTTTTACAAGTAACAGTCGCTGAGCTTCTCAAAACATTATCTGCCTAGATTGATACGCAAAGTCAAGCCAACATTTTAGTTCTTCACTATCGAAACCAGATGAATTTTCGTGGACCCCCACTTACAAATTGTGAACTCCCATTTTTTTGTAACGCCAACGTAGACCCTCGTCGAGTCTCCCGTGGATCCCTGGGGGTCCACCTGGACCACTTTGGGAATCAATAGTATAGATGAACAAATGAGAAAGTTTTTTTGACAAATACTAGAAGTAATTTCTTACTTTCAACTTTTATTGAAGGGTTTTTATTTTTTATTTTTTTTATTTAAAAAACTTCTTTTGTACAGAGAATTTTATTACTACTAGTTAAGCAAAAGCGTATTAATCTTTCTAATATATTTATTTTTTTAATACTATATCGTGATTTTTATTACCGTATTGCAGTGTTTCAACTAGTTAAAACAAAATGCTAATATTTCAACTGTATTTAAATGATTATTTTATAAAATATATTCCATAGAATTAAACGTGCCGTAGCCAGTACGAAATTTGTATATTTGTTTGAACGCTGCAAATAATGGTTTTCCTCCTATTCTTATTTCTCGACAGTCATCAAAAGCAGTAAATATTATTATATTCGTTACAGAATTATTGACGAAGGTCAGGTTTGTTTGTAGCGTGCACCAATACACGCGTCTGTGTTCATAAAATAGATTGTAATGCTAATTTGACCTTCTCCGTTTTTTTTTTGTTCCTTTTCGAAAATGTTTTTATTAATTTAAATTTTCTGGATTACGTCATTAATTTTCCGAATTGAACAGCTAAAAGCTTTTTAAGTGATAAACACGACTAATAATATTTATAATTTCTAAGCACAATACATAGGAAAAGATAATAATTTGTAGTTTTTTCGTAAAACTTAACTAAAAACTAATTATTATAAAAATTTTATTTTAAAAATTTATTTTTTCAAATTAAATTAATAATATATTTATTTTTGAATTGAATAGTAGATTTTTACGATCTTACATGAACAGGCGATTTTTATGTTGTACTGAGAAAACAGAAATTTTAATATTATTGAGTTATATTTTGTTTTTCCTTGGAACAGATTAATAGAGTTCCCGGTAAAACCGGATGATTATCTGACGATTCTGCGGATTTTTATATTTGCCACAATTCCAAAAATATTAGATTTGAGAAACACAAATATTAGAGTGGTTTTCTCTTATTCTATTATTTAAATACCTACTATAATATCTTACCTTCAAATTATAACGTTATATTAAAATAATGTGAATACAAAAAAAAGATTCTTTTAACAGAAACACTTTCAATACTATGTAAGCTTGCTAAAGAACATTGGCTAGGCTAATTGTTTAAACCATTCCTGAGACATCAGGTTATTGACAACTATATCCACCATCTAGTACCCAAAATCAATTCTCCCCGACCCAGCGGTCGGGGAGAATATCATTCATTCAACTAATCATGTACAGCGTATGGCAATGAAGAGGCGCACCATCTTGTTGTCAAATGAAGTTCTGTGCTTCGTATTCCAGTTGAAGAAAAAGCTTGTAGTTGTAATATATCAAGATAGTTCATTCCAGACATACTTGCTTCCGGGAAAAAGAACAGCCCGTAAACTTGTCGTCGGGATGCAGCGCAAAAAATATTGAGTTTAGGAGTCTCGTTCACAGTATAATAGTTCTTGAGATTTTCTGATCCCCAGATACGCCCATTATGCGTGTTTACTTCTCCATTAACATGAAATGTTGATTCGTCATACGAAACGATAAAAAAGTATTTATCGTCACGGTGCATCATTTCATTTGCGAAGCTAGCAAACCATAATATGTAGGCTTTAGAGATTGTGCACAGCTAAAACTGTTTGAGTGTTTCTTTCATTTCATGTGTAATTAATCAATGTCCGTGAAACTTCAAAAAATATTACACGCCTTAAAACCCCGATATTTATTTTGAAATATCTGTATATAATTATATCTGAATTAAAATTTTGACTTTACTTTTTCAATATTTTGAAACTAACAAGCTGAAAATGGAAAAAAGTTAAATTGATGATCTGCACAAGTAGCTGAAAACCTCTTTATTCCTATCTGAAAGGATATATATCAATATCTAACAACAGTTGGAAAATCGTTTAATTCTTCTTCTAAGGATCCTTGAAAAAGGGTTCTTTTACTCAAAATTTCTTAAAATTAGAACTAGTTCTTGTTTCATGTAATATTAACAATTTTAATTGTGAATATCTTATATTTTGATTTTAACCTAATTCGAAAAAAATACTGGAATATAAAAATATAGATTTTTAAAAGCCATTATAGTATAATTTATGTAAATAAAAACAAACGTTTTTTATACAACTAGCTAATTATGAATAACGGATGAAGTTGTTTGACAACCTCCAAAAATTTTGAGTATTTAGATAAAGTAGTATAGATAGTAGTATCTTCATTAGTTCATATCATGTCACATCTCATATATTATTAGTTCATATTATTTCTTCATTGGTTCATTAGAATGCGTTATTAATTGAAACTCAACACTAAACCGTAAATGGTGGTGACAACTAGGAAGCCTATATTTTTTAAATTAATATTAGATTAGACGTGTTTCAGTAAAATGTTAACTATTTTTAACCATCCAAACGAATTTATAAAGGTATGTGATGATAGGGGACGTTTTATTTCCTACAGGGGTCATTTCCGTCGATATTCAGGTAGAATAGTTTGACCCGTACTATTTTCGACGATTTTAAAGACACTGTTCATATACGGTTTAAACAGTTAATAAAACTGGCAACATTGTAAATCCTAAATTGATCGATTACAAGTAAAATATTTTCTTACCCTTATATAAAATAATAATATTTTTTTAAAGCGTAATATATAAATGAAATTTTAGCGTTTTCGAAGATATTACCTCTTTACCTATTTTATTTAACTTATTGTTAGTTATTAATTCAGGACAAAAAATAATGAATATAATTTATTTAAAATTTTAAAAAATAAGACAGATGTGGTGGAAGAGGGAAAGGATACTCTTACAGGAAATGATTAATTGCACTGCTGAATTTTACCTTAACTTTTACACCGTATTGTAAGCCCAAGTTACATAATAATTTTTTTTATATACACGTGTAAACATTTATAAAAGAAATTATCTTTACTGCAAAACTAGTTCGTACAGTGAATAGAACGAACGTATCCCTAAAGAACGAAATATTACTTACATTTCAGCGGGATCAACGTATTGTTATGTAATCGTGTATTTGACTCGATAAAAAAAGCTACGGGAAATTAATTCATTCCTCAATTTCTATAGTAAGCCTGACATACGATTTTTGTTTCTCCTAAAAAATAGTTTTTGGATCTCAAATGCAGCATTCACAAGATCATACTATGTTCTTATTAAATCGTAAAAAATGGCACCGGTAAAATCTTTCCTCTAATCGACAAATTCTCTCTCTCTCTGTTTGTGTGTGTGTGTGTGTGTGTGTGTGTGTGTGTGTGTGTGTGTGTGTGTGTGTGTGTGTGTGTGTGGTGCGCGCGTATACAGATGAATGTGAGCGCGTGTAGATCTAAGCTACATATCTTTGATGAAAGCGAAAATAAATCACTTTTACTACCGTAAATTATTTTTCTTTCTTATCTGTTAATATAATTTTTTTAAATTAATTATGGGTGGGGGGGTGGTACAGGGAGATAGCTATCTTCATCATTCTTGCACCAGTTTGTTTAAGGTCATTGACCTTACAAACTAGTAGTAAGAGTAATAATAAAATACTACGTTTGCAATAGTAATAGAAATAATAATAGTATATAAACTGCAGAACATTCAACACAACACTGTGCGCATAAAACATTAAATAAAACAGTAATAGATTGAAGAAAAAACATAAACATAGGTAGAAACCAACTGTTCAGCTATTGGCTGATTACTTTTCTTTCCAACGGTATTCATAATGATCTTTTCATACCTGTAATTAACATCAATTTATCAACACTTATTTTATTTAGTAATAAATAATTAAAACGGCTATAAATAATTAAATAATCCGTGGAAAGAAGATATTTAATTTCACTTATACCTTAAGAGGACCGACCGACTAACTAATTATTATTCAAACCTCGGACGATGAAGCGCCAAGTGATATTATCTCATTTTACTGAATTTTTGATTAAAAAAAATGAGAACTTTTCTCTATATTTTAATCGTTGTTAAATGATGTTGTAATTACATATTGCCTTTCATCTAACAGGTTCTGGGTTTGAATCCCAGTGTGAGTTGATTTTTTTTCATACGCTACAAAATCCATTTCGCATTATAATATTTTTAAAAAAAAAAAGCCGGCAGTTAATTAAATAACTCTACCGGATACGACGGTCAGGTTATGCAATTCATTTTTGAAAATTTTTTTTAGAGAATGGATTTCAAATTTCTATCCGGATTGTATGATAGAAATGTAAAAACAACATTTCACAAAGTTCAAAGTAAAACCAATACGATTGTGAATTCTTTGTTATGACGTTTTGGAAAAAAAATTGAAGTGGAATGTTTTGTAGAATTAAAAATAGACAACATTCGTATAAAATATTAAACAAAAAAATGCTTTACGAATATCCAACAAGCTCAAAAATGTAAACTTCAGTAGTCAGGAGAAAGAAAAAATATATTACAAAATATTAATCAGAAATGTTCATTTAGCCAGATTCAGTTATTTCTTCATGGAATATATTTAAAAAAAAGCATGTGTGGTAATAAATTTTAATATTATTGATTTAAACTTTTTTTTTATTAAATATAAATTTTTTCATTTTAATTTTTTAATCAAGCTGCTCAATAAAATAAAGCAGTAACCAAAACGTTTAATATTAGTATATTAAGATCACAATTTCGAAAAATTTTCGACTTTTGAAAATTTGGGGGCCCATGGATCAGGGGCCTATTTTAATGATTAAAATTGATTTTAAATAAATTTTTTAACAATTCATTTTTTTTATTTTGGAGCTCCCAAAATAAAAAAGCTCTAACTTAAAGCTCTGAGAGCTTTAAGTTATTTTATTGACTATTGTTTAAAAAAATATTAACTGGTGATAATAAATTTAAAAAAAAAACTTTTTTAATTATTTTAAATATACAAGCATTCAAATATAATTCTAAATAAACAAATTTATTATTTTATAGGACGTGGATGTAAGATTTTGGCTAATTTTTTTTTTCAGGAAATACTAAAGAGTAAAGGCTATCAAAAAAATTAAGATTTTTACATTTTAAATGCAATGGGTAACTTTCGAAATGGATATAAATATGTTAACCAATCTTTAAAAATTAAAAAATATTTTTTGTTACCACAGTTCATTGGAGTGGGATGGAGTTGTATAGTCATTTAAGGCCTACTGATGTACAGGATATAGAAGCAGGAGATTTTCAATAATCCCCTTTTCAAGAGCAAGATATAGCTAAAAAAAGCTAACAACACAGTCGACACAGTTGCAGGACTTTCCCGGAACGCGGGTCCGGGATTAAAATATTTACCATTTTATTTAACTAAATTTCTCGGTTTAGTTAATCAATAATTCTAACTAAAGCGCGCTAGCATACCGTATTTGATTCGCGCGTTTGTGGGGGTACTAGCAGCGACGGTCGGCTCTAACTGAACTAATGAAATCTCACAACTTATATTGAACAAATTTGGCTTGTACGGTCGGCACACTGGTGTAGCCTCGAGACTTATCGCATCAGGTACCGAGTTAATCGGGCCATCCAGCCAGACCGAGTTACTTTTTTACACTTTAAATATTATTCATTTATTTAATCTTCTACCACTCACTTGTGATGTCCCAACATAGTAGTTTAGAGCAGGGTGCGATATTGCAAAAAAAATTTTTTTTTGTAAATATTGTTATTTTTTAATTCTTAACAGATGTTTATAAGAAAAGTATATAACCTTAATTAGACGAAATCTCGCGATACTGAGAATGACTTGCTCTACAGCCTCACCTTGATGATCTTTTAAGTTGAAAATTGAATCATATCAATGTATAGAAGATACACATATAGAAGATAATCCGACCAAGTTTAGATTAAAGTATTAAAAACGGTAAGATATGAAAAACGTTTCTTTTAGGTAAATTTCATAAGAACTACCTATTGTAATGGGTACCATTAATCGACTTTGTTGAAATCGGAAAATTTCAACATATCTTCGCGCTTCACATCCTCCAGACCCCAAAACCACGGTCAGCTCAAAAGTTTATATATATATATATATATATTTTTTTTTCAGTTTCTTGTGGACACTATAACTGCCATAATTTTGCACCAATCACTTTCAAAATATTCGTTAAAAATAGTTCGTCCCAAAATTTCGGCCGATTTCTTTAACGGCCAAAATCAGACCAAGGAGTGGAAATGAGGGGGGGCTTTAAAAAAAAAACAAAATATGGCTATAACTTTCTTATTAAGTAAAATATTGAATTCGTTTAAAGTTCCTACTATTCTTTAAATAAGGGCCTAAAACCTATCTAGGCAAATTTTTTTTTTATCACCAACCATTGGCCCAGGGGGTAGAAAAAATGGGGTTTCGAAGACAAAAAAAATCATATCTCCTTTAATAGGCACAGTATCGAATCGATTTAAAGTGGACGTTAGTCCTCTAAACATTACCTAAAATATTTGTCTGTAACAAATTTTGATGTGACCAACCCTTACGGCAAGAGATGACCAAAATATTGCTGGAATTGTAAGTAGATGGAGCTTGTCGAATGCTAAACATGTGAAATTTTTTTCACATGCAACCACTGTCGTATTGAGTAAATTTGAAATTTTTCTTAATTTTAACGTAGAAATCTTTTTTATGCCTACTTAGCACCGGTGAAATCTACCTCCGCCTTCCGTCGTGTCGAAAAGGACTTTTTTTTTTTACTACGGGTTCTCTTTTAAGTAATAAAATGGATTTTGGTACTTGGAGATCTGTAGAAACAATGGATTAACATAAGTAGATGAGTAAATACGAATATAACCATGTGTGTGCTTATTTAATGTATATTCTTATGGGAACAAAAATGTACAACAGAAGAAAGTAGGAAATGATATTGTAGTGAATTATTTCCTATTTTTCTTCTCGTGGTAATCATTATATAGTATATGTACACCGTGTTTATATAATTTAATTTGCAATTAGTTTTATTTGTTTATTGGTTAACAAACATTACAATATTTTGTTTATTATTATTAGTTGTTTATGTAATAATAATAACAATAATAAACAATAGTTATATATTATAAGACGAGGTAGTTGATCAAAGATTTTATCGTATTGCCATGTTGTATATTCATTTATATAAATTTAATATAATAAAAATTTTCCTTGTATAATGCAAGGAAAGTACCTAATAAGACATAAAAGTATGTCAAACGTTTTGATTTGTTTTAAACGATTAGACGACAGAATAGTATAAATTTCTCAAGAAGTAACTGCTAGTCATCCCCACTTCCCGTTTATTTATTTTTTTTTTTAAATAACGCTTCCATTTCCTTTCTCGTTTTAAACAGACTTCCATCTCAATTTTGTCATGCTTGTTACTGCTGTGCAATCATATAGTATTTATTACCTTTTATTTGTGTTCTTAGTTATAACAATATCAGGTAGAAATAATATAATGCTTGTGATTACGTTAACTTCGATGTATGTTTATTTTTTAACATTGCTTATTGCTTATCACTTCAAAAAAAAATGTTTATAGTAAGAACCCGAACTAACGAGTTTTGAAAGTGGATGTTAATTTTTTTTTTAAATTGTTTTTATTGTTAGTATTATTATATTCAGAAATAAGTAAATGAAGTTATCATTTGATAAGAACTGCTCACTAAAATTGTTTTCAAATGTAATTTTACTTTCCCGTCTAGAGCTAGGGAAAGTATTGTAATCGGTCCAATTTGGGCACATGCTATTTTCACCGAATCTTGACGTTTTGACACCTAAGGAACCCAAAAAATCAAAAAACGGGATTTAAATTTTCCGGATGTTAATGGTCGTATGTACGTATGTGTGTTCGGTGTTGGCCTTTAAATCACCTTACATCTCCAGAACGTTTAGACGAATTTGACCAAACTTGGTCACATTCCTTCTGTATATTGGACATTGATACCATTAAATTTTCAACTTAAAAGTCAACGGAGTGAGGCAGTAGAGTAAGGTCACCCTGAGTATCTCGAGATTTCACCTAATTAAGATCATATTTCTCTAAAGCAAATTTGTTAACAGTTAAAAAATAATAATATTTTCAAAAAAAATTATTTTGCAAAATGCTGTAGCAGTCGACTGCTATGTTGTGACGTCACAGGTGAGCGGTAGAATTAAATAAATGAATATTATGTAAAGTGTAAAAAAGTAACTCGGTCTGGCTGCATGGCCCGGTCGATTCGGTATGTGGTACGTTAAACCTCGCAGCTACACCAACCTCGCGGCTGCCTACAGTACAAGCGAAATGTGTTTATGTAAGTTGTGAAATGACATTAGTTTAGTTAGTGCCGACCGTCGCCACTAGTGCCGCCACCACCGTGGGAATTAAATACGGTGTGCGCGCGCGTGCGCTTTAGTTAGAATCATTGAATTAAATAAACAAAAAAATATTATATTTAAATTAAATCATAAATATTTTTAATTAAGTGTGTAAGCCGTGCGTCAAAACACCCTCCAAGTCTTACAACAGTGTTGTCAGCTTTTTTTTAAGGCAAGATTAAAATAGGATTCTGATTTATTAAAATTAAGTGAAAGAAAGGTTATTATTTTTTCAAATCTAGACTTTTTTTATGGCCCATATTAAAAAAATTGTTTTTAAAACTTATTTCATTGTAATATTATTGTATTATTATTACTTTTGTCTGTAAAATATTATTAAATTTTTTTTCAAAGATTTTCATTATTATCGTCGTTAAATAACTTTATATTTGGTAAAGCTTTTTTTATTTGAAGTAGTTCTGTTTTATATATATATATATATAAATATTTTTTTTTTTTTTTGCGATAAGATAAAAAGGACTGCTTAACTTTTTTTATTGTTTCAAATAACACAGTTTATTTTCTTATCTTTAAAAGTTTCTTATCGTTTAAGTTTATAGATTGAAATTCTTGAATTATGTAGATTATGCAATTGTTATCTTTACCGGAATATAGGTATATATATATATATATATATATATATATATTTTTTTTTTTAAAGACATAGTAGTTTCCGGCCACTTTATATATATATATATATATATATATATATATATATGTACTTTTTTTTAATTATAATTTAACTTACTTAAAAGAGATCTATTTCGGTGTAATATTTGATAAATTTATTTAATATTATTAAAAAGTTTTACACGTGCTGTTTTTTAAAACCTCCAGCTTTTAAGATTTTTCAGAAATAGAAATTTACAATATTCTTTATATTGTTCATAAAATTCCCAATTGGATGATATTTTAGAAATATTATTGATCAGCTGATAAATAGTTGTTCAGTGTTACTGCAAGACCCAGGTTTAATCACACACACACACACACACACACACACACACACACACACACACACACACACACACACACACACACACACACACACACACACACACACACACACACACACACACACAC
This sequence comes from Lycorma delicatula, assembly GCF_047948215.1. Classification (NCBI taxonomy): domain Eukaryota; kingdom Metazoa; phylum Arthropoda; class Insecta; order Hemiptera; family Fulgoridae; genus Lycorma; species Lycorma delicatula. Next base: position 64,045,964 of record NC_134464.1, read on the forward strand.
ACACACACACACACACACACACACACACACACACACACACACACACACACACACACACACACACACACACACACACACACACACACACACATATATATATATATATATATATATATATATATATATATATATATATATATATACACACACATATATATATATATATATATACACACACACATATATATATATATATACACACACCCTCACACACATGGACGGATGAAGCATACAATGATAGAGAGAAAGTGAAATATCTAATAATTTTTATTATTATTATCGGGTGAGCGACTTAAAAGCGAATTGACTTAACAGTAAAATGTAAAAATTGCAACTAGAGAAATCTTGGGACTGTGTAGGCCACCGCCCACTGTTGGCTTAATGGTTGTTCATTCTTCTACAACGGGCGAATAAACGCTTGCTAGATAATCGTTTAATTTGTGACATATTGCTCCGTCTTGTTGGAAGAAACTCTACTCTTTTACAAGTTCTGTTCTGTAATTCACTACACTATAGAATTACCAGAAGCAGCACATTTTCTCACCGATTTTCTCATCATGAATTGGACTTCAAACATCCGGTGAGGATTTTCAGTCATCCAATACATTGTGTTGTGCGAATTGGCATACCTACCGAATTAGCATCGTCTGACATAAAATACAATATCGGTTTTATCTATTCAACGGGCAATGTTAATGAGAAGCCGGTCGCAATAATTATGATGTTTTAATTTGTTTTTTCTCTTAAGTTGTTACGGACTTGTTACACGATATCGTTTCAAATTTATATCATGAATAAGCTTACGGCAAGACATGTATTGTACATCGTTTTTCTGTTATAACTTATGTATAAACTTTTTCGGATCGGTAGAAATTCTTCTTTGAATATCCCGTCCAAAGTCCTAACCAAAAGTCGTCTATTTTGATTTGCGTTTGAATGAAACCGTCGTTTTTTAATAAAAACGTGTGTGCTACTCTTTGCTGTGATACTAACATTCGGAAATATTTCTGCAAATATTTGACATGTTTCTGGAAAGGATGAAAACTCATAAGCTTTCATAATAGAAAGCCATTCCCCGTCAAAATAAGATATTTTAGAAAAATATAACTACAAATAACGAAAGTATACTGCACTGAAACATAAACAGTTTCCAACTGATAACAAAAGAAACAAATAGTAACACACACAACTAAAAGTGGCGCTTATCGTAGCAGCGTTAAAGGTGATACTCAAATAACTGCAATTCGAGCCGGCTCTGTTCGATTTAAATTGCTCATCCTATACATAATGTTTTGTTTACCGAACTTTTAATGAGAATATCTGTACTTTTTCCTTTTTTCTGTTTAGCTTCCGGAACCTCCGTAAGATATTACTTCAGAGGATGATATGTATGAATGTAAATGAAATGATATGAATGAATGTGAATGAATCTTGTACAGGCTCGGTCGACTGTACAAGACTGTACATCTCGGTCGACTGTATATCTCAAGAATGGCCGGTCTCGGCCATTCTTGAGGTGTATGATTAATTGAAACCCAACCACCAAATAACACCGGTTTCCACTATCTAGTACTCAGATCCGTATGAAAGAAACTGTAATTTGAATCTTAGAACTCGCCACTTCGAAATCAGCTGATTTGCGATGACGAGTTCACCACTAGACCAACGCGGTGGGTTGAATAAATTTATACTAAGGGAACATTTCTGTACTTACTGCATAGGCGAATCCAATCCCTTAAGATCCACTAGTAATAATAATAATTATGTATGTATGGAATTGATGAATAAATATGCATTAATATATATTTTTTTCATCATCGAATAGTTGTGTGCAACAAAAAAAAATACATCAGTCACTCTTAAACCGATATGATCATTCTCAAAAATTACAACGTAACATGCTCAACTTAATATTAAAAACTGACGGGTAAAGTGGTTTCCCTTCTTACTTTTTCCTTGAGCCGAATATAATTTTGCATATCACCATGTTAAGCCTATTAGAAAATAAATTCACTTTTTACTGTACAAGTGAATTTGAATTTCACTTGTAATTCTTCAAATGGACTGGCTGCATTATTATTAATAACTATTACTAACAGAGAAAGCCAATCTAATTAATATGTAACCTCTCATTGTAAAAAAAAATTTACGATGAATAATAATTCAATAATAACAAAAAAATATCAGAAATTTTTAATAAAATAAAATTTTACGTACTTTTCATTAAAAAAAAAAAAAAAACAACAAAAAACGTGTAGATTTAATTTACTAGGAGTACTTAATTTACTAGGCGTACAAGGAAGTCATGTATTGTCCACATCAGATTTTTTTTTCTTTGTAGGGGAAATAAGGAATTATACTCGAGTTATTAGATAATGATTTTAATAGTAATTATAATTTGAGGAGTAAGAAGTTCGTAGACTCTCTTTTCAAATAATATTTTTAATTAAATTTTCATGGTTTTTGATTTTTAATTCATTCTCTGTCTCGCCGTCTTGTTTCCGTTTCTTCCGTTTACTATAACTCAGCTGCTGAGAATATTGACCGTAACTGAAAAGATAACTGTTTCAGTTTGTCTACGAACAAGCAAAATAATGAAAGAACTGCTCAATTTCTTCCAAGCAAGCACGAGTATATATTCCTATAATATGATATTAGCATTCAAATTTCATTAAAACATTCTTAACTTGGTAATGCTTTTCTAATTATGATACTATGAGCATAAAAACTTCATTTTAGTAAGGGATTTCATTTAAATACCATATACTTGTTTTTTATTTAATAATATTTTTTAAGAAACTCAAAAGTTATTTTAAAATATGTTAGTATACAGAATTAGCCGGTCTCCATGGCGCGAGTGGTAGCGTTTCGGCCTTTCATCCGGAGGTCCCGGGTTCGAATCCCGGTCAGGCATGTCATTTTTACACGCTACATATGATTCATCTCATCCTCTGAAGCAATACCCTAACGGTGAACCCAGAGAAAAAAGTATAATGGATTAAAATTGTGATGTTTATAATCTTTAATATTGGAAAGGAATGGGAAAGTTGGTAATTTAAGTCTTTTTCTATTAAATAACTCAAAGCTGCAGTATTTAAAATCTGTTTTTCAATAAATAAAAGAGAAAGAAGTCGGGTATTTGTTAAAGAATCATTTAAAAATGTTAAAATTGTCGTCGTGGTTTAGATTTTATACAAAACGTTTTTATAAACGGCTTACCTTCCCGTCTTCGTTATATCTGTAGAAGGAAAAGTATTATAATCGGTCCAATCTAGGCGTATGAAGTTTTTACCGGCTCTTGACGTTTTGACGCCTAAGAAACTCAAAAAAACCGGATGGAAATTTTCCGGATGTTAATGTTCGTATGTGTGTTCAGTGTTGGTTTCTAAACCACCTTATATCACCAGAACTACTGGACCGATTTTTACAAAAATTGGTTAGATTACTTCCATATACGGGGCATTGATGCCATTAAATTTTCAACTTAAAAGGTCGACAGGATGAGACTGTAGAGCACGGTCACCCATTTAAGGTCATATTTTTACTAGGTACATTTGTTAATGATTAAAAAATAACAATATTTGCAAAAAAAAAACTTTTCTAAAATCGCACCCCCACCACAAGAAATTCTGTTGTAGTCTTTCACTATGTTCTGACGTCACAAGTGAGCGGTAGAATTAAATAAATGAAAATGTAGAAAGTATAAAACAGTAACTCCGTTTGGCTGGATCTGAAACTCAATCGCTCGCTTGATTCGGTATCTGGTGCGTTAAGCCTCGCGTTTACACCAGTCTGCTGACCGAACTAGCGAAATTTATTTATGTAATTTGTGAAATTACATTAGTTTAGTTAGTGCCGACCGTCCCAGCTAGTACCGGCACTTCCGCGCGAATTAAATACGGTTTGCGCGTGCGCTTAATTTAGAATCATTGATTTTTCTTTGTCTTCAGTCTGGTTTAACGCAGCTCTCCAAGATTCCCTATCTAGTGCTAGGGGTTTCATTTCGGTATACCCCCTACCCCTTACATCCCTAATAATTTGTTTTACATATTCAAACGTTGCCTACCTGCCCAATTTTTCCCAACTACCTGTCCCTCGAATATCAAAGCGACTATTTCAGGATGCCTTAATATGTGGCTTATAAATCTGTCTCTTCTTTTAACTATAATTTTCTAAATGCTTCTTTCTTCATCATTTTACCGCATCACCTCTTTATTTGTCACTTTATTCGCCCATCTGATTTTTAACATTCTTCTATAGCACCACATTTCAAAAGATTTTAATCTTTTCTTCTCAGGTACTTCGATCGTCCAAGTTTCACTTTTATATAAAGTTACGCTCCTAACATACATTTTCAAAAATGTTTTCCTGACGTTTAAGTTAATTTTTGATGTAAGCAAATTATATTTTTTTACTGAAAGCTCGTTTAGCTTGTGCTATTCGGTATTTTATATCGCTCCTGCTTCTTTCATGTTTAGTATTTCTACTTCCCAAATAACAAAGTTCTTCTACCTCCATAATCTTTTCTCTTCCTATTTTTATAATCAGTGGTCCACTACATTATTTCTACTACATTTCGTTACTTTCGTTCTGTTCTTATTTATTTTTATGCGGTAGTTTTTGCGTATGACTTGCAACCATGCCGTTCATTGTTCCTTCTAAATCTTTTTTACTCTCAGCTAGAATTACAATATCATCAGCAAATCGTAGCATCTTTATCTTTTCACCTTGTACTGTTACTCCATCTAAATGGTTCTTTAACATCATTAACTGCTAGTTCTATATAAAGATTAAAAAGTAACGGGGAAAGGGAACATCCTTATCAGACTCCCTTTTTATTACGGCTTCTTCCTTATGTTCTTCGATTATTACTGTTGCAGTTTGGTTCCTGTAAAAGTGTTAGTAATTGTTTTTCTATCTCTATACTTGAACCCTAAATCTTTTAAAATGCTTAGCATTTTATTCTAGTTATCAAAAAAACCTTTTCTAAGTCTATAAATGCCATGTATGTTGGTTTATTTTTATTTAATTTTCCTTCTACTATTATTATGAACATTGAATTAAACGAAAAATTATACATATTTAAATAAAATGATAAATATTTTAAATTGTGTATGTAAGACGTGGATCAGAAACAATCCACAATTGTTGTACTTTGCTGAAAAGTCCTGAAAATTGTAAGTAAAACTAACATAATACAAACCCTTAATAAAAATAAAAACTATTCAATAATTATGTAGAATTTTTACTGTTTGAAATAAGATGCAATGTTAACAGTTATTTGTTTTTATTTTGAGACCCAACTTCAAAAATTAGAATTATTTAAAGATGAATCGAAAAAAAATATTATATTTTTTCAGTTTTTAATTTTTGCTTTCTTTTAAAATTAATTTTTAATAATTTACAAGCCGGAACTCGGCTTTAGACGCGTGACGGGATAGTCATACAACTGTGTTGTAAGCTTTTTTTATTGTAATCTAGTCTTCCATTTAAATTTAATACGTTTATAATAGCTGTTTATTTTGTATTCAAATAAAATAAATAAAATTACTATATTTTTACATCTGACCTTGTTATTGATTTTAATCATTCTCTTCGGATTAGAAAATGTTTTCAGGAAATTATATTTTAAATTATTATACACAGTCGTATTTGGTTATTGTTCCCTATGCCCCCCCCCCCCCATTAGACTCTTTGATATTGATATAAATTTTATTAAATGGTTTAGGAACGATAAGGAAAGAGATCTCAAGTCAGAATGGCATTGGATTGAATAGATTGTTATTTACCCGCTTATCGCAAGTCTGAAGGTCAACGCTTAAGCATCGTATAATTCAGTTGTGGTTGTGGCTCTGTATGTTATATGATCAAGTATTTTCGTGCAGTGAATGTGAATTTACACTTTCGCAATTTATTGTTTTATCGGTATATAATGAATCCTTGAATAAATATTTGTATGACCAAGGTGTTTACCAAAATCTAGTTTGAAAATAAATGTTGCGGAAATCAAATGATATTAAATAAAAAATTAGTTTCAAAGTTATTAATACAGTTGATTCTCACTGGAAATAGATTCATAAAAGTATAAAAAAACAATCTCACAAAATTATTTTGATTTTTCATCATAATTTAACTAAAACACAGGCTTTTCGATTTGTTGCGTTTTGGATTATAGTAAAACACTACCGCATAAAGTTTTTTTATGTAACAAATTTGAATGTCTTCTTATGCGTGGAGTTCATACCTTCATGAAGTCTGTGCGCACGCTGTCAATATCGTATTCTTCCGTGATTGATGGTGTATGAATAACTATGGAAATAGACGAATCAAAAATAGTTCACAAAAAATATAACAGAGATAGTTTGATTGATGTTAACTCGATCTTCTGAGGTATTGAGCGTGGCAATAAAAAGTGTTCCAGTTCTGACTGGAAGAAGTGAAACTTTAATAGCAATAATTAAACAGTATATTTTACCCGGCATTAGTATTATTAGTGACTTGGAAGTCTTAGAATTATTTTGAATTTGATAGTTACGACAACCTAACATTTAACTGAGACTGTACAAGACTACACTTCATTTACACTCATACATATCATCCTCGTTCATCCTCTGAAGTAATATCTGAACGGTAATTCCTGGAAGCTAAACAGAAAAAAGAAAGAAAGGGTACCAAAAAGACCATTTAGTCAGACATCTGGCCGAATTCATGTTTCTCTTCCCCAATCCGGACTATAAATCGGGAATCCTGCCTGTTCAAAGACAACATTACTACGATTCTGAACATGATCAGTATGAGTTTGTGATTTAAAAACATATTTTTCTCTAATATACATATTCGTTTTAAATAAATATATTTCAATATCAAAGAATCTAGCTGCAGGGGGGAAATGTGAACAATTAGTTTATTATCAGTAGGTATTGCGGAAAGATTATAATTTAAAAAATAAATTACAATAAAAATAATAACTAAGCAACAAATGAATGAAAAAAAAAAGCTGACAGTTATTTCTTATGCACGGCTTACGCACACAACTTAATTTAAAATATTTATCATTTTATTTAAATGTAACATTTTTTCGTTTATTTAATTCAATGATTCTGATTAAAGCGCGCGCGCATACCGTATTTAATTCGCGCGAGTATGGTGGTAATAGCAGCGACGGTGGGCACCAACAAGACTAATGTAATTTCGCAACTTACATAGAACAGATATGCTTATATGGTCGGCAGACTGGTATAGCCGCGAGGCTTAACGCATTTAACGTTATTAAAAAATTAAGTTTCTGCTTCATTATTGATAAAGTAAACAATCTAATTTCTATTTATTATCGTACATCTTTTAAAAATTATCTTATTAATTAATTTTTAATCAAAATTCTAGGTAACGCTGAGATTAATTAAATAGATTTCTCTGATCTTTTTTTTATTAATAAAAACGTATGGTGCTTTTTTTGTTCGTCCGGAACACTATGGATCACGTTTGCATAATAGCCTGGAACTTCTTTTGTTTTCCTATTTTCTTTTCCATTTTTTCACTCTGTTGTTTTTCTTCCTTGATTGACTCTCTTTTTATACTCTCCTTATCCTTCTTCTCTAAAAACTTAGATTCCTTGATTAATTTTCTTAATTGGTCTCTAATTAAACAGGTTTTTTGGAGATTTTTAAACTTTTAAGATCGTTTTCTACTTCTTTAAAACGGCTAATTTTAATAGTTCTTTAGTTATAAATGTTAAATATTTGTTTTGTTAATCTGTTTAAATGCTCATAAAATTGAAATCTTCTCCGGGTGGTGTCTTTTATTTTTTCTGTATTTTCATAAAATTCTGTTCCACTTTTTAGTTTATAAATTCCGTCCTGGTAATCGGGTCCATATATATATATCTTAAAATTCTTGTTTCTATTTTAAAAAGGTCTTTATACGAAAAAGTTTTCAAACATTCAGCGCCATATACCGCCTTCGGAAGAATTACTGTTTTGTAATGTCGGTCGGAGTTTAGCATTATGCGAAAGCGATTTTTTTATTGTATAAATTTCAAGTTAACTTAAACGCTATCGCCATTTTCTGCGGTTGATGTTTTTAGTGTTTCTTTTTTTAGAGTATTTGGTGTTATTATTTCTCCGATGTATTTAAATTTTGATACTCTTTTATATAATATTTATACAGTTATAAAAGTTAAATATTTGTTTTGTTAATCTGTTTTCGCTCACTCTGTAAAAATGCCCATTAAATTGTAATCTTCTCAGATGGTTCTTTTATTTTTTCTGTATTTTTATAAATTTCTGTTTCGCTTTTTTATTTATAAATTCCGTTCTGATAATCGAGTCCATATTTGTTACTTAAAATTCTTGTTTCTATTTCAATAAGTGTTTATCCGAAAAATTATGCAAACTCTCATTGCCGTATAACGCCTCTGGAAGAATAATTGTAATTCGGAGTTTAGCGTTATGCAAAAGCGATTTTATATTAAATAAATTTCGTGTTAGATTCTACGCCATTTTCTGCGCTCGCTCTTTTAACGCTTCCTTTTCTAGAGCGTTCACAAGATACTTAAATTAAAATACTCTTAAATTTCCTGATTTTCGAGAATTTTTAGTGTTCGTGATTTATTTTTTTTTATCGTTGGAGAATCAATCTGTTTTTTTGAAAGAAATTTGTAATCCTATTTTCTTATCATACCTTTTCTTATGATACCAAAGAAAGCAGGGGCAGATAAATGTGAAGAATATAGAACAATTAGTTTAACTAGTCATTCATCAAAAATCTTAACTAGAATTTTATACAGAAGAATTGAGAGGAGAGTGGAAGAAGTGTTAGGAGAAGACCAATTTGGTTTCAGGAAAAGTATAGGGACAAGGGAAGCAATTTTAGGCCTCAGATTAATAGTAGAAGGAAGATTAAAGAAAAACAAACCAACATACTTGGCGTTTATAGATCTAGAAAAGGCTTTCGATAACGTAGATTGGAATAAAATGTTCAGCATTTTAAAAAAATTAGGGTTCAAATACAGAGATAGAAGAACAATTGCTAACATGTACAAGAACCAAACAGCAACAATAACAATTGAAGAACATAAGAAAGAAGCCCTAATAAGAAAGGGAATCCGACAAGGATGTTCCCTATCTCCGTTGCTTTTTAATCTTTACATGGAACTAGCAGTTAATGATGTTAAAGAACAATTTAGATTCGGAGTAACAGTACAAGGTGAAAAGATAAAGATGCTACGATTTGCTGATGATATAGTAATTCTAGCCGAGAGTAAAAAGGATTTAGAAGAAACAATGAACGGCATAGATGAAGTCCTACGCAAGAACTATCGCATGAAAATAAACAAGAACAAAACAAAAGTAATGAAATGTAGTAGAAATAACAAAGATGGACCACTGAATGTGAAAATAGGAGGAGAAAAGATTATGGAGGTAGAAGAATTTTGTTATTTGGGAAGTAAAATTACTAAAGATGGACGAAGCAGGAGCGATATAAAATGCCGAATAGCACAAGCTAAACGAGCCTTCAGTAAGAAATATAATTTGTTTACATCAAAAATTAATTTAAATCTCAGGAAAAGATTTTTGAAAGTGTATGTTTGGGGTGTCGCTTTATATGGAAGTGAAACTTGGACAATCGGAGTATCTGAGAAGAAGAGATTAGAAGCTTTTGAAATGTGGTGCTATAGGAGAATGTTAAAAATCAGATGGGTGGATAAAGTGACAAATGAAGAGGTATTGCGGCAAATAGATGAAGAAAGAAGCATTTGGAAAAATATAGTTAAAAGAAGAGACAGACTTATAGGCCACATACTAAGGCATCCTGGAATAGTCGCTTTAATATTGGAAGGACAGGTAGAAGGGAAAAATTGTGTAGGCAGGCCACGTTTGGAGTATGTAAAACAAATTGTTGGGGATGTAGGATGTAGAGGGTATACTGAAATGAAACGACTAGCACTAGATAGGGAATCTTGGAGAGCTGCATCAAACCAGTCAAATGACTGAAGACAAAAAAAAAAAAAATTTTCTTATCCCATTCGCTTAATTTCTGGACTTTAATTCGAGCCTCGTCCAGTACTTTTGAAAATATCGCAATATCATCTACGAAGGTTGTGTTTATAAATTTGTTTTTATATCCCATTTTAACATTTTTGAAATATATATTTTTTCGAGTTCTTTTTTCCATTCTCTAATTACTTTTTCTAGAGTGCAGTGTAGGGGAATGGAGAAACTCAGTTTCCTTATCTTACCCTGTTTTTATTTCAAATGGTTCAGAAAGATCTCCAAGAAATTTACTTTTGAATTTTCTCAGGTCTTTTTTTATAAAAAAAAACAAATGCTGCTTTATTTTACTTATTTTTTTCCTTCATATTATAAATTTAAATGATTGTCTTTACAAATCAGCTTATTCATGCTATTCTTTTGACGTGTTTAATTTTATTTTTAACGTTTCAGAGGACAGAGATCAATTTTCTAGATAGCCACGGTAACGTTAAAGTTTTAATCTTTTTTAAATGTTTCTTTTTTTTATTTTGTTCTGTGTAAAGGTAATATGCAATTTTTTTCCATGTTTTTTCCAATCCAACTTTATTTTTTACAAGTAAGGATGTTCTTTATTTCTTAATTCTTTCTATCGTTTTTTTTTTCTGTATGATGGCAATGTTTCTTTATTACTATACGAATGTAATTTTTTGAAAAAGAAAATTACTTTCATAATAGATTTTTCAAAAACACCGACCTTCTTTCTTTTTTAATAGAATTCAATTTGCATAAAAATTGGTGTGTTATGATTACTGAAGTATTTTGTATCGTAATATTACCATGGTTACCATTACGTAAAGTTTAGTATACTTTATGCAAAAAAAGTCGTCGGCGATAGCAGGTTTAAATTAGTATTGCTTTATAGTACGAGTCCAAATGCATTACTGTTTTGTGTAATCATCATACAACGTTGGAATGTAATTAGGGCAACCGCATGTCTAGAGAGCTTAAAAGATTTCTCTTGCAGTTACGTCCTTGCCCTGGACTCATAATAATATACAGTAGACTTCCTAGTTGAAAAAAGAGATAACGGTGTGGGTGGGAGTTGTGAGAGGGGAGTGAAATCTAAGCAGCATTGAATAATGCACTTACGGTCAGCGTTTTACTGTTTGTTTGTTAAAACAAACGATAAAGAGTAAATACAGATGTAACTGAACAGCTGTTAACGAGTATTTTAGCTAATAGTCTATTACGCTAATAAATATCCAGTTTTTCCTGATATTTTTTTCCTCAGTTAATTAATTGATTATTAAATGATATTCCTTTCTGTTTTATTCATGACGCATTAATTAATTTTTATCAGGTTCTACTTCCTTCTGTGGAAAAAAATTATTCATAAATAATTATGATGCAATTAAGAGGAAACTTTTAAAAAGTTATAGTAAAAAAAATATATAATAAAAAACTGATTTCCATAAAACTTATTTAATTTTTTTTAATATATATTTACAAGGCTATCAAGCAAATATCAATACTTTACTAAACATTAAAATAGTTCCAACTTCAGAAAGTCAAAATATAAATAAAGACAAATTTTTGGTGTGTATTTTTAAATCGGTTTTAATCATTTTAATTTTTTTTAAATTTAATATGGATATGCTTAAAAATATTCTCCACCTTTAAGTAAAATAATTTAACAAGAACGGGAAACTAAGAAAAGAAACTTTTGTACCGAGTTGGTCTAGTGGTTAACTCGTTGTCGTAAATCACTTGTTTAACAGATTTTTGAAGCCGAAGATTCTGAGATTCAAATCCCAGTAAATATTAGTTACCTTTATACGGATTTGAACATTAGTGAATATCGGTGTACTTTAGTGATTGGGATTCAATTAATCACACGTCTCAGGAATGGTCAACCTGAGTTTGTACAAGATTAATTATTCATACGTAATACGTATCCTCATGTCACTGAGCCGTGGAGGAGGAGGTTGCTTATTCTTTACTAGTTGAATAGATTGCAATGTACACATTAGGAGAAAAAAATAATAATCCTGTACTAAGTAATGATTTTTTTTTTTTTTGTCTTCAGTCATTTGACTGGTTTGATGCAGCTCTCCAAGATTCCCTATCTAGTGCTAGTCGTTTCATTTCAGTATACCCTCTACATCCTACATCCCCAACAATTTGTTTTACATACTCCAAACGTGGCCTGCCTACACAATTTTTCCCTTCTACCTGTCCTTCCAATATTAAAGCGACTATTCCAGGATGCCTTAGTATGTGGCCTATAAGTCTGTCTCTTCTTTTAACTATATTTTTCCAAATGCTTCTTTCTTCATCTATTTGCCGCAATACCTCTTCATTTGTCACTTTATCCACCCATCTGATTTTTAACATTCTCCTATAGCACCACATTTCAAAAGCTTCTAATCTTTTCTTCTCAGATACTCCGATCGTCCAAGTTTCACTTCCATATAAAGCGACACTCCAAACATACACTTTCAAAAATCTTTTCCTGACATTTAAATTAATTTTTGATGTAAACAAATTATATTTCTTACTGAAGGCTCGTTTAGCTTGTGCTATTCGGCATTTTATATCGCTCCTGCTTCGTCCATCTTTAGTAATTTTACTTCCCAAATAACAAAATTCTTCTACCTCCATAATCTTTTCTCCTCCTATTTTCACATTCAGCGGTTCATCTTTGTTATTTCTACTACATTTCATTACTTTTGTTTTGTTCTTGTTTATTTTCATGCGATAGTACTTGCGTAGGACTTCATCTATGCCGTTCATTGTTTCTTCTAAATCCTTTTTACTCTCGGCTAGAATTACTATATCATCAGCAAATCGTAGCATCTTTATCTTTTCACCTTGTACTGTTACTCCGAATCTAAATTGTTCTTTAACATCATTAACTGCTAGTTCCATGTAAAGATTAAAAAGCAACGGAGATAGGGAACATCCTTGTCGGACTCCCTTTCTTATTAGGGCTTCTTTCTTATGTTCTTCAATTGTTATTGTTGCTGTTTGGTTCCTGTACATGTTAGCAATTGTTCTTCTATCTCTGTATTTGAACCCTAATTTTTTTAAAATGCTGAACATTTTATTCCAGTCTACGTTATCGAAAGCCTTTTCTAGGTCTATATACGCCAAGTATGTTGGTTTGTTTTTCTTTAATCTTCCTTCTACTATTAATCTGAGGCCTAAAATTGCTTCCCTTGTCCCTATACTTTTCCTGAAACCAAATTGGTCTTCTCCTAACACTTCTTCCACTCTCCTCTCAATTCTTCTGTATAAAATTCTAGTTAAGATTTTTGATGCATGACTAGTTAAAGTAATGATGTAAAAAAATTTTAATTGTAAACTTAAAATTCATAATTTTTAGTTTAAATAATTTCCGTGTTTGTTATTTTTCATAATTTAAATAAAATATATAACTATAGTATAATACGTATGATTTTAACGTAACCTTATAATATAGAAGACTAAATATACTTCTGCACAACTGGTTTGTAGTGCTTTACTCTGAAGCTGTTCTATACTTAAAGTCATTGTAGATTACCAACAGTTGTTTCCTTCACGTATTTTTCTCCTCCAACTAAAATAATGTAATTTCTAAACAGACCAAATTTTCCTTTTACGGTCGGCATACTGGTGTAGCCGCGAGGCTTAACGTACCAGGTACAGAGTCGACCGGGCGATCGAGTTCGAGACTAGCCAGACCGAATTACTTTTTTACACTTTAAATATTATTCATTTATTTAATTCTACCATTCACCTGCGATAATATAGCAGACAACTTTAACACCGTTTTTTTTTGGGGGGGGTTGGGGGTACGATTTTGTAAATATTGTTGTTATTTTTTTAATTGTTAACTAACGTACCTAAGAAAAATATGACCTGAATTGGGTGAAATCTGTAGATACTGAGGGCGACCTTGCACTACAGCTTACTCCCTTTAAGTTTTAAGTGGAAAATTTAGTGGCATCAGTGCCCTATATGTAGAAGTATTCGGACCGAGTTTGGTCAAAATCGGTCCAGCAGTTCTAGAGATATAAGGTGATTTACAGGCCGAACACATACACAGGTACGTACGATCGATCATTAAAATCCAGAAAATTTCCATCTGGTATTTTTTGGTTCCTTAAGTGTCAAAACGTCAAAATCTGGTGAAAACCGTGTATACCCAAATTGGCCGGTTTACAATACTTTTCCTTCTAGAGATATTTATAGTTTTGCTGTAGTGTTATCTAGACGGGAAAAGTAATATGCAGCACTAAATTTATTCAATTATAGTTTATAACAGAAAAAACCTTTGAATTATGGTTTTCTTGTAAAGTAACTTAACGTGTATATCTGTTTATTGATTACATCTCGTTATTGTCTTCTATTTTTGTTTTAAGTGGTATAAGAAATTGTGTGTAAAACCCCAACGTGAGTATACAAACATTATCAACTACAATAGTAAAGGTTTTCCCTGCTTGTTCAAGAGCTGCTTTTTATATTATAATAATAATGATGTAGCATATATATATAACCTTGACGTATTATTATAGGAAATGCCCTGCCCAACCTGGATATCCTGGAATACATGACAAAGACAATAGAATTTATCTGAATTCATTGTATGTATTGGAATAACTATTGTTAATGACGCTGTTGAATGAATTTCCTTAAAAATTTAATTAATAATTTTAAAAGATTATTATTTTAAAAATTAAAAAAAACTAAATAAAAGTTTTTTAAAAATAATTTAAAAATGTTTTCTTAAGTTTAATTATGTTAAATTTTGTTATGGTCATCAAAGAGAAGTTGTTCCGTTTTCGTTATATAATATTTCAGTATGAGTTGCAACTTATATGATTTTTTTTTTGATTTGGCCACTACTCACGGAAAGCGTTAAAACTTTTATTTCCGCTTATTCTAATGTTTTCTTTTTCCCAATATTCCTTCATCATTTCACTATGCCGTTTCTTTCTATCTTCCGTCCACTATTTTGGCTTTGAAACCTTCCAATTTTTGGATTTTTTTTTTTTTTGTTTTTAAGAAATTCAAATATTTCCTTTATCACCTTATTTTTTATCTATTCGTGAAATATGGCAGTAAAACATTAATCTTTTTCTTTCATATTGACCGGAAAGTTTTTATTTTTTTTTATCTTTTGTATGTTTCGGAAATATTTTTTATTTCCCTTGTTTCATTCTCTTTTATAAATCCAAAAATTTGTATTTTTTCTCATTTTTTTTATTTCTTCTTTATTTTCTAGGTTTAAAAATTCCTATGCTTTAAAACTGTTTTAATTACTACTCGTATCATAATGTCTTATTTTTACGGATTTTTTATTGTAGATCCCTTTAGTTATTCCGTGCGAGCGATTTTTTTAATCGATTTTCATTTTTTTCTAAGCCATTTTTTTGTTGGATCCTTTCTCTTAAACATTTATATTTTCCAATTCTTTAGAATTTCTTAAAGTTTGCGTTTAAGGATGTAATTTTTTGTATTTTTGGTAAAGTTAGTTTTTCTATGGTGATTTTCAATCCGGTTTTTCCTGATTTTTGTTTTTGAATTCAAGTGGAATTTCTGCCGATTTTGTTTTTTTGATTAGAAGTGGCTTATTATCCATGAAAACTAACAGCTAATTTAATTCCTCTTATTTTAGATTCTAGAAGTATGGAACGGATTTCTAATTATTCTAAATGAAGATTTCAAAGCCGAACTATTTTTTTTAAAGTTTTGTTTAAAGGAATCGGTGATATCCAACTTTTTATTTATCTGAATTCTGTTTTAATCAGAAATGGTTCCGATATTTCGCTAATGAACTTAATTTTGATATAGTGTCGGTCAAAGTTTCTAGAATTACTTCTCTGGTTTTAGATTGAGTCCGAATTCTTCTAGGGTAGTAAATAGTTTTCTTCCTATCGAAACTTCCTTAAAACTATTTATTTATTTATATTTATATTTTTTTTTTTTTTGTGAAAAATGGAAAACTTTTCTTTAATAAAATTTAAATATTACAATAATGAATAAAAATCCGTAATTAATTAGTTTTTCACCTCATCCGTCAGTTAATTTATTTGAATTATCTTTTCATTCCAGTTCTACAGCTACATATTTGTTTTTGCGACATCCGACATCTTTACATTATTCCATCGTAATTATTGTCATATTTGTCTTTTCTATCTTTTACTATTACGAAAATAATTTGTTCACGCTGGATATCGTAATATTTGACTCGCCAAACTATACTTCTTACAAAACTTAGAAAAAAGCATTACTCTTACGGATAACAATGTTGCCAAATATAATTTTCATTTACTTATGCTTGAATGAGATATTGAAAGGGCTCAGTCGTTAGCTATATATTTTATTGTGTTGGTTGCTCTTTCTGTTGGCACACATATATTATTACATCCACTTCATTACTGCCTGAGCTACTGAGACAACCAGGGATATTTGGGAATGAAAATAATAGTACTTCTAACTTTCGGAAATGCGGCATTAAAGTACCAGGGACGTCGAATAATACGAGATAAATTGATGTAGAGCAAAAACGGTTTATTCAATGACAATGAAACGTTTTGAGGGTCAAGTTGGCAACCTTGAGAACACATTTAATCAGCTGTTCGATCATAATTAATCCAAACATAACCTCTTTGTTGATTTCAGAATATCAGCTCCGGTTAAAACGTGTACCCCGAAAGAGCAACGTTCAATGATAAAATGTTTGCTATCAGAAGGTGTGAAACCGGCAGAAATTTTCTCAAGAATGTTGAAACAGTATCGTGAAAAGTGTTTAAACCTCAATAACGTGTGTAAGTGGGTGGAACAGTTAAATTCGGGCAGAGAATGTGTGACTGATCTCCATCGTTCTGGAAGACCAGTTGAAATTTAGATTAACGCGCTGCAAAAATCGCATAAATGATCTTATTCGCGAAGACAGGCGAGTCAAAATTTCCCAAATTGCTAGTTTGTATAATGTTAGTGTAAGAACCGCGCATTCTATCATTCATGACGTCCTGAATTATCGTAAAACGTGTTCCAGGTTGGTTCCAAGACGGTTGACTCAAGCCCATAAAGACACCTGGAATCGCATTTGTTCTGAGCTCAAAGAACAGTTTGAAGCGGAAAGTAATAATGACTTACTAGATCGTATAATAATCCTGTGATGAAACATGGATACACCACTTCCAGCCCGAATCCAGACGGCAAGTCTTGAGTGGAAACATCCGGATTCGCCCACCAAAAAGAAATTCAAACTCACACGTCAGCCGGTAAAGTGATGTTGGCGGTTTTCTGGGACTCGCAAGGCCCAATTTTTAGGCGTTCAAGTTTGTCGTAAAACGTAGTGATATTTAATAAGTTTTGCATTTAGCATAGTATTAATCTTTTAAAGAATGAAAAAAGGAACTTTGTCGAAGGGAGTAATATGTTATATTACCCCGCAGACCAATTTGCCGAAATGGTAGGTAGCATATCTCTGTATTTGATCTAGAAGATTCTGATTCGAAATAAATTTTACCGTAAGATAAATTTTGTAATATATTCTTTCTTTCAAAATTTAAATTGTTTTATTTACAATTGAAATCGAACAATTGACCACTAAGATTTAAGGAAACAAAAATTGTTTCCTTCCTATATCAAAGATTATATCGTAATTTAAAAATGTCCGAAATTTCTTTAAATTTTATATTAGCTCATAAACGAAGAAACTTAAGCAATTAATGATGTCATATAGTATTCAAAATACTATAGAAAAAAATCGGTTAGTGTTACAGACATGCGGGATTATCCAGTTTTACGTTATTCAATTAGTACGAATTTTTCAATGCTGATATTGCAACCTCGCTATCCTTGTACCAGTTCACCAGTTTTTAATTATTAAAATTATTTCCACAAAAAAAAATTCATCATTTAATACTTTAAACTGAAATGTTGTTTAATAAATATAAATTGCTTATGACATACTGCTTATAATATTGTGCAAATTTTTTCCACAATATTTTACTTTTTTTGTATCAGTTCGAATAATTATAAGAAAGAATATTTGGAAAAGAGACGCTTATGTTACTTTAACTGCATGAATAAATATTTCAATTTATTAATTATATTATCAATTGTTTTACCTATATTAGGAATTTAACTAGGAAATATCACATTTCTACTTTCCCGTCTACATAACGCTATAGCAAGAGCTATAACTCTAGAAGGTAAAATATTGTAATCGGTCCAATTTCGGCATATGCGAAACCGGATCTTGACATTTTGACACCTAAGGAACCCAAACAACCAAAAAACCGGATGGAAATTTTCCGGATATTCGTGTGTGTGTGTGTGTGTGTGTGTATGGTGTTAACCTTTAAATCACCTTATATCTCCAGAACTACTGAAGTGATTTTGATCAAAGTTGGTCAGATTACTTCTATATATGAGTCATTGATGGCATTAAATTTTCAATTTAAAAGATTTAGAAGGTGAAGCTGTGAGCAAGGTCACCCTCAATATCTCGAGATTTCGCCTAATTAAGGTCATACTTTTTTTAGGCAAATTTGTTAACGATTAAAAAACAATATAATTTGCAAAAAATTCTTCTGCAAAATCGCACCCTATCGCAAAAAAAAATGTTGTTGTAGTCGTCGGGTATGTTGTGACGCCACAACAGAATTAAATAAATTTTTATTTAAAGTGTAAAAAGGTAACTCGGTTTGGTTGGTGAACTCATTCACCAGCCAAACCAGCTTCATTTCACTCGGTACCTGGTGTGTTAAGCCTCGTGGTTACACCAGACTGCCGATCATACAAGCGAAATTTGTTCTATGTAAGTTGTGAAATTACATTAGTTTAGTTAGTGCCGACAAACGCCGATAGTACAGCCACATTTGTGCGAATTAAATACGAAACGCGCACGCGCTTAGTTAGAATCATTGAATTAAATAAAAGACAAATATTATATTTAAATAAAATAATAAATATTTTAAATTACGTTGTGTATGAAAGCCGTGCATCAGAAATAATTGTGTTTTCAGCTTTTTTTATGACTTATTATGTACTGATTATGGTGAATATGAAAATACGACTGGTTTTTGTTAATTCGGTCTTTTTATACTTCCTTGTACGAAATAAAGGAAGTTTTGTGTCGCGAAAAATTTCGGTTTTTAGATTTCAACGGAAATATCCATTTTGACAATCCCTGAATCCAGTTGACTTGTTTTGACGAGGCGTATGTACGTATGTTGCATAAGTCAAAAACGATTAGCCGTAGAATGTTGAAATTTTGGATTTGGGACTGTTGTAACATCTAGTTGTAACACCTTCCCTTTTGATTACAATCGACTGGAGATTATTGTTGACAAATCTTTACAATAAATGATAATTCAGTAATAACAATAAAATATATATATATTAAAAAAACGAGAAGTTATTAGTGATAAAGATTTTATGTACTTTTTAAAATGTGTATATGTAATTTAATAGGCGTACAAGGAAGTCATTTGGTGTCCACACCAGGTTTTTAATTTTCCTATGAATGTTTCGTGGTTATAATTACAATTATTAAAGTGTTACTGGTCATAAAATATTAGTAATAGTATATTCTATAAGATGTTTACATTTTTTATGATGTTATTACGAATGAAGCGTATTTATATTTTATAATGAAGTATATATTAAAATGGTAATACAGAGAAGGGATTTGGAATTTATCTACTAAAGGAAGACGAAAGTGTTCTTTTTTTTATTAAACAAATTGTATTACTTGCGAGAATTTTAATATCTAATATTCAGAATTCTTATAATACACCACCATACATTTTCAAAATCCTATCCATTGCTTTTCTTCCTTTTATACTTCGTTATCAAATTTATTATTTCATTGCTAAAGAATTAAACTTTTCGAAAATGTTTTTAAAAAATAAATTATGTATGATTCCATAAACTTATTAAAGTTTATTAATTAATAAAAATTGTCTTTATTCTGCCAATCTGCTACTATATTTTATTTTTAATTCTGCCTATACGTTAACACAAAAGAAACCTTATATTAAGAGAAATCTGATATAGAACGCTATTTCTCTACCCGTAACATAGAAACATTTCTTTAATATCTTAAACAATATTATCTACGTTTTATGTAGAGATGAGATTTAATTTACTTAAGCAATCTGAACTTATATAATTTAATATTAAATAGAACTTATATTAAAAAAAAAGTTTTATTTTATGTGAGAAGTAAATCGTTTAATTCTTATTATATAAAAATTTTATGAGCCTTCGAAAATCTTGTTGTGTTTTTTTATTGGTTAGTTAATCGATTTGTATAATTGTGTTTTAATATATTCTTTCATTAAATATAATCCACGCTAGTTTCGAATGCCTGCATGGAGTATGTTAAAGAATCTATTTCCGGGAACATTGATGTGTTCTATTCTATATTTAACAGCAAGACTATTTTGGCATCTGTACTGTTAATACCATGTCAGCTATTTCTCTTTACTACAGAATTACACTATAACAATATTATATACATAACTATAGAGTTAGTAATCCTTTTGATTTCTAATTTCTTTATTATTATTTTTGCTTAAAGTTTTTCTTCTTTGTCTATTCCTTCTTTTTATTATTATTTTTTTTTTTTAATTTTACAGAAAATTAAAGACGATGATACAAGTTATATAATAAGAAACGAAAACAATTTGATTAAAGAGAAATAAACTTTGATTTTATAATTATAATTAAAACTAAAAGAATAGTTAAGATTAAACCGATTATACTAAAATATAATAATTACAGTTAAATAAATATTTATTAATTATAAATATTAATATAAAATACTATAATAATATATATAAATAAGGGAATGTGGTAAAAATAAACAGACTTATGTAAATGAAAACGTGAGAAAATGATTTTTTTTAACTCTACTTCACGGTTTGTGAGCAGTTTATATGTAAAATAAGCAACACAGAAAATTTATGGTAGATTTAACTATTTGAGAACAAAATAAAATGTAAATATTTGCTAATGGTATGTTCTTTTCGTAATAAAATACGAATAACTTTAAATCGGTGATGAATTGTTACGGATGCATTGTGAGGTTACACTTTACAATTAGACGAGAATTGATCGTTCTTTATTTAACACTATGAACGCTATCCGAACGGGGAAAATTGATTTTTGTAGCAAATTTTATGGGCTATTTTGGTCGATTTCCTCACGGTTTTTTTTAAATATTCGCAAAAAAACCGTCAAAGCTGAACGTTAAAATTTTGTTGAAGGGGGAATGAAAAGGAAGCTGAGGTAGTTTTTCTGAAATGAAGTGTAAGTCGCAATCCTTGTTTGGAAATGTTAGTGTACAAAATTTCATCACGATCCGAATAAAACTATAAATCTGTATAAAAGACAAATGGACATACAAGCAAACCTTCTTTATATATATAAGATTTTTTCAATTTTTTTCTGAAATATTTGTAATTAAATTACAATATATTATTTAATAATTGATACTCATGAGTATTTGATCTGTATAAAGTAATTGTATATGTTAAGTTGTGGTTTAACATAGTATTGACCAGTTATCTCTACCGTTACGTTACGTTAATAACTATCAGTTAAAAATTTATTTTAAAATAAATTATTTTTTTAATGTTTTCAATGACTTCGTCGTATTCATTTATTTCTGTAGTACTTGGTTATATTTAACTGCTGATAATTTAGTTTTGTTTGAACTAACCTGTTCTTTTTACTTCCTTGTACGAAGTAAAGGAAGTATTATGTCGCGAAAAATTTCGGTTTTCAGATTTCAATGGAAATATCCATTTTGCTATCCCTGAATAGTTTCGGCGTGACATCTATATGTACGTACGTATATGACTCACATAACCCAAATACGATTAGCCGTCGAATGTTGAAATTTTGGATTTAGAACTGTTGGAACGTCTAGTTGTCCACCTCCCCTTTTGGTTGGAATCGACTGGACCAAAGGTATCCAAAAAAATCTAAAAGAATTTGGATTTTGAACTTTTTCTTAACTGCAGTAATCAGCCCTCATTGAGAGCTTCTCAACGATATATCACAAGTATTATTTATTTTCATTGTTCCAGATTATAGCCAAATAAAATTTTAATTAATGAAATAATTAGATATTTGGTTCGAATGCGACTTCATTTCCTTTTTTTTATTCAAATATATTGCTTTATAATAATTGACCATTTTGTTGTTGTTATTATTGAATAACAACAACAAAAAAATGAAAAATAATCAGATTTTATTAGTGAAATAAAATTTTATGTACTTTTAAAAATGTGTATATAGAATTTAATAGGCGTACAAGGAAGTCATCTGGGGTACGTATCAGATTTTTTTGTTTGTAAATAGATAATAATTAATAACGGAAGTATTTTTTTATTGTTACTTCTGTTACTGTATTTACTTCGCAAATGGTACATTTTTACTTATTTTTGCCCCAAAATACAACGCTCAGTATCATTCTGTATTACAGAATTTATAAAACAAATTCGCAAATTTTTGAAATACTTTATAAAAGTAAAGAAGTAAAATTAAACACGATCTCTACAAACCTACTGATCGATTGAATTGCTGAGAGCGATGGCCTTAATTTACGTATTTGTTACTAATTGTCTGCATTCCCCTTTGAATCAATAAAGTAATCTTCGGTTCATTTCGTGCAATATTAGAAAGTACTCTACAAAAATTTAAGATAATGAATTAATACTTCATAACATTAGTTTTAGCACGTTCGATACGATGAAATTTAATATATTTTTATTATTTGGTCGTAATCGTAATAATAATAACATTCTTTTGAATGAATTTTTAGTTATCAGAAATAATAACAGTATGTTTTAATTTTTATTTATTTATTTTTCATTTCAAATATTAAAACTATTTTTTATTATTTTATTTACTTATTGTATATTATCCGATTGCTGACATTGTAATATATGTAAACAAAGCCGTGAAAATTATTTTGTGATTTATAAAACTATTCAGAAATTTGTATAACAAATTACGTTTACAAATTACATTATCATGAATCATATACTTGTAGATAAAAGATCCTACATATGGAATAGTGTATCTCTAAAAACGTATAAACAGTTAATTTTACGTTCCCATCTATACAGCGCTATATCAGAGTTATAGCTGTAGAAGGGAAATTATTGCAATCGGCCCAATTTGGGCATATGCGGTTACCACTGGATCTTGACGTTTTGACACCTAAAGAACTCAAATAACCATAAACCGGATGGAAATTTTCCGGATGTTAATGTTCGTATGTACGTGTGTGTGTTCGGTTTTGGCCTCTAAATTACTTTATATCTCTAGTACTACTGGACAGATTTTGACAAAAGTTGGTTAGATTACTTCTATGTATGGGGCATTGATGCCATTAAATTTTCAACTTAAAAGGTCAATGGAGTAAGACTGTAGAGCAAGGTCACCCTCAGTATCACGATATTTCGCCTAATTAAGGTCATATTTTTCTTAGGCACATTTGTTAACAATTAAAAAATAACTGCAAAAAAGATTTTGCAAAACCGCACCCCTACCCCAAAAAATAACGTTTTAATCATCTGCTATGTTGTGACGTCACAGGTGGCCGGTAGAATTAAATAAATGAATTATATTTAAATTGTAAAAAAGTTATTCGGTCTGGCTGGGTCTCGAAATCGATCGCTTGGTCGACTCGGTAACTGGTGTCATTAAGCCTCTTGACTACACCGCTCTGCCGATTGAAAAAGCGAAATTTGTTCTATGTAAGTTGTGAATTTACATTGCCGACCGTCACCGCTATTACCGCCACAACCGCGCGAATTAAATACTCTGTATGCGCGCGCGCTTTAGTTAGAATAGTTGACTAAATAAACGAAAAAATATTATATTTAAATAAAATAAGTATTTTAAATTAAGTTGTGTGTGTAAGCCGTGCATCAGAAACAACCCGCGTTGACGGGAATGTCCTATAACTGCATTGTCAGCTTTTTTATATAATTAATGCAATAAAGTTAACGTAGATTTATCTGTATAGAAATGAAAATGTTTATGAACGTTCGGTTATCAGTATAAAAATTTTATTAAAGTAAATACTTTGATAAAATATGACCAAAATAAAATTTTTATTTATTTAAAGATGATAGTACTCTAGTTATATCGCAACAAGTTAATATGTTTTTTGTCTTAACTAAACAGCGTACTCCATTCTGTACCAAAATGTAAATAAAAGTGGTTGCCATAACAATGTTGAAAGTGAAATTGGATGTATCCATTTAACTTAAAATTACAGATTGTAGTTTTTTATCCGTTTCAATTAATATGGAATATAAACAGAGATAAATTTCAGTTCTGTTTAAGTGTTTTAAATAGTTTTTATTGCCGGCCTCCATGGCGCGAATGTAGCGTTTCGGTCCTTTAATCCGGAGGTGCCGGGTTCTAATTCCGGTCCAGCATGATATTTTTCACACGTTACAAGTCATTCATCTCATCCTCTGAAACAATATCTAACAGTGGTCTCGAAGATTAAACAAAAAATAGTATTTATTATGTGAAACAATATCTGTGTTTTTTGATATGAACTCAAAAATTTTAACAGTTTATCAGAACGAATGAAATTGGATAAAAATAAAATTTAATAGATGGATTTAATTAAAATAAATTTTAAATCTGTGAATAATATTTGTGACTAATGTTAAGAATTTTGTTATTAGTTTTGTTTTCTTAAATTATTAAATAAACTAACGGATATCAATTAAAAAATTTGGCAAACTGTATTTTTTTAATTTTGTTCACTACATAGAAAAGAAAAAATGAGATTGTGTTTTATAAGCAAAAAACTGTGTAGTCGAGTTTACATTATGTGGTAAACCACGTTCTATTTATTTTTTGCAATTGGAGTTTGGTTACAAAAGTTCTTTTTTTAATACTTGTAAATTGATATATTTCATAGAAATGAATAAAAACAAAACTATTTTTAATAAAGCTGTTAAAAATTCTCGTTGATTAAGAATTCTTGTTTTATGTAATGTGTTTGGAATGCTTGTTTTGTTTTTATATTTTGCTTATATAAATATGGAGAAGAAAGTGAGGAGATATTATTTAAATTAAAAATATATCTACAAAACAAATTCTCTGGATTAAAAAAAAACTTTAGAATGAGAATTTTTTATAAATACGTACGTTAAGAATTCGATATGTAGAATTTCAAGTATTATTTTATGAATTCAATGACGAAGCCGTCGACTGATATAAAAGCAGATGATTTTAAAAATTCATTCAAGGGTTCGACAGAAGACATAAAAAAACTTGTTAAAAACACATTATATCAAAATATATACGGGTTTCTCAAATTACATTTAATACCAATGGACAAATCCTATGAATATTAATTAAAAAAAAGAAAAAAGACTAATAAAAACCATTGAAATTTGCAGTTCGTTGATGCTGTTGTGTATTATATTTTATTCAGTCCATTATCGTGTAAGATTAAAATACTAATAGTAATTTTTTGCCAGATCAGTTTCCTGTTACTATAGGAGGTAAATACTCGTAAACCAATAATTATTCTTAATGGTTGAACTCGGATAATTGCTTAGGGTATAGTAAATTATGCATAGAAAGTAATTAATCAAAACTGTCTATCATTAACAGCTGAGATCGTAAAAAGAATTTTGTAGTTTTTATACGTCTATTACTACAAGTTACAATATACTGCTGAGAATTTTATTCTCGAAAAAAATACCCAATTATGATTAAGCGTATCGCTATATATTATGTTTTACAATAACATATTAAATCTTAGTTTTTAAGATATATTTTGTTTTAATTTTATTGTATTTTCTTTTAATGCAAACGTTTTATATCATCATGTAAACGTTTGAAATGTAAAATGCAGGGTAATTTAAATGTAGCTACAGCTTGATGATAATGATTATGATGAGGGTTGCGTGTTACAAGTTACAAAAATATGCGAGCAAAAAACTGTTGCTCGCTTGTTGCTTTGCTTTGCTCGGATCGTTCAGTCTTTTGCTTGTCACACCATTCTTTCAACGTTCATCTTCATCCGCCCACTTTATTGGACATCACAAGATAGAGAATCCCCGTCACTGTTTTACCCTAACGTTCTTTCTCTGTCTATTTATATTTTTATTTCTTTTACAGTCACCGATTCTTTTCCACTTCTCACCGCTATCCTGTAATTGTTCAAAGAGCCGCTATAGTCGACGGCATCTTTATCATTTCATCTCTTTCTTTCAATTTCTATCTTTTTCTCTCCCTTGATCTCTCACTCTGTCTTTGTTTTCTACTTCCCTTTCTCAATCGTTCTCTCTTTATTTCTTTTTAGTTACACTATCCAGCAAACGGCCACCTACCTTGTTCCGATTTCTCTTTAACGTCTAGCCTTCCTTCTTTCGTTTCGGTAAATGATCGGTGACATTTTATTGATTTCTTTTATATTGTTATTATTTATTTTATTATTGTTAGTATCATTTATTATTGGTTATTGAGTAATAAAAAAAATATTTTATGTAAAAAAGAGTTCTTTATTTTATTCTTTTTCCCTTTATAAATAAAAATAAAAATACAAAAATCAATTTCAATTTTATTGTATAATTCTGAAAAATATTTGATGGTGTAATGTTTTAATAGATTGAATTAACATGTTTTCCGGCTTCCGTGGCGCGTATGGTAGCGTCTCTGCCTTTCATCCGGAGTTGCCGGATTCGAATCCCGGTCAAGCATGGATGGCATTTTTCACACGCTACAAAATTGCCATTTGATGTCATCCTCTGAAGCAATACCTAACACCGTTGAATATTTGCAAAAAAATTATTTTCGTAAATGTGAATAATTTTCATCTTTAAGTTGAGACTAATAATTAAATAAGTATAAAAAGATGACGGCATTTTCTTTTAATAATTTAAATGGCTTCAAAAAGTATTATCTATGCATACTGTTTGTCTTAGCATGTCGTGCCTTATTTAGACTATATTTGTTGATCGATGTCAATAATGAAAAGACTTCGCAACTTGCATATTTTGTTTTTTACCCGTTTCCTGGCAAAATAATCAAAGAATTTATTTAAATTTTCATTTTTTGGAGCATCAACCATTATTATAATGACCTATGCATCTTCAGTTAGTAAACGCTTCATACATTATAACATTAAGCATTATTTCTTCAATTACCTGTAGTCAGTATTAAGTCCAAACCTCTGCATGTACCTTCATAAGGTGTATGCAGAATGAAAAGTTTCCAGAAAATCAAAATTCCGGGAAGACTTCCTTTATAGTTTTCGTTATTATAACTTTTAATCCGCTTTCACATACTAAGGCTTTCAGACTGGCATTAACGCTTTCAGCGTTGAAAAATACTTTACATAAGTTTTTATTATTATTTGGTAGAAATCCATAAAATATATATATATAAAAAAAAAAAACATAAACATAAATAAATCAAATACCTTCTACGTTATTTATTTGTTGCCTTATTAAATAGTCGTAACTCGCACAGATCACAATCTTCTACCTGAAATTTGTCGACATCACACGCGTGGGTGACGGGCTCGCCCCCGTACCAGCGGCGAACAAAATAAATTTGTCATTTCTTGAGTCGAGTATCATCCACAATTCTGTGAACGCGCCATGTTGATAAACAATAGTATTTATTTGTCAAAGGAAATCAACTCGAACCTGATTTTTCCTGATTGTAAGTCTTGCTTAATAATTTCAGAAATTACTTTCTTTCTTAATTGAGTACATCATTTTTATCCCCTCCCCCCGGATCCGGACACACAACCAAGTCTTAATACAGCTTCAGGGGGGTGCCTTAGCCTAAAACTCCTTCGTCGAGATTTATTGTTCCCCCCAGAAAGCCGGTACTCAATCTTTTAGTGATATGCCATGCCTCTAATGAGAGGAATTCCTTGGGGGTCCCCTCAGAAATTCTTATGTTCCTTTTGTCGATTACTACCGTTTAATTAAGACAGCTAAAAATTATAAATAAGGTTATTCCACGATTCAGTCTGTTTTATTAGTAAAATTAAATTTTAATATGCTGTAATCAATTTTTCTTATTAATTTACATAAATCTTTTCAAAATTAAATTTTCTACATTTCTAATTGAAAAAAGATACAACTTAATTAACAATTTAACAAAGTTTTCTTAAGTTAAACTCAAAAACGTGTTATCACTCTCAATTTTATCTATACCCCCATTTTTGTGTTTTACGTCAGATACCTTTAAAACTAATGAAGGTACAGGTTCTAGGACCCATTTTTAAACATATTTTCAGGTCAAAAACCATAAGAAAAAACTAAATTCGCCCCTTAATTTACCTTCCCAGAAATTCAGTAAGTCTTCATTTCCTTGGGGGAACCGAAATCAAGGCGAAATCTTTCGATAGCCGTAACTCGCTAATGAAGTGTTTTCGGGCTTATGTTTATATGAACTTTTTTCCCTATTTTTAGCTACAGAATTAAATCCTGAGAGGTTGCTGTTTAGTTTTGATTCGTCCTATCGACGAATCTAATTACATCATGTCTTTTGTTGTGATATAAAGAACGAGAGTAAGTTAAGTTTGTAGTTATGGTGTTTTTACATAACTTGATTTCAAGATCGCCTTATCGATAGAATAAATCAGTAAGATTTAATCCGATTTATTTCTCATGTTATACTGTCGTTAAAATTAGAACCGTGTGTAACTGCGTAACAATTGTCAATTAATTTTAAGTTTTAAATCAGGCGTTAAAATAATTTTATTGTTTCTCGCTTACCTTACATTGATTCCGTTAAAATAAATTGTAATGGTTTTTCTCTTTATTTATTTAGTTAATTATTACTAAATTATTTTTTTTTATAAACAAACAAATTAATTTTACTTTTATTTTGTGTTTACGTTTGTTTAACCCCGACGTAAAGTGATTGGAATTGTTATTCTTAATTTTGTTCGATATTTAAAACGTTTTTTTAATTTATGCCGGTTTTGTTTTATAAATTTCTTAACAGAAAATCTATTTAACCCCTCTATGAATGATTCCTTATCAAACTTTACCAAAGGTTTGACTAAGTATTTTATTATACGCACTCGTGTTATTTACTTTTGTTTTTTAAAAGTTAAATATTGGGAGACAAAGAAATGCGGAACTACGTTGAAACGTAATTACCAGACTTAATATAAGTAGGTAATCTCTTTCATTCGCTCGCATAATGAGAGAAGGAAACAAGTCTTACACCAGCTTAAGTCTACAAGTCTTACACCAAGCTAAGGAAAAAAGTCTTAAAAACTTATTATTATGACTACAGTTGCCTATGAAGAAGATAGGTTCCCTACCGGTAAAATCTATCGTTCAAATGAAAGTTGCATTCTGGGTCATATTTTTATACGATCACTACTTTTATAGTGATTTAAATTTTCACATATTGAAGTTAATACGTCATGAATATAAATGGATTAATACGTACGTGTTCTTAAAAATTATAAAGAAAATTTATAAATGATAAAATGTTAAGAAAATTATTTTTAAAAATGAACAAAAATGTTAGCTTATTAGTTATAAGAAAACCAGTTTAGTTAGAGATTACACCGACTATTATGGTAGCCAGAAAATTGTATATCTTACAGAATTATAAAAACTCGTATGTCTGTCGTCATAAAAAAATTCACAAGATGAATACACTATTTCTTAAAACAGAAAATGTTATTAAGATATAAACGATATAAAATAAAGCAAAGTGAAATCGGTCGGTCAAAAAATAAGCGAACTAGAAATGGTGGTCGAATAAAATATTAAATTCGGTTTATTCGTCTGCCGTCATTACTAGAGAAGAGTCATTGGATACAATTTATTTTGTTTTGGTGAAACAAAGAAAGAATATAAGAAAATATTGAATTAATACTAAGTTTTTTCTGATTTCTTCATCATTTAACCACTATATCAGCCAAATCCTTTAAGTGTTACAGAGTTCAAGTCGTTATTAGAACTAAAAAAAAAAGTTTTCATTAATAAAAATTCTGGAAATATTAGATCTATTTCTTGATTCACACCAGCTATTTTAAATCAATCATGCGAAGACTTTTCAGTCGATTGATTTCACATTCATATACCGATTAACCAGATAGAAATTTTTAACACGATTAATGATCTTTCAAACCACATGTATATAAAACTAATTCATCGAGGTATAGATAATTTTCAAAATAAAAGAATTCGGGTTAAATTTAAAGAGCTTTTTGTTACAGTCGCATCAACAGTTACTGTCATTAGCTACTAAAGTAACACTATCATGTAGTGTTACATAAAACAACAAAAATAAACAATAAAGAAAAGGTACAATAAAGAATAAACATAGGCAAGTAAAACAACAAATATAAACTAAAATACATAAATCAGACAAAAACCACTAAATGTATTCTTCATTCCACTGTAGGAGAGGAACGGCAAGCTTTATTCTGGCTAGTCCGTTCTATTAAATTTGCTAAATTTTTTTCGTGATATCAGGATATCAGCATATACACTGACCTAAGTATAATATGTAAACTTTACAAATAATGGAATGCGGATTGATCTGTCGAGAAATCTACTTGTTTTATGTCATACTATATTCTTCCAATCTTTAGTTACATACAAAATTTCATAAACTTAATCATCATCTAGTACAGTGGTTCCCAAACTTTTCCTAGTCGCGGCAACCTTTTTCAATTAAACTTTTTTCATGGCGCCCTACCCTAAGTAAATGTATACTCGTAAGTAAGAGATAAAAATAAATAAAACTCGTATATCTTCATTATTTTTTAACTTTATTAACATTAAATTAATAATTATAAATGTCTTGGTTCAATTAATTATGAAGTGTTGAGGTTTTTCCTAGTCAGTTAGGCAGTGGAGGAAGTGATTGATGTGTGAAGACTAGTCGCCAGCTGACTGACACAGTCCGCTATAAGT
Source organism: Lycorma delicatula (assembly GCF_047948215.1). NCBI lineage: Eukaryota > Metazoa > Arthropoda > Insecta > Hemiptera > Fulgoridae > Lycorma > Lycorma delicatula. Next base: position 64,076,889 of record NC_134464.1, read on the forward strand.
TAAGAGAGACAACACGCCTTTCTATGGCCTCTGTTACTATGTATTAGATTAGCTCAATTATCTGTAATTAAAGGTTCAATAGTGTATCGTGTGTGTTATTAATAAATAGTTTACAGTTCAAAATTGAGGTTTTTATTTTGCAACGTAAGCCGAAACATGAAGCTTTTACAATATTTTGCGGCGTCCCTGTGAAGAGGTCGCGGCTCCCCGGAGCGCCACGGCGCACAGTTTGGAAATTACTGATCTAGTATACAATTCAGGGCTTACGTTTAGTTTTTCCGGTGATGGAAATTAACGTCCATCTAATTTATTTTTTTATCAAATCATTTATATACAACTTTTCCAGTATGTTTATTTCTATGGGTTTTCATCTGTTACCGATTATTCTCTTTTCCATTGAACGCTCCAGTAATTTTTTTCATTAATAAGTTTTTACTGACCTCACTTTAAATGAAAATAATTTAAAGTTTCATAATTTTACTAATTATTTCATGAGATAATGTTCTGAATTTATTTTACATTCAATTACTTTAATGTAAAAAACACGCGCGCGCGCGTGCTATAATAAGTTTTATTAAAATTTATTTGGTTTATTTATATGATTTAATTAATTTACAATATAATTAATAATAGTTATTTATATTAAGCTGTTATCTTATAATACGGGTGTATAGACGAATTATTATATCAAATGAAAATTATTTAATACGTTCACAACTCAAATAAAATAATTATTTTAAGTTTTATTGTGAAAAAATGATAAGCAGTTTAAACCAAAATTTATTTATTTATGTTTTCAATTGTTATATCGCTTTTAATTTCATATATAGTTCCTTAAAAAGTTTAATTGTAGCTCCTACTGATTGCTATTTACTTTATTTAAGGAATTATTGTATATAAAGTATATGTTTTAGTGGCGAGCTTTTGAGTATTATGACCAGTGCTTCCCAAACAATGCGCCGCGGCCTCTTCACAGGGGCGCCACGAAACATTGTAAGAGCTTCATAATTAATTGAACCAAAACATTTGTAATTATTAATTTAATGTTATTAAAGTAAAAAAAAATAATGAAAATACACGAGTTTTTATTTTATTTTTATCTCTTACTTGCAAGTAGTCATATTTTTTCTTAAGGTAGGGCGCCATGGAAAATTTTAATTGAAAAAGGGCGCCATGACTCGGAAAAGTTTGGAAATACTGTATTATGAAATGAAATTTTTGGAGTACTATCTGGAAAATAGCGAGTGGTAGTCCATTCTTGTTTATTTTTAAAAAAAACGAATAGTAATTGATAAAATTAACATATCTGTAATATTAAATTTCATGTTTCGTGCGATTTGTGGTTAGGCTTCTAGTAACAGTTTCTTACTGATCTACATTCAAAGCACAACTTTATAAAATATAAGATAAGCGATCAGGTTTAAACATTAAGATATTCAAATAAACTTAATCAGAACAGGAATTGGTCTATAGATAGAGCTATTGATACGATGCAGTGTTATCAATTATACGACCGTTCTCTTTTACTATAAACAACATTTTATAACACAGTATAATCTATTTTATCAGTGTCAGCGGGTTGGCGAATATGTTTAAGCTTCGCTGGAGAAAGAAATTATTGTACATCTGGACCGGTTTTATATAAATATTTAATAACATTCTTTCGTATTGTTTGTTAATTACCATTTTGTTATCGGCTGTTAGGTGCCGTTAATGTACATCCACATCATAGTCTACTGATGCAGATCCTAATGTTTTATGACAATTTTATTATTGAAATATTCCGGATTGATGTATAAATGTGTGCATATTAACCTTTCTTCTGTTTAATATTTCCAGTTTAGATAGATAAATCCTCGAGTAGATGAGATTTGGTATAATAATTTCTGTAAATGGAAGAATGATACCATTTAAGTTTAGATACAATTTGTCAAGAAGAGAGCGAGAAAAAGAGAGAGACGGACATTATGGGTCCCGTATCTCAATTCTACTCCAAGAATAAGTAAATTTGTCACATAATTTAATCCCCCATAGATAGCAAAAACACTTTTTTTTCTTTTTTGTCGATTGTGAATTTTAAGTTATGACAGATGTAATTGACTTCATGCACTGATCAGATGATTCTGTTACTTTAGTATGTCACTATGGTATGTCTCTTAGGGGGCTATACAATTTCGGTTCGTATTCTTTTCCCAATCGGACCTTAAAAGGGTGAAAACAAAAGGTACTTTTTGTAATTACTTAGTTGAGGTGCCTCACCCCGAAATCATAAAAAAAACATATCAAATTCATTGAAAATTAATATTTATTCATTTAATGATGTATTTTGGGTGTCGGAAAATAACAAATTAGTAAAAATTGCATAGTGATACAAATAACACAACAAAAACGAAAAAATTACTTATATCATAGTGAAACATTATATTTAAAGATATAAACATGAAAATAAATAATATAATGTAATCAAACTTAACCTAAGCTCGCTTCGCTTGTTAACCTTGACAAATCAACAGTAATGTTTTGATTATTTAAGTAATAAATAATTAATTAGGTTAGGTTCAGCTCTTGATGATTGCGGTTGCGTTTTTCTTGCTCCGAATATTCGTGATTATTATTGCTGTTTTCGTTAATAGTTCTGTTACTTTTTTCGTTATGTTATTCGTTTTTTCTGTTTAGCGATGTTTTTAGTAGTTCTGTTGCGTTTTTGTTGAGTTTTCGTTTTTTTTTTATTGTATCACTATATAAATCTGTACTAATTTTCTATTTTCAGACACCCAAAATACGTCATTAAATGAATAAATATTTATTTTGAATGAATATGATATGTTTTTTTTTTGTTGTGATTTCAGGGTGAGGCACCTCAAACAAATAATTACCGAAATTTTTTTCACTTTTTCGTCTACCATAAAAATGTCTTTATTTATTGACTAAAATAGGTCACGTATTTAATTTACGTGATTTAATTGTGAAGTCAATCGGATAAGGAAGATGGGATAATCTCTAATTTGGATTAATCTTTTTTATTTTATTTAGAAGAGAAAGATTCATATTTAAAATTATTTTTCAATTTTAACTTTCCTAGCATCATTGCTCTAGAGTGGTGCTGCAGAAGGAAAGTAATAATTCAAAAAAATGGGTATGGGTTTTTTTGGCATTACTCGACTTTTTATGTCCCAGGAACCCCAAAAAGCAAAAAAGGTAAGGGATAATATTCGTACGTACCTACTTATGTTGGCGTGTTTGAAATTTAAAAACGTTTTGCTGGATAGACCGATTTTGATGATATTTGGCGCAGAGGCTCGTGTACATGGAACAATTCGTTGGTAAAAGTTATAGATTGTTTATATCATAGAGTGCGATAAAGAATTACGTAGGATTTTTATAGAGAAAGGTCGAATGTTTGTAGATTTCACATCTTGTAGGGTTAAGGTTTACGTCAAGGTGAGTAGTTGTTTTGGGCTGGGGCACGTGGTGAAATCTTGTAAAGAAAAAAAACTTTGTCCATTTTGCGTAATGGCCATCATACAAAAGACTGCTTGATGAAGAGAGAAAGAGAGTCACCCGTATACCCAGGTTGTTCTCGTGTTGGGAAACCGGCCGGGCACGAATGTCGATCAGATGAATGTCCTGCAGACAAGCGTGCACGGGACATTCCATGTCGCCGGATTGATATAAATATGATAGTTATTGCTTTTATTTATGTTTTTGTGTTTATTTTTCTGTCTTCTAACATGTCTTTTGTTTTTGATTACGTTTATATTTTTTCATCCTTAGTATTTGATGCTTATGTGTTTTTTGGGATAATTTAATATTCTGGTAGTAATATCTGGCTTGTGTTTTTCCTTTCGGGTTATTTTAGTGTTCTTGTTTTGTTTTTTAATGTTTTGTCGTTTGTTTTTTATATTTTTAATGTTTTTATTTAGATTTATCATGTGTTTCGGTTTTGATTTTGTTCTCGTTTTCTGTTTACGTCTAGGTTATGAATACGTAACACATACGTTTACAGTTTTATTTTCGTTTTTGTAGTAGTTTTTTTTCCGATGAGTCTCAGGAACCTCATTTACGAGCTGAGTGTCGAACCCCTTTTGAGTGTCGGATTCGTTAACAGGTTCCACAAGATGTTATTAAAAGAGCGAATATGCGCCTGCGCCCTACCGACCCTACCGACCAAACCTCATATCTCACCGATTTTCCCCTCCCGGGATTGGGTCCACAATTAAGAATTGCACGTCCCCGGGAGGTGCCTGTGGACCAGATGTCTACGTGCTTCATCACCGTCGTCCATCCACGCAAGCGCGGACGTACGACGGCTCCGCAGATAAAAAGCTATTTTGTGTATTCCTTGTTCAAAGTTTATCTTATTCTTGTTTTTCTTGTGGTATTGCGTGTCTAGCTCACCTTTTACCATTTTCGGGTAAGTTTATTTGGGTTAGCGTCAGTAAACCGATAGGAATGTCATTCGTATCGGTGGTATCCTGACTGAGGCAATTGAGACTGGGAGATGTCTGTTACAGAAGTGTTGAAGATGACCTCCGATAAAACCCCGAAGGGCTAGGTACGGAGGCAGTGGAGCGGCGACCTTATTGCCATAGAGGGTGTCTTCCCTTCGGGGTCAAGATAGTAAAAGTTTGGGGACCAATATCTACATTAGTTTCTTTGGGGGTCAATTTTCTCAAAATTTTTTAAACATAACCCCAGTTTATGCGTGCACATTTATCGTAGCATTTTTTTTTTAAATTGTCCCAAATTCCCTCTTCCTAAAAATACCTTTTTATTTAGTGATTTTTTTTAACAGATTTTTTTTTATATTTTCCTTGGCATAACAGTAGTGCAAGTGACCCAAAAAACATTTGGAAGTAATATCGAGGGTTGGGAAGCAGATCAAAGTTTAAAAATATCAATTTTTAAAATATTTTAAAAGATTTTCTTGGTTTATTTTCATTTATCATTATTTTTCCAGTATATGAAATGAATAACCAATGCCAGGAAAGTATAACAGCTTTTTGTCGACTTTTTTTAGGTATTAATTCACAACCAGACTGAAACTAATTTATTATTTTATTTCATTTATAAATTTCATAGTAGGTAGGAACCTTTTTTTTTAGAATTGTCGTTGTTATTTCTCGTTATAAGTAAATAATTTCGCTAAATATATTTATCATCGTTATCCTAATAGATATTAATGGATAGAAATACATTGTAATATATATATATATGTTTATAGTAGACTGTATGTTCTTTGTATTTATCCATAATTCTGTACTGTTTGTACGTGAATTGAGTGAGATATGGTCAGTTTAATTTCCAGTTTTCAGTATCAAAGCTGAGAAGTAATTAAAATTGAAAACGGCGTATATCTACATACAGGTTCACAGACACACATACACAAATTATTTAGCAAACATTACAAACACAAAGTATAAACATATACAGACAGACACAAACACATAAAACTCGTTATTGTTTGTTTTACTACAAAAGGCTGGCAGCCATACCAATGCATATCATCCAGCTAAAACCCTTCTACCATTCCTCCAATCATATAATTAATGTATTGACCTCTCTTTTCAGTCTTTGATGATTTCAGATTTTTTTTCTTTCTGTTTCGTTTTTTTTTAAACCATGTATTTGATTGATAAATATGTTATCAGCAGCCTGAACCTTATTCCATATACATTTATACCAATTTTTTTTTTTTAAATACCATTCCAATTTTCAACTGTTTATCGTGGATTGAAATTTTGATAATCAAATCAAATTACCCTTTGGGTTATTATCATTATTAATTTTATAATGATAATGATAGTATCATTTAATTAAAATCGTTGAACGATTCAATTTTTTATTTTACTGATGATGATAATAATAATAGCAATTCTCATTTTAAATAATTAATAATTCATTTTATTTCTTTAATGATCAGTTTAAGTGTACTTATTAATTTTTTACATTAAATAATTAATAAGTTTAATGATAACTGGGCTAACCTCCATAGCTGAGTAAATAGCGTCTCGGCATTTCTTGCAATTGTCCCGGGTTCAAATCTTGGTCAGGGATTGCATTTTTTTATACACTATCAATTTCCAACGAGATAATGACGATAGCTGTTGATGCCCGCTCTTTCATTAAAAAAAAAAAGGTTGTATAAACGAGGGGAGGGGAATATTACGCTCAAAAATACAGTCTTCTCTTTCTCTTATGTAGGATGGATAAATAAAAGTTATCTCAAGAAAAATAAAGATAATATAAAACCAATCAGAGAGATATCCTCACCTATGGAAACAAATTGGAAAGAGGGAATAACCCTTTAATATTCTTATGATTGGAAACTTTCACATAAAGGTTTTTAATAAATTTAAAAAAGGAATTAGATTTGTTCCCAACAACTGAAAATCTACCCGCATTCCTGTTTGTGTAAGTTTCCTAATTACTTACCTAATTCTCTCGATTTTTTTTTAATTATGTTTACATGAATATCTGGGAATCCCGTATTTTTGGGATTAAATTGAATGTTTCAGTTCTAAATACATGGTTAGGCTAAACAGATATTTAAATCATCTTGCTTTGAACCTGCTAGACATCTACATTTTGTTTTAGAGGTACTCACCTTGGGCTATTCCGGTAGCCCACCACCCCTGTAGTTCCGAGGCCAAAGCCTTTACCTGCGGTCCTCAAAAACCCCTCGGTCGTTAACGTGCCAGAAGCACTTACCGGGCTCAGATGTCCTCCTTCTCAGCCATCCTCGGCCAAACCTCCGGCCTCATCGGAGGCGTTTTCTCAAGCCAACATGAGAATATTGATCTGGTTGCTTATTTATCTATTGCTTATTTATTTATTTGATCTGGTTGCTTATTATCTTAGTGGCTCACACCGACCTACCTACGAAACGCCGATTGTATTATGTCCTGTATACAATACCAAATTTGAAGTCCAGTCTTCAACTGGGCTGTCCAACCCTAAACGGAGTCCGGACTGGCGTTAGCAAGGAGTGGGACCCCGAAGGGCCTCACGCCTCTAACCAGCCCGGCTGTCCTTATCTACCTATGCCGAAACACGCCTTTAATAAAGTCCACCAACAGTCGATAGCTATGATCGATAGACAACACCTGTTAGACAAGGTGATGACATTAGAATATTGAAAAGGGTTCGTGTGCTGGACCTTAATGATAGTCGTTGAAAATATTCTGTTTTCCTTTTTTAATCGGTATCATACTATTTTTGTATACTATTATTTTAACGATTATTTTTGTTTATTTAACACACTATTGTTATTTAACGCTGTTTCCATTCGTTTGTTTATCTACCTGCCAAATCTTCTATTTAATAATAAAACATCGCGTGCGAGCTGAATATATTTGACACTTGTGGTCTATAGATTGGACAAGATATAAAATCAAGTGGTGATAGTGCTTTTGATATAATGAATTTTTATTGGATCTTAGTTGTTATGTTTATTAACATGACGTTTAATGTTATTATAATCTTTTACTGTTTGTTTTCGTAAGGGGTTATCATTGGATGGCCCTCTCTCATGCGACATTTCAACATATTATTTACTTACGGTTTCATCTGTAGAAACCGATAGTAAATTTTTGTTCTACAGCAAAAAAAAAAACTTTTCGGGTGGAAAATTTAGCCATTTCATTTTATATAAATTAATTTACAAATATTAAACACGACAATAAAAACTTAATGTAGTGTAATTTCCCAACTTTTACAATATATGTTATTAATATGTAATATTTAAATTACATCTGATCATCTCTTTTTTTATCTAGAAAATTTAAATATATTTTTTAAAGGTCTTTTCCTAATTTTTGTTTTATTTTATATCTTATAGAATAAAAAGGAATAAGTAGAAGAAAGCAACTTATTTAAATTCTATGGGTTACTATGTACTTTTCAGTCATAACGTATTAATTTTTATTTGTAAAATCTCAACTAATATATTCATTACGTATTTTAATTTTAATTAAATTAGGAATGCTGGTTTTTTGTTTAATATTGTATATCAATAAAACTTTTAATGTGTCTGTCTGTGAACTTCAAAATAAACACAGACATATCCGATTACAGACATTTGCAATTTATATATATATATATATATATATATATATATATATATATTCTTATAATTTAATATATAATTATTATAAAAGTAATTATTAGTTATTTTAAATGTTGTAATACACAGTAATCCCTCGTTATTTATGGTCACAAGAATTCAAAAAAGAGTCTTAAAAAAATATAATTTTCCAATAATAAAATTAAAAAACATTTAATATTAATAGTAGAGTATTTGCATTTTACGCTGTGCTGTAGTAATGAACGAGGTTCAAAGAAAGAAAAACGACGAAACACAACTCGTAGTCAAAGTCTTTTAAAATGCTACTCCTATAGTTAACTCACCTGGACATCAAGAACAGATCAAATTTTTATATTCTAATGTAGAAATATTATTTTTGACAACCATTATTATTATTATTATTATTATTTTGTAAGAGAAGTATTATTTATGTTAAGATCATTGATGCTCGCTCTTTCATTAAAAAAATTACCGTCGATTAAGATCATTTAACATAGCTTTTTTCAAAACCGCGTATTTTCAGGAAATTATTACGGACAATGGAAGGCGATACATCTTTGTACTCATTTGATGCTGGAAAAATTACAACATCACAGAATCCATTACCAAAGTAAAAGAATTTGTAAATGAAATTTAAACGTCACTGCTAGTGGAAGTTATGGGGAGACTGTATTTTATAAGACATTGGCCTTGGTTCTGATGACATAGTATTGGAAACTGTGTCACTACCACATGAAATTAAAGATGAAAGTTTCAAGGAAATTGAAATATCAGACATTCAAAACTTTTGCGGCTAAAAACGAAGAACTCAGAGAAAAAGAACAATTTTTTATTATTTTTGTTTATTATCGTTTTAATTCTTATTTCTGTTTTAATTTTTTGTTTATTACTACGCTGTTTTCATTCGTTCGTTATCTACCTGTATTTATTTTCTATTTGATAAAAAACATCGCGTGCCAACTGAATACTTTGGGACACATGTGGTCCATAGATTGGATAAGTTCTAGAACCCAGTGATGATAGTGTTTATGACATAATGTATTTATTGGATCTTAATTAAAAACGAATTTTAATTAACTTGGTCGGTTTTTTTATTATAATCTTTTTGTTTTCGTAAGGGGTCATAATTGAATGGCTCTCTGTCATGTAACATTTTAACATATTATTTTCGTATGGTTTCGTGGGAAGAAGCTAATTGTAAAATTTTGTTCTACCTTAAAAAAAGGTTATCGTTTCTAATAAAACAATTTCCAGACAATGCTTGACTATATCTCAGGATTTCCTGTAATGTGTATGCTACTAAATTTAGGAACAATCAATTAATTATGTTCTGATTTCTGGTCGTTCCTCACTTTACCTATTCTCCGTTCTTCAAATTCTGTATCATTTTTTTAGTGTTATAATATCTTTCTCTGATTTTAATTAAATCTATCATCGGATATTTCCTTCTTCCTTTTTTCATCATTCCTTCGATTATAGTTTTCTATAGACATTCTCTTCTCAACTAATTTCCTAGTCAATTTATCTTCTTCTTCTTATATAATTTTAAGAGAATTCTGAATCTAGAATGTTTTCTTTTAGTCCTGCGCTCCTAGTGGTGAAATGTGAAAGTACAATTGAATATCGCAGTAACTTATAATTATAGTAAAACCAAAGTAGTTCCGGAATATGTTTCTATTATGGCACGTGCGATACCATCTAGGATTCCTTCCTTTCCAGTATTTGACATACTACTGATAAATCACTGTAGATTTTAGATATTAATATGTACGATAAGGATAAATGATAGCCAATCCTTTTGAATGTATTCATACGAGATTAACTAGTATTAGGCACACCACTAACAAACCGGTTGAGAGATTGGTTGCCACCTTATGTTCCATAGCATGAAAATAATCGTTGAAAATGTAACGATAAGCGTGCGAATTTCTTCAGTGTATATCAGAAGTCCTTTTATTCTCTTTACTAATTAATTTTAAATTAATTAAAAATTAAAACACCTTTTTAATTTCAGTATTATGACTCTTGAGAGTAATTTTGTTTTTAAGTTTATTTTTAGTAATTCTTTTATCCTGTTAGTTCTTTATTTCTATTATTATATTTGTTTGTTTGTATACACTTAAATTGATCGAATATATTTTAAAATATTAGCTCAATACGTTTCTCCAATTAAAAGTTTTTTGTCATTTTAATACATTTTCTGTCTCATTTATAATAAAACTTCTTGTTATAAATATCTATTATCAATCAATAATATTTATTTTGAGAGTTCTATATCGTTTAATATAAATATATAATACAAATTGTACGCTACGCCTACTTGTAGCAGTTCAAAGGTATTTTACTATATGAAACATAAGTTGCTGATGGATATATCATGATTGACTTCCAGAAAATTTCGACATAAGTTCGCGTTTCACATCTCCCAGATCCCAAAATCACCGTCAGTTGAGAAGTTTATATATATATATATATATATATATATCACTTTCTTGTGGATACGATAACTGCCGTAATTTTGCGCCATTCACTTTCAAATTGACACATAAAATATAACGACCAAAAATCACGGTCGAGTTTGTTAATAAGCAAAATCGGACCATGGAGGTGGAAATGGGCGAACTTTTTCGAAAAATCAAAATATCGCTATAACTTTCTTATTAAATGATATATCGAATTTGTTTTAAGTTCCTTCTATTCTTTGGATAAGGGCCTAAAACTTATCTAAGTAAAGTTTTCTGATATCACCAACTCATTGGCTCAGGGAGTGAAAAAAATTGGGTTTCGAAGACAAAAAATCATACCTCTCTTAATAGGTACAGTATCGAATCGGTTTAAAGTGGTCGTTAGTCCTCTAAACATTACCTAAAACTTTTGTGTTAAACAATTTTTTATATGAATCTTGCTTACAGCAAGGTATGACCAAAATATTGCTGGAATTGTAAGAAGATGAGGCTTGTCGTATGGTAAACATGTGAAACGTTTTTCACATGCAACCATTATCGTATTAAGTCAATTTGAAGTTTTTCTTAACTTTAAGGTGGAAATATTTTTATTCCCTATTTAGCACCGTTGAAATCTACCTCTGCCTTCCGGCGAGCCGAAAGGGATTTTTTTGAATTATTATGCGTTTACTATAATTTATTAGTAGCATGAACTGATTGATATTAATTAAAAAATGAATTATGTAATTTGGATTAGAAATCTTATTAGTTATACCAGTACCGAACGTGTTCAATATAATATCTATCTTGTTTTAAAAACAATTAAAGTTAACAAAAAAATTAGAATAACCCACTCGGGATTAACCCGGGGTTAAACTTATCTTCGTAAATCAATTGATTTCGAAATCAACAGTTTTCAAGTTCAAGTCCTAGTAAATTCAGTTATTTTTACACGGATTTGTATACTAGATCGTGGATACCGGTGTTCTTTGATGGTTGGGTTTCAATTAACCACAAGTTTTATGAATGGTTGACATGAGTTTGTTAAAAATTACATGTTTACCGGTACATTACAGTGATAAATCGCCAATAACTTTAATTATTGATACGACTATAAATAAAATATATAAAAAAGAAAAAAAATTAGTTTTCGTATTAATTACACAGAACAAGAAAAAATTTTTTTTTTCTATCACATACATGAATAAAGTATATCTTGGAGTATTTTTTGTGCTGATCTCAAATCTTAAAACCAAAATTAAATGGGGGGCAAGGATTTAAAGAAAAGTAGATGTTTTTAAAGAAAGCATATAGCTTATAAATGATCATATTTAAAATCTCTTTTTCTTCATTTTTCTCTTGTATTCAGCGTCTGGAATGCACTTTTCATTCTTCAGCAGTAATCGGCTAAAATATCCGGGCTCTATTTTTCCTGGTAGCGTGTTTGCATCATTGGTATATCCTGGTAAAAATGCTAACCGTGATCATCGCTTATATCGCCAAGATTAGTTGTGGAAAAGTTCGAATGTGAACGCAGCTTGTGTATTTTTATATGTTACATTCTAGTTTATTTTTAAAATAATTTCCAAGACGTTTAGTTCTTTTTTACCCAGGAATTGCCAAATATTATTTTGAAACGATACCCATTCTGTCTTCTTATATTCGTTCAAACTTCTTTCAAAGTCCAAATCCTTCATTAGTTTATGTATTTGTGATCCAACAAACCTTAAAGCTAAAAGAAACCTTGACTATTATGATCCACCATTTTGACAAAATTTTGTATCAAGTTTTCACAAAAGCTTAAATAATGACATTTTTGTGCCCGGCTATCAATGTTTCTCTCGTCAACCGGTGATTCTTAATGTAGTAATTTTTCCTGCCTCTACAGCCCCGTTCGCATAAGAAACAACAATAACCTTTAGATCTCCGTATATGTGTCAAGAATATTTTTTTATACTGCATCATTATCAACAAGAACAGCATAAGTCTAGTAGAGCCAAATTTAATTTTTGTTCCATTTTTAATGGAACAAAATTTTTAATTAGTCTATTCTCCTATGTATTAGATGTACAAAGAAAAAATCGTGGGAATGGGAGTAAAACAATGATAATAGGATAACTAGAAAAAAAAACAAAGAAAAAACTGATGTTTGTAAAGAAAAGTAGTAAATTATCTGGTGCATGCGTATTTTGTCATTAAAGACTACTTTCCTGTTCTCCGCCATCAGTAATAAATATAAAATTTTATTGGCGCCGTATGTACTGTTTAATAAGCATTGTTAAAATTAGTTTTACGCTTAGGCATTGTCTTATTTCCAACACGTTAGTTACGGCTACAGATTTACAGTTGTCGGTTACCGACAACTGTTCACATCAGCATCCATCCCATTCGTTTTATAATTGTTTTAATTTAAAAAAATGTTCCCACTCCGCACAATTATTTTAATAAAATAAACAAATAAATGTAATTTATGATAAAAATCGATGTATTGCTTGCTAAAATAGTGTAGCCAATACGAAATTGAAAGAATTAGTTTTGTTACTAAAATGAATGAAAAGTGTTTCTACGGTAACAATGACGCGGTTGATATAAGTATTTTTAAGTTAAACTCTACGAACCAAAGCTTATTCTTTTCTCCACTTTCAATTATTGAACTGTTAATTTATTTATTTTTCTATTTATATCATGAAGATATTTAAAGTTCTATGAATGATTTAAATTTATTAAAAGGCGAGATAACTACTTTTTCCTCATAGTCAATCACTTCGATGCATTTATCAATTTTTTTTATTTATTCTCCATTATTTAAAGAATATTAAAATAAATTTCTATTATACTATATATTTTATTTAGAAATTAATATTTTAACAACTATTTCAACAAGTAAAGTTTTTTGCACAATTTTTCTCTAATTTCCAATTCATTTTAAAAACGTCATCGTTTAAAAAAATATCTATTTTTTATGCTCTCTTTTATGTTATCACATTTTAAATATTTATTTTATTTGATTTTATAAAATAGGAAAACCAAAAAAACCGTTAAAAGTTTTGTTGCAATGAAAAAACAGTGTGGAGGACATTACAGTGTAAAAATGCATTAGTAATAATATATAACTAATACTTTTTTAATACATTCTATAAAAAATACATACGTCTAAATTCTTAGATTAATTTTAAGAATTTTATTTATTTCTTTTTTTTATAAATAAAATTATGAAACAGTATTATTATTTAGTAATTATGTTTTGTTTTTTTTTTTAACTTTCTATTTAATAACTTTTATATTGTGGTTTATTTTATTTCTTAAATCATAATAACAAAAAATATAACTATAAACGTTTTTTTATTCAAAATATTTTATTAATAGAAAGTTAAAGTTGAAAGAAAATTATATTATAATTTCAGTATTATATAGTAAGTTATGCAAAAAAAGATTGTCCCAATTTCAAGATTCGTAGGATATTATGTTCTATATAAACTATTGGCAACACAGATTAGGTGTACTGAGTCCAGAGTTATTCGGTAAATAACCAGGAAATGAACAAAACTGGACATCTACTCTGTTAAAATATTTTGTTATGGTTTTAAATAATGTTTTTTACAGTTAACCAGTTTGGTTACTAACCAGTTATATATAAAGAGGTCTGTTCAGAAAATAACTGATCTTTATTTTTGTAATCTTTATTATTAATTTTACTCATTATTAATCCTTGACTCTTTCAGAATACTCTTCTTCTCTATTCATATACTTTTCCTAACTGTATTTCCACTTTACGAAGCAGTCCTGGGTAGCTTCATTTGAAATGGCCTTTAAGGTCCGTGACGAATTTGCTTCAATGTCATTAGTAGTCTCAAAACGGCGTTCTTTCATCACCGATTTTTATTTCGGAAATAAGAAAAAATCACAAGGAATTAGGTCAGGTGAATAAGGAGGCAAATGAAGCAAAAGGGTATATTCAGGAAACGGGATGGACGGGTGCCTCTGGAGCGCTGTTTTGGGATGTGCAATGGTGTGCTCATTTCAATCGTTCGATTATCAAAATTCAAACGGGTTATTTGTTAGTAGGTTGAACGCTAACCATTGCATGCATCAAGTACACCCTCGATCTAACAGATCACGGTTATATATATTTATATATATATATATATATATATATATATATATATATAATAAAATTTGTCTGTTTGTTTGTTACCGCATCACGCGAGAACCAACCGAACGATTACTTTGAAATCTGCAGAATACATTTGTGTTATCCCAGGGAAGGTTTTAAGCCATTGACTGAGGCCCTAACTCCCTTGAAAGTTAAGATATTAGAAATATTCATTATTTTTCCGCCCCCAAGGAGGATGAAGTTGTGAATTAAAGATATTCATAAAGGAAAAAAACAGATTAATCCTTTTACTTCATTATTATATTTCTGCCTCCACGGCAAAGAAATAAGTTATGAATTTTTCGTCGTCATAGGTGTGTGCGTACTTTAGTAACTATAATTACTGTTATTCTATCTTTTGCAATTTAGTTTCTTTTTCGGATTTCTATAAAGTTTGAATATTGCAGTTGTTATTTGTTAGTATTATTCTCACAACCATGAGGATAAAGTACAGTGCAGTCTAGGGGCTGCAGCCCTCTGGGTAGATAGGAATGGCAATCGAAGCAAGCTCTGCGGGTGTTCAGGGCCCCGTTCCCCCTGGAAAATCGGGAATGGCGAGCTCTGCGGCCATGGGGTAGTCTCCTTGGCCCTAGAAGGCCCCGAGGAGCACCTGTGTTGGCTCCGGGATTCGCCTGGGATGACCTGAACCCAGAGGTTCCAGGTTCTGGCTAGTCGGGCCGGCTAGTTACATTATATTTATGTGAATGTACTGTATTTACTTAATGTTTGTAATTTATTTTTATTTAAATTTATGGTTTTTGTTTTGAATTATTTAAACGTGAACAAAGAATGTCGTATTATTAAGAGCGGTTATTTTTTTGTATTTACAAAGTTGAAATGTTGTTTCATTTGGTAGTAGGCTTATGTTTTTTAATTATCTCAAGAAATTAAATATCAGTATAATTTACTTGTTATTACGAGAATAATAATTAAATTATTTACTATGTTTGGGAGATGTGGTGTGGGATGTAATTTACGAACATATAACTTCACTTTGTTTATGAATAAAGGGAAATTATTTTTATTATGAAACCAACATTTTCCTGCTCAATGTGTTTTTTTTTGTTTTTTTTTTTTGTAAAACGGAAGAGTGTATGGCTTAACAGACATAATAGGAAAGAGAAGGAGTAATGAAGTGAGACAGATTGAGAGAAAGAATGAGTATCAGAGAAATAAGCGCGAGATTTTTTTGTGTTTATACATTTGTAAAACAAAATAAGAATGATGTATGTTTTTAAATGTTAATTTAATTTAAAAACATTTTTATAAAGAGTGATGTGATATTTTTTTTTTTGTTTTTAAATAGGTGTTTATTGAATGTTAAATTAAAAAAACAATCGCATTAAGAAATTATATGTTTTTTAAAATTAAATTTTAACAATACTTATGTAATTAAATATGTTAAATTTTTAATTATTATTTTACTATGATGTTAAAATTTGTAGGGGAAGGCGGAATCCCTATTTAATATAATGCTAAGATAAAAGGAATATTTTTTTCAGAACTCACCGCAACGATTTGTTTCAAACTTTTACAGAAGGTTCTTTAGACTTTCCTTTACAATCTGACTTAATTTGGTTAAAAAAGCTATTGTATAAAACGAAAAAAAAATTAGAATCTTACATTTTAATTTCTTATATTTTTGTATTAAAATCTTTTTTAAGAATTTAATAATGCAGTTTTAAGCTTGAAAAATCTCAGCTTAATTCACTGAAACAGCTGAATCACCTGTAAAAATTTCAGATATACTGAAGCACTGGTTGCAGAAAAAATTTACCTTGAACCACAAAAAATTAAATTTACGGAAATCTGCAAAAAACTTCAAAAACAACCAATTTTAGTATATCCCGGTTTCACATGCAGTTGTGTCGTCGATTTCTCATCAAGCTTTCTTTTCAGCGCTGTTTTTTTGTCTCCTAGCTTCTCTTTTAAACACCAACTGTAGAATCAGCCTGTCTCACACGCTCGTAGTCCAAGTTTTTCAAAGTGTCTACAGTCCTATATCCTGAATTGTTTGGAGCGTCGTTTTATATGGAAGTGAAACTTGGACGATCGAAGTACCTGAGAAGAAAAGATTAGAAGCTTTCGAAATATAGTGCTATAGGAGAATATTAAAAGTCAGATGGGTGGATAAAGTGACAAATGAAGAGGTGTTGCGGCAAATAGATGAAGAAAGAAGCAATTGGAAAAATATAGTTACAAAAAGAGACAGACTTATAGGTCACATATTAAGGCATCCTGGAAATGTCGCTTTAATATTAGAGGGTCAAATAGAAGGAAAAAACTATGCAGACAGGTAACGTTTGGAATATGTAACACAAATTTTTAGGGATGTAGGATGTAGGGGGTATACTGAAATGAAACGACTAGCACTAGATAGAAAATCTTGGAGAGCTGCATCAAACCAGTCAAATGACTGAAGTCAAAAAAAAAATCCTGGATTGATTCCACACTCTTTCTAAACATCACACTTTGTAATATTTCTTCTGTTAAATGTAGCCGCTGCATCCGATACTCCCATCTTTAATGTATTTAATGCAACAAAAGTATTTTTGGGTACACGGGTTCAAATTTCACGATTAAAACTTTCATTTCCATTTTGAGTCCCACAATGATGACACTTTCTCAGAAGTACTTCTGAGAAAGAAAAAAAAGTTTTAAAAATAGATTTAATTTCATCAATATTTTTTACCGTTTTTTTCCAGTCTCCCCCTGGATTCCTTTACGGCCTTTAGTTGGTCAACTACTAAAACGAGGAATATTTAGAAGTAATAATTATAAAAAAAACCACCACAAGAACATACTCGCTTCAATAATTTAGTACTTAGCATATTAGATTAGAAATATACCCTCTAAAAATCACATGTTATTTGTTTACATTTGATGATAACACCGACATAACAATTGTAAATTATTGAAAATTTTAAAAAATGATTAGGGAAATCGGTTAACTAGTTCAAAAATTATTTGATTTTGTAAAACCTTAATTTTTCTAGATAAATATTACGAAATTACAAATGTAACAGATTTTTTTTTAAATTAATTACCCAACGAAATATCTTACTAATATACAAGTGTTTTACATCGATGGAACCAGTAAACATTGAATTATTACATGACTGAAAAAAGAAGTTTTTTGAAAAAAACTTTTTTTTTGGTTTCCGTCTCCACTTAAACTCTTTTTCGGTTCAGCCTCCGGAACCAACGTAGGTATTACTTCAGAGGGTGAATGAGGATGATATATATGAATGTAAATAAAGTGTAGTTTTATACAGTCTCAGTTCGACAATTCCTGAGAGGCCTCCCATTAAGCTATTAGGAATAGTATTATTTTAATTCGCATTACTTTGAAAGATTAGTAGCCATAATAACATTAAAATATTTATGGAACGATCTTATTTTATCTCCATTTTCTGTACTTTTTCATTTTTTGAGTTGTGTATGTGTACACACGCGTACGCACCTATCTTTATAATTCAAAAATTTATCTTTTTTTTTGTAAATTAAAAGTTCAACTGTATTAACTGAAATTTATGCTGACATAATTTTTTTTTGATTGTCATAACCCTGATATGTGTTAAGTCGCCTTCGGCCGTCCGGTTAAAGTATCTAAAAACACATCTGACATTATCTCGCTTCCTGATACAATATTTCGTATCATGCTACCATTTTCTTCTTAACGTAATACTAGTAAATAGTTTATAAATAATTTTCTGTTATATAAAATTATATACGTATAAAATAATTAATAGGTTAAAGACGGAAGTTTGCTTCAACCCATAAAGAATTAGTTGGAAGGTGAAATACAGTATATAGAATGATGTTGCTGTTTATGTATTACTATTTCGTTGGAATTGGATGTAGTTGAAATAATGACGTAATTTTACAACCAAGGCCATTTCTAGAGTATTGCTTGTTGTAACAGAGGCAACGTAAGATAGTGAAAAGTGTGTAACAGTCAGGTTAGGCCTTGAATTGAAATATAAGTGAAAATGCCTATGTTTATTATTAAATAGTTTTTTTTTTAAATTATTTACAGTTTCTTTTCAGTAGTTTAATTGAATTGCTGTACATATATATATGTACACACATTCCAGCATTCTTTAAGTTTTTAAAGTTAAGCTTATAAATGATTTTATTTAAAAGAATAATACATAATTACAAATATCACAGTTTTTGAATTCATAATAAATAAGACTTTGATGATATACGTTTTTAAATATTAGGTCATCGGGCTACTAATGGTGAATGTAAAACTTTTTTTTCAAAAAAAATTATAATTAAGAACATTTTTAAATTAAAATCCATTGGTCGTTGGGTTGTGCGGCTCTTAACGTTTGACCAAATAGAGTATCACGAATTCGTCTGCGAAGAAACGTTGGCTCGTTATAAGAAGGAAATAACATTCTTTTTACTTCCTTGTTCGAAGAAAAGGAAGTATTGTGATCGCAAAAAATTTCGGTTTTCAAATTTCAATGGAAATATTCATTTTGACCTTCCCTGAATCCATTTTGACTAGTTTCGGCGTGACGTCAGTTCGTAGGTATGTATCTCGCATAACTCAAAAATGATTAGCTGTAGAATTTAAAAATTTTTGAATTAGGACTGTTGTAATATCTAGTTGTGCACCTCCCCTTTTGATTGCAATCAACTGGACCAAAAGCGTCCAAAAATGCCCAAAATCCAAATGTTTTGGATTTTGGGCTTTTTCTTAATTTCAGTAATAAGTCCTCATTGAAAGATTTTCAACGAATATCATAAGTGGTACTTATTTTCATTAGTTCCAGAGATATAGCCAAATAAAATTTTAATTAATGAAATATTTGGATCTTACAAGGAGAAGGCATCGGTTCCAATCCTACTTCATCTCCTTTTTTTAACTTTTTTTTTAATCTAAATATATTAATTTATTAATAATTATTAATCCCTAAGTAAAAAAAAAAATATGATAAATAATTCAACAATAATGCTAAAAAAAAATCATAAATTATTAATGAAATAAATTTTTATGTACTTTTAAAAATGCGTGTACGTAATTTAATAGGCGTACAAGGAAGTCATGTGGTGTTCACATCAGATTTTTGGATTAATTGATACCCGCTGACGAGTCTTGGATGGTTCCATTATGATTCTGAGATGTAAAACAAAGCTCTCAATTAAAGTCAATTTCTTCATTACCTCAAAAAAAAGCGAAAGCTGCACGCACAGCGTGTAGGTTTTGATAATCTTTTTTTGATCATGAAGGATTCATTTACCTACAGGATAACTGAAAATGCTTCCTGCTATATCAACATTCTAATGATAATGCTGACTTAGTTAAATAAAAGCCCTGAAAAACTTTTGTTGCATCAGGATAATGAACACTCCAACATCATTCAGATAGTCTGCGAATTTTTGAATGAAAAGAAATTAAAACGTTCTTCACCCACCGTATAACTCAGATCTAACTCCGTGCGATTTTTGGTTGTTCCCAGAGGTGAAGAAGGAATTGAGAGGGAAAAAAGTTGAGACGAATTCTAGAGGTCACGAAAACCGTGGAGGTGAAATCAAATGTGTTTCGAAAAATGGCATAGATTTTGTGTATGAAAAGTGGGTTAAGCGCTGGAAGCAGTGTGTTGTTACACTGATATGCTTGTTGCCCTCATACATACATATTACATTTTGTTTGTATCTATTTATGCTTTATGGTAGTTCAACCTAAAAATCACTTTAATATAATTTATTAAAAAAAATAATAAAAAATAAAATACGTATAATAATAAACAAATTTTTTTTTGCAGGTAATGTCTATGGTCATGATTCATGATGATTTTATTTACTCGTATATTTTTTGTAAGTAATTATTTACTTTTTGCTATTTTTATTATTTATATTTTTTTAAATGATAAAAAAAATCCGTAAAAAAAGTTCTTTTTTTGAATTAATTCAGATTTTTAAAAAATATTTATTATTTATAATTTCTTGTAATTAAAATTATTTATTAAATTTATCATTATTATCGGTATGTATATATCTATATTCACTTATTTTGTTTGACAGTAATCAGTTACAGAATATTAGGTAAACATTAGAATAAAATTACAATTAATTTACAAGTATAATTTTCTTTTTGTATTCAAATGAAGTTACCTATGCATTAGTCTTAAATAGTAAGACTGTTGAAATAATTACAGCCATAATTCAATATTTCAAAGGAATTACATTTATTTTTATTATCTTCAACAAGTTTTTTTTTTACTTATTTCCTTTTTTTTTTTTTTTAAGTTGGTCATGAACAAGTGTATATATTTTTAGTTTTTTATACTAAAAACATTGTCACTTATCTATTATAGTAAATTTAACTTCCCAATAAGCAAACATTTTATATAAATATATAGAGTAGTTATGTGGAAAAGAAGGATCTTAAAATGTGAATTAAGTGGTGGGGTTATCGTTACTATGGAAACATGTAGTACTGTCTTGCTTCATTGGTTAGTTTATATAGAAACGTAATGCATCACATAGTCTAATAACCAATAGGGATAAATTCTCTTTAATATTTTACGAATAATTTATTAAAATAAATATATCGCTAATTATAAAAGTCTTTTTATCTATATATTTATTATTTTCTATGTTTAGTACTGCTTGTTTTTCTTAGCTTCATTTTTTATCCTTGTTGACGCGTTTCGAAACATCATTGTTAAAACTTATACTCAATTGAGTACAATAAGTTTTGACAATGGAGTTCTTCCAAAACAAGTGTTAAAAATTTAAGCTAAGAAAGGTAGGAAGTACTAATCATAAAAACTATAATAATCTTAGTAGAAAAGATAATAATAATTATTACCTTAACAACAAAAACAATCTTTTATTTATTACGCCTAAAAAAAGGAAAGTCATTTAGAAAAGAATGGGCCGTTCAATCAACTAAAATTTTTCTTTAAGTGATTGGATGTCTTTATTTGATTTGTAATATTTTCACTTACCGATGTGAACAATTTTATTTCTTTTTCAGAAAATTATTAAAATAATAAATTTTATATATTATATAATAGGAAAAAAGTTATCGAAGCTGGCCATCGGAAAATTATTTTTGTTTTTAAATAATTTTGCCATTTTTCCTTCTTAACAGTAACTTGTGAAGTTGTTTAAAAAAAAAATTACTTGAATGTTTAGATAAAGTTTAAATATTAAGATATAATTTTAATGATCATGAATTTTCCCTGATCCCTTATAGAACACGTTTAAAGTGGTTTCGATATTTTTTTTATTCTGTATTTTTTTAATATTACATATATATTTATTATAAATTTAGCCTAATTCCCAATTCCTGTTCTCAAAAATAAAATACATACCATTAAATATTACTTTTTAAAAAAACGTTTGCAAAGTAAAATTGTAACACGTTCGCCTCTGAAATATAATCTCTAAGTTCTTGGAGTGAACTCAGAGTTCTTATGATCTCCCCTTATGATCTCGAAGTTCTCTGGTGGAACAAACGAATCTGAAAACATTTTAATTTACTTCTCCCCAATATCTATATTAATTATTTTACATTTAAGATCACAACTTTATAATACGTTACTTTGGATATAAATTGTTTTATCGTTGAAAAAAATTTAACCTTAAAAACTAAAATTACTGTAATGTTAACGTTTTTCATCATTTAAAATTATAAAAATCGATACTGCAATTCTCTAACAAATATTTAATTAATCTGTAATAAATCTTTCAAATCACATTTACCAGTCTCTTCTTTTTTTAGAGTATCTTTCAGAGTCTTTTATTTTTTATTTTTAGATATAATTGATTAGAATAAAATAAATTGATTTTAATTTTTTTTATAGGAGTATAATATTTCAGGTAAATAATTTTATTTTAAAATAAAATTTTTAAATTTCTTAATTATTTTAATGCTGACGGTTAACTTTCCCCTTAATAGTTAGTTTTGTTGTATTACATCATATAATAATGCTCTTCCGTATTAGATTTCATTATCTAACTTTGTGTATATTATATTAACGTTGGATAAAGCTTATATAAATTACCAAATATGTATCATGGATATTACCATTCTCGCCTTAAAATTAATATAACTTTTAACTTTATGACAAAGTATTAATTGAATGTTTTATTTTACCTTCAACCGTTTGATCGATTCTTTTAATTATTCTTTTGAGTTTTTATTTTAATTTTGTTACTTCCTGAGTTATTTTAATACGGGTTTGGCAAGAAAGTAATTTCGGTTTTGTATTGTGAAATAAAACTAATTTTTTTTATACAAAGAATGAAGTTATAAATATCACGAAGTTCGTTAGAACTTCGTCGGTAAGAGCCGAGTAAGTCAACGAACTACGTTTATAGTTCTAAACATGACCTAACCTAACAGTGAAATGAAAATGGGTGGAAAAAAATAAGCGTGAAAACATTATATTTCAGTTCAATTAGATGAGTAACAAAAATACTCTCAAAAAATACCTTGAATTTTGTTAGACAAAGTTTTCTTTCAATTTGATGAACCGCGGGACTCGAATATGTCATTTTATTCATTTTTTAATGTACCTTTACGAATCGCGCCGCTAGATTGCAGTACTTGATAGTACTAGGTAGCGTACAAAACTTGATAATATACTTAAAGTAATAAAGTTTAAAAGAAAATATACTACAGCTTGTTTTAGTAGTAAATGCTGTTATGCAAATTAAAGTACTGAAGATGAAACAATATTTTTAGTTTCCATTCTTTAAAAAGAATAAAAGTATTAGTTTATAAGAGATTATAATAGTTTTATTAAAAAGGAAAAATATGGAAGTGAATAATATGACTATCAACAAAAAAAATTGGCCGTGAAATTCAATTTGTTTGTTCTAAGGCAGTAAATTTTTATAATAAGTCCATAAGATAACAATCAGTAATTCATAAAAAATATAAAAGAATAATCTAACAAAACGCAGTGATATCCCAAAAAATTACAACGAAATCGTAAACCGTACGGTAAGAGTCTCGCAGATGCGGAATAAATTGTTTGAATACGGACCCGGAGGTAAAAAAAAAGAAAAAAAAAAGATATCACTTCTTCCTCTTAAAAAACAAAAATTTCTGTAATATAAATAAAAACTGTTTTTAACAAAACGATATTGATATCAAAAAGATAAGATACTAAATTTCTATTATCAAAATCTGTTATTAAATTAGAATTTTGTTAAAAAAAAAAATATATGTTAAGTAAATATAATAGACAATAGATAAACAATAATAGATAATGAACAATATTTAAGCGTTCCAAATAATAAGCAAATTTGTTACAAAACTCTTACAGGCCTGATTTCATTTATTAAACAACGAATAATCATAAGAATTTTATATTATTTCTGTAAAAATTTGATATGTACTACATATAAATGAAATCTGGCCGGTAAGAGTTTTGTGTTTTTATTACAGAAATTTTTGTTTTTTTGAGCGGAAGAAATATCTGAGAAACTCTTACTGTACGGTTTACAATTTCATCATATTTTTTTGGGATATATTTTCATTTTTTCCAATAACATTTTGCTATCTTTCTGACAAATTCATATTTCCGCACTCATAGAACTTCTGATCCTTATCAGCAAAAACTTGAACCGAGGGTAATAAATTTTTGCTGATAAAGATCAGCAAAAACAGGATGTTTACTTTGTTTCCGGTCATCAGCATCATCAGTGAAAATGTTACCATTCAAAGAATTTTGCAAACTTCGAAATAAATGATAATCTGGTGGTTCAATATTAGGATTTGTACCGCAGTCGATTTCACTTTCTGGCCGAGCTCCAGTAATTTTCCACGACTTACCAAAGATGTGTGAGACCTTGCATCATCTTGATGGAACAATTCTGCGATTTGACAATTCTGGCCGTTTTTCTTTGATGCTTTACAACCAGTTTCATTAGTTGACAGAAAACATCAGAATTGATCGTTTTGTCCTTTGGCAGAAGCAACTGTAACAAATTGACGGCGTGATCTGTTTTTATATGATTCAGCTTTCGATGTGGATTGTGTCGGTTCATCACTTTTAAACGTTTTATTAACTCTTAAGTTTTCGATTGATGTTATTGTAGACGATCTATTTTTCATGACCGGTGATTATTCTTTTCTAAAAAGGGTCGATTTCACCGTATTTAAGATGCATATAACACCCACCGGCTTGGTCTAGTGGTGAACGCGCGTCTTCGCAGATTAGCTGATTTCGAAGTCGATAATTCTAAGGTTCAGATCCTAGTAAAGGCAGTTACTTTTATTCAAATTTGAATACTAGATCGTGGATACCGGTGATTGGGTTTTAATTAACTACACATCTCAGGAACCGTCGACCTGAAACTGTACAAGACAGTCATTTACATTCGTACATACCATCCTCATTCATTCTTTGAAGTAATACCTAACGATGGTTCCGAAGGTTAAACAGAAAAAAAGATGCATATAGCAAATTTTGATTCGTTGAGTTAGATGAATCTTTCAATTTATACGGAGTCCAAAAATCGAGCTTCTTAATGAGTTCCAAGACATTTGATATGATTTTAAATTTTTGTATCTATGACCTCTCTGCAACTTCTCATACGACGATCCGATTCAATAATGATTTTGATTTGGTCTTCATCGACTTTCAGTAAGTCGACCAGAACTTCGGTCATCTTGGATTGAAAAATCACCAGAACGAAATTTTTTAAACCGATTCTGATACGTGCATTCTGTTAGGCAATCAACCAACATCATAAACTTCACAAATTTCTTTGTGAACCTCTATAGCTTTCTTGCCTTTATAGAAATAAAAAAGTAAAATATATCAAAAATGTTCGTTTTTGCACTCCATATTAAAATTTACCATAAATTAACAGATGCGAACAAAATTAAACGCATATTGCTTCTAAAGTATATTAAAAGTAACAGCTACCAAATGCCAAAAAAAACACATGTTTGTTGACAGAAATCCTTCAAAACAAACAAAAATCTATATATTTGGATAAATATTTTCTTGCCAACCCCATGTCTTGATAGAATCAATATTTATCAATATTATATGTTTTCTTATCTACTTTTAATTAACTATATTTTATAGGGAATTTATCTATTCTGTATTTTTATTTAAAAATATAGTATATCTTTTACGTTAATACATTACAACCTTATTCTGGATCCGGCAGCTAATTCTAATACTCTTATATTATTTAACATATTATCTAACATTATGTTAGGTATAAATTTTGGCGAAATATGAATTCGGTAAAATATACCTAAATAGTTCATAATATTTCACTTTGCACCATAGCAGAGATCCCCAAAGATATACTAAATGTTTTATTTGAGTCTCAATGCAAGGGTCAACGAATTGTGAGCCTGATTGACCGCGATCTGTGTGAAACCTGTTGCTTCCGTTTCGCCTCGCCAATAATCCTAGTAAATTATAGTCCCCGGAGCAATTATACGTTTAATTAAATCAACCAGTATACGCTCCGAGCGGTCAGGAACCTCTACAATTAACACTTCGTTTTGTTTCATACGCACTACGCCGAAAATCCGTTTTTCGTCGATTAAATAAGGTTAATTTCACAATGCATCCTTCTGTGTTTATTTTTCGCTGACCATCTTTTAACGCTGCAGATGAACACATCTTCATATAACTATTATATTCCGATCGATTACCGTACCCTTATACATGTTATATATATATATATATATATATATATATATATATATATATATATATATATATAAATTAATGTTTGTTTGTCCCGTATGCGTTCCTATACCATTCATACGATTGTGATGAAACTTTGGTGAGTAGTTGTGCGTACGCCCGTGAAGGTTTCTGAATTAGTTTGGACTCGCTAGGTGGTGCTAGCGTTGAGATATTTAGAAAAATTGTATTTATGGACCGATTTGACTCATATTCAGAATATATATTGTTATGTGAAAAGAAAAAGTTTGCAAAAACTATACCTGCTAGGTAGCGCTGGTGTCGAGATATTTATGAAACAAACAAATATACAAACAGAACTTCTTTTTCTGTATGTATAAAAGGCAATATTCGTATGTATGTCAGCTATGAATTAAAAAACTACTGATGAACCGATTTACGCGCGGGAGAAAGTGAAAAGGAAAAACGAAAGTAAGGAAATGGTAAAAAGGGGAAAAGCGAAAAAGGGATAAAGTGAAAGGTAAAATTTTGTGAAGTTCCTTAATGTTTTATCAAATGTTCAATTGTGTTCATTTAATCTATATATATATACTCAAATCTAGCAATAGCGAAGCGTTGCCGGGTCTGCTAGTATTCCCTGTACCGAATCTAAAAAGAACTCCGTGGTTTTAAATTAAATTTACTTTATTCCAAATTAGAATTACAAACGTGTGTGTTTTATTAAATGAAAGCATGAAAGTACAAAATCTAAAGTTGTTTTTTACTTTTTTATGTAAACAAACATCTCCTTTCATACTCTGGTGAGCGCGTCTGCAGGAATCACTTCCACGGCTGCAATAATTCACTGACCCAGTTGGTCAAGTCACTGGATTTTTTCTTGGTGAAATAATTCTTTAACATAGCCTCCAAGGAAGAAATCCACACGAATTGGTAGAAATCTCTCGCACAACTGTCCGAAAGTAGACGTCTGGTGTAGTATTACACATATTCGACTTTTGAGCAATTTTCTTTCCATGAGCAGACTATTACTCTCATAGTATACTCGTTAGAAAACTTTGTGTTTCCGCAGATTGAAAACTTGTAGGGCTTAATTTTCCAACAGATTTGAGCCCCCTTCCATATCATGCTGATGTTGTGCGGATTGCGCTCAAAGAAAAATCCCAGAAGGATAAATAGCCAAAGAAGCTTCCATCGTTTGGCCACGGAAAAGTCCCGATTTGACGCCGGTGGATTACGTCTTTTGGTTCTACGTGAATAACATCGTATACCAAGAAAAATTCCAGTCACTTGATCACCTATACCAAAGAAAAACATTAGTCGTGGAAGCTATTCCTGCAGAAATGTTCGCCAGAATGGGGAATGAGGTGAATTATTGGTTTGATATCTACAGGACTGTAAATGGTGGTCATATTGAGTTCAATTAAGAATTAAAAGAAAAAAACCTTTAGAATTGTTATTTTCATGTAATAATATATGTCCATTTGTAATTAACTTTAAATGTAATAAAGTAAATTTAATTTAAAACTGTAGAATTATTTTTCGGACACCCGTTATTAGAAAAACATGTAAAATAGAATCCGTGTTCCTTTTATCCAGTTGCCTACTCATAAATATATTTTTTTGCCTGCGCGCAGACCTGACAAAACCTGACAAACGCCTCATTCTTATAGAAAAGCTACGGCGTTTGTTTTGATTGTAGGTAAAACCCACAACGTTTTAGGTATGATTCATAATTATATGAAGGACGTAAAAAAAGAATGATGTATAGAAACCTACTGATCTACTTATAGTATGAACAATATTAAGATAATGTAATACAAAATATACGTGTTTTGTACTTTAGCTGTATTTTGTAGTAAAACAATAAGATGCTATTTTATCTGTAATTTAAGATAATTTGGATATATAATTCAATATCCTAATGAATTATTTATTAAATACGGATAAT
The DNA here is from genome assembly GCF_047948215.1 of Lycorma delicatula. NCBI lineage: Eukaryota > Metazoa > Arthropoda > Insecta > Hemiptera > Fulgoridae > Lycorma > Lycorma delicatula. Next base: position 64,105,171 of record NC_134464.1, read on the forward strand.
TTTATTCATTAATATAATTATTGTTTCAATTAACAACCAATATATTGTCTTGTAAGTGAAAACAACAGTGGGTAGGTATAATAGACGAGTATTCTTTTTAATAATGGATATCTATTGTATGTTTATTGATACAAATTGATCATTTACTTAACTTTTCTATAAAATTTCTCAGTATATTTCCAATTTATTCCAATATTAATTCAAAATAGTTTTCTTGAATTATTTTTTTATTAAATTACCTTATTACTGAATGTAATTACTATCTCTTTTTCTTTTTTTTTCTTTAATTCTTTATTTAGAACCGGTTTGCCTTATAAGTAAATCTTATGTCAAATATTACATGAAAGAGGAGCATACAGTGATACTTCTCAAATACAATACATAAATAACCGTAATAATTTGATTTAAAAAACAAAATAATGGAAAAGTCCAGAAGTAATTAATACAACCCACCGAGTTGGACTAGTGGTGAACTCTTCATCGAAAATCAGCTGATTTCAAAATCGAGAGTTCTAAGATTCAAATCCTAGTAAAGGTAGTTATACGAATTTGAATACTAGATTGTGGATATCGGTGTTCTTTGGTGGTTGGGTTTCAATTAACCACACATCTTAGGAACGGTCGAGACTGTACAAGACAATCAGTCATTTACACTCGTACATATCCTCATTCATTTTCTGAAGTAATCCTTACAGTGGTTCCGGAGATTAAACAGAAAAAGAAAGTGTTAATAAAGTCTTACCGAAGAAAAGTATTATATTAAGATAGAAACATATGCTAAATCTAATTTTTTTTAGTTTTCACGTCTGAACAGTTATTTAAGAGGTACTGTTGTAATTTCAATTTCAAAGTACTATGAAAACACTAAATTGTCATCATGTTTTGTTAGATTTATTATCCCGAAGTTTTTTTTACGTAAAATTATTTTTAATGCTGTTTTAAATGATGTCACATTCTGCCCATTGTATATTTAAAATTTCTGAGTTCCTTTCTGTGGTAACTCCTGGTGTTGGGATTTGGTGATCTCATATCAAAAAATAAATCGTGTCAAAGAAGAAACATTTCATAAATTTAATTTTTATATATTTTTTAACGGTTGAAAATTTATTTAAAGGATTCTATTTAATATCTTTTATACTGCTTATAACGTAAAATTAAAAAGAAAAGAAGCCATTAAAAGAAAATTAAATTACGAGGGGCACTCAAAAAATTATCAACCTAGGGGTGTTGTGAGTTACGTATTTAGACGTGTTTGATGACTATATATAGTTCATAATATGTGTGGTGCTATGACCTAATTGTGATTGAATTTCTTTTACACATTTTGATGCTGTAGTCCTCCGAAAATGGTAACCCGGCTACGGTAATGGATATCCAGAAATTGGAGCATCGATCAATCATAAAATTTCTCACGAAAAGGGAAATGTCCAAAGGACATCCGTAGTAGAATGGGTGACTATCGCTTTCGGCCTTTTGGCTAAGATCAAAGTGTAGTAGAATGGTGACTGTGTATGGTGATAATGCACCTTTACAATACCAAATGAAATTCTGGTTCAAACAATTTAATTGAGACAGGGAATCCATCGAAGATGATTCATGCAGCAGAAGACCTGTGAAAGCAACCACACCCGATATCTGCCAGAAAGTGGACAGATTGATTTTGAAGACAGGCGAGTTAGGGTTGCAATACTTGCTACAGAATGTGAGGTGTTTGAAGGCACCATTTTAATAATATTTCATGACCATTTACACGTGAGAAAAGTCAATTGCCAATGGATCCAACAAAATCTCACACCACATCAGAAGCAATGTCGTGCGCAGTTGAGTGCAGAGAAGTTGCAATTATGTAAAAGGAATTTTACGGATTTTTTCAACGAGTTGGTGATGAAAAATTGGTTCATTACTGGGATCCTGAGACCAAACAAGAGTCCATGCAGTGGAAACACAAAGGATCCCAAACACCCAAAAAATTCAAGACCCAGCCATTGGCTTGGAAAATCATAGCCACACTTTTTTGGGATAATGAGGGAATTTTGTTAATTGAATACATGGAGCACAAACAGACTATCACTGGTAATGTGTACGCTGAAAATCATTAGAAACTACAGGCAGCAATAAAGTAAAAACAGCGTGGGAAGCTAACCAAAGGTGTCTTGCTTTTGCATGACAATGCTCCAGTCCACTAATCACACGTTGCAAAGCAAACTTTGAGGGAGTGTGGATTTCAAGAACTTTCTCACCCTCACTACAGTCCGGACTGGCTCCCAGTAATTTCTTCCTGATTAGAAACCTTAAGAAAAATCTTCGGGGTAGACGTTTTCACGACGACGATGAATTGAATGCAGCTGTTTCAGGGTATTTTGAGGAGAAAGATAAAAGTTTTTTTTCTCTGGCATAACCTCTGTGCAAGCTAAATGGAACAAGTGCGTGAAAGTGCAATAGACCTATATTTAAAAATAAAAATGACACTACCTCTTCACCATCATTCTTTCTAAGGTAGGTAGATAACTTTTTGAGTGTCCCTTACATTGATAAAAACTACAATTCTATTTCGTGTTGTTACAGTTTTGAATTTAAATTTTTTGCAAAGTTTTTTCAAGACTAAAAAAAAAACTTAACGATCTTTTTTTTAAAACAGTTAGTTTATTAATTGGAATTATTGAGGAATAATTTATAATAAAAGATTTCGCATAGTACGATTATAATAAAATAAGTAAATAAGATTTTTTATACAATAAAGCGAGATTACTAGAAAAAAAAAAATTAATTTAATTTAAAACAAGAATATAATAAGCTTGTTACAGTGAAACTCAAAAAGAGAAAATAAAAGTCTTTCGTATAACTTATATACAACTACAATAGAGCTTGTTATAAAGTAGGATTATAAGTGTATTTATATATACATATATATTTTAGCAATAAGGGTTATTACTCTACCCAAGTTCATTTTATTGCTATTTTAGTCGACACTTATTTTATGACAGTAGTCGTAAGTTATCTTTGGACAAGTTATAAAATATATCGCTGAAAAAAACTTTAAAAAAAACTTAAATTATTTGTTTTTTCCTTTTATTGTAGTTTTTTTATCTCTTCTTTTCAAACGCAATTTTCTTTACGATAAATATATTTATGAATGTACTACATTTTACTATTTACTACTAATCATACTATTTACTAATCAGTAATATGGATTCGTCTGCTCTTATTGTTACAATATTTACAATAATAATTAAAAAATCATTAATTACGAAAGGAATTGTACAATTACAATTATTTATTTAATTATTACTTTTTAAACGTTCACAGTTTGTACAAAACTGTGAAATTAGCAAACATTCACGACTTCGCAAACTAAAAAATGGCGGCCATGTTTATTTTTTAATCCGTTATATCTCCATAAATATTAACCCGCAGTTTTATCAAAATGTATGTTTTTGCTAAAATTTTAAGCCTTTTATTTTGAACAAAATAATGACTTTTTATTTTTGAAAATCGGTTAAAAGATTTTCGAGTTATGGGAGAAAATTGATGTTGTAATTTTGTGTCATAATTATTAGGTTTATTATTGTGAGAAAATTATTACTTAATTTGGTACTAATTTACAATACTACAATTAATAATAAATAAAAACAATTCATATCTCATCGACTTGAACGTATAGTGGAGGACATGAAAACAGACACATAACCATTTTTCTGCCATAACTCAGCTATTTTTTAACCGCTTTTCAAAAAATAAATTTCATTTTGTTCAAAATAAAAGGCTTAAT